>NC_139043.1:110393527-110993527 GCF_965140915.1 Aythya marila
ACTATCCAGATGTGAAAGTGAAAAACCTGCTTAAATTTTTGCACAATTCTTAATTTTCTGTAATGTGACAAAAACATTGCTCTCTTTCTGGCTTGCTTTTATATTTTCCTTTTAAATGAGTAAATCTTTTGTTCAATTGCTTCATTCCTCATCATTCCTCCTCTCTTCTGATGAAGGCAAGAGAAGAGTATTTACTTTCATAAACATGGAAATTTCTACATTTCAGCAAAATAATGTCTTTTTTTTTTTTTTTTTGTGAAGAACATACCAACATATTAGCTTCATCAGTATATTGAAATAAACTTTGTTCATTTTGTTACCTTTTCCATTTTTGTATGTGTATGTACATGTATATGTGTGGGTGTGGGTGTAAAGTAGTGATTGGCAGTGATGGAAAGAAAAACAGAGTCCTGGAATGAGATAGGTGAAATGTTCTTCCTCTTTCTTTTTTTTTTTTTTTTTTTTTTTTTTTTTCTTTTAACTACCACATTCTCACTGCAGTATTTCTGTTACAGATGGTACATTATGGCAAATGTGAAACTGACATTTTATTATGGCAAATATCTGTATGTGGGCCTGTTCCACTTCATATTCAAATTACATCAAAAAAATGGAAGAAAAAGCACAAGCTTACCCGTGAAGAGAATCTGTACTAACCTATAAGTTGACAACATGGCCCGGAATGGATATGGGAAATGCTTTTGGAAGGCAGGTTTCCACCTCCCAGGACTAGAAACCTTGATGGCAACCATATATGAAAGAAGTTAACATTATCCAGAAGACGGAAGGATTGCAAGGAAACTATAAGTGCAAATTCTGTTTCCTAGGTCTGGCCAGATTCAGTATCAATGTCACAGCAGTACTGAGGCAGAGCGGTCATGCACAGATTCCTTCCTTTTCCCTGGCAAAGCAAATACCTAAGCCAATCTCACTGTTAGACTACAGCTGAGAGAGGCAGGGAGTGGCAGTGCAATATTCAGCCTTGTTAGGATCAATGTTGAGCATTGCTGAGAATCATACTGTGTAGTTATATACCTCTATTTGAAAGGAGATTGCTCCTGGACTCATTTCCTATATGCTAGATGTTTGATCCTCAATCATAAATAAATTTTCATATATTTTTAATTGTGAAAATGATAAGTGGAATTTAAAGTTGCTTAACGTTTTACACACTTGTATGTGTTTGTAGCTGTTCAACGGAACAGATTAACTGCAAATTATAGTTCTTAGTGGCATGATGTAAACTCCTGAAACTCTGAAAAAACAGTGTTCCCTTTTAATATATATTTACCTCTGCAAAAATACTCTCAACTCTTAATTAAAATACCAAATATCAAAAGCAGTAGGTAATTTTTATTTATTTATTTATTTTTTAATCACTTTACACATTATTAATTTTTAACTGTCAATCCAAAATGTGTAGACATCAGAACTACTTCTTTTTTCCCCTAATTATGTCACTGGAATTGGCCAAACTGTGATGTCCTGCCTGCTTAGATACAAAAGCTAAAATCCTGACCTAACAAAGATACTGACAAAATGTTTTATTTCTCAAGAGAGTGATCAGAGTACTTAATGTTAGGAGATTAGTCTGTGTCCTGAGGGTGGGAGGAAAGGAACATCAAACAAGTTGACACGTCTAAGCTCAATGTCTAAAATGGTCTAAGCAAGGGACAAGCTGTGTTAGGAAATGCACACACACACATACATGCACAGACACAAGTATCAGCAGCCAGGGCCCACCCCAGTCACTGCTCCAGTGAGTCATCAGAGTCAAGTGTTGCGTTTAATGGGACTTGCTATCAGAGTCCAATGTTTGCCTGTTTCAGAGTCCTTCCAAGGACTTTTGCTGAGTCAGTTTTGCAAAGCTGTAAGTATTTAATAAGATTAACAGTTTTGAAAATGCCGTTGATAAATACACTTACTGCAATAGCACTAATATATGATAATATTGCTAGCAATATGATATCCCAGGTATTCCTCACCAAAAGGTGAAGGTGCAGAACTTAACAAGAAGGCATCCTTGTCTTGGCGGAGAAGCACAGCCCATTGACTACCTCTTCTAGGTCTCCAGTTTTGTCTTTCTCCCCACTCTTTTCTTTTTTTCCTAACTCTTTCCTAACATCATGTGACATTTAGCATGATTCAGGTGGAGAGTCAAATATAGTCATATATGTTTAGCATGTACTTCAGTAAACTTATTATCACATTCGGGGTGTTAACTTTAATATTCATTTTACAAATAATCAAGCAGCAGGTGTCACACAGGGTACCATGGCCTGTGAAATTCTGTTCTGCCACCAAAATAGGGCCAACCCTGCAAGACTATCTCCAAGACTCACTGAAAGACTCACTGCAAGACTCCTTCCTTCAGTAGACTCTCATATCAATCTAGCAGACCTCCATCCACAAAGTCTGTATAACAGAGAAGCAGGAGCAAGCTGCTCAACTCCCCTTCGACCAAGGTTGGTGCTTATGAGTGACACTAACGAGTCTGACTATTCTCCAGTCTAAGCCCCAGGGAAATGTGTCCTCTGACCAGTCTCATTAGCATGGCACAGCTGTAGTGGTGCCACCATAGTCACCCATCTTCCATGAGGTGCAGGCATCTGCATGACCATGATTTCCTCAGGCTCTACTGCTGGGGCTCTTCGCAGACAGACATCAGCATCAAACACCAACGAGACACCAGCACTGCAATATATCTGTTTCTGCTCTTGGCCTCCTGTCCAATCGCTGGTTGTCCTGTTGCTGTTCCATGGCATGGCTCACTAGAGTCAGCTGCTTTGTGTTGTACTCAGGTCTTGGCCCAAGTGAGACTGTGCATTCTTGTCTCTCAGGCCCTTTATGTTATAAAGATTTGAGGAACCGGAATTTGCATTTTATTGTTGGTATTCTGTCTCCAGCCTCCCTGAGTTTTCAACAAGCTTACGGTAAGAGACTGAATACTGCTCTGTCAAGCCATCATTCCTCTAATCCTCTGTGGGCTGAGTTCTGCAGGCACTAAAGCCTCAGAACACTCTTGAATAGAGGTCTAATTTTTAGATAATTTTAAGAAATCAATGATATTATTTGAAGTGATTATTCTTCCTTGACAGTACAACACGCACAGTTTTATCCATTTATAGTCTATCTTTAATGTAGGTTGAATTATTTTTGTATCTTGAAATGTTTCAGTCTTTTATTTAAAAACATTTTCTCCACCCATAAAGAACAGTAGAAAAAAAAAATAATAATCTGTAGCTTTTCTTCCAATATGTTTAATGGAAAATTGTTACCATCATTGTCTTGAGCTCTGTTGAGCATGTGGTATCATTAAGATCTGTCTCCAAGTTATCTAGAGGTTTTTTCATAAGATCAATATATAATATCTAAAGATAAGTTGAACTAATTAATTATTTTTGCCTAGCAAGATAAAAAAAAATCAGTGTATGTGAGTAGGTGTTTGCATGATTTATTTAAAGCACTCTTTATCAGTTGCTAAATTTCAGCTTTAAAATTCTGTTTTATGCTGCAGAACTCTTTTGGCTAGCATATTTATGTATCTGAAACCTGTGTTACATTCCACAGTCATCAAAATGTCAATCATTTATTACAATGGTCTGCTCCTTTTTTATCAGTTCTCTGTATTATTAGGATGTAGATGCAATCACACTTAGTGCTGCTGCTGGTGTGTGCATGATCTGACTTCTTCCCCAATAGATATTTTAATGTCCATTGATGTAAAGCAACACACAGAGGTAAAATTAAATTCTAATCTGTTGGCAAATCTACGCTGGCAAGCATTGACACTCCTGGCACTTGTTTGATATTCTTGTGCTGGAAAAAATAACAGCTGCTTATCAATGATATATTAGTGATGGGCACAAACCAACTGGCTTACGCATTCACAGAGAAAGGAGAAAATACTCATCGGTAAAGTTGTCTCTTTCCTCGTACTCCATGCATGGCCTACATCTATATCTTAAATGGTAACTGAGCTTGATTGCAGACTCAAGGTCATAGAGTCGTTTGAAAGTATTTGCAGTCGTAGTAATGCTGCAATTACCCTGGCTATTAGCTTCCATTTGTTTCTTGAACATGCATATTTGTTCAGTGTTTGAGGTAGTGCTACAGAACTGCAGTTCACTGAGCAAACAAATGCTCAGTGTCATTTTTACTGTCAAGAGGGACATTGCTCTAGAACGGGTAAGGGAGAGGACAAAAAGGGACTGAGAGCTTGCTAGGAAATAATGATTTCCAATATTTAACTGTGAATTCCAAGTTAGAAAATACCCTCTGAGGCTGCTGAAGCTTGTTCATAGGTCTTACAGACTGTGTGCATGTATTTACATGTGTGTGAAAGAGAAAGTGCCAGGTATGCCCAGAAGTAGTACAACAGTGAAAGGAGTCATTTGAGAATAGAAAAAAATGTTACTGGTGAGAAAAGTTATGGTCGGCTGCACATTTCAGATATGCCACAGATTAAGAAAGGTCATTGCCAAGAGCTGTTTCGTCTGTTGCAAAGGCACAGTAAATGTGTGAAGTGGCCCCGAGGGCAAGGTTGGTAAGTCTTAGTACAAACATTTTTGATCTGCAGAGTTTCATTTTCTCCTTTCAGATTTGTTTTTTGTTCAGTCCCATAATAAAGATATTAGCTACAGCCACAAACAGAGAAAACTGTATTTTTTAAAATAAAAAATACAAAATTTTAGAAATGGGAATATGACCAAGGGAGAAAAGTTATTAAAGTAAGGAAATGGGACTGTCGGCTGAGAGGGTAAAAAAATGAGTAAGGGTTGAGTATTTTTGCTTTCTCAGACAAGTTTTGAACATCTTCAGGAAAAGCTTTATGCTTAGGTATTAGCAGGATCAGAGAAGGCTGACTTTCAATGGGTACATAATAACTTTAATAAATAGGACAGACAACACAAGATAAAAGCATTACAGCCTGATTACGACTTTAACTTTCCTTCATCTCTAGGTTCACTGCATGTTTCTTAGGTAATCTGTTTTGTTTACACAGTGAGGCAAACAATATATCTGTGCTTTTGCACACCAGATCTGCAATTCAAACATGAGAAACTGCACTTGCAATATAGCAAATATTTCTAACTAAATGAGAAATAGATGTTATGATATCCTATGTCGTATCCTTGTACTATCTAACAAGTTGATGTTCTGTGATCCATCACAGTCCAGCTCCAGTCCAGTATGCACATTTCCATCCAGATTTTTTTTATCAGTGGATGGATAATACTGTTCCAAAGTCCTGACATTGACAGGTGGTTGTGTCAATTTTTCCAGGGATAGCTTGATACTCTTTTTAATGTAACCTAGTTATGGTTACCCAGGAAAAATAACTGACCTCACTTGAAGATCACAGTGCTTCGGCACTAATAGTTTTAGCAAATAGTGTTCCTTTTTTTCTGGGTTCAAGGAACACCTTAATGTCTCATGTTTTTTTTCTGAAATTCTTTAGAGATAGACAGCAAGGTGACACTGACTCACTAAATCCTATTTACCTGTTACTGGACTGATTTCTCTTGATCAAATATCTGTTTACTTCTATCCAGTTATTGACCAGCTATTCTGAGGCTCCTATAGCATTTCCAGAAGCCGTAAAGAGGTTGTTCAGATTGAACTTTGAGGTGACACTCTTTTGCCTCTTTATAGGTCCAAAGCAGCAGAGATTTCTTACCTCCTGGGCTATGCGGTTAATGTACCGTCTTTCAGTTTCATGACAGATCTGTCATCTTAGTAGACAAGGCTGACATTTGCTTCAGACACTGAGATACACAGAAGACCTTCTTGGTTTTCAAAGTTTTAAACATCAGTATTTTCATATTTTTTTTATAGTAAGGGGGCACTGGATTGGCATGCTTGCACAGATACTCTGATCAGTGAACACTGTGAATATGACTGCAGTTCTCCCTGTTTCTCCTGGAAGCTGCATGCCTAAACCCAAATTTGAATAAAACTCTCTAAAGGCATGAAGGGAGCTTTCAATTCTTCTCATCATCTGAGTCACCATCAAGCCTTTGGTGATGTCCAGTTTCTTACAATATGTTCTGCATGTCTTTGCGTTAGTTTCCAGTGTTTTGGCTATTTAAACTACAGTGTGGTTAAGACCACAAATGATAGGTTGCCTGTAGGAGTCCAGTTCTTTTTAACAACATCGTTGTTTATGTATCTCCACAGCTGGCACTTACAAAAGTAACCAATTATTTTAAAAGAACACTCACATGTTATATTTTATCCAAATATATATTCAAATGCAAATGTAATTCTACCATGCTGATTCTGAACAATGAATTAGGTTAAACACTTAAATACACATTAATAGCATTTTGCTTTTATTCTGTTTATACCTACTTATGAGAAACATGCAATCATTTTCAGCAGAAGCTCTTCTATTAATATACATTTAATGAAAGTTCACTACTGACTATTCAATTAAAAATAACACAGCAGTGTGTGAGGCTTTGAAATTCAGTTTACATTATTTCTGGTAAGTCCTCAAATGAGTTTATACTGTCACATGACATCTTGATCTGTGGATCTGTTCTTGAAAGGAAGCAGCAAGAAACCTTAAATGACAGCACCAACCTGCCAGGGTGAATCAAATCTCAGAAAAATTATTTGTAGAGGACTTTGAAAATTAATTTAAGACAATATGTCGTGCAACATTTAGTTTTAAAAATGCCTGAGAGAGGCTTTTTCATAACTTTTTTTTTTTTTTTTCTCCTGAAGTCTATAGATGAGATATAGATCTTTCTTCTACAAACAACAGTTGGGATTTTAGTTACAAGCTGGAATATATGCCATCTACAGAAGAACTTCTCTTTCTATATTTTCAGGGTAAGATTTTGATTAGTTATTGATGAACTTATTGCTGTTTGACTAAAAAAAAAAAAAAAAAAAAAAAAAAAGAAGACATCACATGGTATAACAGAGAAGGAACATGTAAATACACAAGCATGGAAGAATTAACAGCAAAATATCTTCCGAGGACCTGCATCTTATCCTATCTTGACAAAAACCAGACCCAGGATGGGGAAACCATGAGATAAAGACACAAGTGCACTCATGAAAGAATGACTTGTCCAGCCAGTACATTATGTTGAAGTTAGGCTGTTGAATGGTGTTTTGGGGCACATGCCCAAGCCTGCTCTTTGTGAAATAAAACAAGATGGGAGGGGAAGGGTGTGGTGGATTTACTCTGCTAGGAAGCTGAACACCACTGCTCTCTCACTCCCTCTCAAAGAAAAAGGGAAGAAAATACTATGGAAAGGGCTTGAGGGTTGAGATAAGGACAGGGAGAGCACTCAACAGTCATCATTGACAAAGCAGGATCAGCATAGGGAGGATCTCCCAAGCAGTGCAGGGGAACGGGGACTTGGGGCTGTGGTCAGTCCCTAACACTTTGTCTCTGCTGCTCCTTCACAATAACTCTCTGCCCCTGCTCCACATGGGGTCCCTCCCACGGGATGCTGTCCTTCCCAAACTGAGCTTGCAGGGGCTGCACACAGGCAGCAGCACTTCAAGAACTGCTCCCACATGGCACTGTACCACGGGGTCCATCCCTCAGAAGCAAACTGCTCCAGCACTTGTCCCTCATGAGTGGCAGCTCCCCCCAGAGCCCCTGATCCTGTGTGGGCTCCTCTCCATGGGCTGCAGCTCTGGCCCGGGGCTTGCTCCTGCAGGGGCTCTCCATGGGCCGCAGTCTCCTACAGGACACATCCACCTGCTCCACCAGGGGCCTCTCCGCAGACCGCAGGGGAACTGCTGCTCCCTGCCTGGAGCACCTCCTGCCTTCCTCCTGCAGTGATCTTGGGGTCTGCAGGGCTGGTTCTCACCCCTCTTTCTCCCAACTGCAGCTGCACAGCAGGTTTGTTTGTTTGTTTGTGTTTGTTTGTTTGTTTGTTTCCTTTTCTTAAATCTGCTTTCCCAGAAGCCCAACCAGCATCACTCTCTGGCTTGGCTCTGGCCAGCAGTGGGTCCCCTTTGGAGCCATCTGGAGCTGGCTCTGATCTGCCATGGGGCAGCTGCTGGGCTCTGCTCACAGAGACCATCCCTGCAGCCTCGTTTCTACCAGACCACTGCCATTTAAACACAGTTCAATGGGATGTGAGAGAACAGAAAGGGACAGTAAGTCTACGCTGATTGCTACTAGATAAAGGCACAGGCATTTAGCAGCAGGCATTTCTACTGAGTCACAGCAACCTCAGCATAAGGTTCTTTATGTCATATATATAAGGAAGTCCTAGTACTAATTAAAGGTTTTGAAGGTGGTGCTCATAAAACAAATATTAGTACAGAGACAGAGTAGACACATATTGCTGATCTGCTGATCTTGCATCTTGATTTTCAGTGTAGAATGGTGTAGAAGAGGTTTATTATACTGAAGGAAACCTAGAATTAAATTAGAGTTGATGAGATTTGTTTGGCACATTTTGCCATTCTGATGTGACTTGACATTACTATTAGAGGATAGCTCCCAAAATGAGTTGTTTTATGATCTTGGTAGTTGTAAAGAGTGTTATTAAGGTCACATAATTATTCTTTCAAGCAAAGGATAAAAATATGTAGGAGGTATCTGCAGCTGAAAATAGTCACTTCTTATTTTAATAAAACATTTTACTGTGCTAAGTTAAGTTAAGCATTTGCAATTCTGTGGTCCTCTGAGAGGCTGATTGATTGTGACGTGGTTCTTGGATCAATACTGCAGTAGCATATCAAACAGTTGCCAGTGTAAGCTGTGTGACTGCTTTATGAAAGCAATCTGTCACTTTTCCCTATGTTTTGCAGATATGCTAGTTCAGCATTTTTTCTCTATGCAAAGCATTTCCTGCAAGAGTTCATACGTAAAATGCTTTCATTGGCATCTTTTTTCTGAATATGTAATTACCTAATGAATGAAGTACAACCAGTATCAAAACGGAAACCACAAGTAATTTATTTTGTTATAGTCTCTAGCAAATAGAAAAATTATCCAGGTACAGGTTATGTTATTGCATCTTTGCTTGATTTTCAGCTGTGGAATATTTGACTACTGCTAATAAAATTTGTAACCATAACTTTAAGAAGCCGAAACTTACAGAGGAGTTCCTTGTGGTTTCTCACTTTGTCTAGGAGGATTTATTTTCTTGATGTCTCATTATATACTATACTTTTTAAAGCTTCAGTAAAGAATAGTACTTTGGTCTTGTAACAAGGAAAGAAGGGGCTGAATATCTCCTTATTACCTTTGGGAATCCATTAGTCCTTTGGAAGCTTTGTGAGGCATTGTAGTATCAGCTAGAGAACAGAGAACAAGTCTGCAGCCATGTTTCTTAGCAGAGTTACTTACACATGCTGTTCCATTTCCATTTTCCTTAAGGCTGCAGCTTTTATTTCTACCTGGACTGCCTTATAATCAAACCAAAAAGGAACAAAGCTACACAAATATTACTGAAGTTTAATCTGTAATTTATGGGGTGGAATTTACCTTCTGGCTAATCCTAGAGAGAACTTGATGCTTTATTAAAGCTCAAGGTCACAGGCAAATTAAAAGCAAATGTCTGCTGTGAACAGTTTTCAACTGGACCTGACTGTATGCAATGGAAGGTAAAAAAGAACAAGGGAGATGCACAGCAGAAGAATCTGCACTATCACATTAGCCTTGATTTTTAGCAACTCTATATTGCAAGCTGGTTAAGCTACTGGTATTTTGAAAACATTTCTCTTTTTGGCTACCATGTATTCTGAAATGAAAGTCTGTAACATACTTTTAATTTTCTTTTGCTGTGATAAAACAAAAAGCATAACATTAAAAGTACTACCTTCAGATTCTAATGGATTAAAACTGCTCCCCTGTTATGATGCCTACATATTATGATTATCTGTAGTAAAGAAGAAATCTTTCTTTGGTTCATTCAGAAATATTATGGAAGCAAATAATCATATTTTCTTCATTGCAGCCTATAGTGTCAGATAAAAGGTTTTGGTTCTCTAATGGCTGACAAGTGTTTTCCCCTAAACTAGATATAAAAACATTCTCCACAATACTGGAACATAACATTTCCTTATAAAAGTAATATTGTCAGTATAAATCAAATTCTTGTTAAAGTTTAAAGACACGGGAATAGGGACATTTTTAGAGTGCCCATATACAACATTAAAATTAACATAGTAAAATATATTTGGTCATAGCAACAATAAATTAAATTCATGCCTGTAGCAGCAGCAGCAGATGCTATCAACAAGAGCAGGAACAAATATTCTCCACTGCTGTTCAAGCAGTGAATACACAAACAAGCTAATTCACAGGAATATACTGAACAGTTTGAGCACCTTTGGAAAAATGTATAAAGCTCAATTTAATTATAGTTTATTTCACAATCATTTTACATACCTTTATTGTTATCAGTACCTAATCGTAATGCAATAGTAATAATAATAATAATAATAATAATAATAATAATAATAATAATAATAATAATAATAATAATAATAATAATAATAATTTTATTATTATTATAATAAACAATAATAAATAACTTTAAAAATCATTATTCCAATAACTGCCTCAAAAGAGGTGTCATATAAAATGCTCATATACAAAAACAGGAATTTATTGGTTTTTTTTAATTTAGTTAGACTTACTCTCATAATGCCTGCATCATTAATTGCTCATGTTTAAACAGAAGAAAACAGTATTAATTAAAATTAGAATATAAAACTTTATAATACACAAATCTCAGTAGGAAATGTTTATTTCTTTTAACACCCTGATGCCTCACAGAGCACAGAATAACCTTTCACCCATCCAGGTCAACTTTCACCCATCCAGGTCAATTCAAAAGTAGCTGATTTTAGACCCCTGGAGTTTGATCATGAAATGATTTTGATATTTTAAATTTTTTTGCAAATGCAAATGTTTTGTTGTTAACTTGTTACCAAATTCTTACTGCATCTTTTTTCTTTCCTTTATCAAAAATTTCAATTTGAGCACTGTTACTTTTATGACAGTATTCATCTTTCTAGTCCTCATCAGTGGAAGAAAAGGAAGTAACTTGCCTACTTTGGGTGACAGATTTAAGAAGATTGCTTTTGCCACAGATTGCTGTACAATGCAAAGCAATAACTTTATGGTTAAGATTGTGGTGGCTTTTTTCTTTCTTTCTTTTTTTTTTTTTTTTTAATTTCCATACAGCATTTTTCCAGAACATTTTCACATTTATATGTTCTCTCTATAAAAGAAAGCCTAAATAATTTCAAATGTCTAATCATGTGTAAATGCCCATACCTCCTCCTCCAAATACAGTCCTCCAAAGGGTAAGGAATAATCACAGTTCTCTCTCCAGTAGTCTAGATTTAACACATTACTGATTCCTATTACTATGGCAGTTGTTGAGAGGAGATGTAGCATTCTTCCATCTGAGAGTCTTCACTCTTGAGTTTGGTGGCAGTACACATCATCTAGCAGGTAGATGAAAGGTGAGGTTTCTACTCTTTTTATGCCCTGGCCTTCATGACTCCTACACCAGTTCTGTCTGCTTGTGCAGTGAGACACATGCAGACCATGGGAAAGAGGAGCTACTTGCAGCTTGGATGGGGCCACTTTCCACCTTAAGCTTTTAGTTTTCATTATATAAACCCACATAGAATCATAGAAACATAGAATGGCCCAGGTTGGAAGGGACCTTAAAGATCATCTAGTTCCAACCCTCCTTCCATAGGCAGGGATGCCACCCACCAAATCAGGTTGTCCAGGGCTTCATCCATCTGGTCTTGACCACCTCCAGGGACAAGGCATCCACAGCTTCTGTGGACAACCTGTTCCAGTTCCTCACCACCCTGTGAGAGAAGAATTTTTTCCTAAACTCTAATCTAAATTTCCTCTCCTTTAGTTTAAAACCATTCCCCATTGTCCTGTCATTATCTGACTGAGTAAAAAGTTATCCTCCATCTTTTTTAAGGCCTCTTTAAGTACTGGAAATCTGCAAGAAATTCACCCCAGAGCCTTATCTTCTACAGGCTGAACAGCCCTAGCTCTCTCAGTCTTTCTTCATAGAAGTGTTCCAGCCCTGGCCCTCCTCTGGATCTGCTCTAACAGTCCCACATCCTTCTTGTGCTGGGGGCCCCAGACCCAGACGCAGCACTCCAAGTAGGGTCCTCATGAGGGCAGGGCAGAGAGGCACAATCACCTCCCTCACCCTGCTGGCCACTCCTCTGTTGGTGCAGCCCAGGATGCAGTTGGCTGCAGGTGCACACAATGGATAAGTGAAGAGCAGTTTAAGGCAAATTCAGTTCCTAATAGCTAATACTCCAGTGTTCCCAAAGGTCATTTAAAGAGCTAAGCATTTCTTCACCACAGTTCATTATGGTGTCTGAGCACTCCATGGAAACAATTTCTCACTGCTTTATAAGAGGAGCTGTTATTGACATTCCTTTTATTTAACCTTCAGTAGCACCTAAATTGTGCTTTTCAGCTACAAAAAGAGACTACAAGAGAGATCTCTCTGAAGGAAAAAAATGTTTTGTTTTGTTTTGTTTTGTTTTGTCTTGGCAAACTTCTATTTTGGCAAATCAATAAATGCCATGTATTTTAAGATATCAGGGTTTAAGTATTCAAGACTGAAAATGCCGACCTACGATTTATGGCTATCTCACCATGATTATATCCAAAATTTGGTTAAATTATATCCTGGAAAAAAAGTGAAATACATTATGACAGGAACTAATTTCATCTAAAGCCTTGAGAGGAATCTTTCTGGTATTTTTCTTAAAGAGAACATGTCAAAAGGAACACAAGATAGAAAAGCTTTTTAAGCACATTGAGTTTCTGATCTATTGTCAGATCAAAATAAATTTGTTTGGGAACATATATATCCTTCATAGTCAGAGGGGCCCTTGCCAGTTACTTCAAGCTTGATCTTAGCCCAGCAGCTTTCAGCAGCACATATGCACACACTCTGTCCCATACACTAAGGTGTCTTTCCCATAGTCAATTCATCCACATGTGGAGGAGATGTGGTAGATATAAACTCAATAATAGTGGTTGCTTCTTCTGGAGAGCTTCTAAAGTTAAAAGTTTTAATTATGATTATTCATTTGTCCAGAAATATTTCTTGATACTTGTGAAGTTACCTGTTATGATACAGCAGGTCATCACCCACACATTAATCTGTGGGTCATTACTCATTTTCCCAATCATTTTTCATTTACTTGGCTATCTAGATAAAGGTATTAATAAAACATATTTTTCCTTTAATACAATACATTTTCTAGCTCTGTAATGAACTACCAAAGTTAAATTAGGTGAACAGTTTTGTTTTATTTGGCTCTTGCCCTTTTTTTTTTTTTTTAATGTGGATGTTTCCTTTCAGAAAGCTAACAGAATGTTGCACTGTGATTGTGCAAGTACAAGGTACGAAAAAGCAAAAATCTGTTTTAAATAAGTGATAGTTATTGTTTCAAAAGTATCTGAAGGCAATACATAGTATCAAGCATACACAGACCATCAGCTGGAGACAAGACGATTGGACTTCATGATCTTGAAGGTCATTTTCCAACCTAGATGATTCTGTGCTTGTATGAAAAAGTTTAAACCTTTGCTTGATGCTTTACTTTATGAGGAGGAACTTTAAAACCAATATTATGGAACAGGCCAAAAATATTACAGCCTGTTGGATTTGAAGGTTTCAAAGGAGATGTTCTTCAGGACTTTCAAAGAGTCACTTACTTTCAATTATGTATTTCTAATACATGTAGGGGTAATTTTAGGTTCTGTATGAATAACTAAGCTATGGATAGAACTGAGGATGTAATTTCTGTTCATTTTTTAAACTCTTCTAGAAGGCTGCAGAAGCAATGTTTTTGATACTTCTAATAAATTTTGTAATCTTAAAACCTGTGGAAAATCAACTTGTTTCAGTTCATTCATTTATAATGATTACTTTTAGCTTGAGTGGATGCTCATTGTCTATGACAAAAGAATGGATGGTGGAGACTTTCTGGTTTAGAGATTTCACTCAGGGTTGCATTCTATACTGAAGCTTGGACTCCGGGCTAGGAGTCTGAAGAGAAATTTGAATGATGGTCAGAACTGTTTTAAAAATCTATTTGGCTAGTTCTAAACCGAGTACCCACAGTTTTTCTGAGATAGTAAGTTGAAGCGTGAAAAAGCGAAGTCATTTCGGTAGAAGAATAGTTCAATGCTAGCTCTTTTCTTCATCTTTTGTAAGAACTCTGGGTAATTTCAACTAACATTAGGGAAAACAAACAAACAAACAAACAAACAAAAAACAGGAAATTATTTGTGACTCTAAACAAAGTGTATGTTCCGATCCTGCATGTCCTGTTGTCCCATTTTGGTAAATTGTCAGCATTAGCTGAGGAAGTGTTAACAAATTGTGGGCCTGGGGTTCCTTACATATCGGGGGGAGAAACATTTGTTTCACATTCAGAAGTGGAATCAGAACATTATTTTTTTTTTCAGAAGGAATATTTTAGTTCTACTGATCTTCAGATTTTCAAATTCCCAGAAAAAAATAAGCTCTTTCTGGCTTCACATCATGAACACAAGGAAGTCACCAATCAAAGACAGGCCTGTTTGCTTTCTTCTTAAACTAGATTTTTGTCCAGGAAGTGAGAGGAAGAGATACTTTTTAAATGGATCTGTTTTTCATTAGGAACAAAACAAAATATTTAAAAACATTTTCCAAAAATATAAAACAAAACAAAACAAAAGGCTTTTACCACCTTTTGTACATATGAAAATGGCTTGTATTACCTTTTACTTAATGCAGTTTTTAAATAGCTCTTGTACCATTTCCAAAGAGTCTCAAACATTCCCATTTACAAAAAGGTACTATCTTAATAATGATAGAAAAGATCATTTTTAAGACAAATATCATACCATGGATTTGACCAAAAAAGTTGTTCTTTGCAAGTATAGCCAGTTTAAAAATACTGAACCTAAGTTTTTGCTATCAGACCTAAAGGATGCCTCATTCTTATCAGGCTCTTCCATCATGCATGAGAGCAAAGGACAAGAATGTTGCTTTTAACAGGCACAGCACAGGTCTACACATCTCTACACATCTTTCAAGCTCTTAGTGTTAAGGTTTACATTCAGGAGAGAAAGTAGGTTCAAATCTAAAACAAGTTAACCAGGGACTAGTATTAGTCAGATTCATTATTACTGGAATTTCAGTCAAGTAAAATATGAATTACTAAGACAAACTATACTTTTAAAATCTGTCAAGAATTTGATTTCAGGAGGCATAAGAAAACTACAATTTCTGAAAAATTTAGTATTTATATTTTTAGTAAAACTCTACAGTGTTCAAAAATTGTTACTATAATAATATATATACTATACATATATATACTATACATATATATACTATACATATATATATATACATATATATATGTATAGTATATATATACATACGTACATATATATGTATGTGTATATATATGTATGTAATATACATGTGTATATATATATAAAATCAATAATATATACAAATGTTACTATAAATGTTTCTGATAAAACAATACTGCTTTCTGCTGTCCGAAAGAAGGGATGCAGGAGCCAACAGTAGACTAGTCTGCATAAATAAGTTGATGTGATTTGTACTTCGGTTCAGACATTGTCCAGATCTACGCTATCATCAAGCCATATCCTAGAAGCCAGCTGTTCTACATCTGTAACATTTGTATCTCTCTAATTCTTGAGTAAGTTTCCCTGAGGAGCTGCTTTGCAGTTAAGGAACAGTTGATATGCTTTCATGTTCACTGGGTTTGAACAACTTAAACCTTTTCATCCAAAAATAAATCTATGCAAATATTAATGAAATGCTGTTACTGTCCACAGTAAATTCCTTTTTACTGGAGGTCGCTGGTTTGCATAAAGTAAAAAAGTGGAAGTTGTTTGCCTCCTTGGTTGCCTCCTTGCCAGGGCTGTTTCCCACACTTTATGAGTATCACCCTTTGTAATCGTCTTATATGTATAAGCAAGCTGTTAATTTCCAGCAGCCATCTGTGGATTACCATAAAGGCTCATATTTCTTATGTCATAAGATACTCTTGAAATAAAGCCATTATTTTCTGTTGTTCACCTCCCACTTATTTTTTTTATTTTTGCTGACTTCTTTTTTTCTTTTCCTGATCTTGTTATCTTCCACAAGGAATATTCCTTCCACAGGAATATTCTCACTTTTTATCATTTATATTTTGTTGTTGTTGTTAATTTCTCCCACTAATTTACCATTAATTGAAACGAGAACTATCAGCACATAAATCTTTGTCTTTTCCAATTAACAGTCTTTCCACCTACCATGCTTTTCAGGAGAAACTATTCTTTTAGCTTCCTTTTCTTTGTCTAGCTTATAGAAAGGTATACAATAAAAATCAAAGAGAAATTTTACTACACCTATATACAGAATATTTATCATATATTTTAGTAATATTGTCTCTGAATTCTCAAACTGTGGCTGTGGCACTTAGGTTGGAAGTAGATTATATGAAAGGAAATGAAGTTTGTTCTCATGTTATTACTGTGGTGTATCAGGGTATGGGTGCTGTGCCTGTATACATGCTCAGTCCATTCAGCACATTAATTCCTGGAGTGCTTCAGGAACTTCCCAGGTAGTCATCTGCACAGGTGAGATAATGGATCAGCTAGAGGCAATGAACCAGCTTGAAAAGTTAGCGAACCTTCACATCTAAGTATTTGACTGATGGTTACAGGAGCCTTCCAGGTGTTAATTTCAAATGGTTGTAGAAATTCCCCTGAGGTAATGCCTGTTGTGTCTAGCACAGTTTGCATGCGATTAACATTCTGGGTGGAGTGTTCCAAAGTGTCATTACTGCAGCAGTGTCAGATTGTGCATGGATAAAAACATTTACCCAAGTCAACAGAAGCTGCTCCTGCAAACTGATGACAATCTTCTGTATGCAGTTAATTCTCATGAAGCTGTACAGCAACACCAAATGAATTCTTGGTTCCAGTGTGTCATGGCAGTACAGAACTGCTGCAAATGCAGTTGCTTGACACATGGCATTGCCTTGTAGAAGAGCAAAATCTTACTAATTTAATTGAGAGGGAACTTAGCAACAGGCATGGATTTGTCACAGTAGCTGGCTTTCTCCTTGGCATAGGCCTGTGAAGTACCTGTTTCCATGGTCATATTTTAATGTCACAGCTGCACAATTCCACTTTCTCCCTTGAGCTCAGACTGGACCATCACAACTTTAGAAAGTTCATATGAATATTGTATTTACTAACTGCGTTCAGATAATCTCTTAGGTGTCCTGAACTACTCAGAGGTTCTTTACCTATTCCCCAAGGCACATCAGCAGCACTGCGTACTTCTTAAATTCATGTGCTGCAGCTTGTTGTCATAATCTGCCAGGGCTAATGCCTGTTTCAGGTCGTCCTAGGTCTGGTGCTTCACTGTTTTTTCTTTGTTCAGTGACTACTGACACTCATATTTTTCTCAGTTAAACAATATACTGGGCAAGAAATCTTACTCCTCTTGAAAATGCTGATTTTGGAAATGGAAAATGCTTTCAGGGAAATGACTGAAAGAGCCTTCACATACCTGTGCTTCTGTATGAAGGGCTTCCTTATCCTTAGAAAATAGCCTCAAATGCTTTCTTGGATGATTTGGTTGCTCTGAGTGCTCTCGATGACAAGCCCAGTTTTTAACCAAGGGAACAAGAGGTGGATATTTTCTTAGTATTATTAAACACAGTATCTTTTATGTTATGTATTTAATCACTGATCCCATAAATGTAATAGATTTTCAAGGTCACTCTCTTCCACTCTGAGTATCTGTTAAGACCACAAAAGCTTCAAAGTGTGATCTGAAAAGGCTGCCTATGATTTTCTATTTTTTTATGACAACTATTTCTTGCACATACAAAGAGAGGCTGCTTATTCCTTCTCCATTTTGTTACATTGCCAATGTATTTCAGCTTACTTGAAGCTATTCTTCTGCTATCAGCTTGGTCTCCTTTGCTATGTTATATGGAATTCACTCACAACCACTGAGCTCCAGCAAAGTCTGTTTTGTTCAGTATCCCTTAAAACATGACATCTTGTTTAACATGAACCTGTGGCCTGCCACAACAACTCTGATGGGAGTCAGTCTCCTGGTCAGGAGTCTGGGAGAGAGGAGAGAGGTTGGAAGGGCTGGAAGATAGCAGTCTCTGCTGTGCGATACTGTGCACCAACACAAGAACATGGCTGTCACCAGCTCTGTGGATATGGCCTTGCCTATATCCCTGTCATAACTGCTTCACACACATTCCCATATCCCACCTTCCGCACATGAGAAAATACAATTCTACAGATCTTATGTGGTGCAGATTTGAAATAGAAGGAGCCCGGAGGTGGATCTGGGCTGAGCACATACAGACAGGATGAAGCTGATTTCCTTCACCCTAGGTGCATTTGTTTTTTAACGTTGAGCCCATGGATCTCAAAGAGATTTTGTTATATATCTCAAAATCTATAAAATCCATGTTAGAGAAAAAAAAAAAAAAGTTATATTTTTGGCCAGGGGAGGTTTAGGTTGGAAATTAGGAGGAATTTCTTTTCACAAAGAGCAGTCGGGAATTGGAATGGACTGCCCAGGGAGAGGTGGTAGAGTCACTGTCCCTCGGGGTGTTCAAGGAGAGGTTGGACGTGGTGCTTAGGGACATGGATTAGTGGATGATGTTGATGGTAGGGGGATGGTTGGACCAGATGTTCTTGGAGGTCTTTTCCAACCTTAACGATTCTATGATTCCATGTTTCTATGCTGTGCACAGGTAGTTTGCTCCTACTCAGACCTTGGGCACTGTTTTCAGTGTCTCCAGTGTCTCCAGTTATAAAATTGATCTCCTTAGGTTCCCTATAAAATCAACAGAGAAAGGCAGGGTGCATTCATTTAACCATGCTTTGAGCCAATGTTTGGCAAAAACATTTTTATTTTTTTTTTTGGTATGCAATAGTAAGAGCTGTCCAAAGCCACCAGCTAAAATATGTGCTTCAATTTGTGTGACTGTATACACGAGTATTTGAAAATCACATAGAAAAGATGAAGCCTTTCAGTCTTTTTTTTTTTTCCTTTTTCTTTTTCCCTCACCTATGTGAATTATGATTTAGGTAATTTTGTTGTTGTTCTTTGACTTTCAGTTTATCCCTTGGTGAGTGACTTTTGCAAAATTGACTATTAAATTCTTAAAGATGATAGAAGTTAATTTTGTGGAAATATTTGTGGTTGCTACATTGAAAAAATCTGGGAAAAAATAATCTGCTATCATAAGGCATGAGTTAGAAGACTTGGCTGACTCAAAAGTAATTTGATTTGCATTCCTGAAATTAAGAGTGCTTACCTAAACTCTGAGCAAAAAATTGCTCATGCACTTTTGGATGACACTTCAGTGAGACCAGACTTCACAAATGTTTTCACCTAGAGTAAGAGAATGGTAGATGCAAAAATTACCTTACCTATACGAAGATCCTAGAAAACAAACTGCAGCAGCTCCTGAAAACATAGAAAGGTAAAAATATGGACATTGGGTATGTTGATCATTTAGATTCACTAGTCTCATGCCTTTTTTCTCAGAGACTCTAAATTAAGGTGGCACTTTTTTTTCTTTTTTTTTTTTTTTTTTTTGGGGGGGGGGAGAGAGGAAGAGAGAGGGAGGAGTTGACTATTGCAGATTTTCTGAATGACATAGTCTTACTTTAATCTTCACAGATCCCTTTAGTTGATCCAAACTGAAGCCTAATCTAGCATACACTAGTATGAATTCTAACAACAGGGCATTAAGAAAAGATACCTTTCTCTTTTTTATGTTTTTCTTTTCCAGCAGCATCAAGGACCATGGACCTTGATGTCGTGGACCATGGGCTCAATGACCTTTTGGGTTGGATTTCAAAAATTTGGAGTTTTGTACTCATGTACAAACATGAAGGAATAAATTAGGTATTTATATTCTGAACCATGAAAAAACAATTAGAAACTGTGATTTATAAATCGCATACTGAGTAGAAATGTAAAATGGAGAGCTGCACAAGTTTAGATGGCTATCTGAAAACCACATTATTTAGCTCATCAAGGCAAGTAAGGATATGAAGTTATTGGAAATGTCATCTTTCGAAAAGGTTATTAAACACCTTTATTTATTAAAAGGTCATGTTGCATTTTTTCACTGAATCAATACCAAAATCAGTTATTAAAAATAATTCCAAGCGTTTCATATTGGTGTATATATATATGTATATATTGGTTACTGGAACCATCTATTCTGTCTGACTCCTAAAATTAAGCAGTAGACAGCAGTCACATTTTGCACAGCTCTGAGCACATTGTTGATACCTATCATATGTTAAACAATGTAAATCAGTCACCATAACTAATAACTTACAAGCCATTCTGTTTGTTTTTCTGTTTATTTACCAAAATTTTGCTTGGATGGCAATATTCTGCAACTCTGTATTTATCCCCTCTGGTCTCTGTTGAAGAAGTCATATTTAATTTCACTTCATAGAAAATCAACAAACAGAATCATTTATTCTAGGGTAAAATGTGTTTTTGAATCCTTTTAGGATGGAGATGGCTTATCATTGGAAAGTTATTTAAATTTTCTACTGTTCTCACTTCCATTTATAAAACCTGCAGTGTTTGAAACTGGCACGTTGGCTGCTAAAAAAAAAATGTATTTTCATACAGATTAGTCATTTCTGTAGCATTTGTAAGCACACACACTCAGAAAGCTATGTAAAGAATGCCAAGGACTCTGAAAACAAAATACCCATTTCCACATCACTTTCATTCTAATAGTAAAAGGATAAAGCTTATACATAAAAAAGATAAACATAATGACACATTATGGCACTAAAAATAAATACTCACTCACACACTATACTGAAGCGTGTATCCCAGGGACTGCTGTTCTACTCAGTCATTTTACCTGTTGATCCTCTTCCTACTTTGGAACAGCAATAGACCCAGCAGATGAAACTCGTCATTCCTAGATACACTAAGAAAATAAAATCCTGTTATACGAGACTTCTAGCAGCGTTCAGTGCCTCTGCAACCTCACCGATTTTCATTTTTGGTGAATTGTCCTAAATATGTTGACTATATGAGAAGAAAGAGCATATTTTTCTATGGTATATGTAAAGGCCAATCATACATGTATGTTCAAGAATCAATGTATCTTTAAGCCGTGGAAATTTTAAAATTCTGCTTTAATCTATGACCACACCAAAACAACTTGCCTTTTCTGAAATATGCTTCTCTTATAGTACAGAGGTAAGGGTTTACTATTGTTATTATGATCAACATCATCATCATTATTTTAGTAGAAATAAGATCCAATCTTGAGTAAAGAACAAGATGTCCACAAGACAAAGCTTTGTTAATTGAGGTTTATCATGGTTTTTTTTAGACACAAACTATTATCAATAGACAAAAGAACTGAAGAACATTTTGGGTCAGCATGGTTGATATTAGTGATTTTGGAATAGATAGCAGTTTTTCTAGTAATAACAAATTAAGACTGTTACTACTTTTGCAGGTGGCATTGCAGATTTTAATGCAGTGTTCAGTGAATGTTTTAGCAAATAGTCATGAGAAGTATTGGGAATACTTCTGGACTTGGCCATTTTTCTCAATTTACTGAGAGATCAAATAAGTCATTGAAGGATCCCAAGCCAAAAGAGAATGAGAGAGAAATTCAGACAGAAAAGAAGGAAGACATAATCTATGCATCATTTCACTTGATTAATCGTTAAAAACTAAAGCAACATGCCTTTAGTGCGAAAAAAAAAAAAAAAAAAAAAAAAAAAAAAAAAAAAAAGTATGAACTCAGATTCATGATACTAAATCTAGTGGGTTTATGAGAACATTTTCCACAATACAGGCTAGGCAACTTCACCCAGTAAATGAGGACATGTTAATATATTGCATGATCTGGAAAACAGAACATATGTTTTGTATATTTTCAGCCAGCTTAGTAGCATCCACTACCAAAACTATAGTGCCTGATAGATAAACCACACTGGAAGTTGGACAAGGTAAAATTTTATTGCAGTCTGAAGCTCAGCTTAAAGTAAACAACATTTTAATACTTGCATAAGAATTATTACGACTATCATGATTAATACTTTTAATATTATTACTGTTAGGTTTTAATAATAAAAACATTTTTAAATGCACAAAGTATGACCATTCCTAAATTCAAGTTTTTATGTACATGCAAATAATATACATGAAAATTCTTCTTTTTACAAAAACGAGTCAAGCTGCTAGGAAAAAGAAAACTGCTTTATAAGAATTTTGTATGTTCAGAAGCTATTTTCCCTGCAGAAATGCAAGCACCATTACACAGAATCCTTGATTATAAACTTATTCTAGTACAGGCCCCACTAATTAGGTAAAGACATCATTAGTAGTGCTTTGGTGGTTTGATATGAGAGTAAAGACAAGGAACTAGGAAATGAAATAGATTGCTTTATGAAATATATGCAGCATTACCCTTTTTATATAAAATAAAAGAAACCATGCTAATACAGTTTTAAGATTACAGACAGAGATGTTAGTATATGCAAATAAAAGTTTATGTGGAAATGCTAAACACTATGTTGCATAAAATAAAATAGTAATACTAATTTTGTGGGAGGGGTTGTAGTTCAATAAATATGTAGTTTAATATTTAATGGGCATTATAATATACATGTTTATAGAATTGCAAACATGGTTTCAGAAATAGTAATCTTTCCATTTGATAAGGCAGAATGTTGTTACTTTGCCCTTATATTAATACAGGCTTTGCAATAACATTCTACTTTTTCTTGAAAGAAAAGTCTTGTGCTTATAGGTGTTAGGTTTTAGATTCTCACTACTATATGCTGTGTGTTACAAATCACTGATGTTAAGTATTCCCATTCCTGTTCAGCCAGGGGCATGGTTGGCAGAAGCAGAATAGTTATGACATGGTAGAAATCAATCTGATAACAAATGGTCATTTCATTTTTTTCAGAAAACTGAAGGAGGAAGAAGCAAGCTGAAGTCAGGGGGTTTATATTCCACATTCTGTGTTTCTATATGTCCTTTCTCAAACCTTTCTGGCTTTCTATTTCTTTAAATACTGAGTGTGCATGTTGATATTTCTTAATTTTTCATTTACAACTCATGAAACAGCCCCACACAGCCCCACAACTTTAGAATTCTGTGTTCCTATTTCATGCTATGTCAGAAAGACATTAGACAATGCTAAAGGAAATCCTGGTAATTCTGAAAAGGACAGTCTTAAAAGCGAGATTTTGTTTTTGCTTTTACTGCTTAAATTGTGCCTACACTTTGTGGTGACCCAAAAACTGCACTGTTCAATAAATGCTGAAAGTACAAAGAATTCTTTCTCTGCTTCTCTCACATGTGCCTTTACATGCATTACCATAGGAGGCTCATAAATGTGAAGCATCAGAGATGAGGGTCTTTATTTAGCTGAGACACATAGTAATCTGATACAAATGTAATGCACATAATGTGTGGACTTGCAGATGGAATACTCTAAGATCTCCAAATGCATGTTTTAAATAAAACAGTATTTTAAGACCATTTTTAAACTAATGCATTCAGACAACGTATGTATTCTCTATTATCAATTCATGAATCTGCTTCTGCTTCATGCACTTGAAATAAATGTTGAATTGACTTGCCCACTAATTATAGAACAGTGCTAAGCAAGCCTCAGCACAATAACTTCAGCTCCAGTGTCCTGGGTGACTTAGGTAATACCAGAGGCACTCAAATTTCTTGGAAATAAGGAGCTACAGGAGATGAAATACTCATGCTGTATTTGTAGTACAGTATTTCAGCAGCCAAATGCAAGTGGTGCTCTTTCTAGGTCACTCCTTTGCACGTGGGAAATGAAAGTAAGGTTTATTAACTGAACTTTACATTTGCCTGAATACTCTTTTTAATCCTGAAAAGATACCATGAAGTATCCTTTATTTGTTCGTTCTGAAAGTACATCCCTGTTATCAACTAAATGGATGCCAAAGTAGCTGAAATCCTGCTAAAAATATGTCCTTACATATATTCTGCCTTAAGCTGCATAGTCATGTTTCATATTGTAAGTGATGTAGATTGGAAGTAACTGCAGATGATGAACTGCATTATTTTAAATTAAATGCATATCAAAATTGCAATAGTATATGTTGCTAGGTTTCAGGGAGCAATTTTCAGGAGTTAAAAAATAAGAACACCATTCTCTTTTTATCCATTTAATCAAGAGTTTCAACTCTAGAATTTTCAGTTCCTATAGCTGGAGCATTTGTAGGGTTTAAAAAAAAAAAAAAAAAGTACCTGAATCTTTACTGTAAAATGGTCAGCAACCTCCTTCACTACACCCGTGACAAGAAATGCTTCTCATGTTGTCTGGAACCCAAGTGATCCTCCAGATTTTCTTCCTGAAAACATGTGGCAGTCAGTGAGAGCTCAGTTTATTTATCCTGCTTACCTCCTCTCAGCCTGCTTATTTTGTGGCTCTAGTTCACTGCCACTGCTGAAAGGAAGGAAGAATCAGGTCCCCATGTGTACATAACTATAGAGGTTATTGTTGCTTTCTTAGAGATTAGGAAAATGGTTTCTCTCTCTGACATTGAAAGTTAATGTTAAATGCAACTCATTCTTTATAACAATTGTCAGTCAGAATATTTTGACATGTTTTTTATCTGTCCTTTTACTGAAATAATGCAGATTTAAAAAAAAATAAAAAATAAAAAAAAAAGGAGAGAGAGAGAAAGAGAAAGAGAGAAAGAAAGAGAGAAAGAGAGAAAGAGAGAGAGAGAAAGAGAGAAAGAGATAAAGAAAGGAAGGAAGGAAGGAAGGAAGGAAGGAAGGAAGGAAGGAAGGAAGGAAGGAAGGAAGGAAGGAAGGGAGGGAGGGAGGGAGGGAGGGAGGGAGGGAGGGAGGGAGGGAGGGAGGAAGAAAGAGATGTTTCCAGTGAAATTCTTAAATTCTTAAAATTTTAAGTTGAGTACACACCTGAGGTACTTCTCAAGGAGTTTTTGCCTGGCTATAGCACATCACTGTGTTCCCTGTAAGGACTTAATCCACATTAATGCAACATGTGTATAAAATCTGAGGGGAATCAAACAAGTATTTCCTTCAGAGAGTAGCCCATAAAAAAGCTGTTAAACAAAACTCCCACTAGCCATCACACAACCATCAACTTATTTCAGTGATATTATTTTTCTGCCAAAAAGACAAGGTTTATTTGAGGTAAAAGACTTTGCTGCAGTTCCATCTGCTGTTTTATAGCAAGGCTGTGGACTCTCAATCCAGTTTCCTTATCTGAGAGTTGATACAACATAAAAGATACCGGGCAGTGCCTGATCTGTCTGAACTTCTAGTATGTCCTTGATTATTTCCTGAAATATTTAATTCCTTTTCATTTTTTTCCCTCCTTTTCCTTTTCCTAACTTTAACTTTCCTTTAACTTTAACTTTTCCTTTATTTTTTTCTTCCAGAGATTAAAAGATGGATGTCCTGGAGATGGGTCGACCCAATCTAGGATAATATAGGAATTTCTGAATGCCCTGAATGACCTTTCTACATAGTTTCTGTGTTGTTGCTGCTTAGGTACAGAAAGGTATTTTTTTATTATTTTTATTATTTTTAATTATTTCAGAGAGTAACTAAAGAGAGTGAGTGAGCATTGGCATAAACATAAATATCTCTGAGCCTAGTGATCCTTATTTATGTTTATAATTAGGATTTTAAGTAGGTGGGAATGACTACCACAACAGTCCATTTTGTAACCTTTTTATTTTTAACTTCATATCCACCACCAAAGAATTTCCATGTATTTATTACAAAAAGCACTTTCATCCCAGTGAACTTCAGCATTAGGTGACATTGAAGAAGAATTACCTTTGGTTTGAATAAATCTCAAATGACTTTCCTGTTTGGGAGCTAAAATAAATGCTGTGAGAGTGAGGAAGCTAAATATATAGAGGATGTAGTATTTGATTGATATTGAAATAGTCCTGTTCTAGCTGAAAAATGTTTGGGCCAATAAATTGTACTCATGGCATGCATTCCTTTAAAATATATAATAAAAGCTGTGGATGCTTTAATGTCCAAGAAGAAGTGAAAAGACAACCATATTCAGAATTAGCTATAAAGGCTTATGTAATATAATACCTAGCAGCTGACGTCTTTCGAGATTAATGTCAAATGCTATGTTGCAAAATGCAGAATAAAACTCAGCCCTTAGATGGGAAAGTTGAGGTCTGCACAAATTTAACTTGGAACTCTCAAGCAGAGCTGCTTGGTCGGTGGAGCACTGCAGTAATGCAGCGTGGGTGTTTAGAAAGCACTCACATCGTGGAGCTGCCCCCTCCAGATAACAATCCTGTTGCATTCACAGCAAGTTAGCAGATACAGAGAGAACAAATACCTCCCTCTCTAAATACATTAACCAATACTGACAGAAGATTAATGAAGGACAATAATTATGACAGCCAGGAAAAATAAGGACGGAAAGTAACAATCTGTTTTCTTAATGCATTTCAGCCTGTCATTCTTTTTCAATGAAGACAGAAATACAAAACAACTAATGCTTCACTTATGAAAAAAATGTTTCTGGAAAGCACAAAAAGAGAACAATTGTTTGTTTGTTTGTTTGTTTTAAAACTGATTGCATTTTTTGCAGGTGATATTTTATTGTGACAATAAGAAGGAATTACCACATACCATGTATGTTTGCGTTGCCTTTTACACTCAAGACTTCACTTGATCTGCTACTCTCATGAGGAGATACTCTAGCTCCCAAAACATTCTGTTGGTGTGATTCAATAGTAATTCTAGACTTCACCTGAATTTAAACATACAGTGGGGCTTAACCGGAGTCACAGCAGAATTAAATTAACCTGGTTAAAACATAACGGGAAAATACCCATTCAAAACAACTTATCACATTATGTATTTTATCCCTAGTAACATCCTTTTTATTTCTGCACTATTATGAGGCAGTAAAAGTTGCAGTTTAGAGGTTCTTGGAGAGACAGATTACATCTAAAATAGTTTCATTTAAGAACCTGTTATAGATTGCAAAATCTTCCTTAAAAATTAGCACTAATTTTGAAATGCAGATAATAATATTTATAATGTGATTTACACACACAGAGACAAATACAGAACATTTGTAATCAAAAGGTGATTGAAAATCATTTTAAAATGAAATTTAAAAAAATAAAAATGAGTGCAAGTACTATTTCATACAAATAGTTTGTTGTAATGAGTAAGGCCTTTAAATATATCAAGATTTCAGATATTTAAGTCTTTTCATTAAGTTTCATTTTCAAAAGAACTGTGATGAAGCATGTGGTTAGGGTCCAAGATTTCAAACTGTCCAACATTTTTATGCTATTGCAATACCACAATATAACCTTTTTCCTTCTCATTTAGTTTTCTTAGCAATGGTTTGTATGTGCTCACCTTATCTGAAACAAGTAAACTACGGAGTGGGAAACATACTCTAAAAGCTTGGCTTTTAGCTTTCACCCACAGAAGCAAAAAGCATATCTCCAGCTGCTTCCATCTATTGATCCACTCCTATTGTGTCGAAATAATTCCTGAAGTAGGTATGGCTGGGGATTAAATAAAATGATACAACCTCTTCTGAAATCACTGTCAAGGTCCTTGAAGAGGTGGTGAAATCAGCACTTTAAAACTTTCCTGTTTGTTACTTGTGTCATGCATTCATGACTAACCCCTGAATTGCTGTTCAAGCAGAAATTCAAGTTGGCAAAAATGGGAAAGATCTGTAAAGGTGGGGGTGATCAACTGTAGAATTTTTTTGCTAGGGTGTTTTACGGACTTTCCATCACTCGTTAAATCAAAGTCAGTTGTAGGTGTTTTTCACTTTTCTTGGAAAAAAAAAAAAAAGCAACAGAGAGAAAATAATAATAATAATAATAATAATAATAATAATAATAATAATAATAATAATAAACCTGGATAATTTCTTTTGGAAAAATTATTCAAAGTACTGATGCATTTCTCCAGGACACCCTGGCCTTAGCCTCCATGATGCCAGTGGTGAGACTGACACCCAGCCAATTCTGTCAGTCCTCTTCTGTTACGGTAGATACTGAATCTCAGTGCACTCTAAAGATGACAAAACATTTTTATCTTGTACCCTGTACTGCTACTTCAGCTAAATAACTAAGGTGGGATTACAGGTTTTGCTTTATGGGTACAACTGAAAATAAATTCTCTTGAAGCCAAAGATGGCAAAGATTTAAGAAGATGCAGTGCTTGACAGCTAAGAAAACAATGTTTTGAATGTACAGGCCCTTCCTCTTCCTGTTATGAGTTGATTTTATAAAAATATTCTCTTGCAATTGTGCCCCATCGTAATGACTACAGAAACTTATATATTTCTACTTTTGAGAAAAAGCCAATAGTGTGACTCTGAACATAAAATTGATTATTGTAAGTGGAAGCTGAATCTTCTCTTTTGTACAGGAAGGTGACACAAGTTTGAGAAACAGTGATTTCTTTTTCTGCAGTTTGAAGCATAGAGAAGCAGAAAAAAAGAAAAAATAAAAAAAAAAAAAAAAAGGAAAAAATGTTGTTTTTGTTTTTCCCTGGCTTCCTCCCATTATACTGATCTGATTCTCTTCGTTGTTAGTGATAGCCATTTTCTATTACAAAGACATATCTCCTGGTGACCACATGCAGTATATTTCACACCTGCTACTGCTTAAAATGGCATGTGACAAAGCGCACAAGAGAAATTTGACAGAGTCCCTCCATAACTGAAAAGTCAGCCAGCACACTGAACATGGTCGTGGTCAAAATTTTCATGGTCACCAGCTGTGAATGCAATAATCCAATAAATATTTTGCACACAATATTGATCCTGGCACTGAATGAACCCTGTTTAGGTTTTCCTTTGCTGAAGAGTTGAGAAGTGACATTAAAGGTGTGCTTTCATGAAGAAATAATATATGATTAGTTAACAAAAATAAAATAAAGGAAAATGAAGAGGGATTTGCACATATTTTACATTTCAGGAAGGTGTGATATCACAAACAGAAACAAAGCTTTAAAGTAAGTTACAAATGAATGCTAAAGTACATTGTTTATGGGAGTCTTAATCAATGCACATATTAGAAAAAAAAAATATTCCTGACAACTCAAATTGAGTTTGATTTGTGGTTCATTCTTTTATTGAAAACCTGTTTCTTAAGTGGGTTCACTTATCATTCTTGCTTCTACAGAACAGGCTATTATACAAAAATAAAATCTAATTTCTTAGAAATAGCTATAGTCCTTACAGTTAATCCTTACTCTTGTACATTCAATATATGTAGTATGACAGTATGATACTTTTTTTTCAATATGCAGTATGACATATGATGCTCTCATAAAGTCTCTTTAGCTCACACGCAGGCAAGAAAATTCTTGAAAGAAAAAAGCAAATTTATATTTCTTCCAAATTCTAGCCACCTTGACATTGCAAAACAGAATCTTTAAGGCCATCACTGTTGTATACTTGGAAGTGGTGGTGTCACAGTCCCTGGGGGTGTTCAAGGAAAGGTTGGACCTGGTGCTTAAGGACACGGTTTAGTGGGTGATATTGATAGTAGGGTGATGGTTAGACCAGATGATCTTGGAGTTCTCTTCCAACCTTAATGATTTGGTGATTATTATTTACATTTTGTCCTACCTGAATTCAGATTTTATGTATGTATAGTTTCTCAATCTTAAATTCTCTCTATATATTTTTTTTCTTTCTTTCTTCTATGGCTCCAAGCATCTCCAGAAACAGCTTGAATCACCCTTCCAAAATTAACAGTCGTAGATTCCTCTTCCCTTCTTTTACAATACAAGGTTACATTAAAATGTGTCTTTTTCCTACATTATGTTTCACCCCTCTTTTTTTCAACTCACATAAAAGTTTAAAGTGGCTAAAGAAGGTATGTCACTCCTCTAAGTTTTCAGTGGAATTCTGAATTTTTCTACTTTACATGACCAAAATAACATTTAATACCAAAAACAAACAAGAAATAGTGAATAACAGTTTGTATTAGAGCCCCAAAATAAGTCACATTAAATCTTTATTAATACAAAAAAAAATCTTTATGTAAAAAATAGTTCATTCTGTACACTTAGAGAAAGGATAAAGATGAAGCTGCACAACAAAAATAAGATAAAAAGATACAACAAGGTAATTTAAAGATTCCTGAAACTGTGTGCTTATCATTATGTTCTTTTCTGTTGTCATGTGCCAGGCATCTATTACCTGCACCAAAATTATAAGCTTCCTGAAACTGGTGCTTGATATACTTTAGATTTTTAAGCATAACCATAACAACTACTACTTTATAATGCAAAAATGTTACACTTATATTGAAGTTTGCGATTGTTACTTCATCCAGTGATGGACAAAGGTCAGATAGATTTGGTGACAGTACATCAAAAGCTTGCATAGATGCACAGAAGTGACGTCATCCAGCAAAATATTTGTAATTTTCTATGACCATTGATGCATTTCAGTCATACCCAGTAGAATAAACAACCTGATGTACTGCTTTGCAGTGCTGAAGGCCAAATGAAAGTATACTACAGTACATTTCAAAGCAAGATTCATGACAAAGGTAGACTTGGTTAATAACATTATTTGAGTTGAACATACTGCCAGTTCCTAGACCTAAGAAACTAAGCTGACAGACAGCAGTGAATACTAATAGTCACTTGAGAACAAGTGGGTCTTTAAGAGGCAGGTGAGAGTAATCTAAAAGTAAAACAGAGCTGCAGGTATCAACTCTGATTACGGTTGCTCTTCTGCTTGGCAAATGTCAGAGTCCATTAGGATTACTGGTTTCTTGTATCTCTGCTATTTTATCTTTAAACATGCATAGACGTGAATGAAAGTTGTACCTGTGCATTTAAGGTTGGGATCTACACACCCAGCTGGAACAAAGAACAAACTGATTACTGTTTCTTTGTGTAATCAGGCTTTATAAAACCAAAGTTATTAGCAGGCATGCTTGTAAACTCTGCTCACCGTTAGTGCTACTGAATACATGATAAAAACATACACCTTACAGTCCAGAGTAGGAATGCTCTGTTTTTATCCTGTTTACAGCAGAGTCATTGTCTACAGAGCTGACATATTTGAGGTAAAACTTAGATACAGTATCAGCTATTGCAAAGTCATCCCATAAATATATTTCTCCTAAACCTACACTATCTTACATCTTTTTTTCCTTTTTTCTTTTTTCTAAGTATCCAAGTAAGTCATCAGGATATTTAATCCAGGTAACTTTCATTAGTCATCTCAAATTATAGTAACTCTGTAATGAAAAAGGTAAGTCATGGACATGTCCATTAAGCAACATTGTTTAAGCTACTGCCAAATCTTTTTTTTTTTTTTTTTTTTGAAAGTACACCTTTCCTCTCTCCTAAACGTTTTGTTGTCTTCTCGCAGTTGAACCCGGACATTCAGAAGATCCCAAGCCTCTTGGAAAAATAAGTCTGTGCATAGTATCTCAGTCGGTAATTCAGTTTGCTGTCATATTCAACTGTTGGCACTGCAGAAGTATATATACAAAAAGGTTATGCATAAGATTATCATTACTTTTTCCACAAAGGTATTTATCTGCCTAAGTATTTTTGGATTCATTCATGTAATCTTTTTAACAAAGTAAAATGGAACTGCATAAGTAGGTGTGCAAGTGCTACAGGTAGATGATTTAATAAATATTGCTACAAATGACAATAATAGTCACTAGCAAAATACATAATATGAGTCCAATTATTAAAATGAAAATGTGGGAAGCTTCTGAAGCCATACCCTTGCAGTATCTTTTTTTTAAGTTATCAAAATAGCATTGTTCCCCCAGATTGTTTTAGCTGATTATGACTTGTTTAATAACACTTTTACCAAAGGGAAAACACAATGAGTAAGAACAGGACTCACCTGCTTGCAGATAGTGTTTTTCTGCCAACAGTTGGTGGAGATGGCTCACAGTGGAAAAAGCTTTTTATCCACCAACATTTATCAAGTAATTCAGGTAACCCTGGCAAAAGGGAAAAAGCTCGCACTGTTAGACACTAGCAGAATAACAAACAGAGGGACTCCAGAATACTGCAAGAAGGGAACAATACCATGAAATGCTTTGTCCTGGTCTGCAACATTCACAGGATCTGAAGAGCAGGAGGAGCTGGAAGAAACACTGGATTCTGAGTTCTGTCTTGCTGTTCACAGAAAAGACGGACATACATTATGGAAAAAATGAATGGATTTCCATACCAATACATTTTCAGACCTGCTAGTATCTCAGATAAAACAATGTTTGTAAAAGATAAACTTAGCTACAGGCACTTAGCTGCTGAGTATGGCTTCAATATTTTATATACCAATTTACTTTGGTTGTTTAGGTGTAAGCTTTTAACCTGAGATCAAAATGATCTCAGTCTACTTACAAAAGCATGTTGAGATCTGCTTGTACAGATTTCATGAAATCAGCAATGTATCTCATGATCATTTACACAGTATACTATAATCAGGCACAAAACAACATCTATACCTTCCATTGTGATACAATTAAAAGTACTGTATTTGTACTATAGCATTGCACCTTGTGCTACAGGGTCTTAAAAAGACCAGATGTAGTCTCACACTGGCAACTGCTTCATGTACTAAGAAACAAATCTGTGATTTGATAATGCATTCTAAATCTGCAAAACAAATATGAAATACAGCTAGAAGCCAAGATTTGTTTGCCTAATGTTTTTTCAATGTCATGTTTTACAGTAAGAAGATTGATACCATGCATTCCTAATGAGCTATTCTAAAGAGGAAAAAAAAAAAAAAAAAAAAGTAGGTGAATAACCAGAAGCAGATACTCATTAGCAAGTCAAAAAAAAAGACCACAGCAAAAACACCCTCTTGCCTCCAGCTCATTCACAAATCTCCCGAAACACTTCCTAACTTTCTCCTGCGGCAACAACTCGGGTGTCTCTCAGCCCCCGGAGCATCCCCGAGACGGGGGGATCGCGGGGCAGCTCCGCACCCCCCAGAGCACTTACTGCGGTAGTACTGGTTCTTGGCCAGCAGGCAGCCGGCGGAGGGTACTGAGGCCATAGCAGCAGGGAAAACGCTTCTCTCCAGTGGAGAAGCAGCCGTCGGGAGGACCCTATATAGATGGGTCACGGCGGCGGGTGGCCCTCCCCGGGGGCGGTGGGACGGGACGGGACGGGACGGGATGGGACGGGATGGGATGGAGCCAGCTCACGCCGCAATGCTGCCCCCAACCCGTGTCCCCTCCGTGCCACCAACAGTACTGACAGTGGCACGTGCTTGGGGCACAGCCTGGGACTTCTTCCTCAGGGCACTTTTCCGTGGTGCATTAAAAAAAAATAAAAATCTTCCCCTCAATAAATGCACAACCCTCTTTACATTTTTTTAAACCTTATCTCAAGGCAAATTGTCGTAAAATGTGCTGCCTCCCCTCTCACAGTCTTTAATGGTGAAAAAGTAACTTTGGCTATTTGAAGTGCTCCTGCTCCACAAGGAAGTATTTTATCACTATTTTTTTTCATAACAAGAGTCATGGGTCAGAATATGGGTGGTGTGTGATATACCATGGTACTGCAATGTATCTGACCGCCTGAGTACTGTGCCCTATCTCAGATGATAAGGACATAGTTCATAGTAGTTCCTCACATATTTCTAAGCATATAAATCGTACTGCAGGGAAACTGCTTGTAAGATAAAACTTGTACAGCAGCTGGGCCAGATGAGCCTTTTTACTGACCTGCTGCCTGAATCTTTGACAGCGTGGTGGTCTTTCCTGAGCAAAGTCTGAAGGGTCACCTTTGTCAAAACTACAAGACTGAGACATAAAACAGTTTGCAGCTGGGCTGGTACCAAGAACTTGCATGAATTAACTATTATCTTGTTATGTAAAAAAGCACCAACAAAGTAGAAAATTCTGCAAGTGCTTTGATACCCATTTCACAGCTCTTCCTTGCCCTGTGTCTGGGCATCTGTAGTGGCAACACTGTGTCCTGACTGAGCTAGTAACATTGTCTTTTACTGTATCTGCCATTCTTTTCCAGCTTTAAGATCTTGATTTAATATACTCATAACCTTTTCAAGGTCATTACTTTAAAAAAACAACAACAACAAAACTGTTCAGGATCTAAAATGCCCATGGTTTAGGCACTGTATTTGGTAAGAATGAAGGCATAAGCGGTTCTGCAGCAATCCTCATGAATATCTACCCACATTGGAGTTACAACAAAACAATCAGGAGCTGGGGAAACACCAGCTCTGTGAAACTTTAGCTTGCTTCATGGCTGCATGCATATTATTTTAGCATATAATTTAGTGTACATGGTCATTTACCAGTTTTGTTTTGGAGTCCTGTTTCATGCATTGCACTGGAATAGAAAGTACTAATTTGATGAAAACTTTTCCACTGTTTCTCCTACTCAGTCTGGCATTACGTCCTATCTATTGTACTCTCTTCAAGTAATGCTCTGAATACAGACCCATGTATTTTGCCAGCGTTTTTTCTGCCATGGTTATTTTGACAGAATGCTTCTAAAATATTAGTACATTTATTTTCACAGAATTACAACTAAGGCTTGCTATTATCTTAAGTTGACAAGCAGGAGTTCTGAGATTCAAAGGAGCAAAGATAAAAGAAATCACACAGCTTCCATGTCTCATTTGAGAGAGGTCTAGGACTTGATTTTTATACCTATTCAGTACTATGCCACATTTTATTTACCCACTTATAGCTGTCATTCACTTCAGATCCAGATTTAAGCATTCAGTCCCTTGATAGGAGATCAATAAAGGGGATAAGAATCAGATTGAAATCAGATTTTATCAGACTGAAAAAATAGGTTGGGGCCATGTATGATAAAGTTATTGTAAGTAAATCCCATAGTGTCAATTTCAAACTCAGGAGCAAGGTTATAATTTAGCTTTCAGGACAGCATAAAGTAGCTTTAACCCCCAGCCAGTCCTTTTCTCCCTTGGACGCCTTTGCTGCAGTCACTACTCACTTTTCATGAATGTGGAAGTCCTACTTAATGTACTCTAAGATCTCTGCAACTTCACAAGCTTCAGCTCATATCCACGTTTCATGCCAAAAGAGACAGGGCCCCCAGAAAACAAAAGGTATATAATCCCCAGTTTTATAGTAATGCATTTACAGAAGGAGTATTTTAAGTCTTTTGACTGACTAATACTGTGACCTTAAAAAACATGTTCCTTTAACATTTGTGTATGCATAATTATAAAATAAACCAAACATTGGATTATATGTCATCCCATGAATCATAGATACTTATCAAATGTATAACTTAGATCTAAAAATTAAAGTAATGTAACACATTAACTGAATGAATCTCCCACCTAATCCTGCCAGCATTACCTGATATAACCCATTTTCAGACAGTAAAACATCTCAGTAACAACAATAAAAAACAAAAGAACTGTCTATTTTGAGCTTCACCTTGAAGCTGATCTGTTAATTATTCACTAGAAAAAGTTTATCTAATAAACATGGCTACTCTTTCAGTTCTTGGAACACATGAACAGGGTGCCTATCTTTTCTGGGACATGTTTTGGCTGTTTTCTTCTATGCATTTGTGCACCAGCTTTTTGAATTTTCCTTGTTGCTTTACCTTATGGAAGAGTAGTGTGACATTTGAAATTGTAGTGTTGCTTTGTGCCTGTATCCCTGGAATGACTGCACAGGTATTCTGCTATAAATGTTTAGAGAGACGCAAACAAATTCTGTGAAAGCATCTTTCCACATGCATACGCAGAAATGTATATTTTAAACAAATGGTGGTTGACTGTTCTCTTCTTCCAGGCTTCTGGAAGAGCAGATTTTGCACATCTTTAATTGTCCAGTCTCATTGCCTACCCACAAGTAACATTTCCATCAAGTTTTGTAGAGAAAGATTAAATTACTCTTATTTGAAGGAAATTGTGGTTTAATTTGATGGTATAACTTTCCACGAAAAATATGAATTTCCCTGAGCAGGTTTTTATAATAGGTGTATTAACATTTTGAGATCACATCTTTCACACATCTTTCAGTAACTCTAATTATTAACTGCCTCAACAAATTATTTTGCATACTACTTCTTGACTAAATTTAAAAGGAGTATATAGAAAGAGGCTTTCATTAAAGAAACGAAGGAGCCCTACTATATAAAGAACCTTTGATATGCAAAAACTAGTTATTAAAACCTGTTGGGTTTGTTAGCTACTTCCAAGGACCAGTGCCACCTGTTATCTTTTCCTTCATTTGTTTTACTCTTCAAATATTCCTCAAGTCAGACAGCTCTGCATGAATGTGGGGCTAATCTATCAAGATTAACCAAGAAGATTTGAGGAACTGATGAAGAATTAAGTGGCAGTGTGCAAGGCAACAGGGGAATGAAATATTCTGTCATATGTATCCTACAAAAGACACATAGAGACATAGAGCTGCCGGGGAGATCCTGAGCACTCTGACTCTGGAAGAGACTGCAAAAGCAAAAACTGCTGCAGTGGGTGGCACCACTGCAATTCATCAGCTCTCTAGTAATGACAATTCCTGGTCATGAAGTAGTTGTTCATGGCAGTTCTGGCACTTATTATTATTGATAATTAATTAATAATAATAGTCCCTAATTTTCTAATCCTTACTACAAATGTGAAGGGAATACTCCAAAACCAAACCAAACAAACAAACAAACGAACAAAACAGTTAGTCAAAAGAAAATTAGTTATTTTTGTGACATGCCCAGCCATTTATTCTCTTTCTGTCAAATACTGGAATTCTTGTCTTATGATTTGTTCTTCCCCAGAGGAAACAACAACAATCTCCTTGTAAGTTTTTAGACATCAGATGAGATGACACTGAAAGCAAAGGGTAAATACTGAAGGTTGGACTGCAGGCAGCACATCTCTTAATAATGCACATTGAAATGTCAACAAAAGTAGGGAAAACACATATTTTTGAGCTGTAAACTGCACTGTCAAAATTATATACATTGCTGAACTGTTGGTACAACTTAGTGTGCTTACAGATAAGTACATCAAGTTTGCAAAAGTAATTGTTACAAGTTTCTCTTCATTCAGTCATATGTCTGAAGGAATACTATACTGAAGAAAAAAAAAAAAAAAAGTGTGTCATTTGAGCTCTATTTTAGCATTAATTGAAAGACAGTTTCAATCCGGATACAACAAGCTGCACAAGCTTGATTAAATTCTTCCAGACAGCTATATCATTTACACCATTTTAAGGCAGCATATAAATACTTGGATTTTTTGTTATTTTCATCTCTCAAGTATTCCAAAGAAGAAAACCTAAGGTTCCAGCATGACCACATATGGGGCTTATAAATAGTATTCTCATGAAACAGAATATGCAATTGAATGAAATATAATAGAAATAAGTGAAGTTGAATCATATGCATATTAATATACCCCTTCAATATGTCCAAAAGGGGGTGGGAGTGGGTTAGTATCTTTGTCTGTTTTGGATCATATAAGCATTTTATTGTGTTGCATCTACTTTTTTTTCTGATTTCTATAAGCAGTACTGAACATCTAATTTAACTAAAGTCACTTTAGTTCCTATGGTTTCATACTTTTTTCCTTTGATAGACATGCAGCAGTGCAACATGAAACATGTTTTCAACAGAAGATGTAGAAAAATAATGTTAGAAGGCAAACTGTCATTAATTAAGAAAAAAAAAAAAAAAGGAAAAGAAGCATGAAAATATAATCAGGAGAGTCCTACAAACTTTGGAATTCAGACATTATATCTAATGCATTTCTTATAAATACAAATGTAAATTTCAGATATACTACAGATCTATGCTAAAGACTTTTCCTTGCAGCTGTTGGAGTGTCCTGGACTTACAGTTGTGTCTGTGTAGACATGATATATTGCCATATTTCTGATTTTGCACTTGAGTCCCATGCCATTGACTGTCTCCAAAGCATAGATTTTGAAGCTCACACAGTCTCTGCTCTGATTTATTTCTGTACCTACCCTCTTTCTGTCCTTGCAAGTAGCATGGACTCAGCCTCGCCACATCAGACTCAACCTGACACCTCCACTGCTCTGCAAAAACGTCTTAGAAGGTACTTATAGCCTAACATGTACCACAGTATACAAACAGCACTGAGATATGACGCTCTTGGCATCCCCATTTCTTGGCTACTTGCTCTGTCATCAGGCCAGATGCTCAGAATGGAGCAGCATGAGGTGCAAAAGGAATCAAGGAGCTTGTGAACATGAAGCATACATTCATAATTTTGCAGCTGAAAATTTTCCCATTCACCAAGGAACAGAGCTGGCCCAGGCCAGCATCCACCACTCCACAGAACTGTTTCAAATTTGACAAGTCAAAGATAATATACTTGTATGTTTGGGTTAGAGCAGACTGTCAGGACAGGCAAAGTCATGAGCCTGTAGGAGCCCCACACAGAGAGGTGATTACGTCATGTGGTCAGATGATCTGTGGCACTTTTGATGGAGATAGTAAGCTCCTCTGTCCCTGACTTATATCCAGAACCCCTCTGCTAATGTCCTACTGAGTTCTGCGGGGGTGGTTAGAAGGCTGGAGGAATGTCCTCCTGACAGGTCACATCAGAATAACCTACAGCTCAGCCCATACAACAGTCCTGACAGTGTTGAAGGCCATTTCTCAAATTAAGCTTCTGGGAAGCTTAAACAGGTAAGCTGCTGCAGGAACTCATTCTGCTAGACTGAATGGTTACTCATGAGATAGGGAATGTGGTAGGGTGGGTTCACAGTTTCAGGAAGATAAGACAGTGATAATGTGTTGTCATGATGAAGTGATCTATTCCATTAATCTCCACTTTACTTCCACTTTGGTCCTCTTTTAAAACAGGCTATATGATGTCTGCCAGATATGAGTCACTTGGAATTTAGTTAGAAGGAAGCTTTGCATGAGGCAGGAAACTATAAGTAGTTCTGCACGTGGAAAATCTGCAAGGATTCGTGTCCCAAAAGCACATCACAGCAATATCATATAGCACATCTTCTCTGGGCAACCTGTTCCATTAATATCTTCTATAATATCTATTATCTGCTCCATTATAATAAACACATCCAGCATGTCATCGAATATCTCAGATGCCTGCTCCATCCAGGGACACCTGAAGTAGCATAAAAGTCTTAATTCACTCACAAATCAGATCAGTCTGCAGAGAGGCATCGTGGAGGAACACCAACAGTGTTATATTTCTCATGCAACAGCAACAGGCTGGATCCTCAGTTCTTTATATTTATTGTTTCTTCTTCCACACTTTAACCAGTTGGCCTCAGAAGTGGAAATACCATTATGGCTGACCTGGGACTCAGCCATTTTTTCTAGATTCCCACACACTTTAAGTTTGTCTGTACCAGTAATTAAATATGATTGGGACCATTCTCTGGCCCTGAAGACAATTGGTGTGGAAAAGCCCATATCCATAATGTTTTATACTGCAAAACAAGTTAAGTATGCTCAAAACTGTCTGTGAAGAATTGTCTGTTGCTTGTGATAAACCCCAAGCTGCCTGGGATTTTTTGGAGAGAAAGCCTGGGAAAACCACAAACCATCCCAGCACCTTTCTAACTATCCCATAGCATAGACAATCAGCTTCTGACAAAGTTTCTGGCAAAGCAGTTTCCTGACAAAGCTCCTCAGTGTTAACTTATGGTTTAGCTAAAATGATACAACCTCACTGATGCCCAGTGTAAGAGGTCCAGAGCCAAATAGGTTTACAAGAAAAGTGGGTCTTTTGCACTTTCCTCCAAAGCTGCCTGTACAACCCCATTTTCAAGTCTTCCAGCACAGGAAGAGATGGTGCATAGTCCCATTCAGCAAGTATGTGGTGGTCGTGGGGGAGTGTTCTTCCTGAAGTATCCCGCATGACAGCAGTGAAGAAGGTAGAGAATAGTCACTGCCAATCCCTGCCTCTATGACAAATTAAGACCTCCCTAAGATCAAAAAAAAGTGAAAAGAACAAAACAAGTAGCTTATTCAGGAGCCTCTGTAACTCTGGTTTTGTTTGTGAGCTTCTTTAGTTCTAGTCTCAGACCTGCTAGAAACCATTGCTGAGCCTCTAGATGTGACATACTGACACTGCACTTCAAGTTGCCTCCATGAAAACTCAAAGGGAGCCAAGCTGAGTCTCAGGGTAAGAGATACCCAGCATTCCAGCAGAAATTGATGCCAACCACCATCACACCTCACTAGTAATGAAGGCATAGTCGACAGCTTTTGCTGAAGCCGAGGAAAGATGATAAAAGCCTTTCTCAGGTCCCTTTGCTTATGCATCCAAATGTTTATGCCTGAGAACGCTTTTTGACATGGTTTGTGTGATATTTGCTAGTTCATGTTGTGTTTGGCTATGTACTTGGTTCTTATCTGCACGGTGTTTTTTGTTTTCCTATCCTGTTTTGCTTGGTTTTGGTCTTTGACCTAGTTTTCCCTTCTCCTCTTTGAATAAACATGTTTGAACTGTTAAAGGCATGTTGACCTCTCTCATTTCTGTGAGTAATTCTGGGGCCCCTGAGTCTTCATCTCCTTGTACGACCAGCTGCTGCAAGGCAGCACAGCCAGTTCCTGGGGAGTTCAGGGTCCAGAAGACAGCATAGAGAGTAGAGACAGGAGTTCCAAAAGGATAAGAAAGGCTTTCAGAAAAGGAAAAAACAACACGTTGCCAGGTAGACAGTGTGTTTCTGAACTGGGAGCTTGCTTTGACAGTTTATAGAAGTATCTTGTTCAGGCGAGCCAGACCCCAGGGTCTAAAGGTGACAGCCTGTGGTTAGGCTGGAGGGAAAATGATCCTCTTTCTGATCAAGGCAGGAATGATTTTTTATTCCTCCCTTATTAAATGTGCTAGTGGGAGAAGAAGCAATTTATCCTCCAGTCTTGGTTTACCTAGTGCTTTTGTAGTGTTTACTGACATTGATTTATATCAAATGACACGACGATGTCTAATGACATTTCATTATATAAAATATTATGTAAAATCACAGAAATGGGTGCTTAGACTGATGTGCTACCGGCCAAAGATATCTCCTGAAGGTACCTGGGAGGCTGACCATACTCTGTTCAAGCTATAGGTTCCTCTCCTCAGTGACTGTACTCCGTACTTATGGAAGAGAAAACTCTGCATATAGCTGCTTGACTCTCTCCTTGACCATCACTCAGTTCTTATAGTTTAAAATATTCTCAACCTTGCACCAGTTCCTTTCATTTCTCCCTGACAAATGAGAAGTGATGTCTATGTGGAGGTTAGCAATTTCAGAAACACATGTATACATGTAATATAATTTTACTGCTCAGGTTCAGAGTAGATTTTCTTAACCAATAAGGAAAACCAAAAATTAGACAGGGGTCTACAAAATTCAATCAGTAGCGTAGTCAAAGCATAACACAGCTAAATTAAATTTTCATGTTTACTCTCTTTTGATCAGTTTTATGTACTTCTTATCACAAGATCTTGTACAAAGGGGTGAATTTAGACACTAATTTACCAGTGAGATGAATGATATGAATTTTATCATTTATATTCATACCTCTGAAAAACAATAGCTGTAAAATGGCCTTGCAAGCATTAGTCTCATCTAAAAGGAGTCCGGTCAGACAAAAATACACTGCCCATTTCCCTCACCCTGTTTAAGTGGAATCTTTTCTTTCATTTCACTTGTGATATGGTTAAATTAACTGCAAGTTTCTGGAGTGAGTTCAAGTCCAACAGATCCTTTATAAATTTGGAAATGGAAAGCATTTCACACTCTGTGTGAAAATTGACTATTGGCAGAAAACTAAAATTGGCAGCAATTGAAAAGGTACACTAAATTATTATGTATGAGATCACAGATTAAGGTTAACACTGATTTGCTCCCTCTATCCCTCCTCCTGTTTTCCATCTTCTCATGTCAGTGGCAATTGAATCTATTCCATTTGAAGAATTGAAGAATTTGCTTGTTAAAACCACTAAATTATAGAAGACCACCAAAGCCACTAATGTTCTATAGCCACCAAAATTAACATTTCAATCTTTATAGTGGAATGGACAGACAAGGTGAAACAGTCACTCTTATAAAAACAGAAACAATGTCTGATTGTTAAACACTTGAAAATATCCTGGAGGATATAATATAGGACACATGTCTGTCTTGCGGTAACATTTAGAGGATTGAAATGTAATAACTGGCTCAAAGCAATAGAATGAGCAAATGCAGTGGAAACGGTAGTGAAGGACATACAGATTTGTGTTTAGAGCACAGCGACAGTCAAACTGACCCAATGCATGAAATGCGGGTTTTTTAAAGCCTCTAAATCTTATAGACTATTCTTCCCACAGAGAAATTGAGTTACCAGTTCATGACTGAAAAGTCTTGCAATGTCATAGATCCCTCCACCTGAGACTCTCAGACAGAAAATGAAAAGATAAGTATTGAATAAACATCTAGGATGAAAAGCAGAGGCTTATTGCCTTGTGAAGGAGGATGACACAAAGAAGAACAAGATTACTGTTAAACCTATTTCAGTTTCCTGGTATCATCCAATTTTAAGTGGCCTAAAATAGAATGAGTCTTCAAAGAAGACAAAAGAAATGACTAGAGGAAACTTGGAAAAATGATGACTGAAGTGACAAGCTGAACAACTCTCATACTGTGATAAGCATGAACTCAGCCCTCTGACAAAGAAAATAAGAATTCATGGATTAATCCATTCATGTGGGAAGGAAAAAAAGAAAAAGAAAAAATTAAAAAAAAAAAAATAAAAAACACAGCTACCATGACGAGAGCTAGATCAGAAGACTTCCTCAAAGCAATTACTAAGTTCTCTATACTCACTTGTTAAAAGGAATTCCAGCTCTAGTCTGAGGTAGATCATTGTTTTTTAAAGTCCACTTAAACTGTTTACCTAATCACAAAATAATAGCAGATCACCCTCCTATGTACAGTGAAATTTCATTTTCAGTTTTTGCCTTTTTCTGGTGGTCCTCTGGAGGAATCATGGCCAAAACCAGACAGTTTCACCGGAATTGCATTTGTTGAGTATATATTAAAAATGTCTAAAGAGACACTTCTCAGCCTTCTGATTTTCAACAGGTTACATCATAGTTATAAACTAAAAAGGGAAAGATGTAATTAAATATTTTCTGTGGGAAGAGTAGGTTCATCAAAAATATGTTTTGTCCAACAAACAAACAAACAACCCAACAAAATTACAAAGGGTGGGCTAAGACTCTCCTTTTCCAAACTCTGGTTTAGTAAACAATAATTTTTGCTCTGCTTACAGTGCTACAAACTGAAAGCATGTGATCCCTCCTGTACCACAAAGAAAGCTTGATAATTAATCTGTTCTCTTCAGAGAGCCACTGTGACATATGAGTCTTGACAAATATATAGAAATCTAGATACGGCTTAGAAAATTATCTTTGCTACATGAAAGGTGTGTTGATGCTGTTGTTCTACCACTTTATATAAAGTTGAAAATCAAACCAAAATAATAATAATAATAATAAAAAAGTGATTGAAGAAGTGGTTTAAAAGTAACTAATAACTCAGCATTCATCAACAAAATGGTAAATAATTTCAAGCTTGATATTTATCTTTTTCAGTTTCTTTTTGCACACCACCCATTTACAGTAATATTTCTATAATGCAACTATGGTGTTAACCAAACACCAGCTTTTCTGAAATCTCCCCTGTGCTTGGGGAATTATTATTTTAGAGTCTACCAAGATAAAACGTACTTTCAAATAGTTTAAAACTTTAGATATATCTGTACATCCCTATGAGGTTTTCTTCACATAGCTTCTTCTAAAATTTAACACAGACCAACATGACCAAAAATGTACAATGCTGCATTGGAAACTGTGGTATTTATAATCCTGTGCAATGCGCAGAAGTAACAATGCACACATCTTTTCATCTGGACCCCTTGAAGGCTTTGCTGTGGAAGTGTATCATCTGCAATATAGACATCAGGCATAACAAAATCAAGGATAACAGTAGGCCTTGGCTCTGATTTTTTACACATACACTTCATTCTTTCAGTTAGTGGAAACAAAACATTGACTCTATTTAATAACACAGTACTACTACTGTGGTTGATAATGGAATGAAAATTGTTACCTGCAGATTGCCAACTCAAGAGGAGTTATAGATTCGTTGCTGTTGATTAAAAGTTGCCATTGACAATGATAATAATGACAATGATTGAATGATTACTTGTTGCCTATAAAGTGAGTCAGTGTCATCAGTTCTTTTCTTATGAAATAGATGTTAATGTGGTAGTATAGATAAAATGCACCTGTGCAATTGTTATTAACTGGATCCATCCTTGACAGCCCAAGCAAATGACTAAAGACTAAAGAAATTAGAAGATGCTATCCTTTCATGTATGTGAGACAGGAAATTTGCATTGCCAGTGTCCGTGTTACACTTATTCTGAATATGAAAAGAAGACCAGGTGACACATTTATGTGGAAATGGAAATACATTTTTCAAACACTGCTTTTCTTTGGTACTTGCAAGTCCCATTAAAGGCTTAAAGAACTCGTTATCATATACAAATGAGCCATGTAGTGTCTTGAACTACCCTGTGCTTTTAGAATTGAAGTTCTATTCAGGACAGAAGACACATGATCAAATCCTGGATTATCTATCTCTGATGAACTCTCTATATCCTCAGTAAATAAAAACTGTCAATCTGTAACAAATGATTGAGGTTCATGTCTGTGTCATTACTGATTATGGTTTGCTAGTTTTTTTTTATAACCAATGAATATGTTCCAATTGCTTGTCTGACCAAAGAAAGGTGGGAGCAAAAGAAGCTGAGAGAAGTGCTGGATTAATTTCATATATCTGTATCAGTGCAGACACAGACAATGGAGTGTATGAGCTCGGAGAGCCTAGAAATACCTAAAACTGGATTATGCAACTCTCAAAATATTGCTTCTGCTTGATTCATCTCAATTCCCTGCAGTGAGACTTTCCTGCAGCTCAGCTCTTCTAGACCAACAAAGACAGAAGAGCTTATAATAGGCCACAAGTGTTCATATTCTCTTTCTCACCTTGGAGCGAATGAATTGCTGTTGGCAATTGAAGGTGGTTATCACTTCCCTGGGTAAAGTAAAATCCTGAAGCCACTAATCACAGGCTGGCCTCACTTGTTACTACGACAGCTGATGCCAACCTGAGAGGGAGAACTGCTGCCACATGGTATTTGACCAACCCACCTGAAGCTCTTTCAGGATTGCCAGAAAGCAATAAGAACAAAATTTTAAGAAGTAATTGTTAAAAATAACAGCTTTTCATTATACCTTCAGTTTTCTTATGAGCCACCTTTAGGGACAGGTAGCTATGCTTGTCTGAAGAAGGGTTCCTATTGGTGCTGGGACAAGCACAGGGTGGTAAAGTTAGGATAAGCTATCAAAATGAAGTAGTTTTGCCCCGCACTAGCTTTAGTTCTCACACATCTACTCTATGTACCATGAGCTTGGTACTTCTGGCATTTAGAAGGGCCAGTGCCTGGACAGGAATCAAGAGTATTGCTAAATACTTCTGAGGATCTGGGTACAGGTGCTTTCCAGTTTATCAAATTATTACTTCTACCTGTATAGTCTAATCTGGGAGGCCCAAGGACACCAAAACACTGAGGTTAAAGATTATTTTTTTTTTATAAATATTGATGAAAGGATTCATTCTAAAAATATATATATACTTTTTATTTTAACTACTAAAACCTGTAGCTATATAATCCAGTGCTGTTTTCTAATTAGCTCATTAAAGAAAATATTGATGAATAAGAGCAATTCAAATTCATTTGTTTAAATTTTTGAGCAGGTTCTTTGACGCATAATTTGTAATACACAGAATTTCAGGCAAATGTACACAAGATGGTTGTGCATCAATCACGAGCACGTACAGCAGGGTTGGTTAGTCAGAGATAATTAAAAAACAGCTAGTAAGAGTGGGTTCTACATTCAGACACTCAACTTTATGCACATGATTACTATGATTTTGTCTGTATATCATGGATAGTTTTACGTTTTTTGCTTCATCTGAAAGTGGAGTATGTGTAATAGAGACATAAAGTATCATCCAAACCAAACAGTATTTCTGAATATGAAAGCAGTGATTCAGATACAGTTCATTGACCTCATTCATTTTAATTATAACAATCAAAAAATTATATGCCTTTTTTTACAGTATAATGACTCATTTAATTTGCCAGAGGTACAAAAAATGAGCAAAAGTAAGACCAGAAAATGTTAATGCAGAAATTTGCAATTTTCTTACAAAGTATGATTGCAAAATATTGTTCTAATACTCATTTGTAACAAAGTGTTAGTTATTTTATGGTTCTGAAATTGATAGGAACTTTGATAGTTCTGAAATGAAGAGTCTTTCATCATTTTAAAGCACAACTTCCTTTCCCTTAAATCATTTAGTTAGGGTTTCTCCCTAGAGTTGTTAAAACTCAAGCTTTCAGTCTCTGTCAAACATTTCATAGTTAAGTAAACTTAGAAAATATGAGCTAATGGTGTAATTTCATCCTGCCACACCTCACTGGAGGCTGAAGGATGACAGACACTTGAGCTTAAAAACAAAAGACAGCACTGTTGCAGGTCCTCACGAGGACCAACAGGGAGGCATCAGCAGCACCTCTGAAGCACAGCAGGGTCTATGAAGCAGCTGCACTCCCACAGAGTGACTCCTCTCCATGTGGCTTCCCCGCTGTACTATTCCAGGTACTAAATGAAGTCTGGCTCACCCTGTTCTCTGCACTAGCAGCTGGCTCAGCTTGGAAAGAAGCCTCTCTTGGCTGCCTTAGGGCTTCAAATTCCACCTTCTGCAAATTTGCAGCATCTTGCCAAAGGATCATTAGAGTCATTTTTGTCACTTTGGGCTTGTTGAAGAAAAAAGGCACAATCTTAACACCTACCTAAAAATTCTTACATTTTTCACAAAAGATCTCAAAGTAAGTATTCAAGCCATGAGAAGTCTGTAATAAAGCTTGGAAATGCATCATTATCACTGGCGTTTTATATATACATACATCTGAATCATGTGGAAATCTTGCACATAGCTGTTTGTTTGTTTACCTGTTTCTTCAATGGAACTGCAGTCATGCAAGCAGGCAAACAGAATAAGGCCATGTCTACACTGTTCCCACGACTACTACAAGACTCTAGACTGCTTTGCTTTATTTGTGTCTGCACCAAAACACTTGCAGTTCCCTCAGTTTGCCACAGGTACATTTCTGCTTTATTGAGGATGAAGTTCTCAAGTCTGTGTCTAGACTCACACTAGCTCTTATATTAACCTGGAAAGACTTCCCTTGCTCCTCCACAGTCTGTGGAACTTGAAGGACTGCTGCCTGCTACCTTCTTACAGCATCTGGACTAATCTCAATGCATTACAACATGCTACAACTTGTGCAATTGACAAAGGTCAACCGAGGCAGCAAAAAACTCCAGGTAGATCCAGACTCAAGGATAGCAAAAGCCATCATCCTGGATGACTGCTGGAAGCCAATTGGCTACTGGATCACCTAGGTCTCTTCAAATGTTGTACCAGCACCAGCTGAATCTCTGTTGTCTTCTGATACACTAAGAGCATGGCAGATGCAACCATCAAGTTCAGTTGTGCCAGGTCTTAATAGTTCTGGGCATGCATCACAAGACCCTCCCAGTGACTTACATTTATGTATTGTTAGTTTCTGAATGCAAAAGATTAACTTAATGGGCCAATCCCAGAAACTGTTCCATGCTGGAGATGCATTACATCTCTTTCTGTGTCCTTTTTTTCCAGCCTAGAAATGTATGGGCATTTCTTCGTGGAAGCTGTTCCTGCCAGACTCCTACAGATCCATGGCACAACAGTCTGGTGTCAGTAAATCTGTTGTGGCTGTGGCTGTAATGAAAGTCAGCAGGCCACCACCATCTGCTCCCTTCCTGTCTGGTGAAAATCTACGCTATTTTGGACATCTTTGCTTTGTTCAAGTGGAACAGCATGCTCAACTGTACTGGGATGTCAAGATGACATATTTCCCTAGCTATTGCTCCTTGGCCAAGGCCAGTGCTTAATACAATCAAATGAATGGCTAGTCCATCATATTCCACAGTTGAGAACCCACAGGCAATTCATGTACACAAGAGTGAGCCATGAGCACATCTACTGCAGGTTTCAAAATTATTGCACTTTCTTCTCAAAAAGAGAGAAAACACTCATCCCAGTAAAATTGATATCCATGACATGTAGATGCTCAGCCACAAGGTGCAGATGATGCATATCTTCTTCTGCTGTCTCTATGCAACTCTGTCTGCATGACTCCAGTGACCATGGGAATCCAGCTACATACCTAAATCTGAATGGCAACTGAGGTGCTGGGGAGCCTGATAAGCCCTTTCTATGAAACGCCCTTTCTATGAAATCAGCTCAATGCTGATCTGGAAAATACTGTCTCATTCACTGTGATTTAATGAATGTTCCAGAGTTTGTGCAATTAGGGTAGAGATCTCTTTTCTAGCCTAAGTGGCTGCAGAAGTAGAAATATTTAGCTAGTTCTGTTGCAGATCCTCAGCACATACATGCATGTTCATCCTACCTTCATTGTGCAGCCTGTTCCAGGAGCATTATTTTATTCATCTGTAACTCAATTGGCCTTTCTTGTTAGTAGTCTTTAACCACATTTCTAATTCAGGAGCCCTAGGCATTTTAAGTGGGGAAGGTCCAGGTGGTGAGTTATTCAGATTTTCTGTAGGACTGCCTCCAGAGCTTTCTCCTCCAGTGGGTGCATTCAGTTCACCGTAAGGAGCATTTCACAGACTGTGCAACATGGAAAATTAGATTTTGTCCTCTCAAGTGCTGGAATTAGAATTGTGTAAATACAAGCAGATGTCTGCCCAGTGGTGTAGAGCTCTTCCTGTTGTGAAGCTCAGTGCTCATAATATTGCTGTGATTCAAAGAGAATGAACCAGAAGTCCTTCAGATTAGTGGCTGAGAAGCTGTTGTTTTTCAAGGGCCCCTCTCATTGTGCAAGGTCACAGGCCTCTGAGCTGTACCAGCTTACAAAGAGACTGTCCACCATGCAGGGAGGTAATATCCTTCCCATTTTAATCTCACCTCAGTGCTTAACATGTCCACTTTGGTGATGTCTTTTGATGTCTTTTATTTGCAACTTGTACATTTTGCAAAACAAAGAAAAATGTAAAGTGCAATACTCAGTACAATAAATTACTTTCTTAAGGTGTGATTTTCATATATTTTTCAGGCTTCCTGAATTTCTGCATTACAATTACCTTGATCCCCCATCTGGTGGCTAGATTTTCTGCTCAAACATTCTTCACACTCTCCAACAAATGCTTGGAGAAGAATTAAAATTCCACAGATTTTGAGTGTGATTTTCAAATTGTTTTTTTATGGATTTTGTTTGCACAGGCACTATGCATAGCTCTGGGGAATCTTTCAAATTTGCTAGTAATGCTTTCAAATTTAAAGATCAACAAAAAGTTTCATAAGATCTTACTTTGAATCCAAACCCACAAATCAACGAGGAAATCATAGTTTAAAGATGAGTGTTACATACTCTGTTCTCTTTCTTTTTCTTGTTTCTCAGTTCTGCATGCAAAAAGGCAGGTGCACTTATTTCTGTACACTCTATTTAATTCCATGGCCAAATCTTCAACTGTAATGGGACAATAACATTTTTTCAATTTTTTTTTTTTTTTTTTTTTTTTAATACAGCTTGACAGGTTTGACTATGAAAGTAGTAGTTCATTATTTTATATTTATGAATCAAGTTGAAATTCTACTTTCATAGTTGAAATATCCTGTCCTAACCTGATCTATTGTTGTACTCTTATTTCCTGCCCCTGTTATCTGACTGCTGCTGGAAATTTTACCCATAGGTGCTGGTGTGTTGCTTTTAAATATAATCATGTATTGTTGACTGTTCTCTCAGTTGATTTATTTTGGGTGATAAATGGACATCTTGAGGCAGTCATCAGACTTTAATTTGACTGAACAGATCATATCTGAAAATGACAATTTTCCTAGAGTGCTCTTGGAGAGAAGCAGTAACTTCACATTTAGCTATACATTTTTGGCTGTTTATTGGTTCTTTATAATATGCACTGCAACACTTCTAGTATTTATGGCACTGTTCACATATATTACTATCAATGCTTCATAAGCTACCAGTAACAGGTAAAAATATATTTACCCACAGTGCTTGTGATACCGGGGAAACATAGAAATGCAACACTACTATCTGTGCACCTCAAGCAATATACATGTAATAAATTGCTTTATATACTATTAAAACTAAAAACTTCTTTATGAGTTCTTTTCTTCTACCATTTTTTCCATGTAAGACTCAAGACTAAGACTTTGAGAGCCTCAAATTTGAGAAGCTTCTTATTTTGCTTTGCATGGCTTTTCAACATAGTTTCATACAGGTCTTGTTCTGCTGTTACCTTGATGTAAGTACTGTTGACAAAGGACTCTCTTCTGATCTTTAAGACTGGAAATGTTCTACCTCTTTCCTTTCCTCTCCACTCTGCTTAGTCTTTATTTTCCCTTGCCCTTCTTTTACTTCATGCAACCCATCCTGGTTGGGTTGAAGCCTTTCTGTTCTGTTTCTGAATTCATAAATTCATTAGGTTTAAGGACCAGTAAATAAACACTTCCACACTCCTATACAATAAAGGCCACAGGCTATTGGCCCCTGCTGAGCCAAATAACTCTCATGTGGCTGAAAAATATCTTTTAGGAAGCACTTCATTTGGTTTCTCTCTGAAGACAGCAAAACAGGGATCCTCTATGATTTCTGTCTACCTCCCTACATTTTCACATATTCTCAATTTTCTCTTATAAAGAATGTCATCCAAAATGATACATTTTCTTACTTTTGCCTACTGTTAATTGTTACTTATATAACCTTTCTGGCAAAGGTTATATACGAGAATATATACTGGATCTCCAAAGCCTTTCTTATTGTAGCAATCTCATCAACTACAGCAGCAGCTGAATCTACTTACTTTAAAAATGCAAAGTTTTCTGGCAAGATGACATGACAGAGTAAGCATGGTCAACTTTAATAAAATAATAATAATAATAATAATAATAATAATAATAATAATAATAATAATAATATACATTTCAAAGGACCAGAACATTTTTGCTGATTTCAAGGAAACACCACAAGAGTGTTCTTCCCTCTACTGTAAGTCTGCTAGTGCTGTAACATCTTTACACTCTGGGGAACAAGAGAATACATCATCTACTCGTCACATAGCACTCCAAGGGGACAGAAAGGAGCCCACATTGTGCATTTATTCTCTAGTTCTAACACTCGGCACAGCAAGGCATCTTTTGTGCTGTTTGATTCTTCTTGGAAAGGATATGTGTGAACTGAGACAATGCTTCTGTGTAATCCCTCTGTATTGCTGAAACTCCAAGTTAGCCTCTAGATGTGAAGTCTGAAACTTGTACCATCTTTATGAAGGTTTTGAGCCCTAAAAAACAGAGCCTTTGAAATTTGACCTACCCAGTACACTTTCTAGTACTGTGACTTAAAAAGCAAGATTTTGCTGTAATCCTCAAAAGTCAAAATTCTGTGCTACATGTTTTCTTTAGTAGCTTATGCTTCACATAGACTTCTGTTCAACTACTTATGTACCATTTTTTGGTAAACACACTTATTATTGTTACAGATCATGGAAAACCTCCTAGTATTTTCTAGAAAATTCAAGCGAAAATATGTTCTTACAGTAAATATTTTTTTGAGTTTTCCTGTGTGACACCACACTCTGAAGAAAGCCTTGGAATTGAGTGTCCCCTCTCAAAATCCATAATCATTTACATCCACTAAATTAGTTTAAAAGTATATAAAGGTTATTACCAAAAAAAAAAAAAAAAAAAAAAAAAAAAGTATGACCTGTCACCACAAGTAGGTAGATCTTCAAGGAAAGACATCTGTGGCCATATCCTGCTTTGAAACAATCATGAGGTGCTGTTGGGTAATAATTTTCGCTACTCATGCTTATAAGTCAGAAAAACAAAGTAAAAAGGATAATAACAACCAAGCACTGTATCCAGGATGAGCCTCTTTAAGTAAGTAACCTTCAAAAATACATGTGGAACAATATATCTGTCAAAAGCCTGTTAAAGTATTTCATGGAAGTCTTGTAATATTCTACCTCTTTTGTGAAATTTGGCCTCTATTTCATATTTGCTCAGATTCTCACTGCCATCCCTTCTGCAGTTGCCGTATGTTAGATGGAGTGACTGAAAAGCATATGATGTAGTTATGACAAAATCTGGAAGACAGACTACCCATCTAGTTGGATATGTCAAAAGATCCCTCTGCTAACTTCTTATAACATATTCTTACAAAGCTGCCTCATGTAAGGTAGGCCTAATTAGCCATTTCAGATCGCCTATAGCTTCTTGTGGAAAACGCTTGTAATTTATGTGGAGCAAAAACTCATTCCGGTTCTCTTGTTAGCAGTCTGTATTAGGACTGCTGTTGTCAGTCACTGGCAGTAACTCAGTCAGGAGGGGACTGACCTAGTAAGAAAATTCCAGAATATCACTCCAGCTTCCAAAAATGTGTTCAAAACAACATCATGTACTTTTCAGCTGTAACCTCTCCTGCCTCTCTTCCCAGTGTCAAGAAAGAGAGATAGAGAAGGTTGTTGGAAGAACCAGAGCAAACATGCACCAGAGCTCCTGATAGCTCAGCATGCCAAGTTACATACTGTGCTGGTAAAAGTCCACTGATATTCTGAGAAACAGGAAACAACACTAACTGTATTTTGAAAAAAAAGTCTGTTCTTTGGAGGTAAACTAAAATTGACTCTCTGCCCAGCCTTCTGTGAACAATCTATACTTAGTACTCTTTAAGGAAATCTTGGCTTGACTTAAATACAGCCTCCCGTGAATACCAAGCTGGGAAAGACTCTACCTTCTCTAAATTTTATTGTAATTTCTCATTTAATTCACTTGCAGTAAATTTCCTTATCCCATAGATTGAGCGTTAGCTGAGCTGCCAAGCTCCCACTGGCCTCAAGCCTGGCTTTGTGTGGCAGGCAGGAGGAAAGACACACTCAGGACTAAAGGCCTTTCCAGGCAGGAGAGTTAGCCCAGAGTTCAGTACCTAATTTAACACTCAACCACACTGACAAAGCCTTCCAGTTGAAATTGAAGGCACCCAATACCCTAGGTGAAGCTTATTCTGTCAGGCTGGGGGACAGTTTGCAGACCCTATGCTGCTAACACTAGTATGGAGTGGGAGAGTTCAAGTCCCTCTGCTATTGCTGACACTTGCTGACACTGCACCTCAGACTACTGTTGCCCACCTCTCTCTCTCTGCTTGTGAATTAAACCCTATGGATATTGTTCTAGCGTCGTAATTTAAGATAACCAGTGCAGTGAAGTCAAGCCCTGAAAGAAGATAGCCCTGTTTGGGCTGAACTACAGTTAGAGGGAGCACAGCAACAGCAGTAAACCAGTCCATCCTACTTTATATTTCCATGCAAGGTATTCTACTGCCTTGACATGTAATAGCTCAAAAGTGAATTTCCTTCATTGAAATGTAATGCTGGAGTTGTCTTCAAAAGATCTGTGTCAGCAGCTCCTTGTTTCAAGCCATCCTATTAAAAAAAAAAAAAATGTTATGAATGCAATTTTATGCTTGTATGTTCGAGCCAAGCATTTTATGGTGTTTAAAAATTAATAGGAATTGAAAAGCCTTTGATAGTGCAAACTTCAGCATTCTAGATTTCCTTTTTCACTCCTTTACTTTCACTGCCAAAATATTTGTTAACCAGCTGCAACCTTTGCCCTAGTTTCACCGGGTACTAAAATAGTCTGTTGTGCTGCAGACATGTTTCTCTGTTTTTAATTTGCTGTTCACGTACAGTACAGCGTGCAGTAACCAACAGCTTTTTGTGGGGCAAAGGTAACCTTTAGACTACAGCAAAAACAGCACAAGGAAAATGTTGAACTTTTAATCCTATGTATAAGCAACATCCTCTGACATTTAGGCAAACCTGAGTTCAGATTTCTGAATGAAATACTCATGATCGTTAGTAATGTGTAAAGCATTTTCTATACAATCTGTTTTGTATTCCCCATAAACTCTCCATACATTTAAGCAAGGAATTTTAATGTTTCTTAACCTAAAATGCTTCAGGCCATCTGCACAGGTATGAGAAAATGAATGATTTTGGTAGCCTTCCTTAATACGGCTTGGAACTTTTTTAATCCTTCTGAGAACAGGAAAAACAAGGTAGAATAGTTGTCATACTATTCATTAAAAATAATAAACAGGCAAAACACTAATTCAACTAAAATTCTACTAATCAGGAAAGCTGGAGGGGGGGGGGGGGAGAAAGAAAAGAAAAAAAAGACTTCAGGGCTTAGTTCTGCAACTGTCATTTGCAATAGGCAGCATCTTTTTTCTAAGGTTTTTATAAATATTAAAACCTGGATTGTAATAGGACTAGAGGAAAAGAAGGATATATCCTCATACCGAGAGTCATGGTCACAGTTTCAGAATTCAGGACTATCCCCATATTCAACTGCCATGTCCCAAAAGACAAGTAAGAAAAAGAGCCCTTTTTCACAGGACAGGACAAGGTTGCACAAAAGTAACAATAATAGGTTGCATTAGGCTGCAGAATAAGTGATTTGTACGATCTTGATTAGCTTGCAGGTAGGGAAGATATTGAACATCTATGCAAATGCAAATTCCTAATGACATTGTGCCTCTTACAACGCCATATTTAAATGTTTGTTTGTTTTTTTTGTTTTGTTTTTGGTTTGGTTTGGTTTTTGTTTTGTTTGCTTGTTTGTCTTTTTCTTTAATCTATTTTTCATAGAAAAGGAAGATGGGATATGTCTCAAAAAAGAAAAAAAAAATACATATTGTTTTAAGGATGTGCTAACAGCCCTAGCAACATGAAGAATCCCAAACATCTGTGGATTTTAAAGGCTTAACCAAGCCTCTTGATACTGGATTTAAACCTGAGACAGAACACAACTCTGCTGCTAGAAGAGATATGTTCTTAATTTATTTTCTACTGTACCAAAACCCCCATTTCCATTATCTCTATGTGCATGTGTAAGTCTTTTAAAAATACAATATAGTATAGATCTTCTTTTTTCTCTTGATGTATCTTAGTATTTAGGTATTTTAACATAGACTCCACCTTAAAACTAAATGCTGAAAAGTCACATATACTTACATACAACATAGTTAATAAATAAAGGTGATATTTGAAAGCTTCAGTGTAAGTCTGAATGGAGCAAGTTGCCAGAGGAAAGCAAAGTACTCTGTAGAAAGTGAAAAAACTTTTTCCCCAGACTTATGCCCAGGTGTCAAAGAAAAGAAAGATAGATTTCAGGCAATCTTTCATAAGGAATATTTTTTCTTAGGTATAGACTTGCCAATCATCTATGTTTCTAAAATATGTATGTTTGGGGGGGGGGGGGGGGGGGGGGGGGAGTCTAATTTTTGACTGATATAAGAATATAACTTGAAAATTTTTGAATAGTTAATTTTCAGGCGTTGAGATGGACTGCTTCTACAGACAAAATCACAGCTATGTTCTGATCTCTGTGTCTACCAATACAGAGGTATTTTCACACTTGTTCAAGAACAGGAGTACAGAATCCTCAAATTTATTTGATTTCATTAAGAAGCTTTAGAATACTACTGCGAACCATCAGCCATATTTTCATGTCATGTATTCATAAAACTAATGTCTGCATTAGAAGTAAATGAAATGCTGTAAAGGGCTCTAAAAGAAATAAGTGTATATGTGTACATTTCTCATCACAGTTGTGCCCAGTTCATTCATAGTGATTTTTATTTTGTTAATTTGGTGGAGAGAGGGACTCTAGCAGAATAATGTGTTCACTATTTTAACATGGATGTACGTGTAAAAACTAGAAAAGTCATCACTGAGACCAAATCTTTTGACTCAATGACTTATCAGTGTTTCATATTCTTAAAATGATCTTGTATCAGTCCAGAGTTTTATGAATTTTATGTCATAAAGGCTGAACTAAGATTAGAGAAGGTATTACATCTAAATTTGTGATCTTCTGTCATTTTCTATTTTATCTTTAACATTAAGGAAGGGAAAACTCTAATTTCAATGGTGTGGGAAAGCTGCTGAATTCTTACCCTAATTTGAGGAAAGTGGGTTCAGTTAGAAATATAGTGGAAAGAACAGAAAAAAGACGAAATGTCAGATGAAAGACAATTATGTTTGAGCTAAATTCAACTCTTAGCTATGTGAACACATCTATATGGGTAGATGAATAAGAGTAGTGAGCTAGGCTGTGAATCTGTCATCTTGCAGTTCCTCCATATCATATATTAAGAATGAGTCAATTTGTTCCCTTCTGAACGTCAAATAAGCTGCACCACACAAAAGTACTTTCAGGGCTACCATATAGGAGTAAAACTTCAGAGAATTAAGAATGTGTGAAATTCGAGCACATTCCCCTCCCTGCACCGGGACCCTCATGCATCCTTTTCCCAATGGGTCCACTCATGCATTGACCTACCAACCAGCTGCACTTCATATACAAGATCCAGAGCTGTAAAAAGCCTTTAATTCTTCTCAGGAGCCAAAGGGAGTTAGCCTTACCTCTGTGCAAGGCTCCGCACCTGGTAGCCCCCTCTAGGCTCCAGATTGTCCCCAAGTGAAGCCTTGGGCTATGCGTCCTCTGTGTCACGTGGTAGCTAGGCTCCTGCCACATCACTCAAGGCATGTGGTGGCTTGATTCCCATTGTATTATTCAAAGCACAGAGCTTCATATATTGGGTCAGGAAAATAGGGACTGATCTTTTTATTAGTCACCCTGACAAGCCACCATACTTAGTGTTCTGTGTATGCCTCCCACAGCTAGTGCTTTGCAGCCTCTATCCTAGCCTGACTCACAGTCACCTCCCCGGGCAGGCAGGCAGTCATTTAGGACTAAAAAAGACAGCTGTAGAGAGTTGTGAGCTTGCTCTGATTGCTTTCTGAGCTGGCCCACAGACTAGCAGGCTTAATAACTCTATCCTGCTAACATGATCGATCACACTTAGCTCATGAACTCCTGGTCTGAGGCCAGGGCAGAGTGAGTACAGAGTACCTGTGTGCACGTGGCCTGTAGACATAGCTAAAAATACCCACAGGAAAGTCACAAGCAAGTTTTAAATGAACTCTTTAGCTTTCTTTTCAGTAACATATAGATAAGTAACTCATTACATGAGTTTAATTCCTGAATAGGTCCACTTTGCTAAAACTCTGAGTATGGCCTATATCACAGTCTTTGTATGTAGAGCAATTCTCCTTAGAGTGTTGTGCTGTGTATGTGCTTGCTGCAAAGAGAAAGAAAATAAACCTTTTTTTTTTTTTTTTTTTTTTTTTTTCCTCTATCAAGCAGTGACAGGAAAAAGAAAGCAGGGGCTTATACTGTGGCAATAGATATACTCTCTAATGGTGAGATAGTTGAGTAATGGAGTACACTGCCTGGGGAACTGTAGTGTCTCCCTCGCTGGTGTGTGTTTTTTTTTTATCAGGACATAACACAGCCGTCTGTCAGGAATGATTTATATATAGCTTATCCTGCCTTGGAGCAGGGGATAGACTAACTGACCTTCTCGGATCCCTTCCAGACCTGTTTTCTATGATTCCCCATACTAAGAAACTTCTGTAGATGTGAAATATACTTTTACATACTGTATTCCTTTGTATTCTACGGGCACAACCCTTGCCTCTGATAATTTATCGTCTTCCCAAAGCCAATTCTGTTTCATTAAGTGTAATGACAGTTTAATGCACATTTCTCCACCCTGTTTACAGTATTCTCATTCATCTGTAACTCTGCAGTGCTGGGACATAGAGCTCTCCTTTTAATCTGCAGTTCAAAGCTCTGCCCAAATCTGTCAACATGGTAAAGGTGAAGGGTAGAGCTGATCACCTCACTGATGGTTGTCACACGTTGTTAGTTGAAATTGGAAAGGAAAACCAAGAAGAAACATAGGAAAAAGGTGTGGCACAGCCAAATGAGAAAGAAGCAATCTACGAGATGTTTTCTGCAATGACAGAGATGCTCAGCCACGTGGTGGAGGGCAGCACCACCGACAATGGGGAAATGCAACACGACCCTGTTTTTTTCATCCACAACTACGTAGGACTGAACCCAGTGATTCACCAGGTCATCTGCAATCATATGCTCTCACTGCACAGTGAGATAGGAAAAGGCAGACTACTTCAAGGTAATAGTTTCTAATGTTGCCAAAGATCTCCTGAAAAGAAAAATAAATTTTGTATTAGTATATGGTGCCATAGGCAGCACTTCCAATTCATTACCTCTGTCTGATTCTTACTGTCTTCAAAAAATGTCAATTTGTTTTGTTTTGTTTCGTTTTAAAGTAATTATCAGTTCTGTTGACTGTTTAATAATCCTGTCTCAGCTTTTCCCTGTTGTTTGTAATTTAGCTTGTATAAGAAGTTTAATACTCTCTTTTCAGTTATGCTGTTCACTCTCTGAATGTCTCATGCAAAACAAACAAACAAATAAAAAAAAACCAGTAAGAATCAGACTTTACATGCCATTCAGGTACTGTTTTGTAAAGAGGATATCTTGTGTGCCAGTGACATAGCTCTAATGTGTTGACAAATTAATTGATGTCACTACAATAGAGTGTTTTCTGTTCAAAATCTCTTATCATAGCCATGTACATAAATTATGTTTGTATACTCTCTATTAAGAGACATAACCAAGTAAAACATCCTTTACCATAAAAGCATCCCTAACATTTTCTTTTAAAGTTTGCAGGTGATACGTGAGCTGTTTATGAAAGAGCAATGCAAGGATTATTATAGTCAGAGTAATTGCGACCTATTTAACTACTTATGAAACATCTAGTGCATATCTGTATAATATTTATGTTTAAAATAAACTATGTGTATATGTGTGTGCCTACATGTGCTTAGAATTTAGGAAAGGTTTTATCATCATTTCTGTTTCAAAAATAATAAAAAATAAAAAAATAAAAAAATAAAAAGAGGTAGAGTTGCACTGCTTAGTGTGTGATGAGTCATAGCACTTGCTGGGGTAAGTTCAGTCCATCACAAAATACAATTACTTTATCTTTTTCTCTATGATCTTGTCTGACTGGAATGATATCATTATGGACCAAATATTTTCAGGTCCTTGGAATACACAGGAGCTGCTGATTTTGGCAACGAACCTTTCCATTTTTCTCCCACCACAGACCAAATAAAATTAGATCCAGGGCATGTTCATCAGCACCTGTTCTCACTTCTCCTCCTGCCCAAATTTGTATCAGGTCCTCAGTTCTTATTCTCAAAAGCCCGTAACATTTGATATCAAGTGAGAGAGAAAAGAGAGCCTACTTCATATGCACAATCCATTAAAGACTGCATGTCATTTAAGGTCAACCGCCACCTGCAAGAGGAACTATAGTGAGATCACAGGCAGTGCTTATGCTTATAAATGGAAAGATAGGAGTCTGTTCTCTGGGAAGGGGCATGGCATGTTTTGTAACCATACAACTATACTGTCTTCTTCCCAGAGCACATTGCCTCATTTACACTGTCCTGTAGATATAAACCCTGGTCCATGCCAGCCCCAACACCACACCTGGGTATAGCGAGAGAAAGCCTAGTTACCCTGGGCTGAAACCATCACAGAAAGCATGCTAACAATTAAATTATTTTCTTATTAATTTAATCCAAAAATATGCCTTAGTTACCAATTTTTGAGCTAGTTTCCTGTCCCCATGTCCCCATGTCTTTAGCTTGAGTAATTGTAGACTCAGTTCTTGCATAAGGCACAAGTGTTACAAGTGACGCAAAATTTTGGATTGACAACATGTAAAAATGTACATGTATTCCTCAATTGTAATAATGGGAGCAATCATGCTGCTACCATTTTACGCCTGGAAAGTGCTCCCTCTGGATCCATATCAACACCATGGTAGGCTGTACACCTAGGTGACAGAAACAAACCTAGCAGGAATCCCAGGACTACAGGAATTCCAAACCCCCAACCTTTTTCATTTTGCAAGACCTTGTATGAGCTACATCTCTCAATTTACTTGTCTTTGTGCAAACACAAAAGAAGGAAGACACAGGCATGGTCCAAAGACCCAACAATTTACAGCCAGACAATCTACTTAAAAGTTGCTGTGAATGAGTGTCTGGTCTTCAGGCAAGTACCACAATTCATTTTCTTGGTTGGACATTGTCCAGAGTCTATTGTAGCTGATTCAACAGATACTATACATTTTCTTTCATGATATTTTAACATAATGAAATATTACTGTGTATTTCTATTACTATTAGAGTTCTTGGATAATAAACCAATTAATAGGGATGTATAGTTGATTTATTAGTTTAAACAGGAAATCAATAATTTTCATTAATAGATATGGTGAATGACTGCATATTATCTACTTGTATACCTATTTAGCAGGTAAAGGCTTTGATTCCCTCACTGCCAAATTTGAGCCTGAGGGTCCTTGTACGGCCAAGTTGCTGCTCTCTAAAGTACTAACCCACACCATATTTTAAAATATAATGACATGTAAGAATATGTCACAGTTCTTCCCTACTGTGTCCCAACCAGAATTTTACTAAACACTGCATGTGTCCCTTTCAGGAGATAAAAACTTCTCTTTTCTCAAGAGAAATTGCAGCTAAAATTTGCCAACTGTTTCTATTTGTTTCTATTAACATACTGCTGGTAACGTTTGTATTTCCTGAACTTCAATATTTAAAAACATAATAATATATGATCCCCTCATATTTCATCTCTTTGGCTCCCCATTTTTTTTTCCCTTTAAACCTGTACCAAACTTTTTAACAAAAACAACAATAATAACAAAATAATTGCACTAACAAATATAATTTGAGCAATGGAATAACTTTTGTTATGTCAAACTGAGGACTGTACTGTACTCATTAGATTTGAAATGAGGTTTATTTGCCTCCAAAGCATACATATGCAACACAACATGCGGCAATGCAGTTACACTCTTCTTATTAGCATTAATGAAGCTCTCATCATCAACTCCCTTATCTTCAATCTGAATACCATATGCTTTTGTGTTCTGTTGTGCTCATGCATGTTTTTTGTTTCATTCTTCTGTAGACACCACATACATTATAAACACCAGCAGAGCTTTGGTAACTGGCTGATTTTCCTGCTCATCTCCGAAAGGGCAAAGATTTCCCACTGGGGCTGGGTAGATAAAATCCCGAATCAGGGAGAGGAGGGTCAGGAAAAATCTCATGTTCCTGACAAAAGGTGTAAGGGACAGTTGTTTGTCCCTTATGTTCTTTCAAAACAAAACAAAATAAAACAAAACAACAACAACAACATAAAAAAAAAAAAAAAAAAAAAAAAAACACTCTAAATCATAATTATAATGATGAACTAGCTTCAACTTTAAAAAAAAATTATATAGATGAGCTGTGGGAGCAGAGAAGCACCATGGCCCATACATTAAGGTTGATGGTGGATATAAAATACATTGAACTTTATCCTAGAATGATTCTGTTTGTGTAAATCACTTATATGCTGCATGACTCTGTAATTGTTCTGGTGGTTTAAAGGCAGTTTGAATTTTGATTGTATTTAGTTTTTGAGTTTTCTTTTTTATTAAAAAAGAAAATACAATAACAAGTGAAGACAACAGATATTAACTCCTATATGCTGAAATAATAGAGCTTTTCATAGTGCTGACTTGTGTAATATGAGACTGAAATTAAGAAATAACAAACAGAACTATTTAAATGTTTATTTTTACAGCACAACTGTCTATTGCAAAATGTTTGGTCAAAAAATAAAGTGTTCACTTTGAGTATGCTTCTGGTGGCAAATTAGCAGGCTTATTCAAACTCAAAACAATGTTTAGTATTGATTTATCTCTGCAGTTCCATCTGAAATCTTAAATTTCTTGTTGTAGGTGAAAATTCAGTGTTAGTGTCCTTACAGCAGGCATTACCAGAATTAAGCATTTGTACATAACTAGGAAGAAGGAAACATTTTAGCATGATCATTTTGATGTTTCCAGATCCAAATTCTCTGGGAAATTTATCTCCTGAGAGAGACTTAAAGTTTTATTATTTAGAATGAAAACATTACAGAATGTCAGAATTTCCCACGTGACAAAATTTGGATTTCCAGATAGCTTGGCAGCCACTTACTGTCCTCTGGAGCACAGTGCCCTGGAGCCTTCATGCTCTGGCGAGAGCTCGCCTGAGAGACAAGACACACTCTCATTAGCTAACACTGCTGCAACTCTATTTTAATTACAGATTTTAATAGAAGAGACTTCAGCAACAGTGCAGCCTCCTTGCAAATGCATATAGAGTGAACACGTTTTAGATTATGAAAAGATCAAAGGTGAGGGGAGGAGGGGACAGAAACAATTTCTTCCATTCTTCACATAGAACAGTTAAACTGCTTGTGCTACCCACACCTCTGTAAACAAGTTGAAATCCTTCCATTCATATTTCTTGCCAAGCTGTCTTTGAAATCATTTGATATTTACCAAAGTGAATCTTTTCCATTACTTCAATTCAATATCTGCATTGATTTTTATTATAGACAACTCATCCTTTTTAAAACAATGTTCACTTTGCAAACAAGTTAAAAAGTGTTCTAAATCATAAAATGCCATACAAGCTTAGGAAGAAACAAGCAGAAGGTTGATTTAAAGGCATAAATCTACCTATTGTCTCCTCTTTCCACCTCTAAATCCTACGGGCAATCTTCCAATATCTCAGGTTTTTGTTCTCTTCCTGATTTTCGAATGAAATCAAACACTGTCATGTCTCATTTGTTTAATGGGACCTCCAAGTTAAGAAATGGGTTTTCATGCTTTTCTGGTTACCACAGACATACAGCCTGAGACTTAGTTGCACTGGCATGCAAATATGGTGCATTTGGCATAACAGTTGTCACCTGATAAGAGTATCTTATGTAGGTAGAATGGCATTTCCAGGTCTCAGCTCCTGAAATGTGAAATAATAATGAATGTAAGGCATTCACACACACACATTTCTCAACAACCATGGGACTAAAATCAAAAACAGCATTGCTGCAGATTGTGAGGCGTTCCTGGAAGATCTAAATGCTATTATACTTACGAACGCCATGGTTCAGGGTCTCTATTTTCTTTCAGCAATGCTGTTGTTTCTCTGAGTGCATGGCCCTTGGACCAGACATCTTGTGCCACCCATCACCACTGGAAAATTTTAGCATGATCATTCTGGAGTCTTGCAGCTCCCCTCTAATGGCCTGGGCCTCAGAGCATGTTGCATGCTGCACCAAGGAGGATCATTCAGCAAGCCTGATAGGCTTTGAAATTGTCTAGTTTGCCTTTGGAAAGCAACGGCTTTTAAAAAACAAGTATGATTTAATGTCAGAGAAAGAAAGAACTGCTATGAAAGAAAGAATTGTGCTGTATAACAAGTCTATATACTACACCTATATTACCTACATATACTTCTGTTTTAACCAAGGCTTATGAGAGCATTCCTTAGCTCATTTAGTCCCAGCTCCAAGAATGACACTGGGGTTTATTGGTTTGCACACAGGCAATTGTGTTCTTGCCTTCCTTCTGTGCACAAGTTGCTGTGCCTGCTTACCCTAGTTCTTTGCATTTTCCTCTACAGAGAAATTTCTGGTTTATAAAATAGTCACTGAACTACTGTGTTTTCTTACATATTTTTCTAGGCAAATGCCATGTGTTTTGTTCTTGATTAGAGTTGATCAAATCAGATTGGATAAGAGATCTGCATTACACTCTTAAACAAATATGGGCATATTTTTAAGTATTCATTCTGTGATATGCATTTTTAAACATTCAATCAAAACTGCCGTGTTTTGGGTCAGTTTGCATAGGCATCCTGCATTTTGCAAAGATGCTCTATAAGCAGTGTGTTTGAAAGGATAAAGCAGTGATTTGTCAGCCAACACATACAGAAGCTAGCTAGGCTTTCACAGTCTACTAGGCTAGGTGGTGTGTTCTCTATTCCAGTAAGATACTCAAAGAGACTTTGCTGGTGAGGAGGGGATCAGTCAGGAGCAGAAGAGTTGGCCTCCATGGTCTTGTGGAAGAGACCTGCTCACCAATGAGCTCCTGTCATCCACCAGTACCATCAACACTGACATACCAATGGCACTGACAATTGAGCAGGTCTTTGCTAGACCCACCTTGTTCTTTCATTTAACATTTTACACCCTGACAGACCAATATTTTTCTTCTTGAATCATTGAGCTCCTAATTAAAATCCTGCCTACATTTCTACTTTCACCTTTCTTATTTCACCTTTCGTATTTTCCCTTCCTTATTTGAAAGTCTTGACAGACTTTCTCACAGTTTTCTCACAACTTAGCAACTTTCTCAGCAGTCTGAGCCAAGACTATACAGCCAGGCCATATCAGAGGTAGACCCTGGATCCTTAAAACATCAACATCTGAATCTCTGGCCCCTAGTTCCTCTGTCATAGAAGAAAGTTATGAGAGGGTAACAATCAGAAACGGTTACAATAAGGAGAATAACAATCATGATACAAATCTGGATATATCTGTCTTCATCTCTACCCCTTAAATTAGTGAAATGTGACTATTATTAAAAAAAAAAAAAAAAAAAAAAAAAAAAAAAAAACACTACTATGCCTACTTTTCCAACTTCCTTTTTTTTTTTTTTTTTTTCCTCATATGAACCAAGATCATCCCAGAGGCCTGTCTTATGATTTATGTGTCAATCTTAAATCAGGTTCCACAGCCATTAGTTAACTCATAAGCCATAAAATTATATGTTTTGATTAAAAAGTGATAGCCATCATTATTTGGCTAAGGCAATAGTCTTCTGATTTAATTCCTGCAATAGAATTTTAATGAGCAATTTACTGCTCTCAAATACACATGGCCATAGCATGATGATATATTTATTGTACTCATTACCATCTAGGAAAACCAATCAACTCCTCCTATACAAGCAAAGCACAAAAGTTTATAATGCCATTATAATTAGTAAATAGCCTTGAAACAAATGGGCATGTTGGACATAGGGCATAAAAACATCTTTATCTGACCATAACTGGCCCAATGCCCAGGAAGTAGAGTAAAATAAGTGGTACCAAGGTGTCACCATTGTCAAGATTTGTCAGCCTAAGGAAACAACTGCTTCCTCTTGTCACCAATTTTCATACATATCACCTTGCTTATTGCTGAACCTGCACTGCCCTGTGTACCTGTCATGCCAAGAAGCAGCAAGCTGCTCAGTCACCTCCTTCTGGTTTCCTCTGTTTTTCTTTGGGGTTCACTTGGATAAATGACTTTCTGTCATTTGGGGCTTCCCTGAAGAAAAGATATGCTGAGAAGATGCTTACAGATTTCCTCTTCTCATAGTATGTATCCATGCTCCAAAAACACAGATAATTCTTCCATTCTCCTACAGGAAAAACAGCATTAATTTAGAATGAATGATCAGGGGACCAGAGATGCAGCCTGAAAAAGACAGCATGTCAAACTGACAGAGTAAACACATCAACAAGTATAAGGTTAGAGGAATTTAATGAACCCTATATTTCCTATTATGGTATATTTTATGATCCAAACTGGATTATATATTCATTAAATCAAGTAACCTGTGTAAGTATGTCTTCCCTCATAAGTACAAACTAGGTAAGGCATTCATCTACATATCCTTTTCTGCATCTCAGATTTATTGTCCTCTGCCTCCTGAGAGGAACAACCTGGGGCCTTTTAATGGTACTTTAATTTTGAGAAAATGTAGAATCATTTTCAAGTCCTGAACTATTACTCATGTTACTATTACATGCCTGTGAAGGCAAAAATAGATGTGAGTGAAGGCAAAAATAACAGTATATTAGTGTTGAGTCATAGCCTTTGACATCAAGAAGGCAAATCTGATGAGTCTACATCTTTAAGCATATTCCTGTAATAAGATGCCTTGCTGAGATGGTAACATTTTGCATCATGTCTCCAGGTCAGCCAGTACTTTTGTCATTCTAACTATGTGCAGTATTTATGGTTTTGTCAAGAATTCAGAATGTTTTTTCTATATGAAAAATGTCATGCACACCTTTTACTAAAGTAAAAGGATAAAGGATATGAAAATCTTAGTCAAACAAACAAATAGGGAAAAAAGAAAAGAAAAAGAAAAAAAAAAAAAAAGGAATGAAGTCTGATATAAGGAAACGCCATAAAGTCTTTGATTTGTTTATGTAGAAACTACAGCACATGACATACCCTACTCAGCATCTATTTCCAATTAATTAGAACTGAAGGAATATAAATACATGCTAAGATTTAGAAATTTAGGAAACAATCTGCTCTGGCAAAATATAATCTCCAAATAGTTTAACTCCAGTATCACTCTGTTGATTCATACAGTCTTAGAATCACAGAACAGTTTGGGTCAGAAGGGACCTTAAAGATCACATAGTTTCAGCCCCCCTGCCATGGGCAGGGACACCTCCCACCAGACCAGGTTGCCCAAAGCCTCATCCAGCCTGGCCTTGAACACCTACAGGGATGGGACATTCCACAGCTTCTCTGGACAGCCTGTGCCATTGCCTCACTGCCCTCTGAGTAAAGAATTTATTCCAAATATCTAGTGTAAATCTCCCCTCTTTTAGTTTAAAGCCATTCCCCCTTGTCCTATCACTCCACTCCATGACAAAGAGTCCCTCCCCAGCTTTCCTGTAGGCCTCCTTTAGGTGCTGGAAGGCCGCTATAAGGTCTCGCCAGAGCCTTCTCTTCTCCAGGCTGAACAACCCCTACTCTCTCAGCCTGTCTGCACAGGAGAGGTGCTCCATGCCTCTGATCATCTTTGTGGCCCTCCTATGGACTTGTTCCATGGAGAGGTCCATGTCCTTCTTGTGCTGGGGGCCCCAGGGCTGAACACAGTACTCCAGCTGGGATCTCACAAAAACAGAGCAGAGGGGGACAATCACCTCCCTTGTCCCTGCTGGTCATGCCTCTTTTGCTGCAGCCCAGAATGCAGCTGGCTTTCTGGGCTCCAAGCACACATTGCTGGCTCATATTGAGCTTCTCATTGACCAGCACCCTCAGGTCCTTCTCCTCAGAGCTGCTCTCATTTCTATGAAATTGCCTCTGGTTTACCATTTACCACATAGCACAGGATAATTTATGTACTATGTTAAATGGGATGTTTTATTTGTAATGAAAAGAGGTTGGTTGTTGTTGAGGATTCCAATCAGATTTATCTCTCATGTTGTTCCACTAAAGTCAGTAGATAAAATTGTGTAGAATACGACCAACCTGTGTCTTTATAAATCTGATTTGATTTTAAAAGTAAAACAAATAGCAGTCCAATTGCACTACTTTTATTTTAATGAATTTTATTTTTCTTACCTCATCTTTTATACATTGCTTGTCTTCTTAGATGTTATATATGTCTTCTTTGATATTATATATGTTTGTTTATATGATAACTATCACAAAAGCATCCCTCTGTAGACTGCCTGGACACTGAGAAGACTAATACAAATATGGAGCAGAGCTACAGGCAATACTAGATAATGTGACAAAATTAGTGTTCAGATATTCTTTCCCACTCCTGATTATCCTGTTGTGCTTGTTTCTGTTTATCCTACTGCTGCCATTTCTTCTAAAACTTCTGAAAGCACTAAACCACATGTGGCAGCTAGGAATAATGATCAACAGCATTTTCCTCATCATCTGAACATAATTGAGATGTCTTTCCAGATAAGAAAGGGTAATGTACTTACCACACTCCCATGACATACACTATAATTTATAGTCTACTTACCACAAAGCCTGGGATGCTTGACATAGAATAAAGGCTGAGGAAAAAAAAAAAAATTAAAAAAAAAAAAATATTTGTTTGTACAAGTGCAAATTACAAATTATCAAATTTCAGATAAGCAAAAAAGTGTAAAATCTGTTATGGCACTAATGAAATCCCACACTACTGACAGAAATGACCTATTCTATTGGATGATCTGTAGGGTTATTGAGTTCCTGTAGATGTTTCAAGGAAGTTCCTAGCACAAAAAGAATAAATGGATTTCCTGCCATGTAACAGCAGAAATCCACTACAGTGACCTGTAACCTGTGAATTTAAAAGCAGCAAAAGTGAAGGAAGGTTCAGACAGAGTAAGTTTGCTTTAAAAAAAAACTCCCCTACATTTGCAATAACAAAATATTGTCTTTTGATTTAGCACATATTGGGAGAAAATTCAAAACAAATATAGTCACACCCTGGGGCAAAGACGACTGCAGAGGGCAAAACTGGCTTTTCCTCACATACAAAAGCACAGAGTTAGGAAAGGAACAAAACCCAACATGACTGGCTTTTTCTCTCTCTTAATGGTTTTATTGAACAGCCAGAATAGACATTTTTTTCACACACAACAGCAGAGTGCTGCTCTGTAATACTCGGTATTAATTGTTACTACGAATGGGATAACTGCATAGAGCAGTCATGTTTGAAAAACATTTGATGCCTGACTTTTCACACTTCAAATAAATATTGCCTGACCAATTTTTACTTCAACACTTATTTACTATCACTTCTATTTTCATCATAACTTTGAGAATCACTGAAAGTTCACTAAACACACCAACCTTTTCCCCCATACCAACTAAAAATTAAGAAAAACATGCCAAAGGCAACTGCTTTTTAACTTGCATCCAGTTTCTCATTATCATTCCCCTTCTCATCTCTTCCTTCACTCAAATGCTTGGATCAGAGAGACTTGCTCCAAGGCTTGCTTCGTAGGTAACAGGCACTTGTTCATTTTAATGACTGTCACTCTCTCAACGTGAATACAAGAAAGGCTTTACTCTTTTATTCAAATAATGGTCCAAGTATTATGAAAATAAGCTCCTTGTAAAGTATTTCGTGCTGGGTATGTAATGAACTGGAGAATAGAAATTGTTTTCAGTGCTGCCTGCAATTTATTCTGTCTGTCTATTGGAAGACGTTCTAGTCAGGAAACACAGAGTAATCTCATGAAAAGGAGAAGATGAAAATCTAGAAGTGCTAGGTCTGAACCAGGCCAAACCCAACATTTTTTGACATTTCTCATAAAATGGAGCTTGTTGAGCCTGTAGCACCTCAGTGAAATCAACATCCCTGTCAGTTCTACTTTGAATACTTTTTCAAGATTCTTAGGGCTCTGGGGAAAAGCCAGCTTTTCAGAGTCTCCCATCTGTGACAGACCCTCCTGGTTAAGTTATCAAGACCCAGAGCTTCAGTTTTGTTTCATTAGATAGAATTTCATCAAGAATCATTTTTATACTAGCAGTACATTCCCAGTGCAGCTATTGGCCTCTCAATGTTTTGAATTTATATTTTGTATTAAGTATGAGGAAGAAGAATTAAGGAAGGAAAAGACTTAGTTTTAAAGTTCACTGCTACATAGAATCTATAGTGACACTAAATGTTAGATTAGAAGCACTAAGTACATGTAAAATGCCACTGAATATTCTTGTTTTACTATTATGGGATTTTGTTATGCTAGCAGTGACCTTTCATGGATTAGTATCAAATTAGTATAGTGTTCTGGGAGTTGAATCACTGTTAAAGATTTGAGATCTAACAGTGAAAAGAAGGTGGTCAGATAATCCTGACCTTCTGATCTGGATTAACTGCAGGAAGCCAAATGTAGCCCCATTTTCATCCAAGAAAATGTCGCAGCCAGGACTAACCGACAGTTTCAGTTACCACAGATACACCCAGGGAACTATCCAGGAGTTCAGTGCTTTTTCATGTTATAAAACCAGAACTACATACAGATGGATTTTGACATGCCCCTTGACCTGGTTTGTCATGCTGGGATCTGTTCTCAGCAGAACTGTTGACAGGATTCCGTCAATGATGTGCGGGTCCTGGTGATCCCTGCCAGGTCCTCACTGCCAGAGCTAAAACACAGGTCTGATGAGTGAGCCCCACCCTGTCCTCAGTAGGACACAGAGGCTTGGGTTACACCCTGACTTGGGGCTTGGCTTTCTTGTCAGCTCAGGAATTATAAGAGCAGAGTCAAAGATTCCTCGCAATGGCTGTCCCGTAGAGTGTTCTCAGGATCTCTGCCTTCCCTCATTGCTTTCCTCTTTGCCTAGAGAGCTACTGAAAGTTTTATTCTCCTTCACAAATAAGTTAGAAAGTAATATTTGCAAAAATTCACACCAAAAAGAAAGAAAGAAAAAAGAAAAAAAGAAGAAAAAACTATTTGATAAAGAATTTGTAAACAAATCACCTGCTTATACAGAAAGAACAAGGGCAAAGTGGAAGAGCTGGTCTGTATTCTACCCAGTTTATAACCAAACAAGTTATCAACTGAAATTCTGAGAGCATCTGAAAGGTATAGATACTATTTAATTTTCACATCTTACTCTGCAGATCTTACTCTATACTTTGGACAAATGAACTTGGCAAGTGAACCAGCTTTTCAGCATGGTGTCAGAATGCCTCAAAGCATTCATCATACCAGAAGACAAAAAGGCAAATCCTGCTCCTATCAATTTTAAATGCACACTGTATTTGATTTTCTCCTTTTTTATAAATACTTAAAATATTATATTTTCTTTTCTGGTACCACCTTCATCAGACATGAATGATGATCCTTACATCTTCCATTATAGAAGGATCAGTGGTAAAACTAGTTCTTTTCCAAAGCCAACTTCCAATGTAGTACAAAAGGGAAAATATACCAGTTCTAAAAGAGAAGTGACAGAAATCTTAAGAACTAGCACACTAACACATGTGCAAAATGTATCCTCTTCCTCCACGACTAGTTTTTAGATGAAACCATAGCATAGAAACTTTTTCTGTAGTTTCCCTTTATGGAAGAAGGCAGTTACTGTAGTTCACAGTTAATCCAGCCAACTGACTGGAAATGGCAAGTCTTTCAAACAAGTTACCACATGTGCTATTGAGGATCTCTTCCAACATGCCACTGGGGCCAGGATCACACTGCCAAATCTCATAATTATAGTCATAAAAATATGTCTTTTTGTGCAGAGTGGATGAGGCACAGTTGTAACCTGAGCAAGAATGTTCATAGAGCTATAGAATGGCTTGGGTTGGAAGGGACCTCAAAAATCATCTAATTCTAAGCCTCCTACAATGGGAGTGTTGCAGCTTTATTAGCAGAAATTCTCTGTTCACTACCCATTGCACATCCTTCAGCTTCACTGTGAACAATCCTGAATTACAAGTTTAAGTTGTCTATTTGTTTCATTTTGTGCTCTTTGTGCACTTTACAGCTCAGAAAAAAAAAAAAAAAAAAAAAAAAGAAAAAGAAAAAAAAAGGAAAAGAAAGAAAAAATAATAAAAAAAAAGAAGAGTAGCAATAAATATAATACATAATCTTGTTTTTGCTGGTTCATAACAGCAGTTTTGCTCGAATTCAGCTCCAATCCTACAGTCCTGTACCTTGTTTCTCTTTGTCAAGGTACTTCTGAATACCTGGAGCCATCCAGCAGAGAAGAAACATAAAATATGAAGCAAATTGCAGGCTATTTTAATGTGGTCTCTGATGGCTAAAATATAATTACTACAGAACTAGTGCTATTGTTTAATATCATAGAAACATACCTTTATTCACATTGCTCTTTAGTTGTTTATTTTCAGTGAGTTTCAGAAGTTTGTATTGTGAATGTGTTTGGGGATAAAAGCATCAAGCCGCTTGTACACTCAAACATTTACTAAATTCACTGCAGGAAGATCCTGCAGCTGTCAGGTTTGGCAGGCACTCATTGAAATGTCTCTCCATTAACCCTCTTAAATAGGCTTCATTAACCTGGCAGACATAATATGTATGATTTTATCTCTCTTAATTCCATTCCATTATTATTTCAATCCATTTGTTACATCACCTCATTCCACCCCAAACTATTGATGCCTCTCTGACACAAACTCTGATCAGATGCATTTGTAGCACTATGCTCTGCTTCCATTTCCCCTGCTGCATGTCTGCTTCTGAGCTGCGAGGCCAGGCGGGACACTACATGTCGAAGAGAGTGATGCCATCCTGCAGGTGGTGACAGGCCTCTACAGCTGTGTAGTATCATGGAAGTAGAAAAAAGGGTTATAAGGCAAAATGGAGAGAGGGTATTAATCTTTTTTCAAGCAGCACAAGAAATAATGCCTTATCTGTAAATGACATCCAAGGAAGAAGACAAATAAGGTGAGACTCCCTTAGCAATCTTGCCATGCAGCATCAGCAGATGCATGTGAAAAGCATTGTGTGGGACTTCCCAAGGCCAAACAGGGAGAGAGCTGTAAGAACTCTCCTTTTTACTTCCTGATTTCCATTTTCCCCACTTCTTTGGTCTTGACCCTTTGTGTTCTAAGTTTCTTCTCTCGCTTTCTCTCTTGCTCTCTTATGTTGAAAAAACACTACATAATCTTTCATAGTTTTTTTTTTGTTGTTGTTGTTGTTTTTTTTTCAGCACTTCCCATCTCCTTTGCTATCACAATGGGAAATATGCCAGTCTTTGCTTTTTCATGGTAGAGTTTCTTAATTATATATATATACTTTTAAATACACTGTTCAGTAATGAAGACATTTGAAATCTGAGAGGACAAGTAAAACAAATATATGGGCTGTGAAAACCTCAATCACTGCTTGCATTTTAATGTTTCATGATCTACAATATCACAGTATTTTTCCAAGTTATGTGTAATAAAGGTGACCTTTTCACTTCTCAGGAAAAACCCTAAATAATTAATTATCTGTCTAGTACTAACGTCAATAAACATAGTCATCACTTCTTGAGATTTCTGACAGCAGGAGGAAAAAAAGCAATACATTCAGCTCTCATGAACTTCATCTGCTGAAACTAGTCTTCCTTGGATTTACAGTGCTCTCTTGTGGCCACATCAGATAGCTACACTTCAATAATATACTGCTGCCCTAAATCCTTGGTCTTTTTGGCTACTATGGTCACTCTCAAAATGCTACAGACATCTGCCCAAACAGATGGGTTTAGTTCTCCCCATCCGCTTCATCCCTCCCAGCAAGTTAAATAAATTGTAAATTTATTAAAAATAAAATACTTGAGTATTTGAAAATTTTGAGGAGAAAAAAAAAAAAAAAAAGGATTTAAATCATGTCCCTGAAAGAATAATTTAATGACTTTTTTTTTTTTTTTTTAATCTTTTTATTAATAGCAAGGATGTGGATGCTTCAAGTTCTCATAACCTTCATAACCTAATTCATTGATTCACAGGCATTCAACGGAAGAAGCAAAACAAAATATTGTTGGTGATTTTCAAATATTCTTTTGATCAATAAAAAGGTTCAATTGCAAAAGCATAACTTGAGAAGAATCTCTGTATTAGACTAGACCATTTTTGTTTTTACCTCATCCTAAGTTAGAAGAAAAAGGAAGGAAGGAAGGAAGGAAGGAAGGAAGGAAGGAAGGAAGGAAGGAAGGAAGGAAGGAAGGAAGGAAATCTTGAATCAACAGGCAGAAAAATCTGAACTGGAAACATAGTTATTAATTAGCATCTATCACTGATTTGGGCAATTTTCTTTTCATAAAATATCCAGTTTTATTTCACCAACTTTAGTAGTAGTGTAAAAATAAGTGCTCAAAGGAAGATACAATGTAATGCATCGAGTGTAATATATGTCTGCTTTGTACAAAATTTTCAGAAAGAAAATTATTTTTTTACAGAGCAGATATACATGTACTTACTTCAAAGGCACTGTGATCTTCTATAAGCTTACATAAGTAAAAAGGATGTTTCAAAGTGTTAAACAAAGAACACAAAAATATTTTCCTTAATGATTTACTAGTTAGCATGTTATAACATCATTAAGAATATTTCCTAATAGATTAAATGCTAAACATATTCACCTTTACTACTTCACTATATTAATTCAGAATAAGTCTGACTTTGAAAAGAAACCTTACCCCCCCCCCAAAAAAAAAATATATATATATACTGTTTAAGCACATTGGAATTTCAATGTTACATTGATTGAGCCACAGAAATACTGTTTTCACTTAAACTTATTTTTATGATACAGTGGTAAGCTCTGCAGTATTTTGGTGTGGGCCAGCAGCTGCTCATTTCATATGATGAAACTACTGTGAGCTTTAATGTAGTAAATCATCCTTTAGCTAATAGGTTTGTGCTCCAGTTACAAGTTTTGCATCCAGTTTCCTTAAGAAATGAAATCATGTTTCTACAAACTTTGTAATTCTTCTTGGTTTTATTGTTTGGTGTCCCTTTGGTTCATTGTTAAAACCAAAATTGGTGTGATAGCTTTCAAAGAGCTCTTTTTGAAAGGCAAGAACATTTTAATGGTGACATAAATATGAAATAATTGTAAGAGTATCCTTTGCATTTCAAACCAGAAATTTTTAGAAATCTTGCAGTTCAGACACCTTGGTTACAAGATTAATAAAATCTTAGGCTCCAGTTTTGCTGTGAACACAATTCATCCCTTAAATCCAGTCTAATTGGCTCTTTGATGACAAACATTTTAGAGCCCCCTGTAGCAAGCATAAGTGGGAACAGACTTGTCACCATTACCAATGAAACTGTAATCTCAAAAACAAATTGCATCTATGCTCAAAAGACACAAATGGATGAGGCCCCTTCCTCTGAATCCTACATTCTCCTCTCCTATGAAGGAAAACAATCAAACTTAAAATAGCAAAAGCATTTGAGAATTACTTTGTTTTTCCTCAGTCTTTTCCAGAGACATACTGATAGACCTCAAAATATTGTCATCAAACTTAAATTTCAGTGTTGTACAATGGAGAGTTAGGAAAAAAAAAAAAAAAAAGTATATAAAATAGTAGTTAAACAAAGGAATTGATCTATAAATTATTGTTTCTGGCAATTAAAAGTGTGAGAAGTTATAGGATTAATATACCTAAGTACATTACACTATACATCTTTTTCAGAATTTTGGACAAGGTTGCATCAACAATATAAACTGATGCACACTTTTTTTTTTTTTTTTTTTTTTTTTTTTACTTCTGGCAGAACATATACCTGTTTATATCTCAATCCAAGTAGAAAGTCAGACAGGCAGACAGTGAGCAAACATAAGTTTTAGTCATCTCTCTACATTGTAAGCTATGGCACAAAGTAAAATTTATGATGAATTTGACTGATTATGGATTTTAATCATATGAATGTTGTTAAATAGCTTAGAAAGTTTTATTTCTTTATCATTCTTTTAGCATTTTTAAAGCAGAATATTTGTCTGCATTTTTATATATAAATATGGGACTTGTCGATGTGATTGATTTGTCTCTTTTTGCAATGCTACTTAGAATGTAAAGAATTGATCTCATTTTCTCCTGAAAAGCAAAATCATCAAGAGTTCAAGGTGGCTGATGTTACATGCAGCCATGTAAATACTGCATTCTCTTCAAAACCGCATACTTGTTTTGGAACTTTTTGATGTATTGTTCCAATACTAAAGGCTTCCAATCTGAAAGAATTACTTTTCTATAGTGAATATATGTAAAATGTGACAGTGTAAATGGAAAAAAAAAATGTGTCTGATAAAGATAGCATGAACCAAGTGTAATGAGTTGTCACAGTCACATAGAAATTGCATGATTCAGAATTCATCCATGACTGGGTACCTTTGGACTGCAAAATTCATTTTATGTTAATTAAAAGCTGTGAGGTACAATAATACAAAGTCAAATGATTAACAATATGATAGGCTATACATTTTTTTCTTTTTCTTTTTTTTTTAGTTTTACATATAATGGTTAGTAACAAAGATCATTGACAAAATAGTAAACGAATATAAGCTTATCGCTTCTTATCTATGTTAATAGAAGAGAAACTTACAGATCAGTTTGATTTCTTTACACTTGTCCTTTTCTCTCTTTCTGATGAGAAAAATTAGAACTTCATTTTTGCAAATTTTTTTCCCCAACATCCTTTTCATACTTTATTCCAGTAGTGTACATGTATAGATTTTTTTGTATGTTGCATTTGAAATTATTCACTTTAATACCATGAGGCAACAGCTTCTTTATATTTCTTTGCTTTCTCCTTGCCCTTCACTTACTTTTTGTCATTGTTCATTTTCACATCCTTCTGCATTGCTCGATTTTCAATCACTCTCTTATTATACCACTCTGTCTCCTTTACATTTTTGTCTATATTTTTCATTTGACATAATTCTATTTCATGTCCCCTATCTCCTGGAGTTCTATTTTCCTTTAATTTCATTTACATTCCCTCCAACATAATTTTACCCACCTCGTTCATTTGAATTGTCATGTTCTGTTTCATTCAATCTTTTCCAGAGTCCATTTTCTATTCCTTTCAGATGTTTTTTTAGCTTAATTTTGATGGAGAAGAAGGATAAAGGTATACCTTTATACACGAGAATATTTTAACTGTTTCAAAATGGTTGCGTTTTTTTTTTTTTTTTTCATTTAACTTAATCTTTACCTTGGATTTTAAGCCAAAATATCAAGATTTCTATGTAAATTTCAAGTCTAATGAGAATCTACAGTGTTATCTGCTGGATTTAGTAGTAGTTTTAGCATCAGGTTTCAACAGGTAAACACTATACAAATTGGTGATAATAGGTCATTAGTTTGTTAAAGTAAGGCAGTAGAATTATATACAACAAAAGTTTGTTGTATATACATGAGTTTGTTGCACAGCTGTTCATTAAATGATATTATATAGCTGCTTCCCCTCACAAACTGTGTATTAGCATCAGTAAGAAAGACTACCCCTTGAGAAAGAGGTTAAGTAAAGGGATTTCTGCTGATTTACAGATGTTACATTCTTCTCCCTGTATTCCAGTTTTTCTCTCTTGGTCTATGTCTTGTCTGTGCACATTAATGCAAAGCTGTGGGTATTACATCCTGATCTCAATTAAGTCTTTTTCTCTTAGTCATTAACATTGACATAGCAAGATTAAAGGAAGGATTTCTGAGATGTCCATAACAGCCTCTTCTTTTGACAGAGATGTTATTCTTCCTCATTATTCAATGATGTGACAAGTAATATACAGAATTATACATATGCTTTATACCAATTCAGATGAATGCCTTTTCACACAACATTTTGAGACAAAATAATAGACAAGGAATGAGAAACCACATAACACAAAAAATTCTACAGCAGACTAGAAATATAGCATCCACAGATGATTCAATGAAGAATGATGGAATGAATAATCAACTGCAAGTGAAGCAAAAAAAGATGCTTTTACCTTCATGTCTCCCTACAACCCTCCACATGCACTCTTCATGTCTTAAGACTGTGTTGCCAATGTTCTTCCCAGTGTGTCTATGTCACAGATAATGTGACAGAACTAGTGTACTTTGGCAAGGCCAGATGTGGCTGGAGATACTTTCTTACACTTCTTTAGAGAAGGATTGCCTTTCAGGTGGAAATCCCAACTTGAGGATTGTGACACATATGTTCAGAGAGCCTTCTTAATTCAAGGTCTTTCTCTGACCACTCAAACACTTAACTACAGATGAATGCATCTGAGGAAGTCCACCACAATATATTTTACAATGTATTTATATTTTAGTTTTTGCTGTTGTCATTTATTTGTTGGTTTGTTGGTTTGGGGGCATTTTTGTTGTTATGGGGGGTGTTTTTGTTTTGGCTTCTTGCAGTGTTCAGTTATGCTTGTTGATCAATTCTGTAGGCTGACATCCCTTCAGTTTAACTTTCATGGAGCTCTGCAAAGCGACTGTCAGAGTTTGGACTCAGTTTGGCTCAATACTATGTATCTTGACTACAGTGTTGGGTTTACTGGGGTTACTCCATAACCTCGGAACTATTTTCATGCATTTTCTTCCCCAGACTGAACAACCTCAACTCCTTCAGCAACTCCTTCTCTTCATAGGAGAGGTGCTCCAGCCCTTTGATCATCTTTGTGGACCTCCTCTGGACTTGTTTTAATATGTCCATGTCCCTCATGTACTAGGTACCCCAGAGCTGAACACACATGAAACTGACTGGCCTGTAGTTCTCAGGGTCTTTTTTTTTTTTTTTTTTTTTTTTTTTTTTTTCCCTTTTTAAAAATAGGGTTTATATTTCCCCTCTTCCAGCCAGCGGGAACTTCACCAGACTGCCACAATTTCAGATAAGATGGGTAGTGGCTTAACAACTACATCTGCCAGTTCCCTCAGGACCCATGAATGCAACTCATCAGGTTCCATGGACTTGTACACCTTGGATGTTCCTTGGATGCTCTCATACCTGATCTTCTCCTACGTTTGGCAGTTCTTCATTCTCCCAGACCCTGACAGCCTTTGCCTTCTGAGGCTCAGGCTATGTTGCTGGAGCTCTTGCTGGTGAAGACTGAGACAAAAATGTCAGTGAGTACCTCAGCTTTCTGTGTATCATGCACAACAGTGTCCTATTTCCTTCTGGAGAGGGCCTGGAATTTCCCTAGTCTTCCTTTTAGCGCTAACATACCTATAGAAGCCCTTCTTGTTGCCTTTGACATCCCTGGCCAATTTAATTCTAACAGGACTTCAGCTTTCCTAACTTGATTTCTGGCTGCTCAAACAATGTCTCTGTATCCCTCCCAAGACACCTGTCCTTACTTTTACCCTCTGTGGGTCTCCCTTTTCTGCTTGAGTTTGTCCAGGAGCTCTTTGTTTATCCATGCAGGCCTCCTGGCATCCTCTTTTTGCCTGACATCCTCTTTGTTGGGATGCTTCACTCCTGAGTTTGGAGGAAGTGATCTTGAAAGCTTTCTTGGGCCCCTCTTCCCTCTAGGGCTTTATCCCATGGTACTCTACCAAGCAGATCCCTTAAGTGGCTAAAGTTGGTTCTCCTGAAGTCCAGGGTAGAGAGCTTCCTGTGCTCCCTTCCTCACTGCCCTCAGGATCCTAAACTGCACCTTCACACTCCTCACCAGCCACAATCTGTTGGTGAGAATGAGGTCCAGCATAACAGCTCTCCTCGCTGGATCCTCTATCACTTGGAGGAGGAATTTATCATCAATACATTCTAGGAAACTGCTGGATTGCCTATATGCCCTGCTGTGCTGTCCCTCCAATGGATATTGGGGTGGCTGAAGTCCCTCATGAGTACCAGGGCTTGTGAATGTGAGGCTGCTTCTATCTGTCTATAAAGGGCCTCACCTGCTTGGTCTTCCTGATCAGGTGGCCTGTAGCAGACACCCACTATGTCCATTGTCCCTGCCCTCCCTTTAGTCCTGACCCATCAGCTTTCTGTCAGAAATATCCTTCTACAGCCCCAGGCAGAGCTCCATGCACTCCAGCTGCTCATTGACATAGAGGGCAATGCCCCCTCCTCACCTCCTTGCCTGTCCTTCCTAAAGGGCCTGTATCCTTCCATTCCACTGCTCCAGTTGTGGGAGCCATCCCACCACGCCTACGCAATGCCAATGGGATCATAGCCCTGCAAGTGTGTGTACATCTCTAACTCTTCTTGTTTATTCCCCATGCTACATGTATAAAGAAACATTTGAGTTGGGCCCCTGATGAAGCTGGCTTACTGGCTGAAGTGGCTGGAATCCCTTTGTGATGCTCTTTAGGTTCTCTCCTGCCATCCATCCTGTCACCCTTCTCCAGGCTAAGGGCATCTACCACAGACATTGGCATTAAACTGGGAAGAGTGGGATGGACTGACGTTCCCCTCCCCCAGCAACCTTAGTTTAAAAGTGTTCCACTGAAAGTGTTTTAGCTAAGTCTATTTCAGTCTATGCTGAAATTGCCAATATCTGATTATTTAGCAAACTACTGGTTCTAGCACCAGTATTTGCATTTAGAAAGATCTTAGAGACCATAAATTTGCATCAGACCCTGTGGGTATGGATTATATGACTCACCCAAGTTGCTTCATTTCTGAAAACCATACAATCTTTCATGGAAAGGGGGATGACAAGCTGTTTTCTGTCTTTCACTGCCATGATTCTGTCTTTGTAGACTCATTAATAATTTTAAAACTAATTTTCATCTGTGTGCAGCTAACACATTCATCTAAATCAAAGTCAGCAAAGCCTTGCTTCACAACAGGACTGCTGATGAGATATTAGGGAAATGGTATCCCAGCATGAAAGCTGAACCTAACTCCTTACATATTCCCCACACTGAAGAGAGGAATTTCACTGAAAGACTAATTAATTTGCAAAAACATCATTGACCAAACTAACAGATTTTTCTTTCCTTTTAAATGTAATACTTTAAGGTAGTCTACCACTATGACTAACAGAACTCAGCCATGTTAGAAGTAAATTGATAAAGGAAGTGGACTGGCTACTTGAGGCATGGAAAGACAAGGATCTAAACTTCAGATTTTGAAAGGCAATGACTTGTCACTTGTCACTCACCAGGATAATACTATAATAATAGATTATCCCATTTATTAAACTTAGCTTTTTCCTACAGACTTGAGTTTTGAAAAGATCGAAGAAACCAAACAGCCCTTACGTATTATGAGAACCAGAATTTAAATAAGTAAACACCTTAAATAAGTAAATCCTGGTTGTTTCTCTATAACAGAACACTTGGCTGATAGTTAATGTGCTTTCTCTTGATTTCTGATGGTCTTATCAACCTTTACATGAAGAAGAAGAAGCTGTGGTATTTTTTCAGTTTCCATGGGTCAGTGCCAACCCATGCCACACCATACCCCGAGATCAGGATTTTTTGTGGAGAAGAAGGTAGTGCAATACCAGAATGTACAGAATGTGTATGTCAGAAGAGAGCAAGAACACAGCAAGAAAAGTTTGTATTGTATTAATATAGGTGTTGCCTGTGAAATAGAAAAGCTAGGAAGATGCAATAGCGCAGGCATGGAGCCATGCAGTGTCTCCCTGAGGAGTTCATGTGTAACCATAACAAAGTTCAGCTATAAATTCTCCTTTATGGCTTGAAATGCTTCTTAAAGTGATCCAATGAGGTGGGACAGCTCTTTCCTCTGATGAATGGCCTAGTTTACCTCCAATCCAGTAGATGCTAGGCACAGGCTATAACTGCGAGCCTTACAAACTGTCCTAGCAGCTGTTTTCTCAGGAGGAGAAGACAAATCCTTTTCTATCCTTCTGCTCCACACAACCTGACAAGTAAATTTTGCAATGAGCACAACAGAAGCTGCTTTCTTCAGCTGCTTCCTCCTCCACACACACACACAAATGCACTTTCATGGAGAGAAGGTGTGATCAAGGCAGCAAGAGGTAATAAGACCCTGAGTGACATTTTTTTTAACTGAATCATGCCCTTAAACATTCAGCCTACACATTAATCATTGAGTGACATCAAGGATTCAGTCCAAAATTGGATCTGACTAGTACACTTAATTTACCTACTGCACCAAACAGCTGTTCAGCTTCTGTTGAATTTGAAAGCAAATGTAATTAGTGAATGTTCACTGCTGCTTTCTCATTACATTGCCAGCCCATATCATTGGAATAGTTAATTACTGCAGAGACAATGGTTTGACTTACCTGATACAGTACATGATTATTCATCATTGATTCATTTTTTCTTCTTCACTGGTAATTTTGTTAACATCTCTGACAGTACTTAGCAGTGAATCCCCTTGATCTTTTGCATTATTATGTCTTTTCAAATGTTATTCAAATTCTCCAGGTAGCTTACTTCTCTAGATTTTAACGAGACATGAGGTATAACTTCAGTTGACACAGCATGTAACTGGAGAAATAACTTGATTAAGTGGTTCCATGGCAGAACACAGCAAAACATGTTATTCAGTCACTGCTCATCTCACCAGCCTTTATGCTTTGGGATTTTTCTCTTGTTCACAATCCAAGTCCCTGCTAATGGAAACTCCTTCTTTCAGTGATGGCTCAAAATTGATGCTGAGAGAATGAAGGGTTATTCCATAATTGGACTTGCTCTCAGTAGACTTGTTCCACTTCTACCCAGCTTTTTTGCTTTTTTTTTTCTTTTTTTTTTCTTTTTTTTTTTAATGACTTTGAGTGTGTCTTTTAGCTCTCCTGTGCCTCAGTACTCCATCACTAAAATGGAAGTAGCTGACTTCCCAGCCCTGCCTACCAGATGTTGCATCTCCTCTTAGATAGAGTTTCTTCTCTCAAAAGGAAGCTCTGCCTGGATGAAACCTGAGAACTTCACACTTTATCAGTGACCTTCAAGCTGGTGAAGGACAAATTGCACAATTCATCTGACAGTCCTGAATATTTTTGCAGTGCACATGCATATCAGCTGTGCTGTGCTGGCATGGCAATGCACCATACTTCTCAGAAATGCCAGATTTAGTCACTTACTGCACATGTTTGGCATTATTGCCAGGTGTCTGCAAAACAGCCCTAAACTGTTCTGCTGCATTGCCCTCCCATCACTTTGCATAAATACCTGAATACTCTGGCAGAAGAAGGTCGCTGAAGTCCTCAAGAAAGGTGACACTGATTCAGACAGTGCTGAACAGTCATTTGTCATCTTCTTCATACATGAAAACCTACTAGCAATCCTTGAAGAAAAAGAATGTAAAGAATCAAGGAAATGCATTAAAAAAAATATGAAGGTTTAAGGTAGAGAAGCCATGCAAAATTATTGACAAAAGAAGCTTAAATAAAAAGGATTATTAAAAAAAAAATAAAATAAAAGCGATTCTCAGGGAGAATCTGAAGAAATTGAGACAGGGCTCCTAAAGCAATTCAGGAGGCAAATAGTCCCTTCAGGTACCACAGCACTATGCTGACACTTATAGATCAGTAAAGCAGAATTGAAAGGTCTTCTCTGCCACCTGAAAGAGATTTCATATTTTTCAAAGACTTCTCATGTTCTGAGAGATCAATATCTGACATTTACTTGGTTTGCTCATTCTTTCTTCTCACAGATATGCTTGCCTTCTTTTTTTCTGACTCCCCTACATGAAACTTCTTATCATTATACATTTAACAGAGAATCCCAGACAAAAAGGCTGCATGAGCAACTAAGCAGTCCACAAACAATAAACCTAAGCAATATGTCATCTGCACATCAAACCCTTGTAGTATCTAGGAGCTCCACAGAACAGCAAATGTTTGGTTTATATGCTATACCTTTCAGTCTGACTTTTAGAAGGCTTTAAAGCTCTTTTGGTATTAGGTGTTTGTTTGTTTGTTTTTCTATTTTTGTTTTGGTTGGTTTGTTGGTTTTTTTTTGTTTGTTTGTTTGTTTTTAGCTTTTTAACTGCTTTAGACCTCTAGGTTATTTTTGGGTACCTCAGCTCATTCCATAAGGAAAAATTGAACAAGTGAGAAAAAAACAGCATGTGGAACGTACGTAATTTGGCAGTCACTGCTGAAGGGGCCACAGACCAAATCAAACTTCAGTCAAAGTTACTTTTCACCTCCCACAGGAGCAGCCTCTGCAGCCTGTTCATGTCACTGAAAAAGCCTGAGTGTCAAATCAGAGCAATCTACTCTTTATTGACATAAATAGTGAATTACGCAAATTCAGAATAAGTAATTGCCTGAAATAAGCAATTTTGAGCAGCTCGTATAGTCAGTGCTATCACCCACACAAATATTGACTAATTTACTATTATTGGTGAGGAAAGAAAAATGCAATAAAGAAAAAAAGTGAGAAACAATTTTCTTTAAGACCCTGAAGGTCTCTCTTTTTTATATTCTGTGTTTTGTAAATTCTCTAAACTGGATTTTGCAATGGACATTTTCTTAGTAGAACTTTAACATTTCAGCAAAGGATTTCATATTTGTTTCAGCTTATGAATTACACAATAATCCATGACAAGAGTAATTCATTAATATTTTTTAACATGAAGCAAATTAACAAAAAGCCTCAGTTGTTTTTTTGTTTTGGTTTGTTTTTTTTTTTGTCCAGAATACAATCTCTCAAAATGGTACTTCAAAGGACTATTCTACAAATTGGTAAGGACATGTACTCAAAAAGTACAGGTGCAGAATGGCTGAGCTGAGGATAAAGGACAAGCACATGGCAACGTGGCACCATCTTCTGCTTCTGCAGTGGGAAGTGATGCAGCCTTGAAGGAATTTCCAGGACATATGTTCCAGCTGCATCTGCCTCCTTGTCCTCCCTCTGTTTCCTTGTCTTCCTTTTCAGAATTTTGTTCCAGACTTCAATCCAGTCCAACACACTGCTAACCTCCTCTTTAATATCCTTTGTGCTTTAAAGCAGTAGTTCTGAGACCTTCTCAAAAGATAGGGACATGCCATAAGCCCCATTTTACAAATGGGAAACAGCAGCTGAAGCACGAGCAGAAGTAATCTGCTGCAGAACTGGGATTTCAACACATTTCTAAGAATGGAGTGAATCAAGTAGTAACCGCAAAATTACCTTTCATCTTGGAATTCTACTGTCTGGACTCCTGCCCTATCTTGAGTGAAATGGATGTAATCTTTAGAGTTTTAAGGATGTGAATTTTCTGAGGTTCAAACATATCTCCATTTGAAATGTAGGCTATCGGCATCCCCACATTTTGTTTTGTTTTGTTTTGTTTACTGAATTAAGATCAGTCACTGAATGCCAGTTAGTCTTAATTTTACATTAGATCACCTCCTCTTGTAAGGTTTTATTATTTCTACTTCAGAAGACATCAGCTGGACATAATGGTTACTCATTCTTCTTCCTGGTGACGGTTGTAATATGGGACTCAATATTTTCATCTATTGTGTCTGCAATGGAGAACAGTGAGATATTTGGGATCAACAGTAGTTGTTTCCCAGATGTTATGAATATCTAAGTCTTCTTTAAGTAATTTTCTAAGTACCTAGAACTTTTATGACAACTGCATGGGTAAGACGATAGGAGTATAGCATTGGACAGGAGACTAGGACCAAACTGGTACAAAATAAACTGAGATGGATGCTTCATTATGAGTAAATGAAGCTGACACAAAATTTTGAAAAGTGAAGGTAGCATTGGGAAAATCTATGACCTGGACTTTAGAAATTGACAGATTTAGAAATTTTGAAATTACATATAATAAAATTATGGCACAATTTTAGTAAAATACATGTTTTTTTTTCATTCCCTCTCCTCCACCCCCTCACCCTCTGGACAGATATACGTCAGGATTTAACAGGCATTACAATGCATATAACCTGGGAGGAGGAAATGAACTATTTGAAAGATGACAGTAGAAGAAACAATAGGGAAAAGATTTATAGTATTTTAATATTACCATTCAGTATCTTTGCAAATATTTCCTTTAATGAAGAATCAGACTAATTTCAGGAATATGAGCCAACCCTGGATTATTAGATAAAACAAAGCCAAGGCACAGGCATACAGATATCTATGATGTTCCCTTTTAATTGTGTTCCTAGGCATTGGTTTGCCCTGTAAACATCAGCATCCTACCAAGTAAGGCCTAGGCATGGTTTAGCATTTTCCAGGACTGTTTCCAATTGTCAGCTCAGCTGTAGCCACCATGTCTTGGGGAAAAAACATCAGTTTCCACATACAGACATGAGTCAACTGTGACGCTGAACCTCAAGGCATAGCTTCCATTATGTAATAACATTTGATCTATGGAAATGCAGTCTTCTCAAGATTATTATCCTGCAAATTACCTATAAACTCTGCTGGCAGCAGTCTGTCCAGGAAAGATCTCCCTCTCTCATATAGCAGTTAAACCAAAAGATGTAATTGGCTAAGAACTATAGTATGAGCAAGAACTAGTGCATCAACTAATTCACAGTATACTTCATCCACCTTGCAGAGATGATTACTGAGGGAAACACGATCATTTTACAAGTGCTTCTAAAGAGGAAGAGCAGGAAAAGTACATAAGCAATGACAGCCACTGTTGCAGAGAAAACACTCAGGAACATGGAAGAGAAAGTTAGAGACAGTTCAGCAAAAATTTGGTTGATTTAAAAATCAGCCACACTACCATAGCTATAATTAGACTTTGGGATCAATAATGGATCCATTTCCAGCCAATGTGCTGAAACAGCTGCAGCTCACTCCCACCAATACCAAGAGGCAGCACAACATGGGAGTGAAGAAGTGTGGCCAAGTGCTGGCAATATGCAGTAAAGCAGTTTTGAAGCCAACAGGCAGACACAGGCTGTTAACAAAAAGGAAAAAAAAAATCACTTGTAATGCACAGGAGTTGAGGCAAAGACCATTGCCAGAAAAGATTATTAAAGTGATCTTGAGTACTGGGTGTAGTCTGGGGCTCTGCAATATAAGAAGGACATAAAATTATTAGAATGTATCCAAAAGAAGGCAACAAAGATGGTGAAGGGTCTAGAGGGTAAGACAAATGAGGAGCGGCTGAGGTCCCTTGGTTTGCTCAGCCCAGCGCAGGGCAGGCTGAGGGGAGGCCTCATGGCGGCCTGCAGCTCCCTCATTAGGGGAGCGGAGGGGCAGGCGCTGAGCTCTACTCTCTGGGGACAGTGACAGGACCTGAGGGAACAGCATGGAGCTGGGACAGGGAAGGGTCAGGTTTTAGGGGTTTAGGGAAAGATTCTGCACCCAGATGGTGGTCAGGCTCTGGGACAGGCTCCCCAGGCCATGGCACTGAGCCTGCCAGAATTCAAGAAGTATTTGGACAACACTTGTGGATATGTGCTTTAGCTCTTATTTTGCCCTGTCTGCAGTCAGGAGTTGGACGCAATGATCCTTCTAGTGGGTGGTGTCCCTTGGGGGGCTTGGAATTAGATGATCCTTAAAGTTCCTTCCAATCCAAACCATTCTATGATTCTATAATCCTCATGAGTCCCTTCCACTCAGGATATTCTATGATTCTATGATATTCAGTTTGGCTGAAATACAGCGTAATGCAACGTCTGACTGTCCCCACCATGAAAGAATAAGGTAGTAGTCACTCTAGGTTCCCTGCAGCAGCAGCAGACAAACAGAGATATACTGTCATGAGATAAACTCCTATAGTACATATTGCAATCAGCTGAAGGCACTCACAGAAATTAGTATGAAATCTGTCAATCCTGGTGGAGCTGCTGAGGAAGGAAGAGCAGGGAGAGCAGAAAGCCCAGACATCCTCATGCTCACGGAAACCAGAGTTGGCAGCTGTGCCTTTTCATTTTTACAGTCTTGAGCATTTTTCCAGTGGTGAAAAGCCTTCAAGAATATCTTGGATGTTTGGGAAACCTCCCATCAAGGAACAGAGCACAGCAAAGGAGTTGCTACTTGGTAATCTTGAAGATATATTGCTTGATTTGTCTGGGACTAAAAAGGTCACCGACTGTGATGTTGAAAATAGGTTCTGGTGTGCTGAATCACCCAGCCACTGACAGTCTGTGCTGTGCATTTTTCCAGGTACCACTGCAGAAACAAAAGTCTCCAGACATCAGCCTACCCCCAAAGCTACTCCAGTGATAACAGACAAAGACAGAATGGGACTTTCAGACATCAGGTCTGCAGCTGGCAACAGTTACTGTATAAGGTGATAGGAGAAGGTAGTGCAGGATGTATTTATCAAGCTTAACAAAGCCAGAAACAGAGTACTAGTCTGAATGCAAAGAAGCTGTAGCTCAGGAGAACACAGGGCTTCACTAACAGAAGTCTCTGGGGTACAGGGAACTTCTGAACAGCCCCCATGAAATGGAAAGGCCAAGTTCTTGACAGCAATCCAAGAAATTAAAAGAGTAGCCTTCTAGAGCATTTGCCTGGGATTCTGTGTGCAAGTGATAATATTAAATGAGGAAATTAAGAATAGTCAGTACAGATAGAGAATCAGCCTTATAACACTACCATGATTTTGAGGCACATACATAGGTTACAGAAGGCCTTAGGATGAGACAAAGAAGTAACACAGAAACAATACCAACATTTCATCTTCTGTTGCCAGAGCAAAATGAATTTACACTGAAAGAGAGATGCTGGCTCTATGACATGACATCATCGGTTCATTTTGAAGCACAAAGACAAATGTCCCAACTGTTACCAGTGCATACCACTGAGATGCCAAGAGTTAAACAGACAGAAAAGAATTTAGGAGTTTGACTTGTTTGAACAAATAGATGTGAAATTGACAAATAAACAGTAAGAAACATTCACTGATCCACTAAATTAAGATACAGCCCAGGAAAGTTGCCTTCTGTGGCAGATATGCCACATGCTTTTTTGAGCACTGAACAGATGGTTGAGAAGCAGAGGAGACATCTCTGCTGTCCCCCAGAACACAGCATGCTGCCCCATGGCTGCCAGGCAGCCATGATATAAAACTGAATGTCAACAACTACAGTCTCTTCCTACACATGCTACAGCTGGCAGGGAGAGAAGTGAACCAGTTTTGCCTATTGGACCACAAGAAACTTCCTGCACTTTTAAAGCAAGAAATCGGAAAAAGTGCAAAGTAGCTGACCAGGTAGGTGTGGAGGAAGAGTGACCAAGAAGAGGTGTCACATAGACATTTAAACCCAGTCCAAAGGTGGGAACTTGCTGATACTGACACAGACAATTTAACATCAGGGTATACAAAGATGGGTTTTGCATATTTCTGGCAGGCAGTAACTACCTCAAGGACAGTCAATCAGAAAATAATTTTGTGGGGAACCTGAAGATGTGGTCAGAAAGGTAGGGCATACTGGAGAGGACCATAAATGTCTCTGGAAAGACAAGAAAAAAACATTTCAATCATTGTATGAAGAATTTTGCATGAACATAATAACTGACATTACGCAAAACATAGGTGGCCAAATCCAAGCACTGTACTCCACCAACTAGAGTAAAGGGACAAGCAAATAACAAGGGAAAGAGTTTTTATTGTATTCGAAAATCTACAACACTGCAATGGATTGTGGATAAAGGTCATATCCTCAGTATAAATAAAAAAATTCTTAATAAAAATTATATATATTATATGTGTGTGTAATCCTTTATTATTTTATCTTTAAACAAATGCAGTAACATTTGCTGCAAAAGGAAATGATACACCATGTTGTGTAGCATTTGGAGAAAGGAGCATAAGCTGTTGGAGAAGAGGCTACAGGAAGGCATAGTTAAAATACACTTAAGAATTAAGCTTTTGAAAATGTCAATCTCTTCATGCTTCATTTAGTAATTTTCAAAATAGGGATAACATGTTGTCTCCCACACATACTTGTCATGCGATTTAAGTGTCTATGTTTGAATTAGTCTCACAATTATAATGAAATGTACAAATACAAGCATATGTAGATACATAAATGTATGCATGTGCACGTGTAAAATAATTTACAAATCTGTGTGTCTCTGTCATCTGTGCACACAAACCACAGAGGGGTCTTGAATGAGATTTTGCTTCTCACTTTGAGGTAGTCAACAAACAATAAAGACAAAAAAAAAAAAAAAAAAAAGAAAAAGAAAAACAGTAATAAAAATTAAGATCGAAATCCCCAAACCATGATAAACCGGGGTTACCAGATTACTAGATTACTAGGAGGTGATCCCTGCCTGATTCGAAGCGCCCATTTCGCTCGGCGGCCGCATGGTGGGGCGGCGGGCACGGCTCTCACCCGGGAGCGCGCAGTGCCCGTCCCGGCAGCGGCGCCCAGCAGATGGCTCCTTCCCCCCGCACAACGCTCGCTCGGCACCCAGCTCGCTTCCAGCCTCCCATTCCTCTCAGCCTTTGTTTCTCGCCTGAATTATTCCAGTGGCACGCTGGAAAGTCAGTAAAATGCAGTGCTTTTTAGTTTTCAGAGTGCGATGCACAAAGCATCTGTTTTCAGAGTGCGATAGTTTAGCGGGGATGTACAGTGCATTCGGTTAACAAATACTTATCACAGTATACATGCATAAACAGAGCTGTATTTATTGGTCTAGAATCACATCTCAGTTCTGCTTGAGTAAATCTGAAATAGTTCAGCTGTAGCCGGTGGAGATACTACAGATGGGAATGACAGGGGAATTTGGCCCATTGTTAAAATATCTTCATGTAGAAACAATGTAGGAAAATTGAACTATGACCAGGTTCCTTCATTATGAGCTAAATTGACTCTAAATTGAACCCTCTTAAGTCAGCGAAGTTCCACAGGTGTGAAGGAAAGCGCACAGAAGCCGGCCTTGCTTGAACTACTTGGTCCAAAAGGGACCATTTTGCATCTTACTAATAAAGGCAAGTTTCCTCACAATTAACATTCTTTACATATGTATATAAATATATAAAGAAATAAATAAAACATTGCAGACGGGCTTAGACCTCTAAGGCACCCTTTTCAAAGCTTCCTGACTTTGAAAACTTTGAAAGTTGAGACTGAATCAGACTTTGTGGTTCAATGATCGTTTCTTTAATAGGCTTAAACTGGAATTACAAACCTGAATAAACCAAAACACAGAGGAACACAGTTCTATAACATGTCCTAAAAGCAAATTTGGTTTTTAATCTCACTTAATGTCAGAAGTTTAGATCTTATTACATAACTGAACTTGATAACTCTGACTTAAGGCTACTGATTTTAGAAAGAAGAAAAAAAAAAATATTAATTGGTGTGAAACCTTCAAAATATGAAGAATTTTAACTTGGAACTAAAAGAACTTTCTAAAATGCAGAGATTTCTTTTGACTCATTGAACTTTAAGTATACAAGACGCAAGTTCCACGTGATTTCATACCAGTCCCTCTAAAGTTGCTGCCATTTCTGCTCATACTTCTGGTCAGAATTTGGAAGGATGAAGTAAAACATGAGAAAAAAAAAATGTTTCCTAAAAATGTGTTTCAAAAAAATTTACTAAGGTATATAAGTCAGGGCAATGGGAAGGAATACTATTTCCTAATTGTTTCTCTCTACTCTGTTAATTTCAGGCTTACCCCTCTCAGCCATTCAACATAATTACAGCTGAGGTACTCCTCACCTTTTAGGTCTACTAAACCTTTACTGCCTCCAAAAGTTACACTTCTGGTTTACTTTCCCAGGATATACCAGCTGGCACTAAGGGAGAAACACAAAAGCACAGAGTAAGACTGAAGAATTGCCAATATATTCCACATATTATTGGCTATTGAAAACTGATATCCTTTTAATTCTTCTTCCTCCATAATAACCATTTCATTCTTTCCTCTGGATTGAAGGAAGCTTATAAATTGAAAGAGCTACACTGTAAGCATGAGTTACTTCTGCTTTTGCCCCTCCTGGGATGAAGTTGTCACCTGCATCAGTAACCCTCCAGAGCTATTTTTGGTATGCTCCACTGGGCTCAGTGCCTCCTGGGGGTTCCTCTGAACCTCGCTGCACTACCTTCCATGGGCTCCATGGCAGGCCCAGGCAAAACATGTTCAACACTGCTGTGTCTGCTGCCAGACAAATGTAGTCTACTCTAGGAACAGTGATCCAGCATAACTCACTTAACATTCTAAAACTACTTTTCATGATTCTGCTGTGACTTATCCAGATATTTACTATTTTCTGATCCACAATCTTGCTATTAATTGATGCTTGGTAAGGACATAAACTTTTTAATGAGAAAAACTGAGCTGGTAATGGTTTAGCTTGGGTCTTTCTTCCCTCTTTGATAACAAACACAGTTCTGGCACCCTTCCATTTCCAGAAAGCCATTTAACAAAAGTTGCTGCCCTTCTCAGAAAGCCTGACAGGAAAGGAATTTGGTGGAGCTCTCAGAAACTGAGGCTCACAAGTTGTTATTTAGACACATAAGCAAGTGTCCTGGTCTTAAAAATAAAAATAAAATCTGCTACATGGTTGAATCTTTGGGCCTAGCCAGGCTGTCAGTGCAAAGCACATACCAAGCTTTCAGGCAACGGATGTGCTCAGGTCACTTCCCACCTGCTTCACAGAGCAGCAATTAGCAGTACAGTGGCATTAGCAAGACAGCTTTACACCAGCTTTCAAAGTAACAACCTAAAGAAGCCTCGAAAGACCAACTAATTGTAAAATGCACAGGGGAAGCACTCAGCCTGACTTTTTGGAGGTGGACGCAAGGCTTTGCCCGCAGGCAGCAGGAGCCGTTGGGTGCATCCGCTGCCGTCCATGAGCCCTGCACCTCCCTGGCTCCTCGGCTGAGGGGAACCCTCCCACCCTCTGTGCTCGACCTTTGTGTTTCCTTTCTTGCTCAGGGATGGATGCTGCACGTCGGCAAGTGCCCTCTCATCCACATTTGCCGTAAACACCCAGAACACCTGTTTACTCTGACTCACCCACCCCTCACACAGACTCTCCCTTTTTTTGACAGCAGACCTCACTCAGGTAGTATGTACTGCTAATATCCTTTCAGAACCGTGTAATAACATGCCTTCTATCCAATTCCTAACATCCTTCAATCAGCTCAGCCAGTGGGCTAACTGCTTACGCTTCTGTGATTTATATAAGTGCAATTAATTTAAACTGCATCACTCCGGTGTTATGCTGGTGAAAATGCCCTGAGAGGGAGTACCTCACTGGTGAATCAGACCCTTTACTTTTAACAAATATACAAAGGAACAGATCTCGAGCCAGTGAAAATCTGCATGGCTCCATTCATTTCAACACACAAACTTAAACCAGCTCAAAGTCTGAATCACAGCTCATGTAACAGACTATTTAGATACAGACTAATGCCTCACATCCTGAAATGCAATGCTTTCCCAGAGCTGGCGGGGGACGGGTACTTCTCAGATGGAAGAGCTGAGAGGGGACCGGTGCCACAAACACCCCTTTCAAAAACGTGTTGTAGATTTCTTCATTCTTTTACGGAGGAGGAAAGCAACAGCTTGTGTTCTGGCCAGCACTGCTTTCTGTGCTGTGAAGAGCTGCATTTCTTCCTCCACCCCAGCTATAAAGCAGGTAACTTGGGAGTCCCTTTCATTGCCACTTTCCCTTTCCTTCCCTAGTCTGGGTGTGTTCCCTGCAGCTTGGAAATCCATGTGACACCTTCCACTGACACACACCAGAGCTAGACACTGAACAGCTGAATCTTTTTAATCAGTTCTTGAAAATGGCTAACTTTCCCTGCACTTGTTTTGGCATCCCAAAGATTAAGAAGTCATGCAGCTTGACAAAGCACTTTGCTCTTACGTGTCTTAACAGAACCAGAGAGAGAGTTTTTTTTCATGTCTCTAATCCAACACCTGCTGCAAAAAAAAAAAAAAAGGGCTGGGGTGGTCTCTGTGCAACACCCCTCCCAACAGGACAGAGCCCTAGCTGCACGCCGGCACGGCATACCAATATGTGCCCAGGCAGGTGGAGTTAAGACGCAAAGGGGGGAGAGAGGGGGGGAGGACAGAGCAGGACTCAGTCAAAGTGTGGTCTGTTAAAAATCCACCAGTGTTCAGCCGTCCACATTTTCAAAATGCAAATGTTTTAAAATTAAAAATCATATCTGTGACTAAATGGCTTCTCAAAATCAATCTAGATAACCAGAAAATTCTGTGGCACATTTGAGAGACTTTCATCCTAAATGAAATACATAACTCAGATTATACCTTCATAGGAATTCAAGAGGTCCTAAATATACTAATGGAGAATTACATTTAAGAGACATTTAAATTACCCAGTCTATAATTTTGGGGGTTTTGCTTATCTGTGCATCTTTTGACTGCTTTGGATAATTAGGAAAATTTCCTTGGCAATGCTCTAAGAGGATAGGCAAAAGAGTGACATAACTACTCCCAAAGAAGGAAAGGTCGGGGTTTTGCATTCTGCAGATTTTTAAAGTAAAAAATTAAAGTATCCATCATATGGACAGTCTGAAGCAGTATGCATGTGTGTAACATATAAAACCTATCACCCAGCTCTGAAATATGTCGCCTTTTCATGGGCTGCTCCCTCTGCTTTGACTCATTTGAAGTATCTTGCTGGCCTTTCTGCCTGGAAGGGCCAGGTTAGGGAAGCATGCTGCTAGTCTCCAGCATTTCCTGAACACAACTTTTCAAAGGCAGCTCCCAAACAGAGCGGCACACAGTCTGTTCAAAACCTTCCATTAGCTCTGCTGGCTAGTTTGTTATCTTGTAAGGTCTCCCCCCTTCTGCTCTTAATGAACAGTTTGTTCCATTGTAATTCTTATATCAAGCATCTGGAAACCAGACAGATAAATTTTTACACACCAGATAGATTAAAAAAAAAAAAAAAAAAAGTCTTTTAGTACACGTGACTTACCCAAGAACAAAAAAAAAAAAAAAAAAAAAAAAAAAAAGAGGGTCAGCTGAACCAGTAAACTGACCTTTTTTAAAAAATAAAATAAATAAAAATTAAATTAAATTAAATAATAATGAAAAAAAAGAGAGAGAGAGAGAAAACACTATGACCAACACGGTTTTCTAGACAGAAATTCTGAAAAGCAACATACACTTTGCAGCAGGATAATGTGCTCTGACAACAGACTAGCTCCTCTGTTCACAGCTGTCTCCAGCGGGAGGAGCTGAAACCTGAAGCAAAGCCTCCGAGCAGGGATTGGATCCGTCCTGCGAGGAGCCCTCCCAAAAAAACAGGCTGTTTGGAAAAGTGCTTGAGAACATCCAGAAGTGATTGGAGGAGCGGAAAACCCTTCCCCCCTGCACCTGACTTGTGGGTATTTACAGCACTTTTCAAGGCGCCTCTGCACTGCCACTACACAAGCAGAGTGCATGGACGGCGCGGGGCAGACAATGCGATAGGGACCGATGCACCAGCAGTGATAGTGTGCGTGCGTGCTGCACACCAGCTGGGCACCGTTACACAAATCCGAAAGGAGGCTCTGGAAGAAGGAGAAACCCTGCATTCAAAATGCCACGCTCCTTCCTGGTCAAGAAGCATTTCAATTCATCTAAGAAGCCAAATTACAGCGAGCTGGACACTCATACAGGTAACAAAACGAGATCGATGGCCGCCGCTTTGCTTCTGAGGTTGTGTTTATGGTGTGGCGGTAAAGAGGAGGGGTGGGATTGCTTTTACAGGCTTTGGAGAATGGGTTAGTTCACTGCTAGCTCTTTTATCTTTTGCTTACAACGAGAGAGTTCTGAGAAATATGTCAGTGCTCCTCAGAATGAATCACAAAGTTTGCTCATCCACTTGAACTCAGTTATTATAAGAGGATTTGGAGTTTTCCTGTTCTACATCTGTTGGAAATGGAATTGAAACTTTTATGCAATTCCTTCAGGAAGTTTCACTGCTTCGGTGTATCAGGCTGCATAGGTTTAGAAAGAGCATGCTGCCTTGAAGAGACTCAAACTGTAACTCAAATGCTGTCTCTACCCATCAGTATATATGTATCAAGTAGTATTTCCTTAGTCCTCCCTATATTCAGACAACCATACTGAGTTTTTGATTTATGCATTTTTTTTTAATCCCACAAATGTTAATTTTGCTGCCTTCTGAAATACTTTTCAGTTCTCTTACCTTAAAATTTTCTTCTTTCTCCAGTGATTATATCCCCATACCTGTATGAAAGCTATCCAGTCCCTATCATACCACAGCCAGAGATCCTGAGCTCTGTAGCTTACAACCCCATTACTGTGTGGACTACAACCGGGCTGCTACCGTCTCCACTACCTAATGACCTCTCTCCACTTTCTGGATACCCTTCATCTTTGGGAAGAGTCAGCCCACCTCCACCTTCTGACACCTCCTCCAAAGATCACAGCGGTTCAGAAAGTCCCATTAGTGATGAAGAAGAGAGAATCCAGTCAAAGCTTTCAGACCCCCATGCAATCGAAGCTGAAAAGTTTCAGTGCAGTTTATGCAACAAGACCTATTCAACTTTCTCTGGGTTGGCCAAACATAAGCAACTGCATTGTGATGCCCAGTCTCGGAAATCATTCAGCTGCAAGTACTGTGACAAGGAGTATGTCAGCCTGGGAGCACTTAAGATGCACATCAGGACCCACACACTACCATGTGTCTGCAAGATCTGTGGCAAGGCTTTCTCCAGACCCTGGCTGCTTCAGGGACACATCAGAACCCACACTGGTAAGAGCAACCATTACAATTGCAGGCTGTTGTTGCTATATCATCAGAATGCCTTTCTGATTATTTTTTTTCCTATAGGTAGAAAAAAAGCACTGTTTCTTGACTGACCTTGAAATGCATATGTGCAATTTCAAATATATCATTAAATGGGCAAATTCTTCCTTTTGGGGGCCTGAGTGAGAGGAAAGTGTAGCATGGCCTCATAACTGTGTGGCATATTCTGGCATAGATCAGCATCGCTCCTCTGATAATCCCAGGATGGTTTAGCTTGTTTCCACTAGCTGAAGGTTTTGCTTTAAGAATTTTATGTTAACTTTCAGGCTTTGGAAAATGCTAACTTTAAGAAGGCTTCAGCTGACTCTGAAGTAGCAAAACAGAAAGGCAATGCATGAGTCTAATCATTGACTCCTTAAGCAAACGGCAAGTTTTGCATGTGCTATCTCAAGTCCTTAAGAATTAGAAACACATCATCACCAAAGAATTTTTTTGTATTGAGGCAAAAACATGATCTTCAGTATAACACTGGGTACAATGTAATGTCTGTACAGCTGTTTGCTGCTTTTCAGTCAAAGCCTGGTTCCAAGTTATTCACACAGAGCTAAGTAGAAAAGACGCCATGAAAATATTTGAAAATGCTGGGAGGAGCCCAACCTAGAAATACTGCCTGCACCTGCAGATACAGAAGGTGTCAGCAGCTTGTCTTTGGAGACTGTGCTTAGCAGTATATTCTGAAAGCCTGAGTTCTGCAAGTACAGTCAGCAGTGCTGAAAGCTGCTGTATCTGTGGCCTGATTTTTTATTACACACGTTTTTTATTATAACAAATCATTTCTGTCTGCTTGTTTCTTAGGATAAAAGTGAGTTTTTTCTGTCCTAAATGTACTTTTTTTTTAAAGCTTTATTTGTATTTTTACTTAATGTTTCCTTTTTAGGAGAGAAGCCGTTTTCCTGTCCTCACTGCAACAGGGCTTTTGCAGACAGATCCAATCTGAGGGCTCATCTGCAGACCCATTCGGATGTGAAGAAATACCAGTGCAAAAATTGCTCCAAAACTTTCTCCAGAATGTCTCTTCTGCACAAACACGAGGAATCTGGCTGCTGTGTAGCACACTGAGTCATGCAGTCAATGTTTACCTGGACTCAATGCATTTCTCCACTCCTGTTTCAAATGATAAGTGGAAATCCAAAGGCATTTTCTTTTCTACTTTTCAGCCAAAAACTAAATAAAAAAATAAAACACCAAAAAAAAAAAAACTCATTAAAAAACAAGCAAACAAACAACAAAAAAAAAACAAGCAAATAAACAAAATAGTGGGAGAACTTAGAATGTCAGTAGAAATGAGCTTTAAGTAGTTCTGTTCAGTCACACATTCACATTCTTAAGTGTGAACTCTGAAATACGGGGAAAGACACGATGCATGACATTTCAAGTAGATCTAAAGGAAAAAGCATTATCAGCTTTCTTTAGAGATGAAGCCAAATGTATGTAGTCTTTTCTTGCTTAGAAAAGGCTGCAAAGTTACTAATACATTCCTGCCAAGCCATTTCAACCAAAGAAACAGTATTTTAAGTGGAACTTTTGATAAAAATACTACCCAAGTGAATTTTACTAGACACCATTTATCTCAGGTGCCTTAAAAAGTATTCCAAGTTTACCTTAGTAAATGTTTAATATTATTCATTGCTGTGTTTTTTTTTTATTTTTTATTTTTTATTTTATTAAAAGCCAAGGCCGTCATTAATGATCTGAAATGCTTTAAAACTGCATAATTAAGAGAGGAAAAAGAAAACATGTAAGAGAATGTATGAAAAATTGAAAGCCACAAATTAATTGCATGTGCCTTTTAAAAAAAATACTGTAGCTTCAAACATTCCTGGTGCATGCCATCTTTGAATATGGAATAGTTCCTCTAAACTTTAATCTTTTTTAAAAACGGGAATAAGTGCAAGAGAGGGGGCTCATGGGAGTTTGACAATTATTTTTTTAAATGCACAAAGGAAATGCAATATTTTCAGCATTACCCCTCCAAGTGCCTTTTTTATTGATGATTTTGTAAAGTATGTGGACATAATGTAAATATTTTTATTTTTATATGACCGAATGTGTTATGAATGAAAGTGAATTGTTGCCTATAGCAGCATCTATAGATAACTTGAAGAAAGTGTGAAGTGAAATTTATGTGTTTTTTTTTTCTAGCCACTTTTTTACAATAAACATTTTTAAATAAGATTTCTGCTGTTTGTTCTAATTAAATAAAGGGACCATGTCTGGATTAACAAGGGTATGGAATACAGAAAAATGCAAGTGTCTCTACATGACAAAATGAAGATGAAAGTGAATTCTTAATTCACAACTTTAGGAAAAATATATATATTCATTTGTATTTTTCAAACGTTTAGAACAGTACAGAATATATTTATGGAATCACTACTTTAAAACACTTCTACCTTTTTGTTACTTATAATGGTATGACCATATTGTGAAATATATTTTATCAAAAGTATTATAAAAAAAAAATCTTGCATTTTAAAGAATTTAAACAGTTTAAAGAATGCTATTAGAGCATTACAATTATTACTATTATTACAATACTTTTCCTGAGATACTAACATTAGGAAATTTGGGCCTTATTAAAAGTTCATTAAAGTCATTGGAACCTTACAGGATTTCAGCAGCATTTGCATGCTTCTTTAAAGTCGTCTTTAAGTCACAATATGATATTTATATGGTCATTTTGGAAATAGTAAAGTTATTTTGCTAAAGTATCTTACATATCAGAACTGTCAAGTGAATGTATTATGATTGTATAACAGCTAGTATATCACAGAAAATAATTATTCAGTAATAAAAATCAGAAATATTTTTATTCAGAGGATTTTACTAAGGACTCCAAGTTCTAAATAACATAAAAGCATTACAACTTCAGCAAATCATGTCTCATTATTACAGACTAGCGTAAAACAACAGTATTTTCAACTTTTAACCATACACATAGCTAGAAAACAAATAAACACTAGTTGGCGTCCAATCTCAATAGCAGTATGTCTACACTATGTTACTAGGAGAAGCAAAAGATAACAAAACCAGAATTCCAACCAATGAACGAGAAGATTACAGTAGGACATACACAAGTTACAGATTTCTTTAAAAAGAGTACATTAAAAAAAAATAAAAATAAATAAAAATAAAGTTACAGATGATACCTGTATTGAGTCTCCTCCTGTGGAGACCCTCTAAGGAGTGTGTCTGCAGGACTGCATTGGAAGAACTTAGGCAATAAGTTCATGACAGAAGTTTTGCAACTTTTTTTCCATGGGAAACACAGTACTGAAAAAAAAAATCTCAAATGAAGTTTTTCATATTCTCCAAGCATATTTTGATGAAATCTCAGTGTTATAAGAACAATTCTGTAGGAGTTATTATTTTATTTTATTATTTTTTTTTCAGGAAATAACTAGGGATTTCAAGAAAATAGTATTAGTGGGAATTTGCAAGGTAACTTTCTAAAATGAACATTTGAAGGCATCAAATACCTTTGAAAAGTTTCATGTGGTTACTCTATTGATTTGCACTTCCATGTTATTCACTTTGAAGTTCATAGGCTCCAGCAGCTCTTTGTGCAGCTTTCTCTTCCCAGAGTGAAGTTTACCAGTGTATAAGTAAAGCTGTGGCAGTCAACAGCTATTTGTACTGTCAAAGTTCTAAGTTTGCTCTCCTGTGACTATTTACCTCATGATATAAAGGCTTTTCCATTGTTTTAATTCACACTTTAAATTCTCTATGCCCATAGCAAATGAAATAGCATAAGAACTTGACTTCTTGAGTGAATGGAAATGCTGCTGTTGTCCTTAAGGGAAATCAGATGAAAACTTCATCAAAATACAGTATGCTAAACCAAACACAAGTGGAACTGGTCTGATTTGGAGATGACAATTAAGATATGCTACTTTGCATGCCTGTAACACCTGTACTCATAAAACACAAAGATGGGAAAGGCTAGAAGCTCTTCTGGCTCATCTCTCTAATCGAAACAGAGTGCTCTATCAAAGATTTCTAGCTCTCTGTCCAGTTGCAGCATAAACTTCCCAGGCAGCTGAATTTCACTGCTTTTCCTGTGAGACTACTTTGTATTTGCTCTCAGGACATTTTTCCAAAACATCTTCCATTAATAGTTTTACCTCATTACTCTAGAAATGCCCTTCTGTACCTGCACAAGCTATTTATCAATGTAAATTGAATTTTGCTCTAAGCAGCTGGCTTTGACTTTTTCAAAACGTGACTGAAAAGCTCCCTTCCTGGTGAATTTACTCATTGAATCCCTTTGACCATAGCTACATTTCTTGCAAGATGTCTCTGATTGTATTAACCAAATAATCAAATTTTCAAACCTTTCTTAGGAAAACGTGCTCCCCACATTCCTGTTATCTTCACCATTCTTTTCTGAACTCACTTTTGAACTTTGATTTTCAGCGCCACTATTAAACATAATACTTTTAAGTGAAAACTTAAGCTATCAAAAGGCCATTCTGTCCTCTAACAGTACAAGCATGATAGCAACCTATATGCGATGTGATTCATATCTTCTTTTAACCCTTCACTAATGAGTTGTTTAAAATCATTCGATCCTGGAAAGGGACTTTTCATTGGAGCATACTCAAAGTACTCTCAATACATACCTACCTGGTTATATGATGGCTCATCATAGGGAATGAAGGATCATTCTTTACATATGTTCTGGTGATTTACTTTCACATCCTAAGTGTATTTTCAGTGTGTGGAGGAGAGTTGAACAACCAGAGAAGAAGCACAATTACATGTTGAATATGTGAATTTCTTAAGGCTGAAGGCAATAATTGATTCACTTTGGTTCCTCTTTTCTCTTCCCTAGCTTCCATTTGGGTGTGCTTTTCACCTCAGAAGCTGCAGCAAGAAGCAATATGTGCACAAAAGGAAGACAGAACAAATTATATGTTTATGCTCAAAGCACTCCAATTATCCTACCAACTAATATGAAGTTCAGAAAAGCATCTTATGCACTCGCCAAAGGGTTAAAATGAGTGCCTTTCAGAGTAAGGCACCATGAAATCTGTCATCTGTATTACTACTCTCTTATCTGGATTATTATAGTTGCTGTTATCTTTAAACAAGCTCAGGGGCTATTACTCTAAGCTCCATAGAATCATATAAGAAGCACCCTAAGGATCCCACAATTTCAATTAAAAAAAGGAAGCACAATAGGAAACCTGGTAATTTAATTCTGATGTCTTGTTCTCTGGTTGTTTTCTCATGCCAAAAAAAAAAAAAAAAAAAAAAAAAAAAGAAAAAAAAAAGAAAAGAAAAAAACGTCAATATTTCATCTTATATTACAATGTTTTTACTTTTGAATAAGACATTTTCAATGCCTTTTTTTTTTTCCTTTTTTAAATAAACTGCTGGTATTTACTAACTGTCCTGGACACCTTATTTTTTTTTTTTCCTTTTTTTTTTTTTTTTTAATAGACATTTTGACAGTTAAAATATAGAAATTATATTTCTTGTTCACAGAAATATAGAGTGGAATGTGAGAAGCACAATCGAACCTGCATATATAGTAATATTGAATGATGGCTTCAAGAAATGAGAACAGACTGAATGCAAGTAAAATCTGAGAACTGGAGAATGGCTGAGGTGGGAAGGCCCCAATGGAGATTGTGTAGTCCAACCCACTGCTCAAAGCAGGGTCAGTAGAGCATTTTACCCATGTGCCCAGCTGGATTTTAAGTATCTCCAAGAATGAAGACTATAACTTCTCTGGGCAACAGATTCCTTTGTTCAGTCACCCTAATAGTAGAAAAGGTTTTAAATGTTTATGTGGAATTCCCTGTATTTCAGATGGTGCCTGTTACCTCTTGTCCTGTCACTGGGCACCACTAAGAGTCTGGGTCGGTCTTCTTTACTCCCTCTTATCAAATATTTACACACATTGATAAGATCCCCCCTGAGCCTTTTCCTCTCAAGTTGTCTCAGCTCCTCTCATATGGCAAGAACTCCAGTCCCATAATTATTTTTGAGGTCCTTCAGTGAACTCACTCCAGTATGTCCCTGTCTCTCATGTACTAGAGAGCCCCAGTCTGGACTGGGCACTACAGATAGACCTCACCACTGCTGAGTATAGGTGGGAATAGCACTCACTTCCTCCCAGTTTCTGTTGGCATGCTGATGGGAGGCATAAACGCTGTGGCAACCATATGAACTATAACATTAGATCACACCTATAAACACCTATCACACCTATCACATCGCTATAAAGTCTTCAGGAACTTTGAAGGGTATGGAGGGTGGAACTGTGCTTCGTTGGGAGAGGGAAGAGTGTTCTATCCTGTGGCAGATTGCAGCACAAGGGTACCTCAGGGGGATACATGATGTGGGTTTATGCCAGGAGTGCATATCTTGTTGCAAAGGCATATATATCCTCTTTTGGACACTGTATGAAAGTGTCTCAAAGTCTTAGAAAAGTGTTAAGGAAGCCTTTGAGGCCATGGTGCAGCCTATTTACATCCTTGCACTGTTGTTCCTTCTGAGGGATACATAGCCAAACCAGGCTAGAGAATAAAAAAGAAAATAAAAGAACAAATGTGTGGTAGTGTTTTTTTTTTTTTTTTTACTTGTTTGGCATTTTAGTCACCTTGTTCCTTTCTTCTTCAATATTTCAGGAATGCCATCCAAACCAACATTTTATTTTATTTTATTTTATTTTATTTGTATTTTTTCTTCTTCTGGTTCACTCAGCATTTTGCATTTAAAAACAAAACAAAACAAAACAAACAAACAAACATAAGGAAATGCTGCTTAATGGCCTCCCTTCTCCTATTTTCCCCATGTCTTTGTAAGACAAAAGTTATTGTAACATGCAATTTTGCTCTCCAGATGCTTTCTATTACATCTGTCTCCTCTCTCCCTGTTGACTGGGCTTTGGATATACCTTGTCTCCTGTCTTTGCTCCTTTCTGTTTTATATGCATCATCAGAAGTTTGTCCAGAGTATATGCTAGGTGGCCTGGAGTGGGGTGAGGATCATAGTTTGATAGTCCTTGCCAAAAGGGAACTAAATCCTCTTTTCTCCTTTTAAATTTTCCCTTTTTAAATCTGTCATTTATTTTGTTCAAAGACACAGAAAATAGAACAAACACAGGAATGCCAGCTCAAATTCACATGGCCTCTGTCATCTTTTAGTAGCCTTCATCCTGTAAGTTTAGAGAGCTGCAGTGGTCCATGAAGACATCCACGTTGTCTTCATATAGGTGGATATGCAACCAACCAGAGTGCACATTCAAACATACAAATCATTTCACTGCAGTCCTAATTTAGATCTGCTACAGAACAACCCACAGATAGATCCCTCATTTTGTCTCTGGTAGAGCCATTCTTCAATTTAAAAGTTGCATTTAAATGCAAGCACAAGAGTGTTTTCTAGCAGGACAAAACTTGTGGAAGTAAATAAAGAGTATTCTTTAAGCTGACTGTCCATTCACTGGACATAGGAAGGATCACTACACTTCAAACGTGGATCAGAATATTTTCCTAGTAGTTAAGCTTTATATTACTTAATGCTATAAAGCAGACCTTTTCATACAGACAAAGACTACAGAAAGCCATTCTGTACCTTACCAAGTCCCCCTGTTCTCCCTATTTCCCATGTTTTTGCCTCTTCTGTTATTGCTTTCTCTGCCTTACACAGGAGTCATCTCTAACCCAGATGAATCTCACATTGGATCAGAGTCGATGGGTCTTTAAATACTTCACAGATGCAGGCATTGCCACTCCCTCTAACGAGACATAAATGTGGGTCCAAACAATAAATACATGTCACATGCTGGGCCTTCAAACAGCATCCATCAAATGGCAAGAGCTCCTGACCATCACCTTTTCATATCTTCTTCAGAGGAATGACCTGGGATCACAGGAGCTTGGTTCTAACAAGTCCTTCACAGAGAACAGCCTACATCTCACTAAGTCCTGTGGGTTCTCAGCACCTGCTGAACATCACAGTGCGAAGTCACAGACATCTGTTAAGGTGCTAATAAGAAGCAGTTAAAGTATAAAGTTGCACTACAATTAGCTCAGATTTTGCACATGTCCCTAAACCAAAGTAAATTCCTTTGAATGTAACCTGTCCTCTCATGTGGGCTGGCAGATTATCCACAGCTGACAATGAATAAAGAGTTACAAGAATGAGAACTGACAATTATTAAATAACTACAGCAAAAAATGAATGAATGATAATCAACAATATAAAGTCATAATGTTATGCATAAGACTAATAAAAGTCTCCTTCATTTCTGCAGAAGCTACATCATATTGAGCATTAAATCATTCCCCCTCCCCCCCTCCATTTTTTAATGTTATAAAAGAGATATTTTGGAAGACAGTTCACCAAGATTTATAGCAAAGCGTTCACTATTCATCCATAATACATGAAACTGGGCCAGGTTGTTATGTCCTGGGGAAATTAAAAAGAATCTTGTGACTCGTGATAGACATTTTGGTGGTGTTTGTGAAACAATTTGGCATCTCAGTCCAGTTCCTAACTAGCTCTAACTGGACAAGGCCCACACTCAAAACCAGTCAGGATTTTTTGAAAGTGATGTCTTACTGACAGAAAATCACATTTTTACGGAAATGGGTTTCTGTTTCTGGGTAATTTCAAGAAATTGCTCTATTCCTTTTCTGTGCCCCCTTTTTTATAATATTAGCAGAACAGTGGTTTAGAGGTCACAATAAGGAGCCATGACCTAGGACTGGTTCTGAATATTTGAACCCAAACACTCTGTCCTAAGAAGCTTCATTATGCTGGATTGGCAGGACAACATGGGTTTTGAGAACTAAAAAGAGGCCTTAAAGATTGTTAAAATGTCAGCCTTCATGGAGTGGGATGCAGTGGGGAGGATGGGGGGGGGGGATGCATAGTGTTTGATAGGTATTCACAGACAGTAAGTATCAATTACAAATTACCTTCCAGGTCAGTCTTCTGTAACAGGAGAATCTCAGTGCTGTTTAGCTTTGAGAGGAGATTTTGGCTCCAGCTATCATTGCAGCAGATAAATCAGGTAAGTCATTACCTTACATTACCTTACATTGCTATTCTTATTGACACAAAATAGAGCAGTAATGAAGGACATAGTAGAGGCTTTTATTATTATACAAATATAAACTATGAAAACAGAAAAATCCAGAGTCATATAAAACTACATATATGTAAAACATAGAATTAAATGCAGAGAATCAATACTGGAAAACATATTTCAAGAGAAAACACAGCTACAATTCTACCTTTTTTTGGGTTTTAACTAAAACTTTTAACTAAAAATGTTCCCATTGCTTACCAACTTTTTAAACCAGGGTTATTGATATTTTCACTCAGAGCATTCTTTAACAATTTGTAAAAAAAAAAAAAAAAAAAAAAAAAAAAAGTATTCTTGTTGTCTACCAACTTTGCTCTGACCCCAGAAGGCACCGCTGAGAACTGAGCTATTTTGAAAATGATTATTAATTCCTCGTTTTTATGTCATGTCTATCATTTTGGTGGCAAAAAATTCTACACATAGGCTATCCTGGGATTGCCCGATACTGTGATTTTTCTCCCAGCGACCTTTCTGTTTTCCACTGTCAGAAACAGTATTTCATATCTATCAGGACATTTGCTAATAGAAAGGTCAATTTTCAATAAACATTTGCTGTAGTACAATCCCATGTACATCACATGCATCATTTGTTTCAGTTTGCAGGGTTAAGGAGGAAGTAGAGCCAGGACTCTGTAAGCCTGGAAGATCTTTTAGGAAGATCTTGTTCTTCCTAAAACACTGACCAGCTTGGAGCTCTATCAGTCCCTTCTCAAGGCAGATTTTTTTATTTTTTTCTTGCTGTATAATAATCCAGGCTGGAAAGGAATCAGAATCATTTGTAATGAGCTCTTACATTTTCCAGCTTTGCTGAAGGTTATATGTCAGGTTGCTGTGCTAACAAGAACAAGGTTACAATTCTGAGTTTCTGTGGTAAGATTTGAAGGTAGTTTTTTAATATTTTTCTCCATGCTTTTTCCTATGTAACTGGAGGAAAGAATGTAACTTATTTACTTATTATTTAGGCTGAGTTCAAGTGATTTTTGAAAACTTAATTTCCCACAAATTTTCTGATAATTGCAGACATGATATTAAATCTGAACTCCCATATATTTGAGAATCTTTATGTATTTGTCTTTGGTAAATGCCTTTTCATCTTGTTTATATCTGCCTATTTTAAACACAAAGTAAAAATTTCATGAAAGTTTTCTTGAATACAGCTTGAAATTTTTGGGTCTTCTCTTTGTGGTTTGAGATCTTGTATTCAAGAGGGGAAACAGTGCACATGCAAAGCTTGCTGTTGTATGTTGACTCTGTAAGCATAAGTATCACAGTGTATTTGTTTCTTAGATCAATAATAGTGAAGAAGGTCTATTCTGTAGCATTCCCCAAAAACAAAAAGCTGGCATCTCGCATGCGATTTTGGTCTCCCACTGTAAACAGGAAATAGCTTTTAGGTCTTTTAGCCCAGATTAATTTTCTCTTCCTCCTAATACTTTGTTCCTTCTGACATCTGAAGTTTTGTTGTGGTTCCTCATAAAGGAAGTTGTTTTCTGAGAAAGATTTTGGAATTTATTATTATATGTGGGTTTTAGGGGCCCACAACAGAAGTTTAAGACATATATTACCTACACAGATGCACAATGCAGCCAAGTATCGATGCAATTCATTTTGAAAGGAGGAAGTAATATTTTGAAGAGATGCCATGTAAAGTCGAACCATGGTCCTCCACTGATAGATTATGACCAAGTCAAAAGAACAGGATATCAAAGAACAGGAGTGTCTTCTCTTTTGAAAAAGAACCATCTCTTGAAAACATTAATGATCACTACATGGGAATAGGTTGTCCTTTAGTCTTCTCCTGATCATTATGTCCTGATTTTGGTGCCTAGTGTGCTGCCAGGATCCTTTATGCTCTGACTTGGTGCAGCTGGGAAGAAAGGAGGCAAGTATTCAGCAGGATATCCAAGGACCAGCCTTCTCTACAAGAAACTTCATGGATGTAACTGTGCAACACACTCTCCTAGAATGCGTGCAAATCATGCTGACGTGTTTTTCAGCAGAAGTTCTCCTGGTTCTCCAGGCACAAATGCACTTGTAGGCCAATAAAGCTATAACTAGACTTTGGCTTTGTCAGTACAGAAGTGCTGTAAGAAAATAAATAAATAAAGGAGGTGGATGACACAACATGACACTAGCACATGACTCTTGGCATAAGTTTCTGACATAGACCTGATCTGAGTCTCAAGACAGTGCAGCTTGCATACCTTCTTCCTCCCAGGATTGTGCCTAAAGTATAGCCCAGACATTAATGCTTAAGTGACAGGATTTTGAGGTGACATGTGAAGGGTAGAAGGGATGGGAAATTATAAGCTTGGTGGCAGAAGAAGAGTTGAAACCACTCCTTCTCACTGTGAGACTACAGCAAATATACTTGCGTTAATCGGTTTGCTTTCATTTTATATTCTTCCTGCCTGCTTTTAGTGAGAATGAATAATGTCCATGTCTCATAACACCTCGGTAATAGTTCAGCAGGATTGCTGTGACCTTTTCAGGTTGGACCAGGACTGATTAGCTGCAGATTTCAATATATGAAACTCGGCAGACAAGCCAGGCTTGCAGAGTTTGTACTACTGCAGTTTCTGTTGAGGAATGTAAAATGATCATTTCTGTTGCTCTTTGAAGAGAAAAGTAATAAATTGATGGAAATGGAAAATTGAAGTGAAATAGTGAAATGGATTTTATTTTAATTAAACCACGTGAATTATTTTTTGCAGATAAATACGTTGCTCATTTGTTTTTGTTTTTTTTTTTGTTTGTTTGTTTGTTTTTGTTTGTTTGTTTGTTTTAAAGCCATTTGAACCTTCTATCTGCTTATGCCAAAGACAAACCTTTCCAGGTGATCAAAAATGTAGGCTTCTTAACTGATGTGAATGGCAGCCTTCCTGTTTTAAATTCCAAGTTGTAAAAAGAGAGTTGCACTGTCAATCAGCCAGCAAATGGTGCTGCACTGGCCTTTCTAGAAAAACAAACAATGGGTAATAAATGACTTTATGGTAGGATTGAATTTAAAACAAAAAAAATCCTTATCAGTACAATATGTTTTCTGGTCCACTAAAACTCTTCTGTTTTAATCTGTTCCAGCTATGTTACATTTCCCATTTATAAAATTAGAAGTCCTTCTAAAAATATGTATGTATGTATGCATATATACATGCAACTGTGACTATATATATACACACTTGAATATATAGAAGCACTTTCTGTACATACACAAAGACAGAATTAGAGCAAAATGGCACCCTAAATGATACTATTTCTTTGAGCAGTACTATTAATACATGGGACATTTCCATCCTTCCTTCTATTCTGAAATCTCAATTTTTATTTAAAAAAAAAAAAAATAGTCTGTTGTTCCTACAGTTACCTTTCCACCCTCCCTCAAAAAAAAAAAAATAAAAAAAAAATCTCAGGGATGCACAGTTCAAGTGGTATATTGGCGCTTCTTCACTCAGAGAGGTTTCAATGGGGACAGTCCCGGAGGAGATGGTAACTGTTAGCAGATGAACCAGTTCTCTGGCTGACCAAAGCATAGAAGGAAAATGTGGGAGAACACTGTAGTGAAGATCATCACCATTTATTGATCAGAATTTTACTTTGTTGTTGTAAGTGGCATGAGTGAAAGTAAAAAAGATTACAAAACAAACAGAAAAATAGATTGCAGGAGTTAAACTGCATGCAGAGAGCCTTTCGAAGCTAACAGGTACGCCTGAAACCCAACCGTATGTTAGCTGCATGCAACAAATATATGGAGTCTGTTGAATCCTACTGGATTACATTCATAAAAATATAGAAAAATGGGAAGGGCATCTATTAGGAAGATTTCTGAGATTGTCAGAATGGAATAACTGGAAAAAAATGATTTCTTCCACTCTCCCTTTCCATGCCTTTCCTGCCTTTCTACCACATAAAAAGTATGGCGCAATGAACCAGCCCATTGACTGTCTTCCAGAGCCAATAAGCCAATACACTGAAGGCTGGCTAACAGACATAAAGGGAATGCACTGTATTAATTTACTCAAACATGTTTTTCTACAGTTTGCAACATCTGCGAAGGAGACTCAATCACCTAGTTCTCAGAGTAGTCAAGAAATCTTCTTTATGCTTATGCAATATAGGAAGTTGGTGTTCTTTACTCAGACTTTTCTCTGACTCTTTAAAGGCAGCACTTGAGTATAATGTTCCTGTGTAGGTGTATGCACCATGCACCTATGTTATCCATTTTTCTCCAGCAGAAATTATTTTGAGACACAACTAAGGTTTTCGATTTGGATTTCTCCTGTATATTCAGCAATCCCATCAGAGCAAAAATAAAGAGACAGGTACCCTCCTGTTCACATGTATCAGTTATGTTTGTTCAGGAAATTTGTTGCATTCAGGAAACACTGGTCTTACCAGGTGTGAGCAATACAGCTGTGCAGAGCACTCACAGCATCACATCAGACCTATTGCATAAATACAAAGTCTTGATCTGCACCTAAGTGAGAACTCAGATGCATCTCCAAATTTTTACATTTTCTATACTTTCAGAAGCCTTCTGGAATATCAAGGAGAATATACCAATCTTACTCCTACAACGATGCTCTGGAAATCTGAGAGAAAACTGCATGTGCCAGGCAGCACAGTAGAGAATTGCACCTCTTAAGGCAGATAAGGGTGAAAGATAAGACTGCTTACATGTGCAAAGGATATGCAGCACGAATCCAACTCTCCTTTTTCTATGGAAAGCTACAGGAAAAGCTCCCAGGAGCTACAGATTATAACCTTTCACCTTATAGTGCACACAATCAGTGCTCAGCTTGCAAACGTAGAGCTAGTTTTATGCTGGAATTTTCAAAGAGCATGGTTCCAGTGAATAGACGCAGTCTTCTCTTTTTTGGCTCCCCACTAAGTGATGCCTGCAAAATACGTCAGACAAATGTTGTAAAGGTCAGGGGCCAATAGCTGACAGGAAAGCTGGTTCTCACGGCTCTATCCACAGGATAGGATGGGTGCATTTCCCAGTGTGGCCCACAGTCCTGGTCTCTTGGTGCACATCTGGTTACTTTCTCACCGGGTTTCAGGTTAAAACATTGGGGAGCAACCTCACCTTCCTCTGGAGGGAAGCTAGGGCATACAAGCAAGGTACATTTCAGTAGGTTCCCCATCCTCAAGTAGGGAACAACTAGTGCTGTAATGTGTGAATCTGCTCCAGAGACTAGTTAGAACTATTATATCCCCCTTTTTTTTTTAACATTATATATACTTTACATTGACAGAAGGTCAAAAACATTTATATCAAGAAGGTGCATTCCACAAGCAACATGGAAATGGCATGCTATGCAACATGTGAGATGATTGTCAGTGAAAGGAAAAAAACATAGGAGAGCTTTGTATGCCTTTGTGACTTGCCTTCCAGCCTTCTCTGTTCCACAGGTTGCACTGCAAAACTTACATGGAAAACTCACAGGACATCAGAACTGTACATAATTGCAGCCAGTGGCTCAATGGCAAAAGATTCCAACCACTGTGCTATTATTTTTAAAAGGAACAGGGGCTTTTAGGAAAAAAAAAATAAAAAATAAATAAAAATAAAAATAAAAATAAAAAATAAATAAAAATAAAAATAAAAATAAAAATAAAAATAAAAATAAAAATAAAAATAAAAATAAAAATAAGCACACCTAGATGCTGCCCTGCTTAAAATCTGGCCTGTGCACTCTGACTTGAGTGGTGAGTTTGGAAAGTGCCATTAAGGAGGTCATATTGTAAATTCTAACCTGTCTTGTAGAAAATAGGCTTAAATCATTTTCCCTGGCCCATGCCTGGGCTGCTGTGCTATGAGTCATGAAGCCATTCTGCTCTCTTTCCCTTTCACACCTGGATACCTTGCACACTGGTGGTTAGACCACTTGGAGGTGCAAAACTGGTTCAAATCCTACCAGGTAGTGTGATGCCTTTACCAGGAAGCTCCTGTGGCTAGCCAGATGCATACACTTGCAGCAGAGCATCACTCAGTGAATGAGGATGACCTTTTCTGAAGTTCTGCAAATGCTGTCTTATACTTTTTTACCTTTTACTGCAGGTGTCTTCAAATATACACTTTTAATTTACTGAACAAATTATAACATACTAAACACAAACCTGTGAGAGCAGTCAAACACTGAAACAAGTTGCTCAGGGAGGTTGTGGAGTCACCATCCTTGGAAATACTCAAAATCCAACTGTACACAGTCCTGGTTAACCTCCTTTAGCTGCCCCTGCTTGAGTGGAAGAGCTGGACTAGATAAACTCCAGAGGTGCTTTCCAACCACAAAAATTCTGTGATTCTATAATTCTTGGGGTGAATTTTTTTTATATATATTTTTGTGTGAGCAAAAAGCACTAGACAAAAATGAAAGTATTTCGGATCTGACTGATGAAATGTATTTATTGTTTTAGCCATGGAATTGCAAATTCAGTTACAGTCTTATTTCCATTTACTGAACCCTGCTAAATTCAGACCTTATTTTGACTATGTTGAGGTACAACAGTATTGATGGATGTGTGTGGTACCACTGTGACTGGGATGTGAAATCATCTGTTTTCCCCTCACATGCAGAGGCATTGCAACCATGATTAATAATGTATTTTTCCTTCAGCATCTATTTACAGAGGTCTTCATTTGCAACACACGATTTCTTTTTTTTTCTTTTTTTCTTTCTTTTTTTTTTTTTTTAATTGTCATTATGGTGAAGTCCTTTATAAGTGATATTTACGGAGAAAAATAGGTGCAGATTTTCCTGAGATATGTAGATGAGCTAATTCCACATATTATCAACCTGGCTTCAAGAAATCTGAGAAACAGAGGTCTTCCAACTGAGATTTATTGAATTTTCTTAAAGCCTTGAATTGTTTTCCCTTAAAGCATTTACTTCAGTAGATCTTTATCAATTTACCTGTGCATACATGAAGATCCATATGCAATGACACATGTTTACAACAATTTGCTGAAAGTCTCCATATCTAAGGTTATCTTTGCATATTCATGAATACACCTAGGGGCTGAAATATCTTTTCCGAATGACAGATTTTGCCCTAATGATATATACAGTATACCATTCAAAAAAAAAGTAATGACATTTGGATTGGACAGTCATTTCTGAAACATGGTTTCATGGTTCCTCAAAGTGTTCTTGACATTTTTAATCACAAGAACCACTATTTTATTGTGGTGAAACAAATGATAAAGTTTTAGATAATCTTTCATGAGATGTATCAATGAGAAGATTGGAAATTCCACAAACTCTTGCACTTTCTTCTTTCAATTGATCATTGCCATTTTTTTTGATTCGAGATCCTCCAGACACTGGAAAAATCATAATGTTAGGTAAAGTTACTAAATAAACACTGGGAATAGATAGCACAGTGTTGAAATACAGGATTCTATTATTAAAAATATATTCCCATGTTTTATTTATATAGGATTATGATTTATTCATGGCAAAAACCTTTAAAAGATGTGAAAGTGGTTTATTATGCTGATTTGTATACATTAGGCAAATTCACCATTCATTTTCTTATTTAATATGGGACACAATCTATTTAAACATATTGCAGTGGAGCAGTATGTACATAAGCAGCAAGGAAGTTCATTTATTGATTTACAAATTTGCTGAATATATCAGTTCTTGCATCAGGGTTTTTCTCTCATACAGAGAGCTACATCAACCAAAGTGAAAATTACTGAATGAATACAAAATGAATTTGTGTATTTATCAACCATGCATATATGATCAGATTGTCTATACAGTTAAACCAATAAAATCACATCATTCTTATCAATGTAGTTTATTCCCATGGTACACATAGAACTACCTTAGACAGGATGTATTTATTCCCTCTGCAGATGTCATGCAGTGGTTCACTGTAAAGTGTTTGTGCAAAAGAATCAATTGTTCAGTTCAAGCAGTTAAACCTAACCAACAAAGACTGGTTATAATCTTTCTCTTAAGCTCTGATTCATATTCTGAACTTCTGAATAAAAATAATGCCAGTCTCTTGAAAAGATTAAGCTCTTTAAATTATTGTTATTATTAGCAGTAGTAGTTGTAAATGAATTATGGCATGCCCTTTATTCATTAGACACCTGTAACAATGAGTACACATTCATAGTGGCCACAGCTTGGCAAAGCTGGTTAAGCAAGTATGTGCTTAACTTTCTGCTAGTGTTCAAATCAATGCAACTTAAAATATAACTGATTTAAAACAAGCTGTGATATGGGCTTTGCTCTGCTTTTGATGCCCAGACACAGGCCAGCCATACCATCAGCAGTCAACAGGTATGGACTTTCCACTGTAAGAATTTTCCAGTGTCTGTTGTCAGATAAAGTGATGCTAAAGGAATGAAAATGAGGAAAACTTCTCACCTTGGCTACTTCCTTTTCCTGGGACATCACTTCCAAAAAAGCAATGCTCTGATATTTGAGCCAAAGAAGAGGGGAAAAGAAAAAACAAAACAAAACAAACAAACAAACAGTTGTGGGGTTTGTCATATTCATATTCAAAGTTATTTAATAAGTTCCTATGGTGAAGAAGGGAAAAATGACTCCTAAGAATAAAATGATAAATAAATAACCCTGATATATACATTTTCTTTCATTCCAATTCATCCCAATGTGCTCTGTAAATTGAAATAGTCTGACATTTATATTAAGCTGGAAGGGTCATTGGATTCAGTTCTGCAGAGCAAGACATCAGAGTTTAGAGTCCCACTGATCATTTGTGCCTCTCAAGAACAGGCTTTGGATGAATTAACACCACTATTAATCATAATAATATATCTATGTCCTGGTTCTAAGATTCTTGAGATGTTTTCCAGAAACTGCAAACTGGCATGATACTAGCCAAAAAAACATTAAAGCATAGGTCTGAAGTCTCCAGTGAATCCTTCAGAAACTGCATAGCTCTCACAGCATAATATTTCTGACAGGAAATATACACTTGAGATGTTTTAAGCTTGAAATGTCACATACACAATGGAGCTTAAGCCTGAGAACAGCTTCCCCTGTTTCCAAGATCATAACACTAATATTATAATTGAGAGGATAAAATGCCACTTCCTTGCTTCCCATACCCCTCTCCAAATGAAATGTGAGTCACTTCATGAATTTTATCTATGGCAAAGCCTAATGGAATAATTCCAGCCTGTCCTGGACAACCTTGCTGCCCAATTCCCTCACATACACACTCACACACGTTATTTCTGCTAGCTTGGGTTTCATATCCGCCTCTGCCCAATCGTTTGTGGCAGGCTTTAGTGGTAAAGCAAATGCTCTGCTGCTGTTTTTCCCCTTAGAATTACAGATCGCTGAAGAAGTAGCTTAAAACATTTCCACTTGAGAAAAATGTGATGAAATTGCTAAAGGTTCAGCAGTCTTGAAACACTAGCAGGCTATTGACACCAGGATTATTCCCAGACATGATCTTTCCTTTGGAACCTGCAGTTGAAGTTTGCAGTATTTGTACGTTTCATGCCTCCTCTGTGTAGCCTGTCTCTCTGGCTGATTTTCTTCCTTTCTTTATCTGAAGCTGGCATTTTTTCCACTCTCAATAATTAAGCTGTCTAGTTGTTAGAGACGTGCCTATTTTATCACATGTATGTCTCGTACACAGTCGAAAAAGGAGATCTCCAAGGGAGAAGAAGGCTGGCGTCTCTGCTGTTGAAACGGTTTCAATCTGGCCTGAATACTTTGCCTGCAGTGCTGCAACCCACAAGGGGGTCTTAACCTCTGAAACCTGCTGACTCAAGAGTAATTGGCCAGCATGATGCCACTGTGACCATCAAGTGGAACAAATAAAATTACCCACCATTTCAGTGCTGTGATTGTCTTCTACCACTGCATGATTCCATGAATACCCCGGAGGACTGACCTGCTTATAATAAACAAATTGTTTTCTGGGCTCCTTTTCCATTGCCTGTAGGGGAGTTACAAGAAGACAGAACCAAGCTGTGTTAACTATATTTAGTGATTTTTAATTTTTTTTTAAATTGCATCAGATGGTTCAGATGACTAGATACAGTATGATCTTTTAAAATTATATCCTCAAGAAGCAAACAATTAGAGAGAACAGCATCTCCAGAAGGAAACTCAAGTTTACACAGCAATAGAAAGTTATAAATTCAAAGAATTCAAGAGGATTACACATATCCAAGCTGGACGACTTAATTCATTTTCCTGGGCAAGACAGCTTAAAAGCAGGGATTCTCTTACTCTATACACAATTTTGTAATTTGTTTGCATAAAAGCAAGCTGTTTACACTCCAGGACATTGCTATATAAAGGTTGTTGCCAAAACTTGCTGTCTCCTATAACAGTATAAAACCAGAATTTCTCCCATGATGGCTGTGGGTTTATTCAGATACACACCAGTGTAACTGAGAACTAAAGTTGGCTTTCAAACCCTGTCTAAAAGAAACTCAGTAATGAACAGAGGGGGAGAACTGGGGTGAGGGTGGGGTAGAGGGGAATGAGGCAGTTCTTGTTCTCATGCTTTTCCTCCTTTGTGACCAGATAACAGCATCCCCAATATTGGGATTCATGCAGAGGAGATAATATGACCTAGTAAACACATCAGCTGCACTAAGAGCGTGAAACTTTAATTTAGTGTTTTCAGTAACTGCTGATAATGGCCCTGATGTGGCCACAATTTGCAAAATGTGCAAACATGCAGATTTAGTCCCAGTCCCATAAAGTTTTGTACTAACACTGTATGAAATTGCAGTTGTTTCAAGTTTCCTGTCTTCATTTGAAAAAGAGCAAAACTTGGAGAGTATGTGAACTGTTGTTTTGGGAAAGCAAATAGAGGATCCCAATGAGTTTTGCAGAATCAAATCATGTTAAAGAATAAATAGACCAGATTAAGATATATAGCAAGTTACCTTGCCTTGAATAACAGCAACAATTTTAGATAACTGTCAGCATATATCTGAAAACATACTGCTGTTTGTTGCCAGATATTTCATTTAGAACCCATTCACTTAAATCATGTCCATAAATGTAGGCAGACCATTAAACACATTGTTAAAAGAAGGCTTGAAAAGACAAGGAAAATGTATACTTTTATTTTTCCCTTGCATTCTTTCAGTTGTTATGTATGATTACCTATATCACTGCTAGATCCACTTCACTTGGCTTGTTAAGATATTTTGAGTGATATTTTACATATATTTTCAGCTTTCTTTCTAAGATTTGAAACCAACACATTAACAATGCTTAAAGAATGAGCAAGAGTGCTTATCTGGTTCTTCCGATTCAAAGTAAGCTCTCAGCCTGAACAGACCATGTCATCCGGAACAGTTCTTGTAAATTAGAAGGAGTCTGACCCGTTTCAAATTTAGCATGCATCCATTTAGCGTTTGTTTTATTTCCAGCAGATATGTGGTACAGCAAACCTACAATGATTGTACCATACACAAATCTTTGCCTTGTCTACATATAAGTTTCTTTCTTCCTTCCCTCCCCTTTCACTGCTCAAGCCTTTGTATGTCAAGCAAGAGAGAGAATAAGAAAAGAGAGACTCATATTTGAGACCATAAATCTTTCAGGATGAAAAGGACAGTCAACAAAACTATAGTTAAGCAGTATAACAGACAGATAAATCATGGGATACAAGAATTCCCGTTTATAGATAAACCCGCAGAAAACAGGTCTCCATGACTGTGAGGCCTGTGAATTTTACTGGAACACTCATAAGAGTTTGAATGATAGAGCACCTTATGGAAAAGATTTGAGACCTCAGGGCTAGTATCCACCTCAGTACGACAAGGAAAATTGTCCAGTGCCCAGGCATCTCTAACTGATCATACTATGCTGCAACCTATCAGGCTAAGCTCCCATGTGTGAGAAATTTTCCAAATATTTTCATAGCCAGCAGGCAGATCATGCACTAACCTTTGCCATAACATACACCCAATATGTGGATTGTATGCTACATACACGAATCTTTTGCAAGTCACAGAGCTTCTCTCCCTCTCTGCTCCAGAGGGTCTGAAGGGCTGTGACCTGTCCCAGAAGCCACAAAACCCTCTGACAATACAGAACATGTATATGCACATATATGTACCAATGTGTATACACCTCCTCCCCACTCAGCCCTGGAAGCAGATCATGAAACTAGAGAAGATCTATTTTATTTGCTCAGAGGCCATCATGGGGCAGGAATTGTATTATCTGAGTATCCTTGAACAGGGGGCTTTTTCTCTTTCTTCTCTGGAAGTTGGTTGTATACTTCAAGTCTCTTAATGAACTTTGCTGACCATTTGAACAGTCTTAAGTAAGCTACCAAGGAAGGAGACATTTGAGCAGCAACAGCTCAAGGACACCAGCTCCTGCACACTTTTCCTCAGGGAACCAGCATCTCCAAGACCAGCCAGCACCCGGAACCTTCAGAGCAGGCTGCTGGGAGAAGTCATACTGAACAGAGGCAGTTTTGCTGAAATCTGGGAGAGAAGACATTTGCACAGTTGGTTATAATGCTTTAGGAAATATGGAAGATTGTACGCCTTACTAGGAAGAGAGAGAAAACAGATCACAAACATGAAGAGTAATCGCTGGCAGATAACTCTGCTTCTCTGTGAAACATAATCCCCAAATACTCTGGCAAGAAGATAGATTATTATACCATAATGACGAGCATTAGTCTCAGGTCTCAGTTTTTCAAAGAAACTAGGTTTAAAAATAGACTTCCTAAACCTTAGGGCCTGGAAGCTTGTGCAGACATTAAGATTTGTCTGCAGATCCTTACTTTACTCCTACATTTTCCCGTCTGCAAACAACTGCTGTGAAAGTCTGCATAACATAGACCTGGACTTTATAGTTCTCAGTGAGGCAACATGTCACCTATATTTATACTACAGTGATCTTATTAAAGAAGGAAATCCTGTCAGTAGTAATCTCAAATTCCTTCAGTTAACATAAATTAAAGCTCTTCACTTCTTTCTTGCAAAAGGATTTTTTTGTTTTACCTTGATGTGCATACATGTGCCTATTAGTACATACTTTTTTTAAGTTTCTGTTGTGTTTTTCAGTGAAATCCTAATGGCAACTGACCACAGAAATTCTCTAAATGTTGGTTAGTAGCTACAGAGACATAAACTCACAAAAGCCTTGACTAACTCTTGCTGATAAACATATCCTTGATGTAATTATTGGCTTAAGTCAGAGGAAGTGTAGTTTTCTGGTTGTAACAAGCAAATGGAATCTGGAAGCTGTGTGGGTCTATTTGTGGCCCTGTTACAGGGGGTCTTTGTGAACTTGGCTAATGTAATTGTAAACTTTCTGAGCCTATGTATCCCTCTCAGTGAGATGATGATACTATTTCTACTTACTCTAGCTTTTCTAAGAAAGTTTTTTTTGAGCCCCCAGTCATGAAGATGGGCACTGCAGTTCCAGGTAGAGATCATGTTAGGAGACCATGATGTTTCTCCATGTTAGACAGCCATGATCAATGATATGATCAATGATATTATACAGTGCAAATCTAACAAAACATTTTCAGTTTTTCATACTTTGCTGTATCTCATACTGAACTCATTTTGGCTTTAAGGTCAATGGTGTTTGTTATATTTTTGTAAGACAGTCAAAGCAGTAGTAATAATGAATACATGAATTGTGCTTTAACAGACTAACAGACTACTGGAGATTCTCAGAGATTTATTTTATTTTTTTTTCAAATACAGTTAAGTTTCTTTTATTAAAAATGGAAAAGGTTTATACTTTCTTTGGAGATACTGTGAAGCAGGCTCTAAGATAAAGAAGTCAAATGACAAGGATTTCTTGTACAGATTTCATGGTCATAAAACATAAAGTGGTTACAGAAGCTGCAGCTGAACAAAAGGCCTTTTTATATTTTTATCCTTTCTGAATAGTTCTTATAACTCTATAGCAAACTTAAGAGCAACAAAAAAGGACTGGAAGTCATGATGATTAATGTGACAAGGGAATGAGGAGGTCAAACAAAGGCATTGCTATTGTCCATAGTCCTCGTCACAGCAGGTGATTTGTAAGTTTAAATCCATTACAGAGAAAAGCAAAACACAAAAATTGAAAATGCCATGCCAGTACAACTTGTGGGAAGAGGGCAGTGGTTTTTGATGCCAGATCAGCACATGGGTTTGATGGTGTGTGAGGAGCAGAAGCCACACAAGCACCTGGAAGCTGTTATTACTGCACCCATTCACCTGTTTCTAGCCATGGCCAGTCTTCAAAGGAATGCAAACAAATAAACAACCTAGAGGCCAAGGTATACATCAAGGCAGTCAAGGAAGTGGGAATTCCTTCCTGGCCAGTATAAATATAGTATAAAACAAATGATCAACAAACAGAAATCACACAATCCCTTGGAAATACCAATAAATCACCTACTTCCGAGCTTTCACTTTTCAGTCCTGAACTGTCTCTTCTCTAAACATGAAAAACTCTACTCTTAGCAATGTTTTAGTCTTTTCTACTCACCACCTGTCTGGAAGGCCATTCCAGGACATTGTTCCCAAAACACTTAGAATCCTCTGAAATCCAATCTCCAAGCTATGGCTGCAACAGTGGGCAGCAATGCAGCTCCTGTCTGGAATAAAAATAGTAGGTAATTCATACTATTTGTCCAGCATGTTGAAACTAGAAGATAAAGGTAAGTCAAGAGCTCACCACCCTCCTTGTGGCCTTTGTCTCCTTTGCAGCATTCATACGTAGAACCACTCAGCACATGGGAGAAATGCTGCCAGGTAAATACAAAAACCTTGATTGAAGTGGTTGTGGCCTTTTGCACCTGCATAAATTTCAACTCCTATCTTGAATTGGTTCAGAAAATAGCCCAGACAGTACTCATTTCAGCCTCAGTGCACTCCTGAGAGTTGTGTAAGTGAGACTGCTTTACATCTTCCACTCTAGGCAGTTGTGAAGCCACCCCAGGTGATATGCACAAGTATTCTGTCATTGTTATGAGGGTCAGTGTTAAGTCCATCTCGTATCCATGCAATTTTTCTCACAGGACCTGCATTTCTTATGTGTTTGTTTGTTTTATTTTGTTGGGTGGGTGGTTTTTTTTGCTTGATTTGTTTTGTTTTGTTTTTCCCACCCCGTAATTTATCTTTGAGTTGTAAATGCTTTAGTGTGGAAGTAGTGATACTGTAGCAGAACTTCTGTTATCACAAGGTTTTGTTGATAGCAGCAGTTCTTGACTAATAACACTTAAGTGAAACACTGATACACAGCCGCTGTGATTACAAACCTGGGATAATAGAAGTGCTATCATTTAAAAAAAAAAAAAAATACCATTGCAGAAATAAGGATAGACTAGAGAAACTGTTAAACAAAAATTCTCATCTCATTTTAATCACAAGGAGATTCTTGAAGTATTTCTGAATGACTAAAGAAACACAAAATATTTAACAAAAAGAATTATATTGGACAGACAATGCAGAGTATGAAAAAAATGTTGTGCCTTTACATTGAAGAAAACAAGTATAAAACCAAGTACTTCATCCTCTGTATGCATTTTTTAACAAAACCAGGACAAAACGCATTCTGACTGGAGGCTATATTTTGGGTTGCTGGGTCTAGAAGATGCAACATGGTATATCAGAAAACATTCCCTAGATACCATAAACAAAGTTTAATTATGAATTATGTATGCTTCTGGTCAGCCAATGAATGACAGTGCTTGAGCTACTGAGGATCTGGGATCTGCTACTTAATAGTACCCAGTAATTGAGTGAAAATCTTTTGGGGCATATAAAAAGGTGAGCCCAAGCCATGAAGATATTAAAATATCATTTTAGACATTAAATAAATGCATATTATGAGAACAAAGAGAGGGAGGTGGTGAGAGGTGATCAGTTATTCATCTCTATTATGTGCACATCTTGTGAATTCAGCTATGGAGTTTTACATCTTACATCTATGGAAACTGTTAAATTCATAATATATATATACATGCTAAGAACTGTTAATTCATTGTTATGAGTGTATATCAATCGTATTTGCAATCAGCAGTATTATGAGCTTCAAAAAATGCACTGATACGCTTTTGGCTTACATATGAGACCAAACAAACATGAAGATTTTAGAGGCTCTCTCTGCTTATTTTAAATGCTATAAAACATACTTTACAGAATAGAAAGTAGCTTCAGTAACTGAAATGAAAGGCCTCTCTAGATTTTGATCCATTCATTCTGGTGCACTTGTTTCAATAGATATAGCCCTTCCCCTGCGAGAAACACAGTCCAATTTATTTCACATTCTCTAGACAATAAACTAATAAACCAAAATAAAGCCCGAAACTGCAATGTGATGAGAGCCTTCTGCGAGTGTAAGTGGCCTCCACCTCCTTTGTCTTACAGGACTGGGTACTTCACATAGCAGCAAGACAGATGGAAACAATATCACTGGAGGCAATTCACACCTTTCACCAGAGAGGGGGGGAAAGAGAACTTCTACACTATTTTCACAAGGATGATCTGAAAAGTGCTTTCCCATGAGTTGCAAGGATCCTCAGAGCCTTACTTTGAAACACTCATGTTGCTTACTGTGAAGGATATCTTGAAATTTGACAGCAAAAAATAGTTATTCTTACTCAGTCATTTTTGGCTGAAATTTTCACTGTAGTTGCTTGACTGTGGTGGAAACCCCAGGACAGATGTGCATTTGAGATTAACCTATTCTGTTTTGTTGCCTTAGAGGACACTGCTAAAATATTACCTTGCTACAATAAAAAACATAGATATGGGAAAGTCATCTAGTCCCCCTCACTAACAGTGCAGACTTACCCTCTGCAGAGTGTTCCCTAGTGCTTTGTCCAGTCTATTTTTAAATGGCCTAAGTGATGAGAATTTCTGCAGAGGAGAGTTCACAGGCAGCCCTCTCTCTCAAACAAAGCTCTGAATAGATAAAGAATAATAACAATAATTTTATCAAGCTTTCTCTCTTTCACCCACCAAAGTGCTTAGGGTGCTAAGTAGTCATCATAAAACAAGTTCTCATTCCAACCAAGAGCAGCAATGTTAAAAAGAGATCAGTAAAGAAAAAATAACAATAAAACAAAAGACAGGGGAGTACAAGGGCCCTAACAGATGTGCAGCTCAGGAGCAAAAGGGTCTTACAGTAAGGATTGTTGAAGCAAACCTTCTCGGCAGAATTCATAACTGTTCGAGCTCTAGGGCCAAATACAGGGAAGTTTTCATAGTGCTTAACTGTCAGTGCCTAGCAGGATATTCAACAATCTTCAAGCATTCTTAGTATCTCACATATCCAGACCTACACTGAGGGAAACTGAAGACCATATTTCTGAGCAAAGCTCTTGAGGTAACAGAAAAAAAATAGAGAGATGTTATTTTGATTTGTTCATTTGCATCAAACCCAACAGGTGAGTGCTACAATTTTAATCACATTGTAAATCTTCCTTCTGTATCTGCTAAATTCTTTCTGACCGGTAGTTGCAGCAATTTGTCAGGTAATACCAAAAGTGAAGAATAGAATAAAAAGCTTTACTATCTTTAAACTCAAACAAATGCCTTTAGGAAAAAACAAGAACCAAAACCTAAGTCGAGTGCCTGTCTTTTCCATCCACGTTTGTCAATGCTAAAGCCCTACCGGTTGCTACTTGTACCAGAAGACTATTGCAACTTCTGTAGGGGGAAGGAAAAAAAGAAAAGAAAAAAAAGAAAAAAAAAAAAAAAAGTGTTATATTTCTTTTTGACAGAACCATTAAGGAACTCTGTAATGTTTCAATCTGTGGTCAGTGTTCTGTTTTGCTTGGCTCGCTAAACCCTCAGCCTCAGCTGGCATTTCCTAAATTAACAGCACATTCACTCCCCACATTAAGACAGTCAGACAAATGGTTCAGCCTAAACTAAGCAGTTTGACACTCATGTGCTTCAGCAAAGCTGAACAGCATCTCATGACGCTTACATGATTGGATGATATCATAATCATATGATAAAAAGCCATTAGGCCAGGACCAAAACCTAAAACATAGGTCATTATGTTAGATGTAAAAAAGTGTACCCATTTAATAGAATTAAAGAAACAAAAAAGAGTTCTGACACCAGGGAACATCTGGCTAATATTTACATCTCCTGTTTAATTTGGATGCTTCAGTTTAGTTTTCAAGATGGCAGTGTATAGAAACAAATTAAGCCAATCACTCTATCTGCAGTTTAAAAAACCAAGATTTGTTTATAGTTTCTCATATTAATACCTCATCCACTTGGCCAAAATGCCTCGTGAAAAATATACCTCAAACACACAATTCCTCTTTAGTAACAAAGCTGTAATTCAGCATAATTCTTTGTTGATGGGATGAAAAAGGGAGTCATGTAAACTTGGAGTATTGAGATGAAGAGATAAAGTTGGGCCATAGGAAGCGAAACAGTCTTCAGTGCTGTAGGGTTAAACCAAAGCCCATTAAGAAAGTCAACAGAATTAGCATTTTGGGCCCCATCCTACTTTCCTTTAAATCAATGGGACTTTGTCACTGACACCAGCCAAAGCACAATCACAGGCATGTTCAGTGTTAAACTAACATGAGCTGAATGCAAGCTTGCTGGATGAGCCCTGTGATTGTGAACTTGCAAGTTTAACTCTGTGATGAATTTGATACAGTGCTCATTTCCAAGAGCACTGAAACGCATAAAGCAATTCAGCGATGCATATATAGAACTTCATAAAATATTATCTCTAAAAGAAAAACTGGCTAAGTGACAATATTCTTACGTCATAGATAATTAGGTAAGCTCCAGAACATTTAGGTTAATAAAATGAGATACTGATTTCAAAATGCTAGAGAGAATATAAAGCCTGAAGTCATAACTTTTAGTTACAAACCCAGAGGGACAGACAGGGAAATCTCTTCATCAGGCTTCCCTGTTTCTGAACATACAAAGGATCTACCAGGCCAAAATCTATTCCGTATTACTGAGTATAATTGGCAGATATAAATAACAGTATTAGCATCAGTGAATCACAGTATCCAAACTCCAGGTCTAGCTAAACAGTCCCAGTGTTTGGGATGTTTCTAGTCTGCTATTTCTAGAGGCAGAAGAAAAACCCATAGAGGCTCATTGAATTTTTCCCATGTCTACCTAGACTGTCATGACCAAAACACAATGCAGACAAAAAATAACAGTAAACCTGTGAGCTTTATGTTAGCAAGCAATGCATCATTGGCTGCAAGGATCTTAGGAGTGGAAGCAAACTAGCAGTTATTCTGAGTGCTAGACATGTGCCTCAGCAGAAAACAGCAATGTAAGTCTTGTCTCAGGTTGTATTGCCCAGCAAGCTGGGTTCTTGGGTGAGAAAGCCTGAAGGGAGCCCTGTGCATTTGCAACCTCCACAAGTGGCTGCATTTCCAGTCCACAAAACAAGGAGTTTCTGGGCGGGTGGGAGGGGGAGGGTGGGAGGGGGGGTGGGGAAAGCATTGGAAATTATGTCCCTTCTGTACCAACTCTGCCAATAACTGAAATGCTGCTGCCAGCTTTCCAGAGGCTATGGCAAATCCAGGGCAGCAGTGATAGAAGCAAGATGAAGAGAAGCAATGATAGCAGCGAGCGACTGCTGCACGGGCAGTGGGAGACCAGAGCATGTCTTTTGGAGGAATTAAGGGGGTAGTTCCCCCAGGGACCAATTCCAAAAGGCAATAGGTCTGGGGAAGCACCACGTTTGGTTCCTTCCACCTTCTCCATGCCTCCAATGCAATCCCAGCAGACACCACACCCTGAAGTTCTTCCCATGCCATCCTGGCACACTGCTGAGTATGCAGCGCATCTGTTCCTTCCATGCTATAAAAGCACTGTTTGTTTTGCCTGTCACACAGCCCTCAACTGTTTCAGATGCTTTGAACTGAGTGACATGGTAATTCTCTTTTAGGGATACCTCACAGCCCAGAGGAAACATGTATCTGTTTTCATCGTCATGGGGGTGCAAACTCCAGCTAAACTGGTCATGAGGCATGCCTGGGCCTGGCCTCAGGCTCCCAGGCCAGCTGGCTTGAAGACTCCCACCAGAAGATGGGGGCTGGCTCAGCTGGCCTACTGGGAATGGTTTTGGGGCCATGCTGACCTCTGGACCATCTCTGGCACCACTTGGAGCCAAGAACCAGCCTCACAGTATGGCCTAGCCACTCCACTTGTCTTTATTCCAACCATTTAATTTACTAGGAGAGCTATGGCCTGCCAGTGACAGGCTCTGCTGCTCTGGGGACAGCTGAACCTGAGTAGGCCAGGAGCCAGAGGGTGGCCCATGGCCTTCTTCTATTTAGAGGGATATATATACCTACTGGGGCTATATGCCATGGTGGACATGAGCATGTGTTGTCCACAGCCCTGCTCTGCTAGGGAGACAGAAGAAGGAGAGTCCTGTGACAAGGGACCTGTTCTTCATTCATCAGAAATGGCAGCTCTTCAAATTTATTTAAAAAGGGGGTCACCCACATGCCTGCCATTTCTTATACATTGATTTGTACTTTCTTGAGAGCCAGATTAAAAGTGTGCCACCTTCTGAGGAACTTTCCTTCCAACCACTGCCATCAGAAATAATCCTTTCATGAGGTAAAACCAAGTTATCCATCACCTGGAGCAGCACTGCCTTGTTTTGATGTTTGAAAACCTCCATGTTTTCAAATATCTTTTGCAGGCAGGAGTAGCAAAAAGTGTACTCTTCTGCACAAAACTTTCAGGTTCTTTCTCTCTCTCTCTTTTTTGTTTTGTTTTGTTTGTTTGTTTGTTTGTTTCATTTCTCTGTCTTAGGGTATGGCAGAAATGGAAATAGGAAGTTCAATACTATCCCTTCCAAATTGCTCCATTTCTTCTTCCAAAAATGCTCAGGGAAAAATGGATGGGAAGTTGCAGGCAGGGTACGGAGTGTTGCAGAAGTGATGTAGTCATTTAAAAGGACGACTTGGAAAAACAGTATGTTTCTTCTTTTGACATCCTCCCAGGAATGTCTGCATCAGCCAACTTGCTTCAAGTGACAAAAGTCATTACAGATAAACACAGTGGATTGTTTATTTTGGAAATGGACTGGGGCATAACTCCTCTGAAGTAAAGCACAGGGCGGTTCTCTCTTTACCTGCTGCTGGATCCAGCAGAGGGGCAAGGTGCTGCATGCTTTATGTTAAAATGACTAACAAGACCTTTGTCTAGGCTTGAACTCTCATACCTGTTTGCAGTTCCTGACATACCTCGGATCCCCCCACTGCCTGCTGAGCCTGCGCTGGAGCACTCAGATGGCAAGCCTTTGGAAACAGGATGCCACGGGGATCCACGGGGAAGACAAAGCCCCTCAGAAAGGCGAGCAGCCTCGGGCCACTCTAATTACAAGTCCCTGCACTGCTTGAAGGTACTCAGCTGACATGCCTGAACTGTGCAAAGACCTTCAAGTGAACTATTATACAAAGCTCAATGTATCACATGGTTGTGAAGCAGCTGCTAAGTCTCACTGTAAATGAGGCACAGAGATGATAAGTCACATACTCTCATATACAATGTGTTTAAGGAAACCCCCACCCTACGGATTTTACTGCCTTAGGGTAGGATGAAACTTGGGAGGTGAAGGGGAGGGAGGGGGATGTGGGAAAGAGTTTTATGTGAAGACGTTCTAGTCTACATTAAGGATGTGTTTACTTCTAGTAGCTTTGGCAAGTTAATCATAACATGCATTTAAGTTCTTTCAATAACATCCCCCAAAGTGGATTTTTTTAAATGTCACTTCCCTGTTTAAACCAGCACAGAACTGTACATCAAGATAAGTCTTCCACATGAGACATAGAAAACAGTAGTTACTAACATTTGCTTTCTCCTCTGCTCACTTTGCTTGAATACTTAGGAGCCTGAAATGTATGTTCTCAGTTCAGATAGGATGAGTGTAAATGACATGCATTTGATTGCAGAGATATGACAAACAGAAAGACCAACATGATTAAGAAAAAAATCTGGCAAAACAGAAGACAACAGATGACATAGTCCACAGTAATTAATATGCTGTTTGTTATCATCTTAGAAAAAATGATTGAATTTTATGGGTAAAGCTTAATGGCTGCAGAGTAGTGCCTTAAACACACCCATGGAGGGGTTTCCTATAACCCAGTGACAAGCTGTGACTACGGTCATTTCTGAAATCCCAGACGCACAGAAATGCAGAGTTGGGTGGGACCTGCAGAAGTCATCCAGCACTGCGCTGAGATAGGCTGAGCTGTAGGAATCAATTTGATGCCGAAATGGGAGTTCAGACCCATGAAAGCTATTATTTCAGACTCTCTGCGCTGTCAGTAGGTGGCTCATCTTTTCAAGATTTCTCCTCCATTTATGACAACAAAAAGTAAATATATGCTTGCCAAAGGAAAAAAAAAAAAAAAAAAAAAAAGTTCTTTATATCATGAAAATATTGCAAAATAGTAATGCAAAAACAAGTTTAATTCTCTTTCAAAAGGGTCTGGAAAAAAATCTTGGAACTTACTTACCTGACACGTGTACGTTTTTAGACAAGTATCCACAATCATATACTCACCCTTCCACACTTTCTTCAATTAATTTTCAAGCAGCCCTTCTGAAACAAAGTATGTGAAGTATGTGCATATAAAGGATATTTAATGATCTATAAGTGATAGCACATTATTTGCCAAATATATATGCTTCCTTAGGCTCTGTTAAGAAAACACTTTGAAGCAAAAAAAATAGAAACTCAAAGAAGGAAAGTATAGCAAGAAGCAGGTGATCAGAGGTAGGCCCTCCTAGGAGCAGACTTCCAGAACAAGAGAAGTCCCTGACAGGGCTTGCATATCTCACTTTTCTCTATGGATTTGCTGGAGAAGAAAGATCCATAAGATTAAGTGTAAATCCAGGGGCATGAAGACAATGGCAGGAGATTCACGTTTTAGCTGTCACGAAGGGAAAATACTTCATCATTAAAACTGAAGCCAGAGTTCTGTCTTCTTTACAAAGGGTTTCAAACCATACTTAGCTTCCAAGGGACTATTTGAATAGCCATTTGCTTAGGTGATTTGATCCTGCTCTCATTCAAGGCAGATGTGTCTCTCTTCAACTTCAAAGAGAGCATGATGACACCTTTGCAAACTGTGTTTCAATCTGGATAGCAGAGGTTTGCACTTAAAACATTTTCTAATAGAGATACTGCAGAAAGCAGAAGTAGGTCCAAACTATGTTAAAAATTCACTTAAAAAAAAAAAAAAAAAAAAAAAAAAAAAAAACAAGAAAGGAAGGAAGAACATCCCAAAGTAAAGTTGGACAAACAGGTTTAAAACTAGCACAGATGGGCCAAAGTGCTTTTTACCCCTTATCACAGACATTTATATTATATGTCAAAATAATGCAGAATGCAGCGATAGTCAATGTTAGAACGCTCTGTCTGGGTCATGCAGATTCATCATCAGCTGAAACAAAGTGTATTTTCTCTCGGAGTGGGTCACTGTTCTCCTCAATCATCTCACGCTTTTGTTGTGTTTATTTTCAGCACCAGTTTAATCTTAAAGATGCCATTTAACAAAGAATTTGTCCAGATAGTAGCAACATATGGAAGCAGCTGTTTGCGGTTCTTGTTCATAAAATGAGTTACATCTTCCTTTAAACAAGACAGCTTTTCATTTTGCTGCTAAACCTGCAGTTGAATCAGTACAAAATGATAATAAACATGTCTAAAGAGAGGTCTCCAGCTCAAAGCAAGAGTTACTGTCCATGAACTCTGCCACCCTTTGCTTCTTATTTTCTAGCACAGGACATTTGTTTCAGAGAATAGCTATAACATGCAAAACATGAACTACTTTTTGGCACTCTATTCTTAATTATTGTCATTATTGCCATTAAAAGAAATCTCATGGCTGAAAATATCTTCAAAAATGGAAGCATCTGATATGTTACACATTGCATTACAGCAAAAATAAAAGAGATAATACTTTGTACAGCATGTCCAAAGCATAGGCTATATCTACACTGCCAAATAAAACAGAGCCAGGGAGTGGACTTGATTATGGGACCATGAACATTCATTTTGCTTAGTTATTAGTACCTTTTCTGGCACAGTTTTGGCATGTGCTAACAGTTTTCAATAATAATGCCCAGGCATGACTGATGGGAGAGCACATGGGGCAGGGAGCTCACCCAGCAGTCTAGGTGAGTGAGACCACAACAGATTAGAGTTTGTATTGTCCTATAATACTATCCCATACGCTTCATGTATTCACAGATCTCTAATAAACCTTTGCACCAAGGCATGCCACACAACCCTACAGTTTTCATGTTATGAAAATCTGATTCTGACAAGCAGAAATATTGCCCTCATGCTACTGAACATACCTGAAAAGAACACAAAGTAATAATAACATCTCAGATCCACTGGGAAACCACTTGCTTAGAGGAAATGTAGCACCACAATGCTGTGCAACAGGTACAAGAGAGCAGTACTCATACATGGTGGGTTTTTTTATCAGCTTGAGTGTAATTATGCTGTCTCAGATACCTGAAGACATTGTGGCTATTTCTTGAAGAGGAGGAGATTATAACATGAGAGACAGCATTGTAAAAGGAAAATATCATGAATAACTCTGACGCCTAGACCTTCACCATGTCATCTAATGAGGTCTAGCAGATCTAGCTATGGGATATGTTGCTGTCTCTTTACAGGAAGAAGTGTTTTGCAGTCCATGTGGAGGTAAGGAATAACCAGCTGAACTGGGAGGGAGCACAAAGTACCTGCTAGGGAATTGATCAATGAAAAATAAAGACATGAAGCGAAGAGGGGCTGCAAGATAGGAACTGGAGATGAAAAGAAATGAAATAATTGAACTGATGAGGGGTTTCAGTCATGGTCAGAGAGGTGAGAGCTGAAAGTTCGCCAGGATACCTATTCAGTTCACCAGTGTGGTATGTCAGCATCATGATGTTGTGTGTTAATTTACATCTTGCTGAAAAGCCAGCTTTTCTGGTAATGCAATGAGTACCAGCTTTACAATACTCTAATGTATTAGGTAAATGTAGACAGCTTCTGTGAAGCTTCAAGTCTAAAATGAGCAAAGTTTAAGGCTGTGGCTCCAGATTAAGCATAAAATATTGCTGTGCTCTTTAGCTATGGATAGACTGTAACTATGCCCGCTGACATGTAAATGGCTGATTTTTCATAGGTGGGCTAAAGTAGACCTAGAGGAGAGAGAGTTTATTGAGATATTTTCCTAAACCCTTTACACAAGATTTAACTTGGCTCACTTCAATAGTTTCATCAGTTTAATGCAAGAACCTAGGACCCAGAAACATTCCTTAAAGTGCCTATCACTTCCTTCCCTGTTTTTGACCAACATTTCCAGTTGAAAATACAAGACCTGTGCCTGGCTCAGCTTCTTAAACTGTTCATACTGATTTTTAAGGCAACTTTAATTAAATAGATGAGAGTTATATGATCTGATAATTTGTAGGAATAGGGGGCTGGATTCTGTGACCTAGGAGGTCTCTTTCAGTCACAAGTATAGGTATTACCTTGCAACAATTTTAGCATCTCCTTTCCACTAGCTTACCTGAGTTAAAATTAACACCAATGTTATAAAACACAAATAACTGCACTGAATGGTGTAAAAATAGCAGTAGACAAGAATTAAGCACCTTGTTTTATACTACCTGAACCTATGGCAAGAATTTAGCTATAAGCTTTTGAAAGCTTAAACCTGGCAGATTTTCCTGTGTTGGTTTCAGTTGCTATCTTCTGTCACCTGTCCTGCCATTTCTCTGATGCAAATTATGGATTTCAAAGCAAAACCAGCAGAAATGAATATATATATCTGCCAATTGGTCTCTGCAATATACAGTCCATGGGTATAAGTTAACTCACCTTCTCTAGTATTTTCCTTGCTAAGGAGCTGCAAAGATCAGAAGATGATAATGTCTTTTTCATATTCAGTACTGTATAGGGACAATTCCATAGTTACAGGTATATCAGAAACAGAACAGTAAGTTCATGCTCTCTGGGAAATAAAGACACGCACTAGGTCACTGATGCCCTTTATTCTTTAAAAGATTAACTTAAGATTTCAAATGGCTCAGTAAAACAAAAACTTTATAAAAACTTTTGATAACAATAGTAGTGATGCCTATTACACACAATTACGTGTTGTTGTTTTTTTTTTCAGCTAAGTACCTGCAACACTTTTAGATCACTGTATTCCCCTTTTCAAAAAACAAGATGAGAAGACAAATTTAGAAATGAAAATAAATGAGTCTAGTATAAATTAGGAAACTCATTAATTCTGGCATTCCTGAAGCTCAGGACTAGGTAGCTTGTTTGCAGAGCAAACTAGAGACAACCCTAATGCACATATTTCATAGAAACCAGAAATATAGAACAAGAAAAGAACCCCAGTAATTTACATAGTTCACCCATGTGCTTTGAAAATACCTCTATTTTCTCTGGCCCATATTTATTGTATTCCTTAATTATTTAAAAATGCCTGAAAACTGTGTAAGTGCTTAGTTATCCTCAGAGTAGTAAGAGGATTTTATATTTTAGGATTATTTTTTTTTTTTTTAATATCTAACCTAAACCTTCTTTACCTCAAATTAAAGCAATCACTTTTTCTGTGTTTTGTCAGTGGACTTGGAGTATAATTGATCACTGTCCTCTTTACAACAACCTTCTACATACTTGAAGACTGTTATCATGTCCCTCTCAGGCTCTTCTGTTGTAGACTAAACAAACCCAATTCCTTCAATCTTTCCTCATAGGTCATGTTTTCTAAACCGCTTATCATTCCTGTTGCTCTCTTCTGGACATTTGCCAATTTGTCTACATCTTTCTAAAAAAGTGGTGCCCAAAATTGGGTCGAGTTACCCAGTTGAGAGCTCAAAGTGCCAAGTAGGATGGAATTCCTATTTCCGTCTGACACAAGACATTTTCTTGTATTTCACCACAGAATAATGTTGCTGTTCCAAAAAAGACATTATGTTCTTGAGTCATACTTGGTCTGTGCTCCACTATCACCCTTGACTACTTCTCTTCAGCACTGTTTTCTGGCCATTTACTCTGTGCTCTGTATCTAAGTATGTGATTGTCTCTCCCTGGAAACAACATTTCACACTAATCTTTATTGAATCTCATTTCAGTGGTTTCAGATCATTCTTCCAATTTTTCACAATCATTTTAAAATTGAGTTATGCTTTAGAAACTGTTTACAATCTCTCTCACTCTCAGAAAACATCAGATTTTGTAACGAGAGTTTGCACAGTCTGACACTGACCAAAATAGACTTACCAACAATGCACTTTAATGGTGAATCACTCACACCTGTTCCCAACCATGGATTTTCAGCCACTTCATAGTACTTCCATTCATTTCATTTTTCTTTAATTTGCTTATGTCCGTGTTTTATGACAATGGGTTAAAACACAGGATTGGTATATATCATATTTGCCACATCCTTTTATTACAAGGTCAGTTACCTTGTCAAAGAAAGTAATTAGAATGATTTGGCATTCTTTTTCCTGAAAAATCTGTATTGGCTTTTTCTTATCATCCTTAAGTACTTATAAACTGTCTTCTTAGTAAATTGTTTCAGTATCTTTCCCAGTATTGCCATTAGGCCAGCTGGACTTAATTTTTCAAGTCTTCTTTCTCTCTGTGCTTCAAGACAGACATTATATTTTTCCTCTTCTGGTCTTCTGGGACATCACTTACTTTCCAGTGTCCCTGACTTATATTCAGTAATGTTACAGTGGCTGCTTTGCTAGTTCAGTTACCTCTTCCTTAAAGGTAAGGAAAGAAGAAACAGATACTACATGAAAGCATTTTAGATTATGCTTTCAACAAGTGAGTTCTATGTACACCAGTTGTAATCATTTTAGGAATTATACTAACTATAATAAGGAAGAAAATGACCTGTGGAGATGAGAAAACCCAGATCTTCTCTCAGGACTGCGAACAATGCTATAGGCAACAATTTTCACAAGGAAACTATGATTTAGTGATCTAAATCACTCCTACAATTTTATACTCACTTTCTTATCACTAGCAGTTGGACAGGTCTAAATGTCTCATGGTTCTACAGAAGATGCCTTAATTAGTGGAATATCCTGCTTGACTATATCCATATTTCAGTTATTGAAATAATACAGCTGCTTCAGTTTCTACAATAAAACTTTGTAAGAGGGGACAGAGAAATTTTCCTGAATACATCAGTGTCCTCTAGCAAAATCTGGTCTGATTTAATTAATCACATTTATTAATCTTTACTATTTACACTCTGTCAGTGCCAGAAGCCTTTGGTAGGGACCTCAGGCTTATTGTTTTATGTACTTCAAGTTCCTGTTGAATAAGTTTTTTCTTTGCCCTGAAGTATCAGTGTAGCCTCTGAGTGAACCTTGCCTTGTTTTAATTTTGCCATTTTCTCCCTCAGTTACACTGGTAAAATGTCAAATACTGTTTTTTCTGGCAAACACAACCCCTTTGAAAAGGAAGGGAAGAGGAAAGTTTCTGCCAGTCTCTTTAACTCTGAAAGAAGATAATTAGAAGGTGAATAAGACAATTAAAATATTGCTTCATGTACCCATTTATTTTCCACATGCAAACATTTAAATTCAATCAAGTAGAGGTACCTCAGCTCTGAAAATGACCCCTTTAGTCCACATCATTCAATTGGTCATGGACATATGAGACCCAAAAATTAGTTTTATATCAGTGATGCTGTACACTGCATCTCAGACAGTGTGGTCATTCTGTTGTCAATTGCACTGCAGAGAGAGAGGTCCCTTGTTGGATGCTTTAGTGAGAAAAAGTTAAAACAAAGAAATGTAGGCAAAATCTTACCAGCATGAACAGTTAATGGAGAAGAATCTTTTAAGGAGAAAATGATGTCTTTGCATAACTGCCTCTTCAAGAGCCTTGCTTTGAGAAGAGAGTTCTTCTTTAATATAATTCAAAATTGATCTCCACAATATAAAAGCTACAGTTAAAGACTGGGTCAGTTACAGTGAAGCAAAACACTAACAAAGCTTTATGTTGCCCCTGGTTCAGCAGTTTTAGTACCTAAGTACTGAAAAAACATAAGCTTTAGAGTACCAGTGCTCAGTTTTGTGAGAAATTACATGCCTGTGCAGAAACTAGGCTTTTATGCCTAAACACTGACATAATATGTGATGTAAACATACTTAATCTGCAACAGGTGGAGGTTTTATCTGTTGAGGTGGGACATCACTGCTGACTTTCCCTCTGAAATACCAGCTAGAAGCATGCAGGGAAATGCAGTCTGAATTTGCTTCAACAGAGTAGGAAGAAGATTCTCTCATATGACTGCAGGCACAGGTTTGGTACTCCTTGCTTATGTTTCCATTGTTAAAAGCTATAGAGCTCAGCAGTGAAGGTTTCAAAACTTTTGAACCTAAGATCAAAAGGTCCCTTTAAAAACAGTCCAGCTACTATTGCATTATTTAAATTATAAAGTCTCCATGACAGCTGTCCACTGTCAGTTTTTTGTTTACATATAAGCCTGAAAGCCTATAGGATTTGTATGTTAAGTATGTCAAATTACTAAATTTAGAATAGACTTCCAAAGTTTCCATCCACCAGAAGTCTCTACAGCCTGAAGGTTTCACCTAAACTCAACTCCTGTTAAGCCATGTAAATCCAGATGCCAAATATCATACTATACTGTCAGTAAGGCAAATTTGTCCTATGTTTTTGCTATAAATTGAAAGGGAGAAGGAATCCTAATCTACCATACTACATTATCAAATCAGCATTTGATTTAGAAATATTTAAAAGCTCATTTCCCTAATGATCTTACAAGTTCTGCATTGTATACCAGAGCATGAATTATGGTGCAATAATTCACGCTCAGAAACCCGCTCTTCCTTGATCTTTGGCATGGTGCCTCACAGCTTACTACCTTTGAAGCACTGAATAGTAATTTGCATGCTGTTGTGTCTTGCTATTTATTGTTAGTGTTCTTTACTACAATTGGAATTGTAAGTGTTCCAAACTGATGAATTTCGATAACATGAATTGGCATATTTTCTGTAAAGCCCCAATCACCTTGGAAACTGCTAATTCATACTGAATAGCTCCCTTATACACACACCTCAGGGTGTAGACTCAGGCTAGAATTTGAAAGTAACAAATTGTGAATTAGTCACTATGAGTAAGGACATCATAATCTAGCCCTTCAAGTAGGCTTTAAAAGATCTTTTGGGACTTATGAGGGGAAAAAAAAAAAAAAAAAAAAAAAAAAAAAAAAATGAAGGGTGAACTTTAGGAGACTAGCTAGGAGAAGAATCTAGGTAGAATTTACTGTTATCTAGGAAGAGAAAAAAAAAAAAAGAAGAGAGAAGATCAGTGCATCTTGGCAGAGGCAGCACTTTTCAACACATAGCATTAATATTTTCAAATAACTATATCAAACCCTTTTATTATTTCTTAAGAAGATATGTACTTTGACAGTCCTGTCAAAGTACTAGCATACATACAGTATGGTTTATTCATTACAATTTTAAATTTCCTCTAGGCATTTTAAATTATCTCTTATAAGATCGAAAAGCTTTTCTTGTTACTTAGACATGTATCAAGAACATATTTTAAGCAATCAACTTGGTTTAGACATCTTTAATTTTCTGGATGCCCCCCATTCCCTTTAGTTAGCTCTGAGTGTAATGCTGAAGGTAGTACACTGTACTGACTTGACGTGAAGTACTTAAATGTGGTACTTCAGCAAAGATTGTGCTGAGAATGTGCCCACAATAAGCTCTGTAACAGAGGCAAGACCTCAGAAAAGCAGTCATTTTATTCCAGCATCCTCTATTCTGCATATAGACATTAGATTACATGATAACATGATGTGCAACCTACATAGAGAAAATTCAGCAGTGGATTGGTTTAAATTCAGAATTTAATATTTGTAATATTTACCCAGGTTTAACAGACTGCAAACACATTCAGTATATCTGAAGTATATCATCACTGGAATGGCCACGATTCCTGATATTAATTAGATAAACTCTCAGAATCAAAAGCCATGAGGTACACTACCATAATAGATCACCGCAGTTGTACAAATGGTGATCAGCAAAGAGTGCCAGGCATCTGCTGGGTCTTGCACTATCCAGCAGGACTCAGCAAGTCCAGGACAGTGCTCTTGTTAGCAGCCTTCTGAGCCAAATAGGAAATGTAGGTAGGAGCTGACAGCATCCTCTCTCAAGTTAGTGATTTCTTGGTGCCAGATGTCTAGGACAAAATGTACATTCAGATCAGAAATTGTCCCTTCCAGTTTTCAAGGCAGCCGCAGAAAGTGGTGGTGAAAGGCTTGTGCTCACACACTCCTTCTGCCAATTCCCTACTGCCTCCTTTCCCTCTCTGCCCTGCAATGTCCAGGGTTATGTCTGGTGAATTGTGGTTCTAGGGTTGTGGTAACATAGGCTCAGTTTCTGGGAGTTTTCTGAGCTCTCTCACACCTGGAATGAGACACATAACGTCTGCCTGCTGGTCATGCACAGTTCTCCATAAGACTTGATTAGAACAAAAGTCTATTATTTCATTTTGAATCTCATGGCTTAGATAATCAGGAAATTGTGACATGCTTCAAAGTTTGCCAAAATGTAGAATCAATTTGTTAGATTAATTAATGCTGGAAAGGCTCCCTTAAGTAAAAAAGTCTCACTTTCATTTTAACGCAAAGCAAATATACCTTCTCACTGATAACTCTTTGGTTGGAAAGGCGAACATAAGACTCACAAGGGTCACAAGGGGTACTGATTTCTGCGTTCCATAATCCAAGCTCTTTCATTTAGGAAAGTCCATGGAATGCTGATACCATATCCTATTCCCCTTATTCTACAGGCCATAAAACAGCTTCATTGCCTTATAACAAACTTCAAACTAATTGTAAAGATGAAAAACAATTTCTAGAATGTTTTCTGCTGTTCTGGTCCCCTAAAAGAGGAGTGAAGTTGTTACAGGAAGTTCTTAGGAGCTGACAGGCTCCCACAGTTCTAATGAAAGAAAAAATAAATTAAAAAAAAAAAAAAAATCTTACCCCAACAGCTTAATCTTAATCTGATCCAGATTAAGAAAGGAAAAAAAAAAAAAAAAAAAAAAAAAAAGTCACCTTACTGACTTCATTTTAGCAACCAATTTATATAGCCCAATAATCAATTATTGTTCAAGGAAGGCTTTTTGCATTGTTTGATTTTTTTTTTTCTATCTCTGTCCTCAATAATATTCACACACTTTTCTCTAATGCATTTAATGGTTTCTCTTTGGCCTCTCTACTGATCCATTTATAAAGCTGAAAATGAAAAACAGACTTTAAACTTTTCTGTACCAGTATTAGAAACTTTGCCACATTTTACTTTATACTTGTTTGTTATCCGTGTGATAATTTCCTTATATAAGCCTTATACATTTCCTTATTATGTTGTGATGAATTTATCTCAACAGAAGTGCCTCATGACCTAGTGTATCAAATACTTTAACAAAAGTTCACTTATAGCTCATACTATGTTTTCATTTACTTTCATACAGTTCTTTCTTGTGACAACTTAGAAGTGAAGACCAGACAATTGGACCTTCTTTCAGTGGAAAGCATTTATTTGGTGGTCTTGGTCAAGTTGAAGGTTACAGAGCCCTGACCACAGGTATTTCTTGAGACCCAAGAACACTGCACATGCGCGCACACACACACACACAAACCCCACATATATATATATTCTTATATGGCATCTGGAGTAGACAGGACAGAGTGCTGAGAAGACACTGGCTTCTCTACAGTTGCGTGTGTGTCTGAAGAGTAATTCTGCCCTGCAAATTAGCTACGTACACACAGTTTCTTTCTCTCTCCCACAGTCCTATTGACTACAGATGATGTTCTGGGAAAAAGAAAAGCCTATTACATTCACGTTCACCAAGTGTTCTTACCTCTGTACATTTTCAGCAACTACATGAGGTGTATGTCTTTTCACAGTTGTTTATCCAAAGCCATTTTCTAGAAAGCATTTGTATGTGTATGTGTATGCATAAGTGTACGTGTATGTATGTATGTATTCAGATACATAGTTGTATGTGGAATTCAACACTGGGGTATCCTGGACTATAAACAAAAGGATATTACAGCATTTTGCCCATAGTGATAGGAAAAAGACTAATAGTTCCTCAAGACAGGCCAGAAATTAAGTCTCTGCTTGGGGCAACTGGAAGACCCTTGACACATCTATGTTGTCATCCAGTGCTTGAACTTTGAGCAAAGAATGAAAGGATTTATAGCTCAGTCTAGCACCAAAGGTCCTGTGACAAAATGTAGTGTTATATTCTCATTCTTTACAAATGCATAATGTCTAAAATCAAAAAGTCAATTAATTCATAGCTTTGGGAAAAATCACAGCAGCAGCTAAATATCTATTCTTATTAAATAATAATCTCATTATTTATAAATAGACCTAGGAACAGTTTTATCTTTCAATAAAAAACACAACCTGAAATAAATTATTAGGTGTTTGTTGTTGTTGTTGTTGTTGTTTTGTTTGATTATTTGATATGTGATGCTGTAAAGTAGAAAAACAATTTCTTAATTGTGCTGGTCTTTGTATTCCATTACTAATGTTCCCCAAACTGGCAAAGCTGTTATGATATAGAAACTTAACTCACAAATTATTTTTAACTCATTGGTTTAGATTCCGTCTGCATCATGCTTCATGCTAGCATACATATAGAAAATCAATTTCATGCTTAGAAAATGGAGCATTCAGAAGATCATGCGGTCACAAGTAAAAGCTAAAAATGTTAAAAGTTTCTGAATGAAAAGTAGATTTTTAAAAAATATTAGTTATATATGCAGGCCTTATTTTTAGAGGAAAAAATTGCAAGAAAGTTAAGCTTTATCAGACATCCAGACTTCATATTTTAAGTAATTAATTTTTAAAAAATGATTTTCATGTATTTTCTAATTGGTTTTAAAATGAGATATGCACTGCTACTAGAGAGAACTGCAATGTAATAATAGACAGTAGTGTAACAAGAAAGATACCCTAATGTTTTCAGTACTGCATAACTGATCATGTGCTGAAATGGGATATTTTTCACCCTCTGAAGTATCAGGCTGAGTGTACACAATTCAGGCAACACATATGCTTTTGGGAGACAATCAAGGTTTTGTGTTCTTTACTGAACCTATTATTACCATTTCAGGTAAAAAGTTGGTACTTTGCAGTGCCTGACTGGTGTATAATGAGTTTCAGCAAGGAGCTTTCTATGGGTTTTAATTTTTTCCTATTTCATATTGTCCATCATAGTAATGAGTTCAGTAGGAAGGGAATGGCACACCAGCACCTTTGGTTGTGTGTTTCTGAGAGAAGGAAGGAAAGGTGCTTGATACAGACCAGGAGAGTTCCCAAAATTGTGATCAAATCATTTATGCTCTTGGAATAGGAAGACACATTTTTCCAGGCTGTGAATGAGCACAGACGATGTACAGAGCTGTATGAAAATGAGGAGTGAGGTCTGATGGTCTGATGCACGCTGAGGAAGGGGCATAAACATTAGAAGAAGAAGAAGAAGAAAAAAAAAAAAAAAAAAAAACACATTAGTGAAAAAGGCTGCCATGAAGACTGAAAAAGGCTAAGACGATCTCTCGATCTCTGAAGGTGTGAAACAAGAGATTCTAAAAGTGTAGCATTGCAGCAGAGGAGTGACATTGTCAGCAAAAGCCTTCTCAGAGTGACAATCTGAAAATGCAGGAAATCCCTGGATCCACAAAAGGGAACATTTTAATAAGAGAATGAAGGGGAAATCTAATATTTTTACACATCTACACAAGAATAAGTCTCAGAATTTGCAAAAACCTATAAGTGCATATCAAGGACACAGGAGAGGGGACAGAAAAGGTAAATATTTAAATACTCCAGATACCAGCCTGAGTAACTAGAAGTTTTGCAGGAAGTGATAGCAAGAGAAAAGATGTCAATAATAATATCAGTTTCAGACATACTCAGTCATACCAAAGTGAATACAGAGAAAAATCAAGAAAGGAAACGAGATTAGACTGGATGGTGCCCCTTCCCCAACCTCAGATGGAGACAAATGTGCATCGTTAGTTTATTTAACACAGGAACAAGAAAAAAACCCTCCGTGCCCAGATGCCAGCCCTTCAGCAGCAATAATATAGTATTAACCTAATCTACAAGATTGTTCTATCTTGGCACATAGGTAGAGCATAGTGTTCTGTCTGCAAGTAGTCAACAAGCTAAAGGGTAGAAAGTATGCATTCTTGCAGGCATGTGGCCTCACCATCCCGCGAAGCATCTAGCCCAGACTGTAGCTGGAGGGATAGTAACACACTTTAGCTAATTTACTGGACTGCAATTCAAGCTAAGGTGGAGAAAATTAAGCTAAATATAATTTATTTATTTATTTATGTATATATATATTTATTCTTGTAAGAGGTGTGATAAAAGGCCTTTTCTTACACTTGGAGCTGTACATGGGTTTATGCTGTATTACAGCAGTAATAGTAATGCTCAGTGCATAACATTAATAAATGATTTTGTATGATTAAATCTCCATGGTAAATCTTAACATACTTTGTCATCTCTATGAATGCCAATGTTGCAGCAGGCTGTGGTGCAGAAAAACAAACACAGAAAGAGTTAATGGGGAAGGGCATCCTGTACTATAGGTACTGTCTGCTCTGATGGCAAAGGCCGAGCAGTGAAAAAAGCCAGAGTAACCTACTGGAGCAGGAAGAGGCTGGTAGCAATTAATGGGGAAGTTTGTTTCTGCTCTGCAGAAAGGCAATTGTCTGGTTAATCCCTTTCCTGCGGGGACTAACAATGACCTGCCCCCAGCAACACTGGGCTGTTGTGTGACACTGCCTTCTGTGGGTTGAGAGCCAGCCAAATACCTCTTACAGCTCAACTCACAACCATACTATTTTAAGACTTCCTCCTCCATGGAATTCCTTTGGTCCTGCTCATTAGATGCCCACTTAAAATATATTTAGGGCAAGGGCAGTTCCATGTTTGCAATTATGTACTACAATTTTTCTGCTGCTGTTTGAGAAAATGCACTCTTGCCACTGCTCTGGATCAGGGCAAGGGCTTCATTGCTACAGGTATTAAATAAGCACCAGTTACTGGAGATGCTGTGTTTTGTTACACAATAAGGAACACTAACTACAAACCACAGAGGAAGCTGAAAAGTCACATTTGATTTTGTAGCTCAGCAAGTATTTGGACTTCTTTTGACAGTTTTCTGCATTTTGCAGTTATTCATGCCACTGAGTTTAAATTATATGAATTAAAAACTGTTTGGCAATCTTCCATTTTGTGGAACTCTGTGGCAGGGCGTCGTTTAAGAAGCTTATGGTCGGACCAGTGCCATGATATGCAGACATGCCTGACAGCTGAATTCAGGCTTTTTCATGTTGTGGCTTATATTTTAATTACTTTGAAGAGTACTGTACTAGAAAGGAAATGCCAGATAGACTGTATCATGGAAGCCAAGGGAATATTGCAAATCATCAGAACCTTCTGAGGTGAAACAACAATTAATGAGGGGAATGTTGGGTGGAGGAAATATTCAGGGATTATAACAAATTCGGTAATAAAAAAAAGTGTAAACAGCCCCTACTGCATGATCATTGCCCTAGACAATATCGTTTTACAAGAAACCCCAAGGTAAAACTTTTATCTTAATTTCCCTAATATAGATGGTAGGCAAATCATTAGCAATTTACTCAAAGACCAAAACTTAAAAATTCACCATAGCACATGCAAAACTTTATGTCTGTTTTTTCTGAAATGCTAACTTATCAGGAATACAATGCAACCAGTTTAGTTGTTAAAAAAAAAAAAAAAAAAGAGAGAGAGAGAAAGGGAAAAAATAGCAAAAAAAAAAAAAAAAAGTGGAAAAAAAAAGTAGCAAAAAATACTGAGGAAGAATGAGAATGAAAGGCTGACTGAAAATTCTGCACAGAATTTTCTGACTGAAAATTCTGCACATGATACATACAGAAAGCCACTTGTGTTTAGAAAGCTGAGTGCACAGAAAAATAACCAGGATATTCTTTCATTTCTACTCAACTAATATCTGCCTAGTCCTCTAGCAGATGCTTTCCTTTGAGCTGTAAGAGAAGAATTCTCCACTATTCCACCACTTATGCAACATAACATCATACAAAATAAAATTCAGTATGAGTTTCACAAGTTATGAACCATTCATTGCCCTTGATCTGGGTGAGGAACTCCCATTGATCTCTGGGAGAAATGAGAGCACTAGAAAGCCCTCAAAAATAAACTGCAGACCAATCCTGCAGCAGCAGGAAATGGACTAGATGAATGAATAGGCCTGCTCCATCTCTAATTTCTATGATTAAAGTATATGATCAAAGGCAGCACAAGGCTCTAAGTATTACCACATTCAAAGAAGGAACCACGTTCAAGGACTAACACATTTCAGTAAGTGAGAGGCAAATGCCTTAGAAATTCCTCTAGTCAGTGGTTGTATATCCCTTGAATTTTACCAAGTTATTCCTCTATACGAGGAAATCAAAGCTTGCTGTATAGACCTCATAATACTAGACAGAGACTGTATGAGGTCTTTTTCCACCAATGTTATTTTTAGAAAAGGGGAATGTAATTCGCATCTCTTTGAAAATAATTCCACCAAAGTTAAATCCAGACACAGGTACTTACTGTTTTAATTATCACTTGAAAATATATATATGTATCTTATATAATGAAAGTTCAAAGTAAACTAAAGGGTCTTACAGGGCAGGAGATACATTATTGATGTAAGAAACACATATGATTATATCCCAGTCCTTCAGTGAGAACTATGTGAATCAATGGGATCTGTGCAAGGAATTTCTACCTGCTTCTCCAGTGATTTTTCTATAGCCCAGAGCATAGAGGACTTGTGAGGAAACACCACGACATAGTGGCCCCTTCAATAGATTCTTGTGCCTAGAATTCAGAAAGCAAGGAGTGATTCAGCCCACTTTCTAGGCATTCCATATCCTTGATCCCTGCACAGAAAGGAAAGTCAAATTCAGACCACATTCAAGAGAAATATAAATTTGGTAGTGCATCCATCCCTCCCATTTTTGGACAGGGACTCTGAATAATGACTTTCCTGTGTCACTGGCCATGTTCTTGAAACGAGATGCCAGAGTGGGCCTTTAAGTCTATTTGAGAATCTCCTTAGGTCTGAATATATCCTTGAGGTCTGCAGTTTTGAATCTCTGTGGAATTTTCAGGTAGTTTGTGTTCCTTGTCGGTCCTCATATTGCTATAGACTGTCACTTGGAGAATTCAAAGAGAGGAAAAGAATAGAGAGGGGAAAAGTAGGTGTTGTTTGGATGTTTTCCTTCACATTTCAGATGTCCCTATGAAGTTTATCCCACTAGGAGCCTATCAAATATTAGTTCTTTCTTGTCTTAAGATTCTAGAGGCCTACTTAAATGCACAGGTTTTTCTGAGTGCCTGTTGCAGTATAGAATTACTGACATGTAAATCCTACTCATGCTGAAATGAGAATAAATTCCTGTGAGGATGTACATTTTTTTCATGCTTAGAATTTTTGCCTGTGTTTCAAAGGGTGCATGACTTCTTTTACTTTTCTAATTCTTTCTTTTACACTTTGTAGCTTACTTACACATGGAACAGTGTACGTTTTTGCAAGGGGAGAGAAACAGTAGTATGTAGTACTTCTATTAACAAATATATATATATATTAATGGCTGCTAATGACAAATACTTCAATAACTGAACAGAAATCCAGAAGAGTTAGCTTATAGGAATCGACCTTGGATTCATTCTACCGTGACTAGTCTATCTAGACGTATATATGATGGTTTCAATAAAAACTGGTAGAAGAAGAAATCTCTCCTTTCCACCAACCAGTTAAAACAGGCGGGATCATTGTTGGATGCTTGTTTTGGGGTCCAGGATATTTCCTATCCGTGTGGTATCACAGTTCATGCAAAATTTGTACAAATTCTGCCTCCTTGTAAACCCTTTGGGATGATCACCCAATTAGCTAATATAACTGGTGCAAAAGCCACATTCAAACTGAATGAATAGCAAATAGGTCTATGTTTCCCACTTCTCTGCTCCTCTTCCTCTCTTTTCCACATCCCACAAACTTTTCAGCAAATCACTGGGTGATTGGCTTTCCTACTGCCATGGTTTTATTATGCTTACTACCATTTTATGTTCTAATACTTGATTAGACACAGAGACTCAGATTGAATACATTGATAACTATCAACCTTGAAGGTATAACTAAGCATAAAGCAAATTGTTTTTTCATGCACATTTTAATAGCTGCTTCATTTTATATGGCACATTCTTGGCTCCAGAAAGCTATCAGAAAAGAGCTCTTACACTGAGGATGGAGCACATACTGTAGCATTATGCAGCACACTTCAGCAAGTGAACAAGTTCTAACAATAGCACTGCAGAATGGGAGCTGTTAAAAATGGCTTCTAATTTTACTCGACTGGAACAATACTATTCAGATCTTTATTTTTATACTTCTTTACTCTGGGGACAAGGTGTTAACTCATTCAAAGGGTATGGCCCTTCAAGTCCACACCACAAAACAACCACAAGACAATTGCTCTTTGTGTTTGCCTCTCTTTACCATGAGTTACTCAAATCTTCAATTAACTAAACAGAGAAGTAGCAATCATGTCACTGTGAGACACTGGAGAGACATTGCAGTCAGTAATCCCTAGGAAGCAGCCAGGCAACTACAGCCACCTAAATCCTAAAACAAGACTGCATACATTTTTCCAAACAGATATTCTAGATTCGTCATGATTTTGTGATCCTGCTTATGGATATATTTGGGGTTTAACTTCACTTTTTTTTTTTTTTTTTTTTTTTTTTTTTTTTTTTTTGAAGGTTGGGGGAGAATGGAGGAAAGGAAGGAAAGGGTAGGTAATGTTGATAGCTTCTATTCACAAATCAAAATATCATGCTTACTATGTAGACAACTTTTTTGGAGTTTTAATTTCAGTTTTAATTCAGTTTTGCTTCTGTTTACTCTAATAGATATTGACTGTCCCTTTAAAATATATCGTGTAGATTTAGCTTGAGAATTCTTATCTATTTATAAAAATAAAAAAAAAATAAAAAAAAATAAAAAAACACAGAAATTCTAAAAATGCAGGAATAGACTTGGTATAACATATGACAACTAACTCAATATCATGCAAGAGAAGAAAATTTCATTAACCTTTACTGTCAGTTGTAGGGGAAACTTGTGAAAGAGAACCATTGATGATGCAAAAAGACATAATGGTAAACAGTGCAGAATCACTACAGTCCTGCTATAGAAGGCACCGTGACAAGGAAAATCAAAATAACCCAAAGGTGTTAATAAATAAATAAATAAATAAATAATAAAAATTAGGGTGATTTTTTCAGTTAGAATCTGAGTTGAAATTTTTTGAAAGTAAAAATTTAAAGTATTAAAACAAATTATTTTATTGATGCAAACTTTTTTTTCTGATTTCAGCTCCAACACTTTTCTAAGATTTCAATTGTTTTGGTTTTAGACCTCCTGGGAAGTCATCCTTTCTCCTGGTGAACATTAGTAATTGAAATAACCTTCAGAAAATACGTATTACAAAACCAAAACATATACATTTAAAATATATATGTTTTTGTTTATTCTATTTCCAGCCATTTTCACAGAAATATCATGATCTGAATTTTAGTGCTTTTAACTCTATCAATAATGATCAGTAAAAGTGCACACTGGAGAAGAGGTTCAATTTCAAGAAGAATAAAAAATGTGTCCTCTCTGGTCTCACATACAATATCATCAAACTCTGGCTGAAGACCCATTGAAGTTGAGCTGTTCAAGTGAGTGAACTTGTATTTTAATTGCCATCTCCTTGAGTGTCTGATCTGTTTCCCCCCATGTCTGGGCTGCTCTCCTGGTATTGCTCTAGGATCTCTGATCAGAGAACCTAAGGGATCTCTGATCAGAGAACCATTTCCTTCTCTTTTGTCATTTCCTTTGCCCATGTGATTCAAGGAGAGTGAAATAAATGACAATGACGACAAAAACAACAGTTTAACTCTTTGGAGACTTTTCTTTCTATAGACATGTATCTGTAATGCTGGTCAGAAGACCAGATGTGGAAAGAAGTAACATGAAGAAGGGTTAAAATAATTGGAAGTAGAGTGTTCTGGAAGAGCTAAGAACAATAGGTGGCAAATAAAAACTCCATTTCCAACCATGCCAAACCTCCTAAAATTGTGTAGATGGGCCCAGGCAAATGAGAGATGTCAGAATGGGAAAGAAAAAGTCCAAGATTTTTTTCTTATAACAAGACCACACTCAGTTTTGTCTCCCATGAACTTCTACTCAGTCAAATGTACTGCATTTCTGCTTTAAGCCTTTTCATCTTGTTTACTGTTCTGCTCCTTCAAAAAGCCTAGCTTGTGAGACTTCACAGGTCAGGTTCAAATAGAGACTGGAAAGTCCAAAAAAGGCATCATTGTCCTCAAAGAGAAGGTGAGAATCAAATGGCCATGAAAACTGAATTCATTCTCATCCCTAGAAGTTTATTATAGACAGGTTAGGATGGAGGAAAATTGTGGTGTAACTGTGTTGTTACCAATCATCCTCTTTCTGATACGTGGCTGAAGACTTTAATCAGGAGGTTCATCATGCCAGCACCTTACAGCAACGGTAAACTACTTTGAGAATAAATATACTTTCTATAAAGTGTCAGGAATATTCAAAGGAATCTAGCATTATATTTTGGTTTGGTGCATCATCATTACATTGCAGGAAAGACATTCTGAAGTTCATCCTTTGCAGGCAAATTTATAAGGCTGACTAGAAATGATTACACAGGTTGGCTGAAATTCTACTGAAAAGATATAGAAGAGCCCAACAGTCATGTAATATGCACTGAATGGCATCTGCAGCTACTTGCTGTAATGATTTTCCAACCATGACAAGTCAAAGAGGAAAAACATTTACAAGCAGCATCCAGAATAATGGAAAGTTCATACTTGTCCGTCTCCATCTTTTCTGAGCCAATATCATCCCTGTGCTTCTGCTTTCTCAATTAAATTACTATCATTAGATGGGATAATTTCATGCATTGTTGATGTAAATCAGAACTGCAATCAGCAGAGGGGTAAAGAGATTAGATGGCTGCTAGTTTTGAGATAGGATGACAAGTCTGCTTACACATTCAGCAGGCTGGAATATGGGTGAATATTTTGGTTAAATCAATATAACATGCCATTTAGTTCCTAAAACTAAGTATTTTTTTTCTCAAAGTTGTTTTTCTCAACCAAGTAATCCCCCCCCCCCTCCAAAAACAAACAAATAACAAAACACTAAGGTTTAATTTTTACATTTATGAGAACATGACATCAGGTGGCTAACATTTTAGCCACAAGAAAAAATAAAATCTCATGGCAAATAACTTTGAAATGAGAAATCCACAAGCTATTAGAAAACTTCTCTGTTTCTTTTTCATATCTGTATCCTCTCTGTAAACACCTCTATTCTCTTTTTTCTGTTAGTATAATTTTTACTTTTCCCACCAGGGCAGATGACTTTCCATGGCCCAGAATGACATTACTTCTTCCAAGAAAATGAAGGCTTGGAAAATGAAACATTGTCATTACAAATGTATCAAGAATGATGTTCCAAGGAGCATCTGCAAATTTGATCCAGAGCAAAATGGTTATTCCCTCTAATAAACATGGAAGAAATGGCAATATCCTGAAACTGTTCTGTGAAATTTCAGTCCTTTCTCACTAATGTTTTCAAGGCATTAAAACTTGATCTAGGTCTGCCAACGTCAGGATGTATCATTGCATCTGTCAATGGCATTACAAGGCAATGTGAATATCCAGAGCTGTCAGCAGAAAAGAGCATGGAACTCGATAGCAACAGATCAACAGAAAGCCAGCAATTGTGTCCAGGCCCAAAAAGTGCTATTATCAAAATCCCAGTTGTTGCTTCAATTATTTGTCTTGTCTTCTCTCCTTTGTACATTACATATCACTTTGAAACAAAACTCCAATTAATGGAATAAAAAAATATTGGTCTCAAAATCAGTCTGAGAGGAGAAACAGAACTCTGTATCCAAAACTAGGTCAATGATTCTGTTTGTAAATACAGGAAAACATGAGAGCTTCCAGGCTTTAGGTAGTGAATGGGTACAACCAGCCAGTGATACCAGCCAGTGGCATACAGCCATCCCCCAAAAGAAAGGTATGTTCAGAGCCTGGATCACCAGAATGGAAATTAGCAGTCATATCTTCGGACACTCAAACAAATCTTCTTCATTAAATTGCATTTATACGTGTTTCATTTTTCGGTACAGTTCATTTTTCATTACCTTATTTTCCTTGCAGGCAGAGGAAGAAAATACAAATTGAGTATTTTGGCACTTCAGATGAAAATGTAGTGAATATGCAGCCGGGGGGGGGGGGGGGGAGGGGGTTTAGGGGGTTGATTCCTGTTCCCTTCTGTAGGTATAAGAAAAAACAAATAATGGAAGCTTGACTTGAACAAGTGAATAAATGAATTTACAAAGGATAATCTAATTTGTGTCTTGGACTGCGAGCAATTATGAATATTTAGTAACTAGTCTGGCTGGCTTTTGGAGGGGAAAAGTGCAGGAATCCCTGGAGCAAACCAACTCAAATAGAATTATCAGTGAAAAAGAGAGGGGAAAAAAAAAAAAAAGAAGAAAAAAAAGAGAGAGAGAGAGAGAGCACAAGCAGAATTCTAAATATTAAGGGACTTTCAATATTACTGGTGGGCTTGACATGATCTGAATTGAATAAACTTTGTATTCACAGTAGTCATACTAAGAGCTCAGGAACCACTAGCATGAGTAAGGCGGTATCAGAAATGACTGGATGCTCTTTACTGCTGAGATAAAAAACAGGTGGTCAAAGCCCAATCCAGCAGTAGGCTAAAGCATGTGAGTACACTTACTGACTTCAAAGGCACAGCCCACATGTTTAATGTTAAGGATGTGCTAAAGTCTTTTGCTGAACTGGAGCCCATGAGATTTCTGAGGTCTTCACTCCCAATGACTTTGGGGTTAGCTGAAGTAGCATCTTAAGTCTGCATTTCCCTAAAGCAGAGCATAAAGATTTTTCTCCTGATTTTTTTTTTGTTAAAAAAAATGAATAAAAATTAATAATGATATCTAGAAAAACATTTTCTTTTAGAAAGTCAAGAAGTCAGGCTTAAGATAGAACGTTCCCACAAACAGACATTTTACATTATATATATATATATATATATATATATATATTATTTTTGTGGTGCCAGTGCCAGTGTGTTACAGTTTCATTAATGCCCATATCTCACATACTAACATTGAGAGATGCTGGATGCTGCACAGAAACAAACAGCTATAGCACATACAGCTTTTTAATCTCTTCTCTCAGAGATATTTTTAAGTAGGTAACAACTTTCATAGACTCCATACACATAGCACTGTGCATGTCTCTTTGAGTGCGCAACCACTTCTGTATGTGCAAGCCACATGGTTGCACAAACCAGAAGATAGCTGGGAAAGTGGTCATTTGTACATATAAATATCCCAGTTACAGACCAGTCTTGGCAGAAATACCTACTGCTGTAGATGGTTACAGTTAGTGCATTTGAATGAAGACCTTGTCTCTCCATTTTTGAATATACAGGAATGTAGGATGAGAACTACTGGAACTGTCTCTTACAGTCTTAGACAATGCAGTCCCTTCTTGAGCTGATTGAATTTCTTATTAAACTACACTATGCATGTGTTTTTTTAACCCCTGCTACTCCTCATCAATGCAAAGCTCAATTTAATTTCCAGTCTCCATGCATTCAAGTCCAGTTTATGAACAATTACTCTTGTGCCAGTATTGTCCTTTAGCTAAACCAGCTCTTCTGCCTTCCTTGGGCTTCCTTCTCTCACGTGTGTACTGAGAATAATCCATTCATCTCCCTTCTCAATCTTTTTCTTTTCATGAACTAATTGGATTCATACTTTGTCTGTGCAGGCACAGCTCTTAGACAGGTGTGGTGCATCACCTGAGGAATAATCCTGGCTGGCACAGTGATTTAGTGACACACCTGTGAGTCAACATTTCTGACCAGCTTTCTCTGTGCTGAAAGTCAGTAGTCATCTGGCTTATGGTCTTCCTAGCTGTCATTGGCTCCCGGCTATTTGAACTACTGCATTACAAATAGTGGGGAAAAAATAGCCCTTTAAGACAAAGACTTCATCTAAAGAGAGAACCCAGCTCTTAGAAACTGGATTATAATTCATTCTAACAATGAAATTCCTGCCCTTCACTATGAACAGAGTGCTTCACAGTGTTGGTCTGGGATGTCGTTAGGCAGTAGAGTTTCCTGCAGTTACCAGCTAGTTGCTCTCTACTGTTCTGCATATGTCTTTCATGCTTGACTATTGGGTATGTTTCCTGGCTCATCTCTGAAAGACCTGCATTTTCATTTAAGCTTTTGTACATATACTTATGTCAGGGTGTCATGTCCTAAATTCATGAGGATGAACACTTGGCCTTCTGCTTGCAAGAACGTGTATTGCCCACCAAAGTCACTACTTACTTCAGAGTAAGAAGTAACATCCTGTGGTCTTTTATTGTGAAGCAACTAAGGCTGGAGTGTGAGTCATTTCACTGTTTCTAGCACATTTGTTTCAGCTGCCTGAAGTGTCTTGTGAGGGATCAGAAGGTACTGTAACATGTTCAGGGATTTTATCTCCTGTTCCGGAGTCCCAGATGTTTTATATTCACAATAGGATATAGAGTATATGTGTATGTCATCCCCAGAAATCCTCATGAATTTTCCTATTTCTTCCATGATCAATACAGTTTCCACTATATAGGGTAGTTGTTTTGATGTATTTAGTATTAGCTTGATTGTATTGCTTTTTAATGGACTGCAATGAGACCACATGTTCATGTTGCACCCAACAGTGAAGTAATTGGATTTCTGTTATCCAAAAACCTCAGCTATTTCATCCTTTTCAGTATGCGCCTGCCTCCTTCTCTGTGTATCAGAATTTTGGTGCCAACTGCTGTAACCTGTGTCCTTTATTTCTTCTCATAATCCACCTTCTAAGACTCCTTACAGTCTGTGTCTGTACGGCACCTTCCCTTGCTCTTGAATTCTAGTAGGTGTCTAAATTCATCTTGTGCCCACAAACACAAAGACACTTTGTTTTCTCAACACTAAAGATCCACGTTTGAATGTCTAGCCCTTCAGGAATACTGGATAGTATTCAATATGGAGTCCTAGCCTTGCCTCCTCCTAGTGCCAGGTGTACCTAAAAATTAATGAAGATACAGATCTTGGAGGACATCATCATGCTATGTTCATATGAATGACAGTCAGACAGATGGCTATTACACGTATGTTTTTCACTTACACCTGCCCAGTCTGCCTTAGCCCCAGTCTGTGTTGGCATAGAAAACACAAAAAGCAGCTTCACATTAGCTGATAATCAATCTTGTTGACTCCATTTTTGTTTCATAAAGACTTGTTACTTTTATAGACTTTTTATATATTTGACTTTTCCTAAATTTTGAAGAGAGAAGACATTGTCATTTATTGCAGGCATTTAAGGGAGAGAAAGTAGACTGTTAACATTAAAGTATCAATTGGATGGGTTTTGCTTTGGGCATAAATTTGTGGCGCTTGGTCCCAAAGAGCAATCCCAGTTGTTTAAAGGTGTGTCTATGTAGACATAGCCACCATAGTTCCAGGGCTGCTCTGCTTGATAATACTTAAAGCCTGATATATCATTTACATTTTTCTTTACTCTTTCAAATGTCTGTTTCTTGGTATCTCACCATACGCCCACTATGTGCAAACTGTCTCAAGAGTTCACAGGCTTCTGATAAGCATGTGCAGAATCTAGAAAGATAAGTTAGGCATCCCTATAAATCACTGAACTTCTTCCCACCCTTTAGTTTGAGCATTTCCTAAACACTCTACATTTTTCAGAGTGCAGCTGGAGTCTCTCAAAAGTCAACAGATGTATAGCAGAAGCAGCACAATTTTTCTCAACAATTCTCTATGCTTGTTTCAACAGGTGTATTGTTCTCTTCTTTGTAGTACTGATGGTTCCTTCTGCCCAGTCTTCACTGGAACTAATTAAACTCTCTGTAGTCTCACTGTCTACATGTCCAATGGGTTTCTATCTTCAGCTCACCATGAAGAATCTTCCTCCACCTCTTTCAATATGAGCTTTCTTTGACTTTAAATGCTGGTTGTAAGCCGAAGTCATTGTTGTCTTTCCTTTCTCACGTTGAGGATATTTTGTTGTTGAACTGGGGTACTGTCCCACAAACTCCACAAAGATGCGCAGTTCCTTAGCTCTCTACAATGGGAAGTCATACATGCATTTCTGTGTGGCAACTGATTGCAGCTATTTTCTCTATGATTACTGCTTAAAATCAAGCCACAAACATATATGTAATACTAGGGGATCGTGCCCCAAGAATCCCACTTTTTACAAAAGAGGTAAGGCAAAGGCATGCAGTACAACAGCAAAGACAATAGGTAATACCAGCACTTTCAGCATCTTCTGAGATATTCTGAAATATTCTGAAATATTCAGTATCTCAGAAATTCTATTATTATTATTTTTCAGAATACAAATCCACGACACCTGGGTACTTTACTACTTGAGAGTGGTTCCTTGCAGTGTTGTTCAGTGTAGTTATGCTGACTGAAAAGACAAGGGTGGGTAAAGAGGATAGAGCAACACCATCCCTTTGAAGCTCCAATGAAGAAACTGGGGAAAGTGGAAGGGAAGATTTTAAACCAAATAGCATCTCTGCACAGAGCTAAATCAAGTCAGAAATTCTTTGGGCTGCCATCATTTGGTGTCATACTTTGCCTTTTTTCCCGTGCCACATGGCCAGCAGTGAGAAGAGGACACAGATGAAAAGTAATGTTCCAGGTGAAAAGGTAGGAGTGAAAGGACATTTTTCCTATCCTTGTTATCAAACAAGTTTCTGGGGGGTGTTTTTCTCAGGTATGTTCCATCATTTCTCCTAGTACAGGGTGCCTGCTTTAGCTAAATTATTCTAACGGCTCCACTCTCTTGTTTCACAAGTTTCTTACTGGTGCCCTACATTTTCCTATGGACTTGGGATACTTTTATTTTATGCCATTTACACTTGGTCACATTTTCACAGTCTAATGCTGCCATTTATCATTGCCATTGGGATTACATTGGACCTGGCTATATGATACGCTTAAAAATATATATATTTCTGTCCAATGGGAAAGACAGGAGAACATGAATTGCTTTAGAACAGGCACCAGTGAGAAGTATCAGGGGATGCCAGGCTATGAGATGGATGTTAATCTAGCTAGATAGTGTGGCTGCAAGACGCATTTTCCCAACAAAGGAAGGTGGCTGCATCCAGACTGCTTATTCAGAAACACCTATGCTTTGTGCTATCTCCTAATTCACATGTAGGGATTATTGGGAAAATACTTGTTGATATTGCTAGAGCAATAGCAGAGATCATGTAAACAACTGAACTATTTGAACAATCATCAGCCACTGCTCAAGGCTTGATCTTGTTTTGTTTGCAAGTATGGACACTACCTACAGTGCTCAGAGAAATCTGTTTACTGTAGCCCTGTTGTCAGCAGAGTTTCTCTACTTTATCAGGTTTAAGGACACAGGGTTTGTCAACCATCTTCTTCAGGTGTTTTCACATTCTGCATATCTGTTATGGTAAGGGTGATTGACTTGTATTTCCACTGTTTCATTTCTAACTCCCTTTCTTGACTTTTTACAGAGATTATGAACATTTTGACTGATGCTAAATACAGTTTAATCCAGAAACTAAACCAGTCCCAATGTTTATGACTCTTCTATAATAATAATAATAATTATTATTATTACTATTACTATTACTATTATTATTATTTTGTAAGGCACTGCTTTGTTTGTCTTCAAGTTTTATTGTCTTATCAACCTCTGGAGCATCACACTGAGCAATAATGAAAAAAAAAAAAAAGCCTATGTTCTTTAAATGGTTCTTTATTAACAGAAGTGGGTTCAGAGGTGCTGCACTCACAGTCCACCAGCTGTGTAAAGGCTGATTGTGAGTACAATCTGTACTCCTTTCTTCAGGGTTGGTGCAGGTTGCTGCAGGAAGGAAGCCACCGCTTAAGCTATTCTCCCACCCACTTTCCTCTGGACTATGACTAAACAGACATAAAGTCCTAGCTATTCTGTCATCCCAGGACCCAAACCTGAGGTAGCCTGAAAAGAGGAAAGGGATCCTCGCTCCCTTCCTCCCAGACACACATAGTCCAGGGCCCAGGTCACAAACTAGGGAAAGCTTCTTAGGTACCATCCTTTAAAGAATGTCACAGAACTTCCGTTGCTGAAGAAAGACATCTGCATCCTCTGGATTATGTAAAACAAACATCTGGCAACCATGGCTTCCTCTTAGCTTTGCTGTTGTGTGTAGTAAATGGAAGTCCCAGCTCCCACAACTGTCATTTGGCTCCAGCAAGCACTATGACTCCCCTTTTGTGAGAAATGAAGAATAATCTGGCTAAATCCCAATTTCAGAGCTAGCAAACACCAAAGGTCCAGTCCCTCCTGCTGCTGTTAAAAGCTGGCTCCCCACTTCCAGGGATTAGCAAACTATGCAGACGTCCTTAGGAACAGAAAAATCAGCAGACTTCTGCTTTGCAAGATCTGAACAGAAATCAGTAGAGCTGCTCTCCATTTCACTGCCACGAGCAGTGATTTGCAAAACCCTGGAGCAAGAATGATATCAACATAAGTAAACTTTTCATTCACAGCTTTTCAATCTTGCTTCATCTCGATGAACACATGGAATATTCAGCAAACTCTGGACTAAATTATCTCTAAGTAAATAAATACATAAACATCCTATAATAACAAGCTAAATCCAGAGACCTCGCACCCAATAAAAGCAATGAAAAAGGCATCAGTGTCTGCAATAGCTTTCTGGATTCCCAACACATGCTAAGAGAAGAATATGGCCCTGCCTCACACTGTATCCCCATAATCAATCCCATACCAGAAGTCCCCACTGAGCATGTAACAATGTGCACTGTATATATTGCCCTTCTATTGTCTCTTTTGTCTTTGCCTAAGGAAAATATGCTGATTCTGCTGACAGTAAGGGCTCTGTAGTTGCAGAGCTGAAAACTAGGTTTTTCTCCAACTCAAACATGACTTAAGTTAAAAGGGAGAGAAAACACATGGGGGAACAGTGTGTATATCTCAGCAGAGATAAATTCTTTCTCACCTCAAGTGCACTCCCAGGGATGAAGACAGGTAACTCAAGCAATTACTACAGAGGCTTTTTTTTAAAAGAAGGGCTAGAGAGCCCCTTTGAAAGTTTCTTTTCTGCTGTATAAAATCCCCAAATGAAACATGATATCTCTACTTTCCAGAAGAGAAATAAAATCTTATCTATCTTATCACCTCAGGTTCCCTCAAACCTAAAAAGGATTTTTTGTTTTGTTTTGTTTTGTTTTGTTTTGTTTTGTTTTGTTTTCTCCATCCTTTAAGATTCAGTAGCACTCAGGCAGAAACAGGTGGTGGTATCCATCTGAAATCATGGGGTTACCTGTGATTCGCATGCAATCATTTTTACCATTTTGAGGTAACAGACCTCTACCTCTCAGTAATTGAGCTCTTGCTTCAAGAACCCATCCTCTACTAAAACACTATAACCACTGGTCTCTGAATTTTCTGCCTAGAATCAGCTTGTCTGTATCTTTCCTGTAAATCCAGTTACTCACTCTAAATAGGCTGTAAGGGCCTATAGAGCTAGTGCAACTAAAATGAAAAGCACAAGATTTGTGTTTTTTTTTTTTTTTCTACCTTCTACAATGTACACATCTACCTTCCCGGACTAGCCTCTAAGAAAATTTAAATCAATATTTTCATTACTTGCTTACATTTATATGTCCCCATAGTTAACGGTGCTAGCAGAATGAACAGAACCGTGGAAGTCATATGTGTTATTAATAAAGAACAGAATAAGTCAAATGCAGTTACTGAGGCAGTTATTAGGGCGATTAGTGGAGGCAGAGTTGGTTTTGCTTATTATACAAGTTTGCCTTTGACATTTCTCTGTGCACAGTCTGTCTTTCAGGATGAAATTTGGTGATTTACTGCAAGAACGACAATAAAGGTTCTTTTACCACTTTTGAATCAATGGGCTTTCCACTGTATGTACAGCACAAAATACATGCATAAGCCTGGCAGCTGCTAAACTCATTGATATATAACACCAGTCCCAAAATGGTGATATTTCACTTATGGAGCTTTATAAATTGTTAAAGAAATAAAATCCACCTTTGGGAAATAATGTTTCTTTATGTATCATTGTATCCATTCCGTCCCTCTTCCCCTCCCTCCAAAATTAAAACAAATAGTGCTGAAGCTATAAATCATTGCCATTGGCACTGGAAAGCCCTCAGAGATGTTCTTTCTGTGCCATTTCAGTAGACAGAAAGTCTAATGTACAGAGAGGTGACATTGCTTTATTTTATTTTTAAGTAGTTTGTTAGAATAACATGTCCCTCCTTGATCTCTCCAATGTACATCAATATTTCTTCAGTCATTTTAAACTCATTGCACATGATCCAAATTATTTCAAAGAAAGTCATTTGGAAATGAAGCATGCCTGGGAACTTTTGCTATCGTTATCTTTTACAGACAGGCACATCTTGAAATATCATCTAATACTGTAGGTAATGCAAGTAATAGGACTGGACCAGTTGCTCTGTCCTGAAATGTATATGGTTTTGAAAACTCATTTGCAGAAATTCAGCCTCTGTTGCTTGCTCTTAATTGACTGGAGAGTCACCCAATCTATAACTGGCTAAGTGATAATCCAAGAATTGGATTTGTACCATGAAAACTCAAGCTGAGAATTTCAGTAGTTTATTTAAATTTTGTTGTTGTTGTTGTTGTTTTTTCTACTGTTATTCCTGAGGGTAAACTCCTTTCTTAGAAATTTTCTCATGTTTTTCTCAAACATTGATCAAGTATTTCTGAGACATCCACCCACTTCCATTTTTCAGTAACATGAACCATCTTTTTTTCATCCACCCATCATTAGTTAGCCTCGTTTCCTTTGCATTCACTGCAAGAAATAAGGGCCAAAATATAAAGCTTTTCTGAGAGCTTCTGAGTTCAGTAAATGTCATCTTTACATTAGAATTTCCATCAGTTACAGCACATCCATGACTAAAAAGAGACAGCCTTCTCTTCTGCCATTTTTTATCTCATTAGAGGAAGAAAATAATATAATTAAGCCAACAATCCCCAAATTGAAATCAGAAAGTTAAATTCGTCATCAAAGCAAGTAAGTAAAATAAATATTTCTAAAGTAAAATAAATATTTCTAGGCTGCATTTTTTTTCACTTGTAAGTCTGCGCAGCACAATCCCAGCAGAAGAATTTCCACTCATACTGGCTTTATTTCCACAGCAATTGCTCTCCCTCATGGAGTCACTCTTTAAGGCAATTCCTAAACACAATGTTACTGAGACTCCTCAGCCATTACTGAAGTGTTTGAAACACCCTTAGGCATAGATATAGATACTACAAACCAGCTGATAGGTTTCTGAGCCCTTGGATCCTACTTGCTTAACTGAGCAGGTGGGGAATCTCTTCATTTTGGTGGCATTACTGTATGTGTATAGAGTGACTGAGAGCCTGTGACACCTGGGAAGGTGTTTGGGAGCTCAGCCCTCCCTGTTTTATTTTCCAAGTGAGCATCTCTCACAAGTGCTCAGTCCACACTTAGACATATCCCAAGCCTGCTGTCCTCTTTTCCTACCAGCATGGTGGGTTTTTTGTTTGCCTTTTTTTTTTTTTTTTTTTTTTTTTCTGCTGAGCCATTTGGTCTCTGGTTTACTTTTTTCTTTCCCCTGTATTGAGTCAGCATCTGCTGCTATCATATAATACAGGTACAGACCTCATCCACACAAGGCCGATCGTATCTCATCATCTGGCCTGGCATTTGTCCGTCACGCTGGGGCAGGGAATGTGATAGCAAGCTGACAAAAAGCAGCACACGGCTGTGCCTGGAGAGCCCCTTTGTTCATCTAAGCTTCCCCTGCTGCTTTTGTAACTCCAAATGGATTTCTGATTCCCTATCTCTTGGGTTTTTCAAGCCAAATGGTTTGGTCAGATCACAAGACAGCAGGTGCTGCTCAGCTCAACATTTGCACCTTCCAATCCAAACACACCTCTCCCTGCCGACCCTTAAAATCAATCAAAGAGACTTATCAGTTTGTTTTAAGCTTTGATGTTTGTCTGGGGTTTGTTTATCTAGCAGTTTATTCCTGGGAGTATGTTCTTGACATCTTGGAGTAGGTGGTAATTAGCAACAAGGAAGAAGGGCTGAGATAAGAAGTGGAATTTGAAAGTGGTGATACTTGGGGAGGCAGCTGCGCCGCGTCCCTCTTTCTTCTTAGCCGCTGAGGCAAGCTGGAGGCAGCAATGGGATGAGGCCTCAGCCACCAAGTGTCCTACCAGCCCCACACCACCCAGCCTGGCCCCTGGAGGAGACAGGGCCCAGGAGGAGCCTGTTTCTGCCTCCCTGCTGTTGCACGGTGTTCCCTGCTCCATGGGCCTGCTCTGCAGGGATAGGCCTGCCGCCAAAGGGCAGGGCCCTGCCATCTAAACGGATTTTCTATCCATTGGTTTCACAGCAAGAACAATTGGCAGCTTAAAGGAATGCCTGAGGAGGTTCAGATCATGCCAATACATCTTATATGAAGAAGAAGAAAAAAAAAAAAAAAAAAGAAAAAAAAAAAAAAGAGTTCAAAGAGTTCCTTTAAAGAATTCTTGGGAGTAAGAGCTGTTTTTTAATAAGAGGCATAAAGAGGACTCAATTGCTTGTTTAATAGATTAAATACTGGTGTTTTCCTATGCTTAAGGCATTCACTGCATGTCCACGGAGGAGCTTGTATGTGAATGTGGCATAAATAAGGCATAAATAAGCCCACACACTGTATGAAGTATATGGTGTATCCATATACTCACATGTACAGAGAGAGGAGGAAAGAGTAGTGAGAGAGCATAGCAAAAACTGTGTTCCAAACAGCCTTGGGTTTAGCACGTGTTTGAAATATGAAGCCTGGACCTGAGTTTTGCAGATGGCCCCTATCTTTATAACCTTCCCAACAGAATTCCATACAATAATGTAAGTCTTTAATTGCATTTTTTGAGTATATAACATGGAAGCAAAAGCACTCTGCCCTACTCCCACGCTGTGAAGCCTGCAAAAGGACCCACCTAAGCACACATTGCATGCTATGGAGAGGAAGGGAACCTTGCAACCAGGATGCTCCTGAAGTGCCCTAAATGGCACAAAAAGAGACTTATTCTCTCTCTGCTGGCTCATGGAGCAAAATCAGAGCGCAGAAACTACTGTAGAGAAGTCTCAGGAGTTTTCAAAATGTTAGCTGAAATAAAAAGCCTCTTGCTCTGAACTGAGCAACAAAATGGTTTTCTCAGTTCAAGGAGTGAACCCTACCCTAGTAGCTGAAAAAAGCCATACCTGTCTGGGGTCAACCCAAATCATGATTTGTTTTTTAAGCAAACAAGACCAGGTTTTCATTTAGAACAACCAGAAAATGATCAGTCCCCACCTGAACTATTCCTTATCCAGGGTGGGGGCTAATACTTTTAACTCCACGGTTTTGTTATTTTTACCTCATTTCTCTAGGTTCTAAAACATTGAGTTTTTTTGTTTGTTGGTAGTTTTTTTTGTTTTTGTTTTTGTTTTTGTTTTTGTTTTTAATGTGTTTTTGTTTGCTTGGTTGTTTTGTTTTGTTTTGTTTTGTTTTCAGAAGAAGAAACAGCCTTTACCAAAAATGTTTTTTTTTTTTCTTCCTTCCTTTCTTTTTTTTTTTTTTTTTTTTTTTTTTTCCTCCAGGGGAAGATGATGCATTGAATTTAACCTGAATATTTATATGAACAAAAATTCTCTGCCTTTCTCAAGAACAGACTCTGGGCAAACTATTTCACCCAGTTGCACTCTGGAGGTTCCCTGTGGGAAGGGTGCAAGCTCTCTTGGCTAGGCACTCTCTGTTAGAGTAGTAGATGACTTCACTCTCATTATGCACATAATCTTTTCCTACACAGTGTACATCAAACCTAAATTACACTGCATATGTTAAGCCTGTAAGCGCACAATTTTATAAGGATCACATTGCTTCTGTCCCAAGGATATTATATGGGGGGTATTTCTGCCGTTGCTTATGTTTCTGGACATTGCCAACAAACAGCAGGGTTTTAGCTGCATACAGAGCAGGACTGTAGCTTTATACAGTAAGAAGACAGTACTTAATAAAACCCAGCCTCAGCTTTGAGGCTGCCCTTAAACTAAATGCCTTTTATGCTAATTTTTGCTCAATACCACTATCTCCATTTACAAGTGACAAGTCACTAATGCTAAATATCACATATAATCAAATGGTGTGAATTGAAATAGTGCCTCCAAAACACTGCAAGTACTTGTCATTAGATATTGCATTACAACCATTTGTTTTTAATGGAGCTGTCTTTTCCTGTTGGCATTGATTTACATACAGGCAACAGAGCATTAACAAACACAGTCCTCTCTCACTTGCAGTCAGACATTATGACAATGCAGAGTTCAGGATCCTGAGATCTCTAATAGTCCTCTAACACTGTAAAAAATAAACAAAACAAAACAAAACAAAAAAAAAACAGGCATTTGCATTCTGTCTATCCTTTATAACATATGAACCTAGAGTTTCTGTACTGTTTTACACCAAACCTAGAGAAAGTTGTCCCACTTTCTGTTCTAATGTTTTGTGTCAACAGAAGTTTAGGATCTACTTCTGGTCCCCACTGAAGTCATGGGAATCTTTTAGTTGATGTTAATGGGAATTGGATCAGGCCAGTAATTGGAGACACTGAAAAGAATCCCAGATGCTGCATAACAAATGAACTATCCACTGAGGTATTCCCTCTGCTCTGGGAAGCTGCCACTGGGAATTGCTGCTACCTTTCTGTGGAAATACTGAAGAAGAAAAAAAGGAGGAAAAAAAAAAAAAAAAAAAAAAAAAACATGGATGTCTGATGTCAAAGCTGCCAGTCCCACAGAGAGTTTTAGTGACACAGAAAATTCCTAATAGTCTGAACAATAAAAGAACTTCAGCAAGTGAAAGAGCTACATATTTGGGCTTTTACTGGGGAGTAGAGACCCTTGAAAACAGCAGATCATGCTGATAATATTTGTGAATTTATCATTTGACAGGACAGGTCAGCACTGTCTGAATCTGGTTCCCTGAACAAAAGTGTGAGACAGAATTATTCAGCCCTTAATATGTCAAATTTAAAGTAAAACAAAGCAGGTTAGTACTTTTATTTTCATTTATTTATTCATTACTAAAATACCATATTCTTTCTCTAGCAGCTTCCATGCTTGATCAGCTGTGGAAGTTACAGATGTACTTTATATGCCCTTTTGCCTTTTTCCCCAAACTTTGCTGGATATTCTTCTGAAATGTGTGGTATTCACCTCCTGTCACCATTAAAAAGGTGCAGCCACCTCAGATCTAGTCACAGCATTGATGTGCAGAGGCAGGACCCATAGTTAGGGAAGAGGATGTAGTGATTCATCCTTTCTTGAAAAATGACTCATAGAGGAAATTGCATGATTTGAAATGACATACCACACTGTAACCTGTTGTGACCATGCCCTCCTGCCATACCATAAACTGTCTTTCCCTTGGAAATTCAGCAGACATGCCAGGCACATTTCAGCTATAAACCACTACAAAGGCAGCAGGCTTCCTATTTCTCTGCCACTCTTTACACAGCTAACAACTCCCAAAGTCTTGTTGCCACAATGACCAAATTCAGTGTCACCGGAGACACACAAGGTAAGGTGAAATGAGTAAGAAGGGGTGTGAGAAGCAAGGACAGAATGTGCATAAATGCAGAAAACAAAAGGAAACTACAAAAAGATGGAGAAAAAATGTCTAGTGTGAATTATTTGCTTTCCTGCACTCATAATTCCCTATAAATATTAATAAACCTTTTGCTACAACGTGAGACAACATGATTTTGTAATTAAAGTATAAGTCTATTCCTACTCATGTGCTACAGACTTTCCACATCAACATGCATAAATCGCTTTCCTTTTATTTTTAAAGAAACGCTCTAGCAGACTCATTCTGAGAACAAGCAGAAATCAACCTCAGGTTAGCACAGACCAAGTGAACTTCTGTGTCAATCTCAAAATCATACAATACCTATTCTAAAAGGGCTAAGTTAGTCTATTACAAATGTCCAACTGCAGTTCAGGAAAAGTTGCTGATTGCTAAGTAGGACTCTGTGGTTCTCTGAAGCTAGCTTTCAAGCTAGCACACAGAACACAGATTTCAACTATGTTTTCTGAGAATAGGATAGCAATATTTATCTTTACATGTTTGTGGGGACATCAATGAAACTGACATTTTTCTTGATTGGAAGAAGCTTGAGATTTCACTGCTCAGATATGTTAATAGCTAACAATGAAAACCACAGCTGCAAGTTTCCTATTCCTCTTCTTCTCACTACAGAAGAAAATTCATTATAACCAACGTCTGCAAGCATGGTGAATTTCACTGCCCTGGCATGGGTGAATCAGTGTTTGTTTCAACACCAACTGTTTCAATAAATTCTCAGCAAGGCTCAATGTAGATTTCTGGGATAGTTTAAAGAATAATCAAAACATTGATAAAGGATAAATCCCCATTTCCAAATTCTCATAAATCTCCACAAAGCTACTTTTCATGATGCACATCTCCAGGCTTTTTCTTAGAGTGCTGTAAATTTATTCTGAATTATTGGAAGAATATTATTCAGTTTCTTCTTATCTCGGTTCTCAAGCTGTGAAATAGGGATCTCCTTTGCTCCTTCATCTACTGTGTAGCTTGTCTACCAAAATTCCAATTTTTTTGAACACTGCTCTTACTTTAACACTGGTTAGCATGTTATGCCTCACATGTTGTGTGACAGTTCCCCAAGCTCCTGTAATAGCAACAACAATAACAATGAGTGCTCAGGTGTTTTTAAAGAATCTTAAAAATATACTTTTAGCTAGAGCAAAGGCTGCTATCTTTTACACTACAAAAGAGAAAAGAAAAAAAAAAAAAAAAAAAAAAAGTAGAAATGGTTCTACTCTGGAATTGCCCTACTAGCTCAGAGCGAGTCTTCTGCTAAGTTTAGGATGACAGAGTTCTTTGCACAAACAGTAAGTATCTCATAAGGATTTTACTGGGGGATAAGAACTTTGTGAAATCTTAGTACCTCTGAAAAATCATTAGGAGGCTGGAGCAACACACTTTCTTAGCGAAGTCCTAATATAAACTGTGGCAGAGGGAACTGATACTACAGCTCTGCAAATGTCTCATGAAAGGCTTATATCAGAAGCCTTTCAGAAATGTGCCCTGTCAAAGAAGACAATAACCATGAAAGGACAGGGAAGCTTATGATTTTATGCTTTCTTCATAGCTTTGCAGCATTCTGGTGTTTTATAGCACTAACAAAATGTGACATTTGGCTTTCTCATGGGACCTTGTTTCCCAGCTTGTGGGAATACCACAAAAGTACCATATGACATGATATCTGGCAATGTATATGGCTCACTTAGGCATTAAGAAAGCCAATGAAAATCAAAAAGCAACTCACATACTGAGTTACTCAATTATATATTCATCCAAATGAATTATACATTCATACAAATTTCATTTTCTCCTCTTTTTCCTCTCTGCCTCTTTGTCTCCCTTTTGGATTTCATAGGATTATGCACAGAGCCCTAGTAAGATTTCAGTGAGAAGGGCCAGTCTTGCTGACACAAGTAGAGAACCTGATTTGGGGATCAGTTTTATCCCACTAGCTATGACATTACCCAATGCCCATCAACTGTGTAATGCCAATGAGTGGATAATCTAATTGCCACAAAGGAAAGGTTAACCAGCACTCACTGCTCCTCCATCTCTATTACCCTTCAGTCTGGCACTAGAGTCTGTAGCCACAGACACAGAAATTGTTCTGTAATGACAGGCATCACCAAATATAAACAGCTAGTAACCCTAAAATTAGACCCACCGGCTCTCCCTTGGTTTGGGGATATGTTTTATTATACCTTCCAATTGGCAAGCAAACTTTAAAGTTAATTTAACCCATTACAAAACCCTTTTATCTAATGGTTGGGCCTGTTGCTTTACATGCACTCTCTTCATTCTTATGTGGAGTTTTGCCAGCACAGAAATAGAACTAGCTAAAGCTAGCTGAAAATTTTCCACCTAAAATATATTCTGGCAGATAACTGGAGTTAATGATTAAGCAAGGTTTTTTACATCTTAAGTTTCTCTTGTGTTTAGAAAACCTCAGCTGTCAAGTGACTGGACAGAAGAACCATTCAGCAAGAATATTAACCTATAATAATTCTCAGTTTTCAATTACAAGGTAGCATGGCCAAAGACTATTGCATAGTAGCATGCAAATAACATACTGCATAGGGCAAGTAGGAAGAGGTACTCCACTCCTGGATGCATGCTAGTCAAGAAATCTAGAGCACAGCAAAAAGCTCAGGTATAAAACACCCAAACTACAAACATTGTGTCATCAAATGTGCATCACTTAAAATTAATTTTCTATTTCTCAGTCTGAAATTTTAATTTGTTTAAATTGTCATTAAAATTTGAAATGTTCTCTGGGGAATAATCAATAAGAGGAAAAACAAGTTCCCGTAGATTTTGCCCCAGCCTAGAAACAGATTGACATCTTCCAAGCTAGGCATGCACGTCTGAACCCTGGCCACTTGTCCTCAGTAAGTATACATTTAGTACCTATACATGATTTTTTACACATGTATTTGACTTTTTTTGATCTCTGAGCTAGAGATTAACTGAGATAGTTGAATAACAAATTTATGTTGATTATGTAATTAACTTTAGGCAAACACTCCCTCTTTGACAACTCAATATTAATTCTTCATATCATATGACCACCATTACTGGAGGCATACAACTATCTTAGTAGTATTGTCAGACCCTATTAACTTTTCATTTATTTTTCTTATGTAGACTGAATGTAAAGCTGAATCTCTGCTACCAAAACTGAGCAAAGTGAAATCCTCTGAGCCCCTCCATCATTTTTTTTTCCAGCTCTATATTTAGTTCGAATGCTAACAATGTATGAAGGTCAAGATATTTGCTTTGACATTCATAAATGGGTGGAACTGCCAACACTCTTTTAAAACTGCTAATTAGGGAAAAATTTAGGTGGGACTCACACATTTATGTTGGTTACAGGGAAAGCTGGCAGGCTCAGGGAACCTTGCACTGAGCATAGAATGAAACAGCACATTGTGAGTCATACACTGAAATCACTTCTAATTGGGAGTAGCACACATCTGGCAGCGATCAATGACAGATGATGGGATACCTTTTTCATCCTTTCTCCTCTAAGCCTATCAGAAGTCTCATGACTGGCTTCTGGTTCTCATGACTGTTAGCAATAACAGCAAACAGGCAGGAAGACTCTGTTGAAAACATTTCTTCAGATTTCAATCCAACAGCTTTTCCCAGAGCGGCGATTGGCCAAGCCCAGTCCACAGAGCTGCTGGACATCACATGGGACCTTGTGCAACTCCCTGAACATCAGGGTTTCCAACACCTCCTCTTCATGGACATTCATTTGATTTTTACTTCAGCTTTCCAAGGAAGAAAATTCCTGTTCCTTGGCACAAAAGAAAGGTGGAAAATGGCATGTTTCATGACGTCAGATTCTGTTAATTCACCTTAATGAAGTAGAAGCTATAATTTAGAATTTAGAGTGATCACATGCAACTCTGGTAAAAGATATCTTTCCTTCCTTTCTTTCTCTCTCTCTTTCTTTTTCTTTCTCTCTTTCTTTCTTTCTTTCTTTCTTTCTTTCTTTCCTTCTTTCTTTCTTTCTTTCTTTCTTTCTTTCTTTCTTTCTTTCTTTCTTTCTTTCTTTCTTTCTTTCTTTCTTTCTTTCTTTCTTTCTTTCTTTCTTTCTTTCTTTTTTTCCCCACTTTATTTTCTACAGCTTTTTTATGTGAGGTTGTAACTTTGAAACCCATCAGTATTCCTCAGAAATGTTCGTATCTCAAAGGCCACCATCTCCACAAATATTAAAATACCTAATACTGGGAGTACATTGAAAATAATGAAATGGTGTATAAACACAGTACTGATTTGGTTTTCACACTTGTATAATCTGCTCAAAAGTAGATACATCTTCAAAAACTTTTTGGTCCTTTTATCCTACCACCACTTTCTTCCCTCAGTTTCCAAAAATAAAAGGCAAATATACTATTTAGAGCAGTGTTACAGAAGCAAATAAAGGCTTCTGTTTCATTATACAGAGGATTCAGTAGAAGTTTGGTGAGTCTTATCGATCTCCAGTCCTATAAAACACTGCATATTTAGTAAGTGAAAGTCATGTATATATGGCAGTCACACAGACTATTTTTCCAGTTTCATGTTGACTCTAAATAGTCCAGCCACAGAATACCAAAGTGAAGCCTGCTGGAAATTCTCCAATTAAATGTGCTTGTTTTGTTTGTTGTTTTCTTAATTAAAATAAATAAATAAATAAAATATAAAAAAAAACAATTTCTGTGCATTTTCACAATGCTTCTTTAAGAGAAGTTCTCAAGCTGGTGATCAATATTTCGTCAAAATATTAGAGGGAATGGGGAAGAGAGGGAGAAGGAGAAACAAACAAATATCTGGGACCTACAGTGGAAATACTATCCCAAGCCGCCCTTTTGGTTAGGTCACCTACCAGGATTGTGGGAAAACTTGAGTTCATGTTTCAGCTCTACATTCTTCAGAACAGGGATTTGGACTTATGTTTCTTACAGTCCAGGTACGTATTATATCCACTAGGTGAGCCGTGCCACATGAACACTATCTGGAGTGCTAAAGCTGTTTTATTCTATATACAGATTCAGCTTTCATTGGAATAGAGATTTGAATCTGGGTCTACAACATCAGTGTGTTTTCTAGTGACCCTTGAGTAGCCTGGAGGAGGACTCTGAAGCATATAAAAATTTTAAGGACTTGATTTCATGATTGTGCAGAATGGCAAAAAGGACACATTGCAAAAAAAAATTTACAGGACAATAAAACACCAGATATCTAGTTTTACTTCAGGAATTGAAGGCCTAGTATATAGACACGTGATACTTCAGGTAAGAGATTAGTTTAGTTGTAGAACAATTTCAAACATGTCTTCAGTCCAATAAATGAGTGCTGATCCCCAGCATCACTATTTTTTGCCTGGCCATATTCAGTTCCACTTTTACTTTCCCTTGACAGTATATGCAAAACACCACTGAAACAGAAGATGCAAGAGGAATCCAGAACAACCCTCTCCTGGGTACTTACCATGGCAGTAGCACCAACTTTCAAGAACGCCCGCTTCTCAGCGAAATTATGCCTAACTTCCACACAAAGGCACACTGAGGCTTGGACGCATCTTTCTCCTACTACTCTGTACTTCTGTCCCCTTTTTTCCTACAAACTACAGCAGTAAATATTCTTTATCCATCCCTTTGCAGAGACCTTAATGCTATAGATAGGCAGGTCTATGAAAGGGCTCAAAAAAACATTTAGAACCCAACAGTGGTCAAACCAAATACTAATGTTGCTCTTCTTGGAAGTACTGGGAAAATACTCTGGTAACTGTATGCTGTAATTGTGATGTAATCCTCATCCCAAATAAATAAAATTATTAGCATAGAAAAAATCACTTAACACAGAAAGTACAATGCTGGAAAGAAGCATCTTATTTAATGATCACTTTTGTGTTTTTGTGATGTTTAACTCTGCTTATGCTAAAAAATAAAATAAAAATAAAAATAAAAATAAAAATAAAAATAAAAATAAAAATAAAATAAAAATAAAATAAAAATAAAAATAAAAATAAAAATAAAAATAAAAATAAAAATAAAAATAAAAATAAAAATAAAAATAAAAATAAAAATAAAAATAAAAATAAAAATAAAAATAAATAAAAGTTAGCTCTGCTGCTAAGAAAGAAAAGGACTCGGTTTTGTCTACCAGGTCACAGGCAATCTTTGGCTAGAGGTACTTTACTCTGAAAAAGATCTTATAATTAGCTTCTTCAGACAAGGAATCCTCTCTCTTCCTATCATAACAATCTCAACAGCTGTAATCAATTCCATTTTTTTCCTTTGTTGCTTCTATATCACCATAATGGGAAGATTTCATTTTGTTTTGTTCTGGTTTTGGCCTGAACATGTCATATCTAAAAGAGACATTGGAAATAACCAATATATCAATCCAAATTATATTAGTTGCAGGAAAATCCTAATGTACATAAGAAATTCAGGAATATTTGCATATATACACATACCTGAATATGTATCAATATTGCAGCTTTATAGCAAATGTTCATTATTGAAATAAGAAGGAACACTAGGACACTTCACTCTCAGCCAACACAACAGACCCAGAGAAGAGAAGGAAAAGGACTTCTTACTTTTACTAACTACAATAATGCCTAGAAGTAGGTGTGACAACCAGTTCAGTGTAGCAACAAGAAGCTAAAGGCCCCCAAGCAATAAGTGCAATTGATTAGAAAATGAGAACAACATTGCAAGTACCCTGCACAGGAGATGAAAAGGCAGAAGAGTTCAGTGCACGTTCACAGACTTTGTGCAAGAATATACATGTAACTCACAAACAGGTTGTTCCACACCACAAACAGCAAGTGCCGGCTGCAAAGTATATCATCCTGACAGACCACTGAAGACAAGAGGACGTCACTCATGGATAAGCTACATTTTGCATTCATCTCTCTGTTACACACAGGTTTTGCTGGGTTTTGTTTGCTGGGTCCTTCCAGAGCAGCAGTCAATTTTAACATTGCTTCAGTGAGGAGTAGGGGGGTAGTGTGTTATTCTTAGAGAGAATCAAGCTTTACCTTCAGACTTGGACCATACTCTGCTTGCCCTTCCTTCCACAGATTTTCTGTGCTATCTAAGCATAAATCTTGTTTCCATAAAGACAGGCTGAACTCCTACTGTGGTCACCAGATTGCAGCAGTTTGCCCCATTACAAACTGAGGAGGGTTTAGTGAAGAGTTTTTATTTCTCAGTATGTCCCATTTTTATACAACACTACTTTACAAGGAATTTTAGACTACAAAACCTTTGAGGTTGTCCTTCTTTGTCAGTCACACTTCTCAATGGTATGAACTACCTACCATGAGCAATGCACAGTTTAAAAGTGCACAGGAGAGATGATGCAGCTCACTCAAAGCACCAAAAGAAAGGGCAGCTCTAGGAGCAGCAGCAGGGGTGGCCTAGTAGTGCTCTCACAGGCATTTCCCTTCTCTCTATTGCACTGGCTGAGCCAAGCATGCTGATGGGCATTAGGGATGCTAGCAGCATTAGTGTGAGATGCACCCATTGCTTTATGCCTCCTGATGTGGTGATCATGTGTAGCCAACAGTCCCTTACCTCACTGTCACTACAGAAGCTGCAACTGACTTCCTCAGGAATCATTTGCAGTCCAAAAGAGACAAGTTGTTATCTTCTTGAATGTGCATGAACTTTTATTCCCTACACAATGGAGCTCCAACCATTATCTGGAGTGGGAATGACTCGACCTGACATAACAGTGTGCAAAATCAGAGCATGTGCATAGCCAAACATAAAGTTGGGGACAGAAAAACATCATGTTGGAAGGTATTCTAAATGATGTTAGAATCTATGTAACATTTCTAAGATCCCATACTCACATTCTGAAGAAGTTAAACACTTTGATTTCCATGCCAGGGAGCATCTATTATCAGTTTTTGATAGTTTATGTTCTCAGGACTGCCTTAAGAATAGAGATAATAATAGATAATAAATTCAGAAACAAGAACAATCTTCTTTGCTTCATAACAGGTAGGATTGGTCAAAGAAGTTCTGGACGATTTTTTAATTTTATTTTTTTCAAATAAACGCAACCTTTTAACAGAGGAAAATGCTTGGCAAGGTTTGTGAAGAAAAATGGTTATTTTCCCCAAAAGGAAAGGGAAACCCAAACATTTCCGGGGAATTGTTTCAGCCTTACATGTGGACCTTGGGGGCAGGGGCAGAATTAAGTACTATTTTGACGAGAAGTGAAAAAAATATTTTCTACATCATTTTTTTTCCAAAGAGAACAGGAAAATCTTACCTTACTCATTACACATTCTGGTTAGGGCCACATCTCCTGAGATTTTATAGGGACATGGAATTGGAAATGGGAATACTAACTGGTGGGTTTGAATAATGTGCTATCTAGAAAGTGATATAAAAACAGAGTAATTATTCTGCCTTTTTTATTTTGTTTTGCATTTGCTAAGAACTCAGGTTGGATACCACTCTGATTTATATTTTATTGTTTGTTTTTTTTCCAAAGGGATTTTCTCATTTTTAAAACTGCAGACACATAGGTAGATGCAGGTCCAGATATCCCTAGTGCATTAAGTGATGCCTTCAGCCAGCTGAAAACTCTTTTTGATCTCTCTGATAATACCAGGCAAGCACTGATCTGAAAAGGCAGATTACCACCAAGGATTAGGCAGTACAATAGCATGCTGAGAATGCAAGAGGATGATGAGGTTTAGCAAACAAGCTTGGAATATATTTGAACTCAACATCGAACCCCAAACCAAGGCATGAGAAGAGAATTGAGGGGGTAGCGAACTGCCCTGAGAAATGTTCTATGAGAGAGGGTAAAGTTGTTTAATAACTCGATTTTAGCTTAAAATCAGGATTTAGCTAATCAAGAAAGCACATTCTGCATAGAAATCTCTTCTCAGTGCTGAAAGCACAGATTGAATGAACAGAGTCTTAGCTACACTTTAATTGTCTTCAGACGATCTTTTAAGGCATGTGGATGGAGCAGGTCACACTGCTGTAGCTGCTGTCCTCAGGCAGTATGACACAGTGAAGTCAGGACTTTACCAAAAAAAAAAAAAAAAAAGCTTTTATTTTCAGGACTAGCCACAGTAAATGGACTGGTTATTTGGTATGTGAGATAAGAATTGAACAACATCATTTGAACACACTAGTTGTCTTTCAGTGTTTTGTCACTTGACCAGTTTAATGCTAAGGTTAAAATGCTGTTACACAACATGTATCCACCCTCCTGTGTGTCAGAAATGTGAGGAATGTTTGCAAGAAACAGCAGCTTGCGCACAGTTCCTGTCATCAAACCCCAAAGTTGAAATGGCTGACATTTCCTGGATCTGCTTAGCTCACCTATGAAGAAAGAGTTTGCAGTGCGTGTGTGCAGACAGGAGCAGAGTCATTAAAACTGGAGCAGCTCTTGGGCAAGCTCCAGTTTGCATGTTACATATTCATAAATTGCTGTGTTAGAATGGCTTCCAACAGTGCAAACGTCAATGGAGCCTGCTGGAGCAAGCCTGAGGTATGCCATCTATGTGTCTGATTGCCTGGAGTTCAGAGGAACTTGCTGAATGTATTACCAACGGGAATGAAAAGGCTTGCATCAGGGTAGCTGGCCAGGTACAATTGCTGGATGTTTTAAAGGACGTGTCGGTGTCAAAGCATTGCACGTCTGTAATTTTTCTAACTCATTTGTTGTTTGTGTAGTCCCTGAGAATCTCCAACAGGAATATTTCATTTTGTTGTTCTTTCAAAGAACACATATTAATTTATGTTATAACAAAAAAATGTTCATTAAGGCTTGGCTAATAGCACTGATTATTTGTTTATTTTCACTCTGCACAGCCTATTTAATTGTGTATACACATACCTACAATTACCTCTTTGAAATGCAAATACACAGTTACTAAGGATAACCCTTCTCATTTTCAAGCAACTAACACTTTATATATATATATGTATCTTTATATATCTTTATATATATATATATATATATATAAATGCTAACTGTATCCTAAGCTCCCTGGAAAAGAGCATATTTTAAACTCTTCCCACATTGCAATGGCTTTCACCTGCTCCAAATTATTATCTTTGCCACTGTCACAGCTCCCTTAAATTTATCACAAGTCAGAAGCCCTAGGCAAGGGCTAGGAGATCATTTCACCAAGGTACCAGCCAGCTTACAGAACTCTTCTAATAAAAAGGAACAAGAGTGTATTTTCTGCCAAATAATGTCTCATCAAGCCTCCAACTCCACTTGTAACCTATCCATGGAAAGGCCTGGGTTGGTACAGAATCATTTGTTACTCTCAATTATTCACCAGATAGTTTATTGCTATTTATTTCCACCCACAGATTGCTCTCAGACTTTCCTTTGGGATGGGATTTGCTTCCTAAAGGGAGGATTTCAGGATTTGACTAAGCAGCATGCACTGCAGAAGATATCACATAACAATGGGTTTGCTTCCTAAATGTCAAACCCACAAAGTGTTTGCAAAGTGACCATACCAACCCACCTTCATTTTCCCATCACTCCCCCTACCCCTAATCTTTCTGCAATTACTGATTTCAGTGGTTACCCATGGAAGTCTCTCTTTCAACGGTATTTTTGTGAACAAATATTTCCTTGTCCCCCATTCACAAAAAGCACATTAAAGCAGCATGTCAGTTAGAGTGTGGGCTGTCTTTGAACAGATGTTATGAATACTGTTTTGCAGGATTTGCCCAGCAGTAGATGAGAACAAGTAATGAGGAAACTAGGAACATGGGTAATGAGGCCATAAGGTGTGGAAGCTTTCCAGGAGCAAGGGGAGCTGGGTGGAGAAAAGCTTGCCTTACCAATATGTAGCCACAAACCTTTCTCAGACTTTATTTCTATTTCTTAATGGTCACTCTCAAGAAAAAGTATTCACGAGGGCTCATTCCCTCGAGAATTAATTTACCTTTGACTTAAAGGTGAACACAAGCATATACACCTCCACATAAATCTTCTAATTCCATAAACATGATATGTAAAAGTGGGAAAAGATTTGGGATTGATCCAATGTACTTAAATGGGGGGGCGGGGGGGGGAAGGATGAATTGTGTCCTTATAATCAGGTTGAACACTTGTAACTATAATCTTCTCTTAGAGCCACAAACAGTTCTTTCACCTGTGTGTTTTTCAACCACTTTATTATTTGTTCTGTATAAAACATATAAAGATAATTAATGGGCTGAATTGTACAAGAGTTCTCCTTATCTCTTAGTGGGTAGCATGGGGAGAGGTAAAATGACCCCAAAAATTATTTCAATCAGTGAATGAACAGATGATATCTCATTTCAGCTTCAAGACCTATCCAACAGTACTTTAGTAGAAATACCAGCAAAGCAGCACACAAATAACATACATATCTTGTAGATTACATAATTTATTTGGAAATGTTTTCATTCAGTTAAATAAACTTCAGAAAACTACAGTGGAGCCTTCTTATAAATTAACTCTAGTGCCTAAAATCCCATGAGCTATGAAATGTTAAAGAAGGAAAAAAAAAATTAAATACATAGTGTTGCTGAGCAACATGGCTCACTCTTAAACAACTTTCCCTTGTATGTAGTGCCTGAGCAAGAGACTACTGTGGAGTCTGTGTAAGTACTTGCCCTATGGGTAGTGTGATTTTGTTACAATCCTTCAAAAAACAGCTACACAGACAGTTACTGAATTCAATTATAAGGAGTCTTCAGGGTTATTCCATTACCTCTACCTTTAGCTCACAGTCTCAAATCAAAAGTTTGGCTGTTCTTTTTTTAATTTCATTCATTGAAAATCCGTGATATGAACTTTCAGCATGGAAATTGATCAAAAAATCTGCAGTTTCAATTGAATGTAAATGGTTTAGGAAAGTCTCTACCTTTACAGACTGATAGAGGCAGGTTCAGTTTCCCACTGCCCTGTCCAGATGCGTGCTGGATGCCCAAGATCTCAAAAAGTGCAGAGCAGAAGCAAATTGCCCAATGGGCTCTGCACTTGAGCGGGTCTGGGTTGATGCCATTAATACCAGTCCTGGGTTGCCCTGCAAGCATCAGCCCCAGGAAGACAAGCCCTGCCCCTGTCTTGTGAGCTCAAAACTCCCAAACTGCCCCAAGCTATTAGAAAAGAGTAATTTCCCACAAATCAGAAATCTTGCTGGTTATTTTCTTTTCACTGATACCAGGGCTCCTAGCAAAAACAGCTTATATTGCTCAGTACTTATTTCAGCTTCCACCCATCTGCATGCATCTACATGCATCTGCCACCATGTTTATAATGATGAGGAAGGGGTTAACCCAGAGAGCAGGTGGAAAGCAACCCAGCTGCAAAAAGATTAAAAAAGCAGTAGGAGAGCACAGCCTGAAAGAGAAAGAGGCCAGCAGGGAGAGGAGAGGATGGCCTTAGCCTTGGGGGGGAGGCTACCAGTGCCACCCCAAGTAGGGGGAGCTGGCATACTGGTGTCTTTGGTGAGGCAGGTGTCTTCTGGCAGCATCGGATGTGGCTTTGATCTGAAGGCAGAGGCCAGTGGGGACAGGGTCCCCTGGGCAGGGGAAGCTCTTCGGGGAGATGACCTGTTTTCAAGGTTCAGTTTGGCTAAGCTTTAGTTCTCCTCTGCTTCACACGGAAATTACAAGGGAGGTAATTAACCTGTTAGGAGAAAAATCATTATTTTCAGCTTGATTTTTAAAGGTCCTTAGGCCCCTCCTGCACAAAAATTTGGGAACCGAGTGCTTGGATACTGCTTTAAAAATCAGGTCTTTCTAAAATTCCTACCTCAGACCAGACCAGAGCAAAGCTCTCTGCTGAGGTTTGAGGTGCTATAAATGAACCTTCTATATTGTCGATTGATGCTTTCAACTTCAGGCACCTCATCCGGACAGAAAAGTAATGAAAGACATGAAGAAAGTCAAGGGCTGGAAAAGAGCAAAGTAGACCTGTGGCCATGGCACAGGATGAGGAGTCGGTGACTCTAGGTCCTGTTCCCAAAACTATTGCTTACTTGCTGTGTGGCCTTGAGCAGTCCACTTGCAGGCTGATCCAGCTCCCAGTAAAGTCAATGGGAATTTTCCCATAGTCTCCATTGAATGCTGGATCAGGCCCTTAAATTCCCTGCAGCCCTCTCATTACCCCTCCTGCAAAGCTAGGATAACAATATCTTTGTCTCACAGGGTAGCAAGGGGACTAATTCATTAATGTTCGTAAATTTTTTCAGATCTACAGATGGAAGGCATTATGTCAGCACAAATTATTCTTATTTATTATCATTCTCATGGTATTTCCAATTGTTTCTGCTCACTGAAGCCAAGAAGTTCCAAAAATCTTATGAGAAAGTTTCTTCTCTGGAGATTGGACCCCATTTCTGGCCCAAAGATATGTGGAAGCAGATACATTCAGATGGCACTGGAATGAGGGAATATTTACTGAAATAAATGTCTAAATCTTTGGGGGGTTTCCACGAGTCCTGGAAATTGGAAGTATGCAACACTACAGAAAGTACAGTCCCTTAATTTTAACAAAAGACTCTGGAGCCAGCAGTCTAGCAAGCAAAACACTGAGGCCAAAATATTCAAATTCGAGTCTCGGAGCTTGCTGCCAGTGGGAAATCTTTGAGTTAGCTCCTAAGTATGTCAGGGTAGTTTTGGAAGAAAGGTGGCTTCTAGCTAGGGTTCCTTGTGTAGAGAAGGAAAGGAGGAGTCCCGTCCCTCCTCACACCCCCACTACCTGCTAGGAGTTAGTCAGATATCAGGTTCAGGCATGGAAAAGCAATGAGGTCAGGGGAGCTGGCAGCAGACAGGGGATTTCACTTGAGGGAGGTCATCGTGAGCAAGTGGTGATGTATCATCTGGGGACAAGGAAGAAACATGTTTCAGGTCTCACATACACACTCTTATCTCTGTGTGTGTGTGGCAGATGCCGTCACAAACGCTGCGCTGTAGAAGTTGGTGTCACAAATACTGCACTTCCCTTTTCGCTGCCATACTGTTCCTGCTCCATTCCTTTGCAGGTAGAGAGCTCACTATGCTGCTTTGGAAATGCAGGTAGTCTTAATGTACTGATAAATCCAGCTCTTTTAGTTCATACAATAAGTCAAAATTGGTCAAAGACAGGAAATTAACTTCCCTCCCTCCCCTGACTGTGCACACACGCACAGACACACGCATGCACATCCACAGCCAAGGCCTTCGGCAAGCCATCTGATAGCAATCAGTATTTTGAGAAGTGATAGCTCATCTGTAGATTCAGCATTCTTTTGCAGCAGAAGGTATTATGCAAACTAGTCCCATTAGAAAAGCAAACATCAAAGCAAAACATGTTTTCTAAGAGACAAATGCATAAACCCTGTGGTACCTGACACTGAAACAGAAATAGAATTACCCTTGCTCTCAATGGAAAGCATAGCTGCAGAGGATAATAAAGGAGCTTTGTACACTGTACCCTGAAGTTTTCTGTACTGTTCATTAAAGGGAGAGCAGTAAGCTTGGGAGATACAGCCTGGGAGAGCCTGAAAGGACTGACCCTGTCCACAGTGAGCAACAGGAGGACATGAGCTACACTGCAGCTGGCTGTGGAGCAGCACAGCCACACCATGCCTTTGGCACCAGCTGGAATGCAAGGTGCCACTCCAGCCTTAGGGGAAAGAGAGAAAAAAAAAAAAAAAAAAAAAAAAAAAAGAGAGAGAGAGAGAGAGTGCAGCTAAGGTTACACAATTACCTGTCTTGAAAATGCAAACTTTGAAAAAATATGCATACCTCCCTGACCATAAGTAGCCATGAAGTATGCTCCGTGGGTCCTTTGACTAAAGTCTAAACAGAGGAAGCTCTCTACAGACAGCCTTCTGCTTAGCAGCGGCTGCTGTTGCTCAGTCACTGCCCCTGTAAGAAGAAAAAAAAAGAAAAGAAAAAAAAAAAAAAAAAAAAAGAAGCTCTCATGGGCAGGATGGAAGGCAGAAGGTGTGAAATGAGGCTTGGATGATGTTGTCACAGTGCTGGTGAAACGGCACAGCCAGGTACCACTGATTCATTTAAATCAAGAGCAGAATAAATCAGAGCCTATCAGGACTACTGCAAAGTTGAACAAACTTACATTAGGGAGGAAATGGCTGCTGAGGTTCACAGGGTGAGCTGGAAGTACATGTGCTCTCTCTTTCTTTCTCCTCAGCCCCCCTCTTTTTGTCTTTCAGAGCCCATTTCTCTAGAGTGCAGATCAGCTATCAGACCGAGAGAAAGAGAGAGTGTGAGATGGCCGACCTTGTCCTCCAGTGCCGAGGGCCTGTGGGTTTGGGCCAGGAACAGGAATTCCCTGTACAGACACTGAGTCTGCTGGAGGAGACAGGAGAGCCTGCTCCACAGAAGAGCACTTTGTTCACTGCCACCAAGGAAAACTTACACAACAGACACACACAACCATGGAAATATGAATATTTTAAAAGTGTGTTTTTTTCCTAGAATACACAGTGCTCTTATTTCCTTAGGGGGGCAGTAAAAATTGGGCAAGAGCATATTGCCAAATGCATAAGAGTTAGTGAGGATATTAATCCTGCATGCTGTAGTTACAGAGGGAAGGTCACTAAAGAAAGTCTGAATAGATCAACAATTCAGAATAAATTACTGACTAATTAAATGCCTACTGGCTGTGTCTAACAGAGTGTTTTTTTTTTTAAAGTCTCTTCTGTTTTTTAATATATTTTCTGTCAGTTCATCACTTCTCAGAAAATGCAGAGTTAAAATATTTTTCCCTTTGTGCCCCAAAAGTGTATGTGCATCTGTGTTTGTGTGTGCACATATTTTATATGTGCAAAATCCAGGGTAGATATGGATACCAGATAGTGCTGTTGTGCAGCTGTTTAGTGCTGCATCATTCACACAGAGCAGCCCTTAAAGTGGCCTGAACAGGCCTGTGTGTGAATATAGAGAAAGTGAAGGGTTAAGACCCTAGCCTGGCCTGATTTCACAGGTTTCTTGAGGTACCTTGTTAAACTGTTTGGAAATTAATTCCTCTTGCTTTAAGCATCCAAGAGGTAGGTGCCACACTAGATACTCAGTGTGGACTCAGATAAGTGGTGATTCTTTTTGTCTTCAGATTCACTCCATATATCTTTTCTCCTTTCTTCTGACTAAAGATAAAGCCTGTGTGGATAGATTGGACTTGATAACTAACTTTTAGATGGCTAACATTAACTGATCTCCCTCTTTCTAGTCCATACTTCCCTATCGCACTTGGTCATATGAGAAAATATTCGTAAAAATCATGGGTTCCTTTTCTATTAAGAACACACAGAAAGAAAGCTTAGATGGCGTATTGGCAACTGTAAGCATCTTAATGCTGTTTTCCACACAGTCAAGGTTACAGCTCTAAAGAGCAGCAAAACACAACATGGTTCACAACGATGCGCTGCTGGATGTGGAGACCATACAAGTACACCAAGGCTCGTGAGCTGGAGGGGCCCTGAACACCAGGCTGTATAAATGGAGGAAGGCTTTAGGAAGCTCTGATGGGAACACTAGGCTGGTATTCCTATTGCATCCATAGCACCAGGTCTTTGCCAGATACGCTATGCCGCTGTTTGCTCATGGTCTTCTAACTTCTAACTGGGGAACTGGCCTCACAAATAGCCACCACAGGAAACAAAGTCAGCTTTATATCACCTTCCCAAACCCCACCTCCTGGACCAAGTCAGGAACTTCTTGGTGAGAACCTCAGCTGTGGTTGGTAGGGTACATGGATATGTTACCCAGTGGTTACCATTAAAAGTTAGTTTCTGAGAACTGCCACAATGCTGTGTATGCGTGTATACACACATACACAGACACTCTGTATACTGTACATAGGATCATGGTTTCACCTTTTCTGAGCCCTAATTTAACTCTATCAATGAGAGCTTTGCTTTTTTAAATAAATAAATAAACAAATAAAAAGGAAGAATTCATCTGAAATCCTGTAAAGTACATTTTAAAAATCTGGAACTATATGCTAGTCAAAGGAAACATATATTGATAGGAGACAAAAATCTTACAATTCTATGAAGGGTTTTGGGTTGGGGCTGCAGTTTAACTTGGTTACAGATATCTTCCCACTCCTCTTGTGTCACTTCAGATGGGGAACATTTTGTGTCTCTACTCCACCATGCTAATGTAAGTAACTGTAGACTTGTATCCCTTATACCAGAAAAAAAATAACCTTGTAGATCTCAGACCTTTTTACTTCTAGTAAGTAAATAGTGTTACTATGATATTCCTTGACTCATTTTATCCCTGCCTCTCCTGTCATCCATATGATATTAGTAGGGTTTTTAAAATATGACTTTCTTTCTCCTGCCCACTTCTCCCTATCTCAGTCTTTCTGTAAGGTTGCTTTCATTGATAGTCAGGGATTTCCCATTTAATATAGACAGTGGTTGATCAGAGAAAGCAAAGAACTCATTAGCTGTAGATGGGGATAAGGGAAGAACATGCATTCAGTAGTTATCTTGACATATCTATCAACTATGAGGTTCTCCAAAGAGAAGGGAGCTGCTGAAGAAGTGGATGATAGTAGAAATACAGAAACTTTCCAGTCAGGTGGAAAGACCTAAAGAAGTTTTTGGTGAACAAGAAGCTGAGGAATGCCAAACTGGACTTCACACAAAGAAGGTCAGGAAGGCCATGTAAGAGGTTTGAGATTAGGCATTCTTTATCCAAACGTTTTTTGTAGCTAACAAAAATTAATTTTGTTCAAAGAAAAGACTGAGGTTCCAAGTTGGTTCCTATTTTAGCTGGATTGATTCATTTCTCCATGTTTATTACTACAATAATTTGAAGGTATATGATTTGTAAATATCTAAGAAGATGAAATCTAGCATACTGCATACTTTTTACTTTTAATATTGGCTAAGTTTATTGTCTGTTGCATACAGCTTGTATTTCAGATGTATAAAATTCTCTTTCTTTTGTAGATTAATATCATTACAAAATATTACATATGTTTCATACTAACATAAATTATACCATAATGGTCAAGATACAGTTTTAACATCCACACACTGAACAGTGAAGTGGTACATAAGGCTTTTTATCAAAATTAGTCAAGTTCCAAAGAACTATGGATCCTTTGCCCTTAGGTAAGTTGGCATAGAGTGTAACATGTATTTTGGAGTCTGGGGGAAAGCTTAATATATGTAAAAAGTTATGCTTTCATTTCTGTTAATGCCAAAGCTCAAAACATATGTTTCAAATTCCACAAGAGTACCAGGTACTTGGAGATCACAGCCTACTATTTTGCCTTTGTAAATGCCTTTTGCATGTGCCAATAATGCAGTTGGATCACAAATAGAAAAACACAAACAGAGAAGTGGAAAAAAAAATCACCTGCTGTTTTAGAGATCTGGCAGAAGTCCATTACAAGTACAAATGCTGGGAGGCTATCATATAGTGTTACAATGTGCACAACTTCATAATCATTCACACAGTAGAATTTCTGATGGCAAACTGCTGTTAAATAGCATTTTCCTGAGCATCACTAGGATATGCAATTAACCTTCTCTGCTGGACATCAGTCCTTCACTTTGGGCAGCAAGCAGAAGACCCTAATGTGCACTTACAGAAAATACCCTTTCAGTGTTTTTCCATTGGCACACACACAGAAAGTTCAACTAGTGGCTCTGGAGGAATCTTGAGTCTGCCACATAGGTGGTCTGCTGCCTGCTGGAGAAGTCTGGATTCCTTTATATTTGGGACATAATTTTTCTATCACACTATGCTCACTGCTCAGAAATTCCAAACTCACTCTTTAAATCAAGCCCGAGGTTTCTCAAACACACAGTTCCATAATATATATATATATTATATATAATATATATTATATATATATTATGTATATAATTTATATATATATATATAATTTGTCTGTATATATATATATATATTTAGCACTACCACAGAAAAGGTCAGAGAACCACCACAGAGGTGAGGTTCAGCCTGTGTATAGGTATGGCAGTTACCAGATTCCTAGGTGACTACAGGTGACACAATTCCTGTAGATTATCACAGAAAGTCTCATTTCTTACAATCCAAACTCTGCTTCAGACATTTCAAATGTCGTCTTTGCCAAAAAAATAAAAAATAAAAATAAAAACAAACAAAATAAAACAGCAAGTAGGACTTAAAACCAGGATATTCAGGTTACAGAGTACGTGTGCCCATATGTATATACATGCATATCTATATACACTCTTACACATGTGTGCACAAACATGCAAATATACATACCATGCACTAAAAACTTGTAGTATCTAGGGTGCACAGAAAAAAAAACGTCTTTGACCCCTCCAAAAACTATTTACTATTTGCAGAGTGCCTTTTTTCAGGAGTCATATCCTCAGACAAATAGGAACAGAAACTAAAAAGGAAGGAAGGAAGGAAGGAAGGAAGGAAGGAAGGAAGGAAGGAAGGAAGGAAGGAAGGAAGGAAGGAAGGAAGGAAGGAAGGAAGGAAGGAAGGAAGGAAGGAAGGAAGGAGGGAGGGAGGGAGGGAGGGAGGGAGGGAGGGAGGGAGGGAAGGAAGGAAGGAAGGAAGGAAGGAAGGAAGGAAGGAAGGAAGGAAGGAAGGAAGGAAGGAAGGAAGGAAGGAAGGAAGGAAGGAAGGAAGGAAGGAAGGAAGGAAGGAAGGAAGGAAGAGCAAAATGACAGCATAGCCCAAGAGTAGTGTGGTTTGAAGAACAAACAATTGTGCTTCTGGATGGCACAGATAATACATTAATTCTGAGGTTAAAAAAAAAAAAAAATCCTCGCTACTCACTCCTGGAAAAATGTAATCCTTAGCTGAGCATCTCTGCTGTTAGATCTTACACAAGTGGCTTCAGCAGACTCAGCCCCACAAAACACAGAAGTCTGCATTTTCTAAGATTATTTCAAGAAAATACTAATATGTTTAGGAGTTATATTTGTAGTCTGCAAAAAAAATATATATTTGTAGTGCCAACTACAAATTGGCCAACTGCTGGTGGTTCTCTAATTATGCATGAAATTGAATTTATTGACTCTGAACAAACGAACAGCAAAAGTTAACTGAGTTCAATAAAACTGATTCATTGCATTTGACAATGCTTTTGTTACTTAAGATGATTACTGAACTCTTCTTCAAGTTAAGCAACTAAACACAGCTCCGTTTTCTTCTGTTTCTTCTGCTCTTCTCTAAACATTCTAACCAGCTTTTAGAGGTGTTATCCACATGAGAACAGATTGGTTGTTCAAGACTTGCCCCATGATAAACACCCCAAACTGTGTTCACATTATGTGTTCAGACTGAAACCAAGAAAAGTTGCATCTAGTTGAGGATGGATTAATCCCAAACTACCAGAGTTGTGGCAGTGTTTCAAGAGAGCTACACTCATATAACCCAGAAATGAAGAGACGCACACAGAGGGAAGGAGTTCCAGTATAGAGAGTAATATGTCTTTCATTAATGACTAGAAATGTAGATTTGCTGTGAATAGGGTGACAATTCTGGATCTAGTTGGGTAGCTTAATTACTTGAAGGACAACAGAAAGTACTTGACACCAAAAGAAAATTTTAGGTTTAAAGCAAGTCTGTATTCAAGGATCCCAAAGAAGGCTCAACCAAAGAGAAATATCCAGGTGGAGAGCTATTTGTCTTGACCCCATTGCCATAGTATCTAGAAAGGGAGCATGAGAAAGTACTCTCAGAAGCAGCTGTTCAACAAAATACTCAGACACCTATTTTCTCTGGTTGCACTTTTTTAACAGATAAATCAGCTCTAGTAGATAGTGAAAAGAGTGCAGCAGAAAGAAAAACAGTAAACTATGATCGTACCCAGAAAAGATGAGGCACCCATACAGCTAGTGGATAAGTATTCCAGAATAGGTATGTGGATAACATCTGTCTACCTGTTTTAGGTAATGCCTTCACAAGAACAAGACATGACATTGATACAATTCATACTATTCCACAAATGTTTCCCCCAGACAAGCCATCTGATGGGCAGTGGTTTTAGGAATTTACCTCCTTTAGAATAAAATCGCTTCAGGTGACCCAAGAGAATATACAAACAATGCACACTAAGCAATGGATATTTGGCTTGAATTACTAAGATTTCTCTGAAGTGGAGTTCACTAGTCTTCCAAAAGGTGCAAAATCCCATTTGAATAGAGTGAATCTCATAAACCATAATATCACATCCAGTGAAAATAAATAATTCCTTCAATGACCAAGTATTCCAATCTAATTCAAAAAAACAGGTCTGTAAAAATGTATTAGAGTTACCTAAAAGAAGTACCTGCCAACTGCATTTGCAGTGTAGATTGCAATTAGATTGTTTATTATAGATTGTACTGTAGATTTCCAATCTATGTAGATTGGAAATTAAACTTAAAAAGCAGGTACCCCTTGGGAAAAAAAAAAAAAAAAAAAAAAAAAAAAAAAAAAAAAAAAAGTGGCATTTACTACCCATAATTGTTAACTACACTGTGGTGCTTTATTTTATATTCTTTATATTCTATTTTTACTCCACAGAAATACAACACATAGCTTATAAATTTCAGTATTATAAGATTTTTTGTGATGAACGAAAAAAAAAAGGAGAGGGGAGGTCAAATATATAAGCATGGATTTAGCTGTATGTTCCAGCTACTTGGTATGGGCTTTTATGCATGTTTTTCTATAGCATTCAAAAGTATAGTCACTATCCAGCAAAATTAGAGTATGAAAACCCTTATGTATTATATGGGAGAAAGAGGTCCAGCATAATCTAGTTTGATAATCTCATTCAGTTAAAGGCTCTGATTAAAAGAAGTCTTTTAATGAACACCAAAAAGCATATTGAAGCCCATTCATTTGGTCAGTCAAGTAACACTATATTTAGTACTTAGCATGACCATAAATGTTTTGCTGAATTTGAATTGTGGAAAAAAAAATAAAAATAAAATAAAAATAAATAAAAATAAAAATAAAAATAAAAATAAAAATAAAAAAATAAAAATAAAAATAAAAATAAATAAAAATAAAAATAAAAATAAAAATAAAAATAAAAATAAAAATAAAAATAAAAATAAAAATAAAAATAAAAAAGGAGGAAGGGTATGTTATTAAGAAATCTTTTTATAAGAAAATAATAATCACCTTAAAATCCTCTAAATGGATATTTACATTGTTGTGTTTTTTTTCCTTTTTTTCTAAAGGTGGACTTTTGCAAGGTCCTCAGGGTCACCACTAATCAGCGTATATTGCAAATCCTCTGCTTTTGTCAATCCACTCTGAATATATGTTGCTAAAACCCGCAGCTGTAAAGCCTTGGCTCTTAACTCAGGCGCTAAAACTTTGCTGTTTGCTTTGGGTCCCTGATATGTCAACTAAGAGGGCAGCTGACACATATACTGGGACTGATCCCAGACTCAGGCTGCTGTGGTCCCACATACTTGGATGAGCTACCTTGGAGCGTGTAACCCACTAGTTAGTGTGCATTACAAACCCTCCCAGTCTCAAGAGCATGATCCACAAAGGTTGCAAGATTTTAAAACATCCAGATAAAGAGCTTTGGCTTGAATTTTATGGCAACTTATGCTTTGTAGATGTATTCAAACCCTGCACATCAGTCTAAAGGAGATAATCACCTTGAGTGCTCTCCACTCCTGTCAATAGCTGTTATAGCTAAAGATACTCAAAGATTCCTAGCTGTAAATCAAAGTGATATTTTAAAAAGCAAAACTGCATTGAAGACACATCAGTTTTCCTTCTGGGAGTAAAATTTGAGCTGCAGATCATCTTTTTTTAGAAGTGTTTTCTTTCAAATTAGTTTCAATTAGCTAAAAATTTGTAACCTAGTTATTTATTTGATGCAAGCCTGAACATCAGAGCCTCACTGAAAGAATCATTACTATTTCCAGAACTGTACTCCTATTAGTTTAATGCTAGCAAGGTTTCCTAACACCACTAACATGCGTGACATCTTGTATTCCACGTGCTAAGTCAGGACCAACTCACTGACGTGGGCTTTTTTATTACTATAATTTGCTTCAAACTCATTTTGTGGAAAGAAATTGTGGAGAAAATCTGCAGGGCTGTCTTTCCACTTGAAATAATAGAATGTGTTGTCTACCAGTACAGCAACACTTAGATTACTCTGTTAGAGAGTTGCTGTTGGAGCTTGAATAAATGAAAAGAGAAGCAGCATTTCATTCAGATCTGAGCATATCCATGGTACACATAAGTGTAAGATCCATAAACGAAAATAGAACAGCAAACATAGCTGTTTGCTATGTGTATATATATATAAACATATATATATATAACTAGCAAACATAAATTTAAAATGCCTTTCTACAAAAAAAAAAAAAAAAAAAAAAAAAGTATAATGATTTTTTTGCCAATATCTTGTTTTTAAGATAAAGTAAAAACAAATTTAACTCCTCAATATATATATATATATAAAGAAAAGAGGAAAAGAAAGGAGAAAGGAAAAGAAAAATGGGAACAGTCACAGAAAAACCAACTGGAATAGATATTTCCTTTATGGAAAAACTGTGGTTTAGATTTCCCTTTGGAGTCTTCTTATTAAATGACAATTTTCAGGAACTGTTCAGAGAACACAAACCAAAAAAAAAAAAAAAGGCTGTGAAAGTATTTCTGTTCAATCTGAAATATTCATATTTATTATTACAAAATGTTGGCCTTTTTTTTTGATACAATGCCTAAAAAGCCCTCCCCCTGAAAGGAAGCAGTCTTGCAGTAATGTTTTTTTTTTTTTCACTGGCACCTAGATGGGCTTTTTTTTTTTTTTGCCAGTTATAGCATGTAATTGACTTTTTTGACATTGACTTTTCCAGTTCTGCAGAGAACTGCTATGAAATGCATTGTTTCACCTCCTCAAAAATCAGAAGCTAAAACTAATATAAAAAGAAAAATTGCAGTTTGAAAAATGAATGGATTTCTTTTAAACGGATAAAGATTACCCAGTTATAATTACATTTTAAAATATAACTCCTTGGTTAGCCCTAGTTAGAGCAAGGTGAAGACTGCATTTCTTAACATATACAATGTGGACATCTTATAGACTGTGCATTTGTAACTGCAGAATTTACAGTTCCTTAGAGAGAGAAATATCTCACGTGTTTTTTCTGATGTGGATGTTCCTCCTCTTGATAGCTCATGGGACCAGGTCAAGCCAAGCCAAACACACTTCTTTGGCTTCACAGTTTCATCTGTGGCTTTATCATGTGTCTAGTAAGTCACAACCATCAATGAACATGTAATGAAGTGGATGTCATGTACTAATATTGGGTCTTATTTTCTTTCCCTAACTTTCAGTTACAGAGGCTTCTGTCCCAAAATACTCACGAGGACTATCAGCATCTTTGTTCCTCAGTAACAAGAGTTTCTGTCTAAAGAGCATCCCTATTTGCAGCAATTACACGTATTTCAGTCATTCACAAGTGTTGTGGTTATTTCATAACACAAACCAAAGATGAAGAGATTTAGCTTTTCTGAGCCACTGTCATCTTGCCACCCATTTGATTTTAAAAATAATATCCCACATCACTTTGTAGATGCGTAGGTCCAAGTTAAACAGGACTCCTTAGGGGACACTAAAAAAGCGTATCAGGAGTGAAGCTTCAGGGACACAGACGAAAGGTTGATAAATATTTTCCACATGCTGAGTGCACTGGGGAAAAGAAATAAAAACAACAGCAGCCTTTGTATCCTTGACCCTTCGCCTACTGTGCATTTTGGACTATCATATGCGTGCAATCAGATCCTAATGAGAGCCTGTATGCCTTGCCAAAGCAAAAGTTCGACCTCAATCAGAAAGTGATTTCTGCAGAGATGAAGAAGGATTAGGAAAAATGTATTCTGATTTCTCATCAGGCCAATGTTAACCAATCTGAGGAAGTTATGTTGCTGTGTAGAATCACTATTTTATTAAAGAATCCTTGTGCTGAAGTTCTGAATTACACAACTGAGTGTTGTGCCAAATAAGCTCTCGGTGACATAGTCACATCAGATTCCTGCCCTCTATTATAGGGGATCCTGCAGCTGGATACTTCTGCACTGAACTGCCACTATAGTAGATTTTTGGTTGCACCATAGGGTAGATTCTATATGCTTGATAAGAAGTAGTAGAAGTGTTCTGTTTGATTGTTTGTTGAGAAGAGAAGAGAAGAGAAGAGAAGAGAAGAGAAGAGAAGAGAAGAGAAGAGAAGAGAAGAGAAGAGAAGAGAAGAGAAGAGAAGAGAAGAGAAGAGAAGAGAAGAGAAGAGAAGAGAAGAGAAGAGAAGAGAAGAGAAGAGAAGAGAAGAGAAGAGAAAGAAAGGAAAGGAAAGGAAAGGAAAGGAAAGGAAAGGAAAGGAAAGGAAAGGAAAGGAAAGGAAAGGAAAGGAAAGGAAAGGAAAGGAAAGGAAAGGAAAGGAAAGGAAAGGAAAGGAAAGGAAAGGAAAGGAAAGGAAAGGAAAGGAAAGGAAAGGAAAAAGGAAAGGAAAAAGGAAAGGAAAAAGGAAAGGAAAAAGGAAAGGAAAAAGGAAAGGAAAAAGGAAAGGAAAGGAAAGGAAAGGAAAGGAAAGGAAAGGAAAGGAAAGGAAAGGAAAGGAAAGGAAAGGAAAGGAAAGGAAAGGAAAGGAAAGGAAAGGAAAGGAAAGGAAAGGAAAGGAAAGGAAAGGAAAGGAAAGGAAAGGAAAGGAAAGGAAAGGAAAGGAAAGGAAAGGAAAAACATGTCTACAGATTTAAATTCTCTTAATGTATCATGCAACTCAAAAATTTCTCAAGGTTTCATCAGGCCCGCATATTTCATACTGCAGTCTCCACATATGATTTAAATATACTATTTCAGTTGGGAATATAATCCTGGCCTCATACCAGCAGCACTCTGCAAAAGATGCTAAACATTCATCTCATTACTGCAGTACAGCAAATAAAATAACATGCCTAATATGCTTGCTAGCAGCTAAATTAACAAGATTGTAAGGAGATGCTTGGAAAGGGAGCAAACAGCATTGCATTTTCCTTTGCAGACCATCAGATGCTGCATCCCCAGGAAACTCTTCAGTTTAAGAGCTAGAAATAGTTTCTCAGGTGTACACTGAGATCACCGACCTGCACTTTTCTGCTTCTCTTCAACCCACCAAGATAGCTAGCCTGTACTGCAGACACAAAAACAAAATGTTTATGGCATGAACTCAGTTAACTTGTAGAGTGCTGAGACATAGTGTACATTCAGGGGTTGGGCACTATTAACACTAATGAAAGGCTGGGATGTACATCCACAAGTTTTTACAGATGTTGCATTAATGGATATGTATCATACTTCCTAAGGGCACTAAATCAGCAAAACGGCAAACCCAAAATTAGACAGCTCTCACTATAACACAATACATTGAACATCTTGTTTCTTTGAGCAAATGGTTTTGTGTGAAGGAAATCAAAACTTAGAACAATATATATATATATGGAATGAATGTAAAGATAAGCAAAACAAAGAGTCTTGTCCCTGTGTAATGAAATTTTACATGTAGTGATTGTATTGTAGTGTTTGCAACTTCTTTATTGGGGGGTAGAGGATTTTTGTTGTTGTTGTTTGTGTGTGTGTGTGTGTTTTGATGTAAAAAAAAAAAACAGAGGAAAATAACCAAAACAGAAAGAAAAGAGAAAAAAAAATCATAAAAGCATCTGAAGAGGAAAATATGTCACTCAGACATAACATGCCCAACAAAAGAAATACCATACAGTGTAGTCATATACCAGCATTAAGTGATTCAAGAGTGCCCCTCCTGACTGTTACTGTCACACTGCTGTAACAATGGGCTGGCATGAGGGAAGGAGAGGATTTATTTTAATTTTGAATTCCTTTTTTTATAAGCCCTAAGTCTGGTCTTCAGTTACATATGTGCAATGCTGCAGTCCCTCCATGGGCCTTGGGTTGCATAGTCACCTGTAAATAATATTTCTGTTGAGGCAGCTAAACTGTTAAATCAGCACAAAGTAGTTTTCTTACAATTTTCTCTTCAAAATAACATGGATAGACTTAGCAGCTGCCCAGCCCAGAAGAGGAGAATTACATAGGCTCCCCCATTTCCCACCCCAGGTTCCTGAGATGCCAGCCCCCTGTCAGGCCCGAGGAGCCGGACATCCAGCCATGGCTGCTGGGCTGGGCAGACACCACCTTCCAGCCTGGCACCAGGCTCTGGGGCTGCCCCTTGGCAGTGCCTACAGTGTGCCAGAGGACCCCATCTCTCCTGGGATAACAGCCACTGTAAAACCATGAGAACTTGAGGGACAGTAGACATGCACTGTAATGTTGGAGCACACAGTTTTTAGATAATAGGGTAGTTGCCTGAGCATTCACGTTAGCAGCTATCTCGAGGAGGTTTGAGTCCATCTAGGTTAGAGTAGCTCCCTTATTCAGACTTCACAAGATGAGGTCTTGCATTATTAATTTAACCTTTGCAGGTGGTGTCTATCTGCCCTTTGTTGAAGATGACTTGCTATACATAAAACTGCATAAGGCAGTAAGACAAAAAGGCAACTCGAAAAAGCCTATAAATCTATTAATTAAGGCACTTTGATGGTATCTAGAAACGATTCCCAATTCACAGTCTCTGCTCATAGGAATAATCATTTTTATTTTTAAGTTTATACTTGTTTAAGGTAAAGCTGGTGAGAAATGTGGAAGAGGGGACAAACGCTTAGAGCCACATTTGAAATAGTGAAGGGTAAGCCCTGCACAGTTCTTTGGAAATGAAACTGTGTATCAGTGTTCATGTGGAAAAGCACTGTGCCATGGCAAATTAATCATCCAAGAAACTGATGGGTTCAAACTGATGGCAATGCATTGACTTGGACTTTTAATCTCCACACTTGGAAACAGTGGTTTTGACATTCCCTACTGGGACGTTTAGAAAGAGCTGCACCCTATCCATCACTGGGAATTGATCTCCCTTCTGAAGCCTCAGCAACTAACATAGGAATCTCGGTTTCACTCTAGGGGCCAGACATGTAAAAATGGGGCATTAGATTTTATATTGTGTAGATACATTTGTCCTCCTCATTGCATCTCCAACAGAGCTAATGAAGCTTGGATTATTATTAAAATTTGTCCCTAAGGTCTGACTTAATGGAGATTTTTCTTGTTATACATCTCAACTGCACTTCCTCTATTCAAACAAGTATTACAGGGTTTCTCAGTAAGATCTCTAAATTCCAGGTACCTCAGCATACATAAGGAATTCATTTTCTCACCTTAGTTTGCACACCTCTTGGTGCTAATTGTCATGGTTTGCTAATAGCACAAATTTTAATGGACATTTTAACTTCAAAGTTAAGTTGACTCAAGAAAAGTACGTTTCTCTCTAGCATTTTCGACATTGTCAATTTACTACATTCCCTGTATACTGCTAAGAATATTAAATAACTTATCTCTGAGACAATTCTATACAAAAAGTTGTATGTTAGCTTTGTATATTTGTTGCTAGTAATACTTCTGTGGCTTCATCTAGAAAATGCATTAATGCTACAACATAACATATCCCACCTCATTGTCATTGTAATATCTGTAAGGAGAAGATTGTGATTGCTTTGGTTCTCTTAATGGAACTAAAATGTATTGCTTCCAAATGGAAAAACAGTATCCTCCTGATTTCCTTTGTGACAGTTATTTTATATAATGGAAGGGAAGTATTATTATTAGCACCACTGTTATTCAACAAAAACATTGCCTCTGTTCTGTGGACAATTTTCTGCCTCAGAGGACAACAAAGGAGAAGAGTGGTCAGAGAAGAGCTTGAAACAGATGTGGATTTATTTCCGTACTTTGGGCTTAACTGGGCTCTGGTGTTTAGAGGATATAGTTCTGTCCAATGCCTTCTGGGAGAGCTGTGCATCATCACAAGAAGCTGAATGCACTGACGTAACTTTGAAGGGGTTAATGTCTGTGCTATGGGAGATGTTCTCCAGTTCCATTAATTAAAAGGGGCTTTGTAAGCAAGTAGCTATTGTTTTAAAATGCCAGATTACCCTTGTAGTTGACAAGGAGATAAGATAGTTGTAGACTAGAGCTAGTTTTCGTTTTCATTTCCTCATTTTATTAGGTTTGAAACAGTGAGAGTGGGCTGCAATGATTAGTACAAACAGGCAAGCCACACTTAAAAGCTGTTAGGGTTTTTGTGTATCTGTTTAAGCTCCTCAGGCTAAGAAACAAGTCTATCCCTGCATGTTTACCATGCCTGCTAAGCATAACTGACAAGGATTTCCAGGCCCAGCTCTAAGGGCAGAGCTCTCGTCCAAGCATTGGACAGCTTACGCTAGATTTTTGCAGTCTGCTCCGCTCTGCTATAAACAGCCACCACAGGGTCCCCTCCAGTTAACTTAAAACACTGCTCTAACGCCATCTTTCCTGCTCATGCATATGTGTTGCCTTGGTGTAAGCCCGTCCCCTTTTTCACTGTATCCAGCACAGATTTCTTGGCCTTATCTTCAAAGCCCATCACAACTTTGCCCCACCCTACCTACCTCTCCCCCTGGGTCCCGAGCTGAGGTTAACTCCCACCTTGCTTTGCAATGCTGGGCTTGTTGCTCTGTCCCATTCACTCTCACAAGCGAAGTTTCAGGTCACAATTCACCTCCTTAAGCATAACCTTCACCCTCCCAGGCCCACAGCCCAACAAACAAAGCAGGACTGAGCTGTATGCAATGGTCCTGGCTGGTGGTCGCAGGGCTCCTTCAAAATGGGGGTGCAAGCACCAGGTCCCTGCCCTGAGGTGCTACCAAGGGGTTGCGGGATTGCTCCTTCCAGAAGGAGGGTCGGCCTTGGCTTGCTTGAAGTGCAACTGCAGCCCCACATTTAATAGGTAACAGGATCTCCAGCAGTATTGGTATTACTAAGTCAGGTTTATTATAGTGCAATGAGGCCTGGGGATTTAGAGATTAGTGTGCAGAAGAGTTTATTCTCTTACTTTCCTATCATTTAGGTCAGAGTGAAACCTCTGTTATCCAGGGAGATTTCTCAACATGTACATTTATTATTGTTTGGCATCAGACTCGGCAGTCTGATCCTCAGCTGTCAGAGATCCCCCCTCTATATCACTTTTTCCATTGCTGGGCAGTTCAGTTGATTGGCGGTCTACTTGCAGCTTGTAAAATAAGAGCACATTACTTCACACTGTGCATGTGCTCCTGAGCAAACTCCCAGTAAAACACCACGTACAATGTTTGCAGAAAATTGTTGACACTTCCCCTAAATGTGCTGGCTGCTAGTGTGGGCTTGCATATCTATCCACCTAATACTCAGGTTTGACAGTAATGTGTATTCAGCATGTCAGGGGAGGTGGTACTTAAAGATACTGGCACGAGCAAGGCAGGTGGAGCCTAGAAGGCTTTTCCATCACCAGCAACAGCTGCCCTTTTTACACAGTCTCTCCCTTTTTTTCCTTCTTTGTGTGTGTGTGTGCGTACATTGAAGATTTGCTTCATTACAAATGCCTCCAGGAAAGTAACACTTCTGTCTACAGTCCAAGTGGCTTGTATAAGAATTGGCCATTGGCGTTTCAAATCTGTTTAGAGTTTTAAACACATTCATATGAGAATCCAGCCAGCCACTTCAGTGGGCTATCTAAAGCATAATTATGGACACTTTTTTTAGCCACATTAGTCAGTGAAACAAAAGCAGGATGACAGTGCTGGATGAAGATCTTCCATCCAAGCTTGCATTGTTCAGAACTAAAACTGAGATGCAATTTATACACACAAATTGCATTAATGTGTTGTATTTATCTTTTCACTATTAAAAAAAAATAATTTCACTTTCAGGTTTCCTATGAATATCCATGATGGATAATTTGGCCTAAGCAAGAACTAGTTCTGGCACTAAAGCTATGTGAAAAATAGCTATTCTTTTTGGACTGTTTTATGTGAGTAAATAGAAGCAAGTGATCTATTAATCCTTTTCCTGATATTATTTGTTATGCATTCATGGCAAGGACACATGGAGGTTCAGTGATTAAGAAAAGGAAAATCTTAACCAATCTGATGCTGTCTACAGTTATTAATTCTCCCAGATCATGATTCATCCTGTCAGAGGACTTCTCCACAAGGGCACCTGGCTTTGCCATGGCTTTTCTTCTCTATTTTTGTTTGCTTCCTTTGTTTTTCTTCCCTGTCAACAGATATTTGCCCTGAATCTATTTGGATTATAAATGCCCAGTGAGCTAAGACCTAAAATGGAAAGTTGATGCTACAAGATACCGCCAAAATGATTCTCACCAAAAGTAAACACAACACCTCTTTAGTCCTGATGTGAGAGAATTGTATTGTGTTTTTTAATTGTTGTCACAATTAAAATATGGCCTTACTGCTTCACACTTTTCACACTAAACTCAAGTAAGGTCTTTTAATGCTTTTAACACTGATGTCCCTCAGTTGTACCATCAGTTATTCATGTTGTCCTGGCATTCACTGTGAATAGATATAAACTTGAAGATGTAGTCAGGTGGAGGTACCTCAAAGAAAGGACCGATCATGTAGTTGCATCTTGCTAACCATACTCATTAAGCTGAACAACTAGATGCATCCTGATTTCTAGGCTGGTGTTCTCAATTACTAATATGCTGCTAGATGCACTTAGGAGGCTGGTCTTGCCCTTACTTAGAGTTCACAGACAAGCCTGTAAGCTCCACAGCAAGGCATATGGCTTTGTCTGCTGCCCAGCACCATCACGATCCTGCCACATGTCCACGATTTTAAGTTGGTACCGTGACCAAAAAGTTAATATATATACATACATGCATGCATGTACTGTGTGAGAGAGGAAAGTATAAGTACCTAAATGTTCCTAAAGTTTCCTTATGCATTTGCTACTGGAATGAATCACAATTTGCATAGAAGATGGGACCTTTTAAATACTGGGTAGTGCAGTGGCAGACAAATCATACCAAATAGCACAATACTTTCCATTATACACTAATCACCACATTTAAAATTGTTATCATCAGATTATGTGGATGCATGATTCACAGCCCACTCCCTGTCTCCAAAGAATCAGTTTTTAAGCAGGCTGCCACGCGCCTACTGCACCTGATTGTTTCATCGGCACATTCCAGCTAACAAAGGCAGACGAGCCAGGGCAGAGCCCGGGACACTGATACACTTGTTCTATCCCCACAGGTGTAGCAGCCTTCTGTTTTGAAAGCTTCTGGGTGTAGGCGTTAGGGCTGCATTCTTTCTTTAATTTGTACTTGCTTCGTTCAGAGTCAGAGGGAACAGTAGCCAAGTCAGGAGCGTGAAGAAGAAATGAAAACTCACATTCAAAAAGCCCTGCTGGGATGCTGTTACAGCAGATCCTACCCCCTTGGTCTTGGACAGAAGAAGAAGAAAGTAAAAAGAACATGTTTCTGTTTTGTTGTTGTTGTTGTTTGTTTTGTTTTGTTTTTTAAAATTAAAAGTTCCTTCCTATCCTCATGCATTTTTGGTCAATATTGTTGGGAGAAAATATGTTTCATATAATATATATCAACAGGGAGTTCAATGTGAATGTATGTTCCTACCCAATTATTAGTATGAACCATTATTTATATGGTAGTATAAGTGCACTTTCCATGTGAACTTACATTTTCTGTATAATTATTAGAACCAGTTATTACTTATACAGGAGTATAGATGTACATACTGTTTTGTATTCAAAGAAGCAGAAGGGAGACCACATTCTCATCACAGTTTACACCATTTCAGGTCAAAACTGACCATTGCCCAGTCTGATTTCTTGCAATCCAACACAATGATTTCCTTAGTTATACCCATAAGTCTGAAGTCCTAGTCCCCAAAAGCCAACAGTGTTTTATATTAGTGCTTGGGCAAGGTACTGAACTGTCAGCACTAAAAACTGAAGTCACTTTTGTAGCTGTAGAACAGCTCTATCAGGGGGAACACATCACCTTCTGAAGGGAGCAGATAAATCATTCTACATCGCACCCAGTCACAGCTACTTCTACTAAGGTGGCCCACAGATTTCTTGTAATAAGTCTTGTGATAATCTCCTGTTCACTAGCATTTTATACAGTCTAGCTGGTTTCTTGTATGTGAAGATACCCTGCCTGCATTGCATTGGACCCCTTAGCCAGCCAACTAAGAGATTAAATTAGCTCACTGATGCTTACAAAATGTCTGTAAACAAACTAAGATTTGTAAGAACATTTAATTTGAACAGGAACAATTCTTCATGGTCTATAGAAGGGAGTGTAAGATGCAGAAGCTGACATTCATGGCTCCTGTTCATAGCTCAGTGCTCTGTGTTTAATTCCCCACAGACGGAGCTGAGAAATTACCCTCACATCTATTACAGAAAATATCCAGGAGGGCAGATTTCTTGCAGCTCCACCTACTTCTAAAGCTAGCTTTGCATAAACACAGAATTCTGCAATTTGAGAAAGTAGCTCACAAATATCTTCCTTCCTTCCTTCCTTCCTTCCTTCCTTCCTTCCTTCTTTCCTTCCTTCCTTCCTTCCTTCCTTCCTTCCTTCCTTCTTTCTTTCTCTTTCTTCCTTTCCTACTTTCTTTCTTTCTTTACCAACCCAGAGTTCTGTTATCTTATACTCATTTTGATAAGTTACCTTCAGCTTTTCTGTCTGCACATGCAAGGAAACAAATCCAGACCCACTTCCAATGCAAGTTTAGACAACGTGGTTAAATTAACAGCTTGAACATTAGAAAAGAGATTAGGATAATTAATGCCAAGATGATAGAACTAGGAATGTTTTGTACTGTAGGTAGGGCCACTATTTGGGAGGCCAAAAGAGGAGTTTTACCACAAGCTTGCAACAGGTTCTAACAGTGGAGCTTGAAAACTAAAATCACATTCCCCTGAAATGTTGGAGTCACACTTTCAAAAACATACACCACAAGCTGGTCTTCCAAATTCAAGTGGAAGCACTTGAAATATGCCCTATTTTCACTGTCTTATGAAGAGGAGTTATTAGATGCACAAACTATTCTAGGAAATTGAGCATTTCATTGGATTACTCCATGTACTTCAGTTCAGAGTTGGCCAAAGAAACACAGGTTTGACACCTTAAAGAAAAGAGTACATACTATCTATCAAAAGGTAGTAAATATACTTTTTATCTTATCCCAGAAAATAATTCAAGATTTTTTTGGAACTAAATAAACTTTTAAATACCTTGCTTCAGGCCCTGCTCAATGACCTCGCTAAAGACACTGAGACTGTTAAATAATTTACAATATAGTTCTTGACCAGAAATTATTACTCATTGTCTAACTGTCAGGATCTTCACACAAACTACCCTAAGTAGAACGATACTGGGAATTGACACTGTCTATACAGATCCAGTCAAATTTCAGGAAGAATGTCAAAGCTAAGGGTAAAGGGAGATGCTTGATTCATGTCTGTACCATTTACAACATGTTAACTCCAGTGAAATAAGATGGAAAACAATTTTAATGTTTTAAGAGAGATTTTTACATGGAAAAAAATATTAGCTTACTTTCAATCCAGTTTCAGAGTTGCTCAGCCTTCCCAGAGAATGTAGCTGTAAACATTGATTCCTAAAAACAAATTAAATCACCATTCCCAATCTCATGACAGTGATTGATTCCTACAAACCAGGTCTGATGTTTATGCAGAGGGTCCTCAGCAGGTGCTGAGTAGGCCATGAGGCATCCTACAGGAAAAGTCAAAGTTCTCCAGAGAGACTCAACAACTTCCCCAGAAGAGAACTAAAAGTTGGGATTTTGTTATTATTGTTGTTGTTTTGCATTACAAAATTACATCCATGGTTAGACCCCAAAGAAGAAATGTCTAGATTTGGAGAAGTACTGTGAGCTCAAAGGCTTGTCAGTGCCCAGTCACATCACTGGGAACTTGACACATTCAAAACCTCTGAATTTACATTCCCATAAGTTTCGCCTTGGCACCAGAATACAGGTTATCATAACCTTCTGTTCTTCTGTTGTAATGCCCAGCCTGAGAGGATATGAAAAGACTCATTGTTCAGAGGACACTGTCACAACACTCCCCCAATTCCAGCTCTCTTGATGCCCAGAGTTAAAGCTACTCACCCTAAGATGGGATACCCAGAGCAATCACTTCATTTGAAAAGCCCAGACTTCCCTACTGTCTGCACCCGTTTGAACCTGGACTAGATGAGTCAGTGACTGGTGAAGCTGCTCCCTGGATTGTCAGAACGGAGGACACCAGAAACACATTCAGAGTTATTCTCCTGTCTCTTCTTAGGAGAAGGTGCTGGAAAATCACTTCAGCTGGGCGATTACATCCCAGAGTAACATTAGTCTTGTTTGATCTGCAAACTGCTCTGTCCTCAGCAATTTGCGGCTTTCTGTGTACCCTTACACCTCCAGCCTGAATCCATCCAAAAAAATATTCCTCCCCCAAAACACACATCCTTTTGTTTATTTTTACCTACCCTCCTGCCTGTTTAGCTGTACACTGCTCTATTATGTGGTCGCTGTGTTTTCCAGGCAGATTTTCCTCATCTAAGGAATCTCTCAAGTGAAGGTTATTTGAATAAATGAAGATGATGTAGCCCACCCACCCTAAGCCTCCTATCTGTCTTCTGAGAGCTGGCCTTTACAAAGAGCCAAGAGCTTGTCTTTGGACTGGAAAAGCCTAAAGGGATTCCTTTACTAACATGACTAGCTGTAGAGGTTTGTAAATAAATAATTTAGTTATAAAGGCAAATAAAACCCAGATATCTACTTAGAAAAAATGACTTTTAAAAACTTTTTCTTGCCACAGAACATGAGCTAACTTCATGACTAATTTTCATGATCTCAGCAAATCTGAAATATAGTTCTGTGAATCCTCAGAGTCTCTCCTAAGTCCAACCATACCAAATTACAACACTTTAGTGTCTGTGTGTACAGGAAAAGTGCATTGGGCCCTGTGGCTTTGTGTCTGCAAACGACTACCTCCCTGAGATATCCTAAGATCCTAGCAAACTGATATTTCACTAGAAATGATTTTGGAGTAGATTTTGATTTCTCTGTCCAACTCACTCACATGCTTATTGCAGAGCTTATACTTGCAGATGTAGGATCAGGCTGTTGCTCAAAGAAACATTAACAGGGGAAGGTTTTCATTTTGATACCATGAAGAGCTACAGGCAGGATCCCACCAAGTGATGCTTGGTAGTGGGGGCTGGGAGATGGAGGGGCTCTTTTTGTACTGAAGGCATTGCTAAATATCAAATGGCAGGTATCAGAGTGACAGCTTTTGTTTTCATAGCCTATTGAAAAGTTAACGAAGTAAAGAAGATATAATCATTCAGGTAAAGCAGGATACAAAGCAGGCCAGGGCTTGCACTAAAAATGCATAAAGTTATTTCACTAAAAGACAGAGGCACTTGCCCATGGCAGGTGCAAAACTTAGGCAGTGCTCTGATTGCCTCAAGAAAGGAAAAAACCTGCAGAAAATGTTGGGACATGTTCTAAGCCTCCTCAACAGCCACTCGCCTTTTTCTCCCCCCCCCCCTTTTTTTTTTTTTTTTTTTTCCTTGTTGAATACTTTAGGTCGTATCTTTATTGTCTGCCAGCAAAGGCTGTGGTTTTCAGGGCTCCAAGCAATTGGGGAGGGAGAGCACACACAAAAATCTTGAGTGGTTTAGAGAAGTCTCTGAATCAGGAGATTTCTTTTTATGACAGAGATGATATGGCAGGGCTTTAAAGTATGTGTCTGCTGCAAACCATAGAAAGGACAATATCTGAGGCTGACTCACATCTGTCTGACGCTGAGCGTGGATTGAAGGAAAAATGTCAACCTCACCTCAGCTGCTGCCTGCAGCCTCCAAGTATATGGTTTCCTTGGTTTCCCATCTCTGTTATGTGTTCAGGTCTTTGCTTTTCAGACATGCTTGCCCTAGTCGCTCTCCATGTGAAAGCAACAAATAAAGCCATTTTAGAGCATGCCCTGGTTTGCACCAGCTTTTCTTGCAAGCTAATTTTCTTGCTCTGTCCACACATCAGTCTGTACTGTGCAGTGGGGATGCAGCACAGCCCTGCTGGGGACTTGGTTACCATACAGCTCCCATGAGGACTTCCATGATGGTCTTCTTTTTTTTTTTTAACTTGCCTGTAAAGCAAGGCTAAAGAACACACTGGAAGTATTGGAAGCTCTTGCAATGCAAAATCCTTTAGATCTGTTGACTCATCAAGAATCTCCTGAAGCTGCCAGAAAACACAGAAACAGACAAAGGACCTCATTTGATATCAGAGTAGTCAAGAGATGCTAATTCATTCAGCCAAACCCATTACATTGTGAGAGTACATTGATAACTGTTCTGTTAGCTGCCTGTTTTTGCAATGTTTAAAGGCTCCTATGGAAAGCAAGGAGCAGTGGGGATTGAGTTTAAAGGAAATTACTAATCTGGACTGGAAATAGAAGGTACTTAAAAACAAGTTCAACTTCTCACTATCATTGGAGAAGAAATGGAAGCAGCCAAATTTATGTTATACCTTATTGCTCAAGCTCAGCAGTACCTGGAAGACTCAGAAGCAGGCACTGACCTGCATGCATTTTTCCAGTCCCAGCCCTTGATGATATGAGTAAGAGACAGGAAAACAGAGGAAGCTTTGAAAAAACACAGTCTCAAAGGGCATAGGTGCCTGAGCCGTTTTCATCTGAAGCTGCGGTGCAGGGAGGACTGTATGATCTAGCCAACTTCCTCACACAGCAGATGGCAGAGGCAACTTCGCTAGGAAGAAAATTCCCCCCTGGATGTAGCACTGTGTTTATTTGTTTGTCTGTCTGGTGCCCACACACACAAACACACACCTGTCTCTCTCCCTTCCTCCCGCCCGCACGCAGCCAGGGGCAGGTTTGTGTAGGAGAACCCTTTGGTAGGCAGCTCCTCCTGTGCCAGCGGGTCCTCGCTTTCCCTGGCAGCCACTGAAGCAAATGGACCGCTGCGTGCTTCCCCAGAGAGAGGAATTTCAGTGCCTACAGGTAGACAGTGTGCCGAGGAGAGGTTGCTGCATGGTTGTGCAGTGGTTTCCTGTCAGCCTGCTGTTCACCAGCCTCCCGGGCACGCTCCTTTCTTCACGAGGCAGGCCACAGTGCACTTGATCTTTCCACATCAAACCCAAGCACTCCTTGACTTCTACCTCCCTGCCGTCCTTTTCCCCTCATTTCCCATCCTGAGTTCCTCTCCGCTCCAGGTGTGTGTTTTGAAATAGTTCCCTGATCAGAGTCTCCCTCTGTGAGCCAGATAAGCCATGGGGCCAAGGGATAAAGAGATCAAAAATACCACGTTTCTTTTGGCAGAGACCTACAGCCTGCAAGCCTGTAGCTACCAGCCGGGTGGAAGGCAGTTGTGGTGACTGCTTGAACTTGAGCCACCTGTCATAAGCCAAAGTCTGTAGCTGAGATCCCAACTTCAGCACAGTGCAAGGAGCAGCCAGTGGATGGAAGGAGTTCAGGGAAGGAAAATAAGAATGAAAGTGTACAACCTTCAGCTGTGTATGTTTGAGGTAGTGTAGTCTCTGCATTGTTGTCGGCCTACTCCATTAAGACTCAATACTGTTAAAGGCATGCAGATATAACATGCTGTCTATATGGGGTTACAGACTCAACATATTCAGATTCAAATGCAAACAGAGTAAAAAATCCAGAGGCATATATCTTTACTTGGCCACAGTTATTGGAATAAGCCCTTGAAATAAGAAAAAGTCTAAGAATTCACATTCATTACTATCTTCACAGAAGCTGATCAGTAGAATGAAAAACAGCAATAATAAACAACTGGAAAAAAAGATACATTATAAAGATATAAAAGAAGACTACTGGGAACGGCATAAGAACTCAGAAATTATGGAAACAGGCTGACTGAAAACAGGACATCAGCGAAGGGGCTGTTTGCAGACTGTGAGAGACAAATATATCTGTAACTCCAAAGGTCTCCAATCACCTTTGTACAGAACTTGCTACAGCATAAATAAGATGATACGTCAGGGAGGCCTGGTCCAAGTAAGGAAGATGTGAACCCTCACTGATAGCAGGGGATTTTTCCAGCACAAAGGAGGATAGCTTGGCAAGCAAGACAAGAGAAAACACTGGACTCAGAATTACAGCGTGATCCAAGATCTTCTTAGAGCAGGATTTCTGTCCAGGTTCCCAGCCTGTCTGTCCATGCTCAGTCACTTGGGCCAAGGATTACTTTATGTCAATAAACTCAGCCCTTTTCCAGAGAATAGGAAATTCATCCAGTTTATTGGCTGATATATGAAAGGAACAGCTCCAGAGAAAATCATCCAAATTACAATGTAGGAGACACAATGCAGGCAAACAGTAGAGGGTAAAAAACCCAAGGGAAAAGGAAAGGCTGATTCCAAAAGAATAAACTCCAAAGAGGAGTGTTTCATCTGATGTGTCATCAGTGTACTTTGCAATTCCCTGAAATAGAGGGAAAAAGATGTGACATGTTACCCTGTTTTTGCCTTCCCCTGGGATACAGAGCATACCACATGTCAGGAGCCTCTCATCCTCTAGCAAAGGACTGACATCTACAGAGACCACAAGTTCCACCTGACTGTGGGTACAAACATAGCATCTGATTGCATATTTTAACAGAAGCAGTGTTTCTAGAACTGAATTAATTATAAGTAAATAAATAAATAAATAAATAAATAAATAATGCTTTCAGTCATGTGTTTCTATTGTGAGAAGGAAATACCGGGGGGGGAAATAATAATAATAATAATAATAATAATAATAATAACAACAACAACAACAACAACAACAACAAAGAAGAAAACATTTCCACATTATAAGTTATAGACAATCATCAGATCATCTGGATCCTAGGGTAGTAGGAAGTGACTGTTATTCTGAGCTAAATTTAAAAGGAGGTAGAGAGTTATTTTCAAAAGCAATCTAGACTGATTTTTTTCTATGAAGAGATGCTCTGACAAGCTATTGAAAGTTGCAGATTACTCTTGAAGCTTCCCCTGCTGAGTGTTCAAATGTCAGGGAAGGGGTTTGCAGGAAGTGTTCACTATGCTCCCTGAGTGAGCACTCTTAGCCCTGGTTTGGCTCTGGAGTCACACTTCAACGAAAGGCCCAAATCAAATCAGAATGTGAAGAGAGCTCCCCTGATCTGCTCATCTCTGAATGCTATATTGCAGGGATGAAATGTCACCAAACGGACTAAAAAACATATTAAAAATTGTTTTGTAATGATCTTGGCAGCACATTTACTGCAATTATGAGGAAATTGCATTTAACCACGTTTTATGGGTTTAATTTTCTGTTCAATTAATGCAACTGTTTTGCAATTGTTAATTCTTAACTTTAGCTCAAATATTTAATACCAAGGGATGACAAATTTTTCAGGAGTTTTAAAGAGGTGACTTGCTTTTTGTATACTAATGAGATCAGGTTGTTATAAAATGAAGGAATTCTTTATTAAATAGTCAGCTTTACTGATCTTAATTGCAAGCTGCATCTCTACATGGCACCTGTACATTCTGATGTGTTGTCATAACCCTCAGAGCTATGTAAACAAGCAAGTCCTGTCGTGTTGCTGGCAGACTCCAGTAATCACAGAGACAGACAGAGTGATCTCCAAGGAGTCAGGTATACATACGTACATAAAAAAGAAAAGAAAGAAAGCAAAGAAGGAAGGAGCAGTGGTTAAGCAATAGGATGATTTAAAAATATATATGTGTTTAATGGGGAAGAAGGTGAATCATTTCAAAACTCAAAAGGAATACAAGGTGAGCACATCTGAATAGCTGAATTCCTGACCCTGACCCCAGTTTTCACAGGTGCTGGGGGATTCTGGCTTCTGCAGAGCTAAAACTATCACCTCTGGGAAAAGGCCTGCTTCAGTGCCTATGTTTGTTATGCTGTTTTGAAACTGAGGCTGTCCTTTTTTCTTGTGGCCAATTTTAAAACATGCTGCTCTCAGCAGCAGTTCCCCTGGTTCATCCACAGTTTTTACAAAGAAGATATATAAGTCAGAGTAGTGCTGGTAGGAGTATGAGCAGCCAGATTTGGCTGGCATAAATCAGCATTGTTCCACCAATATATATTGTGCAATGTTGATTTACACCAGCTATGAAATTAGCCCACAGTGCTCTGTTAAAAATATATATATATATAACTCCCGGCAGCAAAGAGGTGAAAACCTTCAAGCTAGCCTGATATTCATCTGTCTGGACCAGTGAGACAGATTGTGATTACTGTCACATTCTCCTTTCATTTATAACTTTTGTGTGCTTGGCTCCAGAGGTGAAATTTACAGAAGAGACTAATATTAGGCTAACATGGCTCCCACAGTGGGAGCAGCATGAAGCTGAAGATAAGTGGTTTACAAAATCTTGACAAAATCTGCTAATTCTGAAATGTGCTGGACTGTTTATAGTCCCCCTTCCCACTTCCTACCCCCCCTCCAAAAAAAAAAAAAAAAAAAAAAAAAGTGGACCTTTGGGGAACAGACTGAGTCTGGTGGTGTATTTAAGAGTGGATTACACTGAGAGAGAGAGAGAGAGAGAGAAGTAAGAAAGAAAAAGAAATGTTGCCTGATGATCTCTGACAGATTTTCAAGTGGACTCTTCATCTTCGCATCCTTTGATCATCTGCATCTGAGAAGCTGGTAACACCTCGCTGTGATATCAGCTTTGAGCTTCAGAGAAACATAAAACTTTAGGAAATAAATATCTCACATTTTACACTTGCTTTATCTGCTGCACTTAATAATCCAAAAGCACCCCTTAAACAAAATTAAAATATTCAGGCAAACATCAAAGTTCTGACTCCTCTAGCTCTTATGTATGTATTGTGGTGTATGCTTTCATTTGATCAAACCATCTGCGGAAACAATGAGAAACAACTAGATTGTAAGCTCAGACTTTCCTTTGAAATAGCCAAAGATTTGCCAGAAAGCACCCTTTTGAATCATCCATAGTGTTCTCAGACACTTGGTAGTCACTGGCAGGTAAGCCTTTTCAAGCAGCGATTATTCAACCTTTGCCAGCAATGTCTGTCTGCAGCACACTTTCCTTTGCTGCTTCATATGATCAGAGAGGAGTTTCCATAAATGGTTTTCTTATCAATGGAAATCAGAAACAATACCTCCACCACTCTTCTCTCGGATTTTCCCCATACTTTTTCCTCAGGGTCAAAACTGATATATATCACATGCACTAAAAAACAAAAAAACAATGCCAGAAGATATTTATTTATGTATTTATTTATTTGAGTTTCACCTTTTTTCAGCTTTTGCTTTTCCTACCCAAAAGGCAAAGCAAAAAAATAACATTAATAAATAAAAAATAAATAAGCTTAACAGTGTGCCGAATGGAAGCACAGACAAGGAAAGGTGTTTTCAGCCACTTTTCGAAGCCCATGCCTCCCTGCAAGCCCTCTCTGAGCTTTGCTGCACAGCTGCACACACCTGCAAGGGGAGGTGTACATGTTAATGTGAGTGCCCCCCTGTGGTACTGTACTGTCAGTTTAAGCTTAGGAAAGAAAAGCCACTTGTTACCCTGCAATAACCTGTTCCTGCAGAAAGCATCAAGTTTCACGGCAGGTTAGCTTCCCTGTACTGCACTAGCAAGACAATTAGAATAAGCTGTTGGAATCACTGTTGGTAAAGCCATTCTGGAAATGCTCCGAGGAGCATGGGAACGAAGCGAGGAAGCTCTTCACAGTGTTGAAGCTGTATTGAACAATGTCATTAAGGGCTGGGTTCAGCCACAGTTGTGAGTTATTATGGTTTGTTTATTGTTAGCATTGCCAGCCAGGCCTTTGAGGCAGAGGAGCTTAGTGTGTGAATGGCAGCACCTGAGTGAGAGTCACCACCACCGTTCACTTCTGATTTCAGCAAAGCTGTGCTCTCCAACACAATGACAGGGAAACATGGCCCAAATATGAAAATAGCTTCTAAGCAGGGGGGCAGCAGAATTTGCCATCTGACCACAATACCTTGAATTAAACTTGGACAGTCCTTTAGCTGCTGTTCTAACTGCATGCAACAGCAGGAGGAGTGAGTTGGGGTGAAGCAGCGGAGAATCAGCCCACGTGCTTGAACACCACTTCCCTTTCCCCAGTATGGTGGGGAGTCACAATATAGTCTTCCCCAAAGGAAAGCTGCTTCATGCTGTGAGCAAAACACTACCAGAGTCTTTTGTTGAGACTGACTGGAGCAAGAAGGGCAGAAGCTTGAACCCTTGCAAGGTGTGGCTATGACCTTTTGCCCTTACTTCTGTCAACTGCACTGGAAAACAGGTTCCCATTCTTTCAGAAAACCAAAATCGTTCAAGACTGGATCAATGCTCTCCCCTCCCAGTCTACAAATCTTTTTTTGTTGAGAGTGGCTCGAAGTTCTGTTTCATACCTTGGGAAGCTACAGAGGAGCAATCATTTCTGTTCCCTTTACTGGACCCTCTTGGTGACAATGTGCCTCGTTGCTTGTTCAACTCCTGACCTTTTCTATGCTACCAGCAGTCCTTTAATCTTTGTCTCCAGTCTAGAAGGGAAACAAATGGAAAACAAATAGTTGAATGGATGTGGTCCTGGGCAACCTGGTCTAGCTGGCCCTGTTTGAGCAGGGAGGGCTGGACTGGATGACCTCCAAAGGGCTCTTCCAACCCCAACCACCCTGTGATTGATTCTGTGATGTTCTTGGTCAACCATGCAGTAAGTCAATTTTCACTGCTTTGATAATTATTTGGTTATATTTTTTGTTAGTACAATGCACTAAGGAATAGGGTGTTGTTTTTTTTGTTTTGGTTTGGTTTTTTGTTGGTTTTTTGTTGGTGGTTTTTTGTGTTTTTTTGTTTTGTTTTGTTTTGTTTTGTTTTTTTTAGCCTATGCTTTAAGGCAATTTAATTTTAATTGTTAATCTCAATTCTTCACTGAGAATCAGGGCTGAGACCTTGAGCTCTGAGCTGTGATAGTCTCAGTGACAGTTTGTGTAAAAATCACCCCGCCTTTTCATATCTTCCTTTGGATATTGTGTCAAACTTTCAGGTTTGAAAATGTTGCCCATACCTATTTACTCATCCTTGTAATTAGATAACAGTGATGGGAGGAGTTCATCTTTCTTTTACATGATTCAAGTAAAGGCATGTCCACTACCTTTCTCTGGAAATTGCTCAGCCTAATAGCCTTGCTTTTCAAATGTTTTTCCTGACAATCAGATGACTTTAAAAGCTTGCTCTCTTTTCAATTCAAAAGACATTTCGTTCTCTCTTCTTAGTCTTTGTAAAAAACATCTTAACATTTGAAGGAAATACTAGACCAATAAATTTGGATTATGAACTCCACAGAACAAGTTTCCTGACATTGCCTTGCCAAAGTATCTCAAGTAAAATTTGTAGAGGTTTCTTTCAAACAATTGTCTATTGTGACAGATCTCTCTCTACCCCTATTTAGCACTTTGCCTTTCCATTAGGTCTGTCAAAGCTCCCTTTGACAGACCTAATGGAAAGGCTAAAAGGCAGTTAGTGCATTTTAGTCACCATTTTAGCAATGGCCATTTAGTGCATATATTAGGACAAGCACATCCCCTCAGGACTTGACTGCAACCAGTTCCTTACTGTCTCCACTACTAGAAATCTGTCAGATGGCAAGCAAATGTTCAGTTACTACCAGACTAGCATCAATTTGAACAAGTGACCTAGAATGGTATCTCATCATCAATCCACTGAGCCATCCCATCTCCATAAATACAGTTTCACTTAACAAAATTGCATTTGACAAGTAGTTAATCCAGTTCATGCTTTAATCCCTTTCGGTATTCTAAAGAGAGAGAGAGAGAGAAAAAAAAAAAAAAAAAAAAAAAAAAAAAAAAAAAGCAGTTAAATATTAAGGAGTTTGAAAAGTAGCAACTGAGTACAAAGTAATATTCTGCTGCTAAGGGTTTAAAGAAAAAAATAAAATGTTTTGGGTAGGAGGAGTGAGGAGAGGACAGGACTACATTTCCTCTGGTTTAGGACCCCAGGATGTCAGATGTCCTTACCTCTGCTTTCACTTCATTTGTAATTATATATATCTAAATTATAATGCCAGACAATTCCACATTTTAATGTCTTTAGCCAAAAGCAGATAATATGACAGAGAAGATTACAGATATCTCCCTGTAAAAATAGATATGGACTGATCCTTTTAAGGGCACTATCTCTAAGATTTCTGTGAAAATCAGGGGTCTGAGTAGAAAGCACAGGAGACAACAGGTGCTTATGAGCCAGTTACCCATTGATTCTGTAGCAAGTTCGCTCTACAGAATTGCTTTCTAGGATGATGAAACAAGCCCATAAAAGTATTTGTGGGGCTCCCAAGAAAAGAGAGTTTATAATGTCATTCCTCAACCCCATCCAGCCATCTTTCATTTCTGAATCAAAATTGTCCATTATGCTTTGTCTGCCACTTTGCTACCAGCACATCTTTGAAGAAATCTGCTCTGCCCTTAGTCAGAGAAGGTTCAAAATTTTTCTTGAGCAATACTGAATCTATAGGATTGCAACAGGGAACTATTAAGTACCAACCACAATCCCTTTTGTGCTGGTGGAGAGTGTTGTCATATTATCATAGAAATGTTGGCTGGAGGGAAAACCTCTGGGGGTTGTCCAGTCCAGCCAGAAAGAGGCTATGGCCCTCAGTAGGTCAGGTCACCCATAGCTTTGCTAGATGAATCTTGGAAACCTCTACAGATGGTGATTCCACGCCCCATTTGGATATGTTGTTCCAGTGTTCCAATACTACACCACCAGCTAATGAATAAACTTTTCAAAATTTCCAGACCGAACCTCACAACTCACAAACTTGCAATTTCCCCTTGAAAGTCTATTTGCTCACATAACTAACAAAACTGTCTACTAACTAACAAGTAGTTGCCCAAAAAGACTTTGGCACTTCTATCTTTATAATTCCCTTTCCAGAAGTTGTAAGTTACTATTTGATCATTCCATTTTCTTCTCTATGAAATGAAACAAGTCCATCTCCCTCAGCCTCTCCTAACAGGCCATATGCTCCACATCCACAAGTATCTTTGCAGCCTGCCACTGGACCTTATCCAGTTTCTCAGTCTCTCTCTTTAACTGGAGAACCAAATCTGGCGGAGTGTTTCAAGTGCAGACACACCAATGTCAACTAGAAATAGTTCCCTCAATCTGCTGTCCAAGCTCCACCTAACTTAGTATGTGGTTTCTCTTCCTAATTCTGACAGCACATTGTTGGTTATATGAAATTTGGCATCTGTCATAACCCCCAGGTCCTTTTCCAAAGCACTTCTCAGCCAGTCAGTTCCCAGCCTGCATTGGTGCAGAGGGTTACCCCACCACAGGTGCACAACTTTGCACTTCATGCAGCTTTTGTTGGCCCATATCTGCAGTTTCTCTTCCAGTTCTGCATGTGCACCACTTCTGACTTTTCATCTTCAACAAATCTCCAGAGGGTGTATTTTGTCAAGTCAGCCAGGTCAGTGTTGAAGATAATAAACAAGGAATTCTAGTGTCAGACCTTTGGATACATGTTGCTGGCCACCAACCTGACCTCAAGCCATCAATTACCACTCTTGGAGACTGCCAATCCTGTTAATTTATAGTTCTTCTAATAATCCATCCATCCCACATTGCCTCAACCTACTACTGAAAATACTGTGGGAGATGGTGTCAAAAGCCTTACAAGATATATTGCATTTATTACTCCTCCCTCATCCACATAGTCATTTCATCACAGGAGACAATCAGGTTGCTGCAGCATGATGCCCTGGGTATTTCCATGTCTACTACTTCTGACTACATTCCTGTCCTTCATGTGTTTGTAAATTGAGTCTAAGTGGATGTACTCTATGATTTTTACAGACACTAAAGTAGGGCAGACAAGTAGTTCTCCAGATCCTCCTTTTGCCTTTGTAAAGATGGACTTTATTGTAATCTTTTTCCAGCTATCAGGGACCTTTTCAAGTCACCATGCTTTTTCAATGAGGACAGACAGAAGCCTTACAATCACATCAGTCAAGCACCCTCAACATCTTCAGATGCATCCCACCAACTTCTTTGAGTAATACCTAACTTTTTGCTCCCCTGCTATTGACTAGACTCTCTTATGCCAATATCTACCTGTATATGCAGAGGAGTGGGCTCTGCCCTTGAAGGATGAGGCAATAAGTGTTGAGTGCTTCAGCGCTTCCCATAAGTCTGGGAAACTCAAGAATTGTTTATACGTTACAGTATTGCCACTCAGCAGACACATTGATCCCAACATGGTATCTTGGTTCTTGTAAGTTTGGAGGTGACAATCATCACAGAGATGGAATTTTAGCTCTAGATACAGCTCAGAGTAGAATAGACAATAACCATTACCTACAAAATTCCCAAATTAAGGCAATAAAAATTACATTCAGAAGGAGGAATCATACAACTCTCCTGTTCCACAGATTACTGAATGTACATATCTATACAAAGGGAATTATTTTTACTTTTTTAAAAAAAAAAAAAAAAAAGGAAACAAAGAAATTTGTCTTCCATTTCCTCCTTTGAAAATCAACAGGTACCAATTGTCATTCTCAGAAATGAATGTAGGTGTTTAATTTGGAAGATTAGCTTCCTGCACTGCCAAAGGAGAGAGGCTTCCAGAAGTCAATTCAGAGAACCTAAAAGATTGGTTTCCACTCAGAAAAAGCTAGGATTTGAGGTAAAAAGCAAATAGGGAGGAGAAGGGGCAATTATCTCTTTTGTTTTATTTTACATTTTTGTGAAAGGCCTTATCCAGTATATGTGCCAAATGCATAGTGTTCTTCCTTCACTCATCTCAAATGTTTATTCTTCTCTTGCTAATAATGCTATAACTTTCTTGCAAAGTGTTCAAACAGTCAGTTGTCCAAAAAGAGAATCTTTTTTCCATAAGAAAGAAAATAGAAGCACATACATAATGTGCTAGTCCTCAGATATTTTTTTAAGGAGGGCTAAGTAAAAGAATGATAGCTAAAAGCTGGATTTTCCCAGCACATAAAAGAAAAAAAAATCCTTTTTGTTTGTCATTTTTTGGAAAGGAGAACATGACAAGCATGTTTGATATGGAAGAAAAGCTTGTTTGTAGATGTTGGAGAAATTATTCAAGGACGGTTCACTCATATAAAAAATGACCCCTGTGTTACTGCCAAGGTCAATGAGACCTAGAGCAACCTGCCACAAAATTGTAATTTGTCTGCTTGTTTGGGCTGTTTTATCCCTTTTCTCCATTTCCTTTTGGCGCCTTAGAGACAGCTAACACTCCCCCACTTCCAGTGTACTTGGCATTTTCCCCAAGACACATGAAAATCTCTCAGAAGTATAACATAGAACTTATGAGTTCAATTTTTCCCATTCACTTTTTGGAGGGAGGTATAAAGTGATGATATTATATTGCCTATACAATCAGGTGAGAGATGCCACCTTTGTTTCACTAGTTCTGTATCCAGCTGTTTGCTAACTTCCACTAAGTGTTGGTACTTTATGCATTTATGTTTCATAATACCATAATTAGTTCTATCCTTCCGTGGGTTTATTTGTGGCTATCTTCATAAGAAAATCTGTTCCCCATCTCATGGCTCTCAGATCTTCTGCCTGTATAAAATACTACAGTTGAGAACATTAGACATTATGCACTGTTTTTGGTTTGTATTCTCATGACAGCCCTTTTACTGCAGTGCAGTTATGTTCTTTTTTCTTCCTTCCAACTCAAGGGAATTTGAAGCTGCTCCTTGAAAAATTCATTGAGGCCACATAAAACTGCCAGTGACATCAACTGGAGCCAGTTAAGTACGTCAGAGGGATTAAAAGCTGATAAGAAAGGGAAAGAGTAAGACTGCTTTCTCATTTGTTCATTAATCATACATTCCTCTTCATTCACATTTTTTGAATTCTTATTTATACTCAAATAACCTTAATTATATGGTAGTCTTTATTATGTAGGAAATTAAATACAAATAAGTCTTTGTAACAAAAGGCAAAGACAATGCCAAAAGTAATAATCACCAAGCAGACAACCCTCTTAACCACCCCCACCAAACCCTACAGAATGAGATGCTGAATTTTTTTTTTAAATTTACATTGTAGACTGTATGAACTAGTAGGTGAAGACCAATGCAATGTGCCACGTAGAGAATGAAAAGACAAGAGCATGTTCATTCTCTCTGTCCAGAAGAAATATGAATGCAAAATTTAAGGTAGTAATCTACGATATATTTTTGTTTTCATAGGTTTTTAAACTTTTTCAGAATACAAAAACCTCTTTGGCTATGGTTCCATTTTCCCAGTTATTTATTCTTCCTAGCAGTGAGTCCTTATCAAACGAAACATGTCCTATGAATGAAGCATGTGTGTGCATTTAAATGTGTGGACATTTAACAAGAGCTTTGGCTTCCCTCCTAGCACCAAGCAGTTCAGCCTCACTGTGCATCATGTGTTGGGGTCACAGCTGCATGGTCCTCTCCCCAGTCCTCCATCCAGTCCAAAAGATTATATTGCTTCAGCTCCTGTCTTTGCACAGATGCATATGTATACACACATATGGACACTTAATGCATGCACATATATATGCATACATATTGATTTTACCGTCATTGTGCCAGAACGTGGAATGACTGCACAGAGACAGCATATGTTTAAAAGAGAACTAAGTGAAGGAACAGTAATTTGGAGCTCAAGGAAAACAAAATGTTTCATATGGAAGGGATGGCACAGAACAGCTTTTTATGTTACTAGTATAATATTAAGAAATCTTACTTCATTTCCTTATTCAGTCTTTTCCCATTGTACTTATAGCCCAAAAGGTGTACCTACTTGAGCTCAAAAGGGTGGAGAATTTTGACAGCCACAGTAACTTACTTTTAATTGAGATTTTTGGCTGTCTGCTTATGTTTCTTTACTATACTTAATTCTGTGAATGTTACATAATAAATTTGTTGCTTTTTTTTTTTTAATATTTGTTTGCTATATTAAACAAAATCCAGACCAAAGTGCCACTGAGACACTGAGAGTGCCACAGAAATGTAAATTAGTCTTCTGTCCATATGAACATTTATATTTACTGCAAAGTTCCAGATTTTTTTGGTGACTTAAAAATGTAAAGATGATCAGTTTCTGTACTGACACTGTACAACTGGGAATTATTGGAGATACAATCTTCCTCCCCTTAAAAGTGCCAAAAAAATATACAAAAGCCATGTGAAGGGCAAAAGAAGGCTTGATACCAGTAGAAAATGAAACATTTGAAATTAAAAATAATAATAATAATAATAATTCTGAAGTGTTTCGCTTTGGCTGTATCTGAAATAACATGGTATTACATGATAAATTAACTTTTTTTAAAAATATATTACAACAATCTCTTACATTCAAAGAACATTTAAAATTCCATCGTAAACCTTTGCATATCGACCATTTATATGTTTTTAAATTATCACAGAGCAAGAACTAGAAAGTATTTACAAAAGCTCCAGGATCAGCTATTAAACATTTACATTCTTTTTAAGACTCTCCAGAGAGAGACAATAAAGCTTAAGGCTGGCTGCTTCTTTGAAAGGCATCAGAAGCAACTCCATACAAGCTGATGAAGTTAGATAGGTGTAAAACCAGATCCATTGTTAATGTCTGTATAAGAGAGATATGAGAGGATAGAACTGAGCTTCAGGGTGTCTGTAGACAGGAAAACCCAGGTCTGGAGCTAGTGTATGAGTTTGTGGTGTTCCTGGTAGCAACCCTATGCCAACATTATGCTGGAAGATCACTTTGCACACAGCCAGGGTGCACTTCGGAGTTCTCAATTATGATAGGAAATGTCAGCTAGTTTCTCAAATTAAATTCTTCTTATCAGATCCTTCCTTCTGATATTATATATTTATTGATATGCTTTGAGGCTTTCATTTTCCCAGAGATAAACCTGGAAATCTCAGAGGACCTTATCATTTAGAGAGAGGGAAATAAACAGGGGACTCCTCAGGAAAAAAAAAAAAGGGGGGGGGGGGGGGGGGAGGGGTAGCATGGATTTTTTTTTTTATCTGAAGTAATCAGCACTCTGTACAAATGGAGGCTGTAAAGAGATAACACTGTCCCTGAATCTCTCCCCAGCTGTTCTTTGCTGTTGTTCCTAGTTTCATAAATTTACTTCTGAATGTCATATCTTTCATTTTAGCCAGACTAAAGTTTTCAAAACAAATCTCAGCATATCTGGACTATTTACCTGCTATATTTAGACCAATATAAAATCCCTAGCTACAGTGTGAACTAGTGAGAACATATGGAACCCTTCACAGACTTTAGAAAGAAACAACTAGCAGTGGAAAAGCGTAATTTACTCACAAGAGGGCTACTGTACGATGAAGGACCAATTTCTACCAGGTTCTGCTACTGGATCTGATTTGGTCTTGTGGACAACTATATTCTGATGCAGGGAACTCAAATTTGGAAACTTTTACATACACATACATAAATTTATACATACATATATACATACATAAATTTATAAGGGATGAAAATGGTAGAGGTTCAGTATTCTGTTCATGATTGTGGGTGAATCTTGAGAAAGAAGGGCAACACCACTATTTTTTTAACGATTCTATTTAAATTAGCAAGTCAAGTCTACCAAAATTTAATGCATAGGAATACTAAAACTGATGGCTTGAAAACAGAATCTTCCATTTTCTGTATGGAGTAGAGTAGAGTAGAATAAGAGTAGAATAAGAGTAGAGTAGAGTAGAGTAGAGTAGAGTAGAGTAGAGTAGAGTAGAGTAGAGTAGAGTAGAGTAGAGTAGAATAGAATAGAATAGAATAGAATAGAATAGAATAGAATAGAATAGAATAGAATAGAATAGAATAGAATAGAATAGAATAGAATAAGAGCTCTGGGATGGGTGGCTACACATACTGGCTCTAATCAAACTTTTGGCACAAGTGATGAAAGTAGAGGAGACAGTACAAAAATCAGAAGAGTTGCAAAGTGCTTTTTGAAGTGCAGATTTTGATAAACAGTACCACTGTGACATAATTGGGAATTTTCAGAAATGGTGCTAAAGATTGACACAAGGTGAGACATTATATACATGCTAGGAGAAAATATAAGTGATGAAAAACAGAGTAGTCATTGGAGAAAAGTTGCGGTCAGCTTCAAAGTTAACTAAACAAAACCAACTATGGCTCCACACATTCTCAGCTGTGCTACATTAATTCACAGCAAATAGGTATGAAAAGTCTGAGAAGAAACACAATATAAGAAGGATCTGATGAATTAGAAAAGATTAGTGACAAAATTCATTTCGTCAGTATCCTTAAGCACATTGAGCAGATCCTCAACTAATTTGCAGCAGCTGAATTTCTGGCCTCTAATTTTAGATATCAGGCACTTCTTAGCAATACTTAATCTGAGGTTGCTTCCTATTTTGTTAATAACCAGCCACAGCCCACTGGCTATGGGCCACTGATAGGTGAAAAGTCAACAGACATTGCAATATGTTTGTCCTGCTTTCGGCTAGTGTTTGCAGGCTGCACCTTGCAGGAACGTTATTATGGGAGTTATTAAAAACCTATTTTTGCTGAAAACAATGCAAACAGAAGGAAGTGAGCCTGTCAGGAGACTTATTTCCTATTCAAGCCGACAGGTAGTTGGAGTATGGCCATCTGGAGTTTAAAAATTGCCAGCCAAACCCCTCAGATTTGTCCCTTCCTGGATTAATACACTCACTCTGGATAGCACAGCAATGCTGTCATGGCATGACAAACAAGACACAACTTTCTGTGGGGGAAGGAACCAAAGGAAGTTCACTCGCCATGAGAAAACTTGTTTGCTATTGCAGTGCTAATAGCCAAAAGGCAAACACTTGGACATGATCCATTCATCTGGAAACACTTTTGTGCCGTGGGAGCACTGAGGTACTGAGCGCGAGGAGCTGAGGGGCGAGAGATGTGGCGAGCTGCCTTGCTGGATGGCCAATGGTGCAGCTCCCACCCCACCATCCAGCTGCTCCCTGGCCCTGTGCCCCCCTACGTGGTGCCAGTGCCCAGGGGCAGCAGATAGGCCAGCATCCCAGTTCTCATTGCTCCTGGCAAACCAGATCATTCCCATCCTACCACAGTTCCAGGGAGCTAAATCTTCATTTCCTGAAAAATGGAAAACTCTCCACCTGACACCAGTCTTGCCTTTCATCCTGCTGGTCATTCTATGAGGAGACACATGGGGCCCCAGTCCTCAGGTCAAAGGAGCCTAAAGAGGTCAGGAGCAATCAGCCTGGAAAGTGCATGACGGCTTCAGGAGAGAGCACTCAGCAGCTCTGCATCACCTCCCCCCAGCCGACCACCCCTTTTGCACATTGTTGTGTTAACAGGATTACTATCCAGTCTTAAAAGGCATAGGATTCCTGAGATGAAGTTCATTTTCCTCAGAGATGAGTGAATAACAAACTATCTGGATGGCTTGTCTCCTTGCAATTCTTCCACTAGGTCCAGCAAAATTTGTTCTCATCTTCAATGTCCTTAATCTGTCAGCTAAGCAAAATATCATATGCCAAGGGTCTGTCACTAGAGCATGGTTTGGCAAATGCATATGTTGCAAAATATTGCCTGGCCTAAAGAAAGCTTTTACATAACAGCTAGGTGTCCCGCTTTACAGCTTTACCTCTCCCTTTCATCTGTACAATATGCCTTAGAAACTTATAGAATGCACACATCACAAGGGAGGAGTTTGGTCAGTAGAAGCTAGAAAAGAGACAAAAATAAAGATATAAAAGTTTTTAAGTATTTCCAGTGGACAAGTTTGAAAATTATGGATGTTGTTTGATTTTCTTTCCAGCCTTTAAAATTGTAACATTCTGGGGGAAGATTACCAAACTATTTTGCTTACCAGAAACTGCTGTGAGCTGTCTGTGTACACACAAAAAAATCTACCCTTGAAAAGGTGGACCAGCTCCACAAGAAAGACCTTCCTCTCTCTCCACTAAATTTTTGGGCCCAGTTTCATCACTCATTTGAATCGGGGCCCTCATTTGCTGAACAAGGGTAGCTGGCATTATTGAATATTAATGTGGTAAGGTAATCCCTCAGCGATACATGACACTTATGTTTTTGGTTTTACTTAAGTTGTAATTTTCAGAGTTGGACAAGCTTGGAGGAAAAAAACCACCTGGCAAACAAACAAACTTTAAAAATTAGAGGAATTTTCCAAGTTTGCTGGATTTGCAAACCTAGACATACTGCAGCTTAATTACTAGTCAATGAAGTAGAAACAACTACACACAAGAAAGTAACATTTGAGATCTTGTGAAATGTGGCCCCAATGTGTTTCTAATTTTTTATTTTTTATAAGTGAAGAACTCAGCTGCCATGGTGATAGGCAAATAAAATAAATAATTGTAATAAATATTCCTTGAATCAGAGTTGTGAAATCTGTGAACAACATGTTATTTTCTCCTTCTATCCTCTTTACTCCAGTTTGGAGCAAAGAGCTGGTCAAATGCGGTGTTTTGAGCTGAAACTTTTCTGCTCCTCTGTTATTTGCTTCATAACAATTTTGCCGTACAGTGCCAGCTGGAAGGGACAGGGTGATGCAAGGTGAGAGTCCAATCTCAAAACTTTTAGAGACTGGTAGGAGCCAGGATTTCTCAGAGCACGGCAGAAATACACATCAGTCTTATAAAGTTCCTTACCCAAAAAAAGAATGCTTTGAGCACCCTATGCACTACCTAAAGATATTGAAAAACTTGCATGCAAAACATATATTTCTTATTTTCTTTGTTTAATCACAGGAAAATGCATGTCATCAGGTGGCACTTAGGCTAGCCATCTGATCAAAAAATCCCTTTGCATACTGTATTTGCAGTGCAGAGATCCCATGATGAATGTTCCTTTTCGTTTCAGTTGCCCTGTTGGATTCCACATATGGAGTTTATATCTGGGTTATTTCAAATTATGTTTATTGTTTTTCTTTTTTTAAAAAACTTGTTCATCACCCCAGTTGAATGCTCATATTCATTGTTTGAATGGCATGTTTTATACTCAGCCTTGAATTCTTGGCAAACCATATACTCAAGATCTACTGCAAATATTATATCCTTGAGGAGATATTAAATTCCCTTGAGTTTTTCTGTAAAGACAGATATGTACCATAACCATTTGCCTCAATTACACCTGCTATGCCATTTGCACTTTGATTTCAAAAGGTGAATTTATTCTTTTTAATCATTATTAAGAACACATGTATTTCCTGCCAAGGCAGTCTTATAAAAACATTGGAGGTATATGAGAAAAATTCCTTTGAGGCCTCAGGCATGTTGAACTGTCCTGAGAATGTGAAGTGAGAAGAGATTGATGCATGGACTACCTGTCCAGGAATTCAGTAGTACTGGATCAGATTTTCCATGGTTTGTCTCTCTTTATTTTACTGAAATCACAATCATGCTTGCATCCCATGCATGTATACAAATATATACACAGACATATAGTACTCCTACATAACAATAAGGATTGTCTTAGATATGATCTGGCTGTAGTTTACTTACGGGGGAAAAAATAAATTTCCACATCTTCATATATAATGTTGAGAGTGTAATTTCTGTTTTAGCTATACGACTATAGCTATTTTCATCTTAAATATTACATATGGCCAATGTCCCCTCCAAAGCAAACTAGGTGAAAGGAATGAATAGTTACCACTGGAATTATAATTGTCACTAAAGAACAGAGCCAAACCAGGCAGTTCCAAGGAGATTCTTTGATTTTAAAATAATAATAATAACAACAATTAAAAATGATTCAGTTTATTTATCTTTGTTATCTCGGAAAACGTGGTCTAAAGGCCACTGATATTTTTTTCAGTGATGTGAACGTAGATGTTAAATACCAAGGCACTCAAAAGCATTTTAAAGTGAAGTCAACTACTATTCCAAAAGTCCATCTTTTATTTTTGAAATTCAAACATGGGACTGTAGCCACTTCTGGCTATTGGTACAAAATCAAGAACACAGACCTCTCTTCTCTCATAAGCAATAGCAGTTATTAAGGCCAGAAGACAGACACTTGTGAGCTTTAAGTCTTACCTCCCACAAAACACCAGTTTTTTAATTTCACCTGGTAATTCCTGCAAACCCATAACTCTGGTAATAGTTTTAGAAAGACGTCCAGTTTTGATTTAAATATTTCAAGGGATGGAGAATCCATCATATAGCCATGGTAATTTGTTCCAACGGATAATTACATCCACTGTTAAAAATATGTTCCTTATTTCCTTTCTGTATTAATATAGCTTCAGCTTCCCACTACTGATCTCTATTTTTTCCTTTATCTTTTAGAATTAAAAGTGCTGGTCTACACAGATAATTACAGATAGTGATTAAGTATATTTCACAAGACCAAAAAAATAAGCTACTTTCTCACCTAAGTCTCAAAGGCTTCCCCTTTCCAGTATGAAGTGGGAGTAAATACTGAATGGAATTACTGTGAAGCAGGAAAGATCAAACTTTTCTCTCAGGTGATTTTACTTTTATAGTCAGAAACAAGGCATCTAATCCATAAGGATCTATATTAAAATCAACAGTTTTATTATGCAGTATTTTCAATTATATTTCCACATCTCCCACAATCTTGCAAAAAGATTTGGTGTAGATTGGACAGTCAGTCCTGGCTCCAAATTTTCTGCATTTCAGTCAGAGTCCCAATATCACTTTAATAGGATCTTTAGGCCAGCAGCAATTGCTTTTGAGTTCCTGACTTCAGAATGAGAGCAACTACTCACTGCTACCCCACAGGACACAGTAGCTTCTCCAGGTGACATTTACTTGAAGCCAGACTGAATCCTAGGGGACAATTACAGTGTTGTCTTATAGACTGTATCACTCAGTTCAGTGGGATTGAACAGGATGTACATCGGTGCAAAACTTGGCCTGCAAGTACTGAACTTATGCAGTGGGCGAGGAAGTAGAACGGACGGCGCCTTTAACAAATTACATTTTTGCCCGACTAACCATTTATAGTAAAATTAATGAATGGCATTTCATTTTTCAGCTTAGATTCTCTTCATAACCATCATGATAAAAACACATGTTTTGTAGTCTACAATCTTTTCTGGCACAGCTGATACATTTTGCTTAGCTTACTGATTTATTGTCTTGATGATCTTTTCTTTTGCCTTAGCAGTTCAAGATGTCTCTTGTGGCATTGCTCTTGTCAACCTGATACCTGAGGAGAATTCATTCCTCTGTAGCCACTACCAAAATGTAGCATCAATGATAATTTAATGGTTAGTAATATATACCTAAGCCTTGCAGTCCAGATCAGGTGACATTCACATGAAACGTTAGTCCCAAAACTAGGTCCCTAAATCCCTGTGTAATTACAGCTATCAATATGCTTAGTGCATATGTATACACCATCCCCTAAATAAAAACTTCCAGTGTTCAGTTTGATCCTTTGCACACAGATTTGCAGCTGCTGTGTGGTGAAGTGTAAAGACCAACCTCAGATACTGGGTGCAGGAACCCTAAGGTGTTTGGCTTAGCAGAATATAGTGGGCTCTTTCTGGTGTTATTCTGTTTAATTTAAAAAGTATATAAACTGCCCAAATGTAAAATATTATTTTTCTCACTGCTTATTTGGATAGCCTAAATTTCTTGCAGCTGAATTCTTTTTTTTATTCCTACTTAAGTTTCCCTTTGTTAGCAGTGCCAGATTTGCCAGTTAATACACTAAAACATCACAGCCTTATAGTCTGCGGATCAAGAACAGATCCTGGTGCTTCCTTTTGTCATTAAGTTCAACTACTAACAAAGTGCAACCAGTAAACCATGAGTAGACTGGAGAAAAGTTCAATTTTAAAGTCATTAATTGGTTTACACCCCCTTCTGTGGCTTTTGCTTATGAAGGCAACTTCCTAAAAACTTTCACGATCTTCTCTTTGTGAAACCAAGCATTTAGACATGTAGACTGGTTCCAAATCTGAAAGGATTCATTCATTTGTGGGGTTTGTTTCTATCTACCACACATCCACACACTGGTGTTGCTTTCTGCAGCACAAATCAATGTCCCACTACATTTCCAGTATTCCAGCTTTTCTGGCAAGGCAGGAATACAAACCATCTGCTTTTTGGAGAGAAAGGCGAAGGCTCTGCCTAGCATCACTTCCCTGCGGACAATCAGGCTCATGCCAAGTTATCGAGGGGGCAGGAGGGAAACCTGTGCTCCTGCCTGGAGCCCTCACATGCCAAGTTGCAGCCTGGAATTTTTACAGCTCCATTCTGAACCTCTGACAAGAAGGGTTTACAACAGAAATCTTGCCAGACCCTTAACTATAGCGACGCCACTATAATATTTATAAGTACATTATACTCTTTCCAAACATATGTGCTTATTACTTATGTCTCCGCTCCTGCCTCTCTTCTGGGGGACTTTTCTGTATAAACAAAACAGATTCTCTTGCTTATACTTAGAAAATCTAATTGCTCTGCGTCTCTAGCTGTTATGCAAAAGCCCAAATAGCCAAAAGATTCTTTCAGTGCATTTACACAGCAGTGAGTCTCTACCAAAAAAAAAAAAAAAAAAAAAAAAAAAAAGCCATAAACTTCCTTTAAACTTCCTTTTCCACTTTGCTCTTCTTTGCTTTCATAAATCTGTCCATTTCTACTCATGTTTGGACAAGATTCTTCTTAAAAAAATAAAAAAAATAAAAATAAAAATGCAATTTTGATGTGGACAGGCCATCAGTTACGCAGCCCAGCTTTACAAGAGCTGACAATTCTGTCCCTTTAAGTAAACAGAGGAGCAGAAAAGATACACAAACAAAAAGACCACTTGCAGGGCTGAAGGTCTGTCTGCTCCAGCAGAAGCAGGTTCCCAGGGAAAGTGATTGCTTAATCGTAATAGGGAGTGACAGGGATTTCCTAGCTTTTCCACGAACATCTCAAAGCAGTGCAGTCCTGGGCCCAGATTTGCCCACTTCTGCTGATGAGTTAGGCAGATGTGGCCTGCAGGTGAGAAACTGCTGGAAAGTCACTAACTCAAAGCAACACAATTTCCTCTGCACGAGGTTTGAGGTGGATCCAAAGTCACCAGAGCTCTTAGTGAACATGGTGTGGGATGTTCTTACCTGCTTTTGGTATAGTTTTTATCAAGGGTTCAGGTTTGGATACCAAAGCCAAACTAAGGAACAGTACTAGAGTGGCTTCAGGTAAGCTTAAAACAAAACAATACAGGAATTGAATCTGAAATAGTAGAATTTTACTGAAACCACGTGACTCTTAATTTTCTCATGACATTTTATCCATGTGTCAAACAGCAGTCAAGATAGGCTTCTTCCAACTTTAAAACAATAAGAAATCAACTGTAAAGATACAGATCTGTAGCCTGATTCTAGCCGGGAATGCTGGGGAAGATTCTCACTTTAGCTGCCTTTTTAAGCAATATTTATTTTTTATTTGTTTTGTTGCTTTGGGTAGTAGTATTTGTTTTAATGATCAGATAATTCAGAATTTAAACCACTTGAAATTGTGGTATATATATAGCTTGTATAAAGAAGCTGTTTCAGAAAGAAGAATATAGACTTTTAAGAGAGTAGTACCTAGAGCACAGTTTATATAATAATTTACAGTAAATTGTCTCCTGCCTTGTACTTCACAGAAAACTGCATCTCTAGTCTGTCTGATGATGATGTAGTCTCTCTTATCAGGACACAGAACAGGACAAATGCATACTGATCAGCATTTTTCTTCTACATATCTTCTGTAGTTATAAACAGCTCATAAAAACAGTGGAATAACTTCTTCAAAGAAGAAGCTATTATCACATGACAAAAGCTCTCAAAAATATTATTTTGTGTTTCACTTTATTCTTTCTTGGCTTTTGTATTCTGAAATACAGGGCTTAGTTTTTGATGTGTGAGCTCTTCTATCTACACATATATAATATGTTGTGGCTGCAGGAAGAGTGGGGAAATTAGATCCTCTATTTGTGGAAAAGCTAGGATTAATCTATCCTTAACTTATATGATGAGTTGTTTGAATGACTGATCTGATCACAACAGTGAGAAAACAATGGGATGTCGGATGAGAGTTCATGTTTCTAATCCTGATAATTCTGGGGACATGAAGACAAAGTTACTTCGGGGGGTGATTTATATATATATATATCTATTACGTCCCCAGTTTATATAATATATATATATGACAGAAGAGCAAGTAAAACCCATATATGGGATGAATTGTATTAAGGTTGTTCTGAAAATATATGAGACATTATTCCTCTCTCAAAATATTTGGATTAAATTATGGGGATTGGCCTAAGTGGAACCTCCAGCAAAACACTGCTAAACTCAGCCCCTGGAGCTGAAACCTGGCATTGTCTAAAGGTATGAATTTCATTTTCTGAAAATATTTCTAATGAATCCTGATTCTTTTGAATAGGAGTTAAACACTACACTGAAATCATAAGGTGTAGATATAAAATCTAATAAATTGTGTTATTTTTCCCTTATTTTTGGCATGGATTTTGTCAGAGCACTTTAGCCTTGGATGAACTGTACCCAGACAATCGAAATTGGGAAGTCAGGAAATTCAGAGACTATTAAGAAAAAGAGACTGAGGAGAAAAAAGCATACGAATAGTCTTGATGACAAGGAACAAATCTCATTAAGAAGAAACCCACATGAGGAAAACCAGTTTTTACTTTGCTGTTTTAATGGACAAAGTCAGCAATATAAAGCAACCAGGTCATCCATCTATTCCTGCAGGAAAACCACTGGAGCCTTCAATATCATAGTGTCAGCTGCTTTTCTATAGCCTGACCTCATGAGCAAAGCAGTGTGAACTCTGTTAAAAAAGATTCCTTTGGGTTCAGTAAGACTGCCTCTTGTTTTTAAGTTTTCTCTATGTGTATGTGCATATTGTGACACCTGCAGTCTGATAGAGTTGTTATTGCTCTAGCTATGCAAACTAATTTAGGCATCCTGGCTTTTTTTAGTCATGCTTAAGTGGCTGATTTTAACCTTTGAAAACAGGAAATAAGTGCTATAATTTTAAAGAAATAATCTGGCAATCAACCCATTAAGAACAAGATTTTTTTTTTTTTATTATTTTTTTTTTTTTTTGAGTCATGAGCTTAAAATTGGAAGCACTCAAACAAAACTTTCCTTAACTAACCCCTGACTCTACTTAGTGCAGCAAGGAAGTGAAGGAGGAGCATGACTTAAATGGACTGAATCAGAAAATAATAAAAGAAAAATAATGCTATTCTCTGGAGAAAAAGAGTGTCATGATGAAAAATCAGTTTATTCTCAGTTAGAATAAATTGTGAAAGAAAGCACAAGAAGATAATTTTCAAAGGAACTGCTCTCATAAAAAAAAAAATGAAGCACGTGTCATGGGGATAACTTTTAAAAGGAAACAATAATTTAAACACCATTCCCTTTCCCAGAACCTTTGAAGCAAATTTGTAACAGAAAAGTCAAATGCAGAGGTGTTTGGAAAAGAAGCAGTCAGATTCACCTAAAAGTGTTTTGATCACATTTTGTTTTCCCTCATTTTAATTATTTATTTTGATTAATAACCAACACGCATTCAGTTGCAGACAAATCTAAGCTGTTAAGTCAAATTTGTGAAATGAAAGTAGCCAGCTAGGGAAACACTGAACTGAGAGAAGACTCTCTCACCCTTCCCAGTGCCCTGGAGCTCTGCTTCTAAAGCCTGTAAGTACAACACAACTGTAACTGAAGGATCAGTGAGAACCAGAGATGCACAGTTTTGGTGCTAGGCATTAGAAGACAAAACCAAGTTCAGGCAAATCTCACTCCTGAGAAACCAAACTCCCACTTTTTGAGAGCTGAGATGACAGACATGCAGGCAGCTATGTAAATCCATGACTTGGCTAGTCAACAATGACATTAGGCAGTTCCCAGGATCCCAGTGGAGGGATACTGCCATGCCCTTTTGTGCTTTGGACTGGGAGAACACAATTTGACTCCTATAACTGGAGTTTTTGAATTTGGGTTTGCTTTACAGCTTACTTGCTGAAGACAAAGGACAGATTGCTCTAAGCTCCCACTTCAGGAGTTGCTCACCTGACCAAGTGTATTTTTGCATACAGGATCTCCTCAGTAGTGTTTGCCAGTCATTTTGTCCTATGCCACTGATATGAGAACAAACTGCATGACAATGGGCCTAATCCTAAAACAGTGAATATTTCCCCTCCCCATTCTGAATGTTTACAAGCATTTTTTGTTGTCAAAACAATATTCTTATAAACCAGTGTCTGTGCTGGGGTATTTCAGTCTAAGCATGTGGCTAGATATATAGAGAAACACTCAGAAAACAACTTAAACAAATAAACAGCCCCACTCTTGAACTTTATGCTCACAGTGATCTCTGTCATCATAAATCACACTTAGTGTTTGACTTAGCAGCCTTAAAGGAGGGGGGCTAGAGGAGAGAGCAGGGGAAAAAAAAAAAGTCACCCTCTGTTCAAACAAGCTGACAACTTCTTGCTTAAACATGGAGCATAGGAAGGGCCTGATCCAATGTTGAGGAGCACTGATCTTGTGAGGAGACAGACCTTGTGTCTTTGGCAGAAACATTACCACAGGAGCATGGAAAACATTCACAGGTTTTTGCTAAAAGCCCCAGAATCCCTCCAGAGAAGAATCCACAAACCAGCACGATGTCTCTGGTTTTGTATTAGCTATTCAGAGTCTATTTTCATTTATCAAATGATCAAAACACAGTCCAGCTCCCAAAAAAGACAGCTTCTGTATTAAGATATAGAAGGGTTTAGGGAACAAGATCATTTCAGAAGGCCTTCAAGGGAGGCTGGGTAAGGAGCTTATAAATTATTTTTTTCAAGTAATTCTCTTATTTCTCCTAAAATGAGTCATCTATGGTGACAAATCCATCCAGAAAAGCTGAGGTAGTCTCTGTTTTCAACATACATCGTTTTCTTTATTCTGCCATGACACCAGATTGTTCTAGATTTATATAAACATTAATGGAATCAATCACATGATCTTCTTTGGGAATACTGAGGAAGAAAAGATGGCTGTTGGAGAAGTCATGTGGGGAAGGAGGTGGGGGCAAGAAAAATTGATTTGATAGCCAAAGCTTGCTTTTTTTTTTCCTCATTGTCAAATGGTGCTGTTTAGGTGATGAAAAACAGCCGGGCCTTCAAACACTTGATGAAGCAATAAGGTCCACATGCTGAAGTCTAACATGAAGCAAAGGTGTTAATTACTGGCTTGTAGGGAAAAAAAGAAAGAAAAAAAAAAAAAAAAAGCTCCACCTGCACATTATAACTTCTGAACCTTTGTTTTCCCAGGAACAGGAAAACTATAATTTAAACAACCTGTCCCATTCATCGGTCTTTTATGAGGAAAAATTTGAATTTTAAGGCAGATTATGACCGTGAGTGACAGAGAGAGCTACACAACCACTTTTGCACATTGAACTGATTTAAGAATCAAACAGCTTCTAGACAGAGAGATTAGCTAACACTTAGTGTGGGACCGGCCCTCATTATAGCTTCAACCTAGACAAAAATAGATCCTGAAAATCTTCAGCATGCTGTAAACAAAATCACCAGAGTCCACAGCATCAGCAGATGGGCCTGATTTCCAGCTGCTGTGGGTCAGTCATGGATTCTGACGTCAGGTTGTGGCCTTTTGTATCTGATAACTTACTCCTGCCAATGGAGCTCATTGGAGCTGATATGCAAGGATTGACCTGTTTGCTTTATCTAACAGTGTCCAAACAACATATGCTTGCAGGGGAAGCTGTAGAAGCCATGGAGGTGGAGTGCTTCCCTCTCCATCCTTACTGTTACATCCGTGGCATCCCACGTGATGTTTCCAACGATACTAATGTAGTGTGATTGAACAGTGAGTGAAATGATAGCCTGTTGCCTCCTCTCACATCGCCTTCCTCACCCTGGCTTCCTTCCACACCGTCCTATTTCCTTTCCTCGATTACCTTCTCTCCTTCTCTTGCCTTCCTTGAACTTTGTTTCAAGACAGATTTTCACCACTAATCCTTCATCATTTATTTTTTCTTCTCAGAACTGCATGCGCCACAGGGATGTAGGTCTGGCTGTAACAGGGATGTAGGTGAAGGCATGGGGCCAAATGGCTGCGGATATAGCCCTGCCTCTGTGATAGTTCTGGGAGGAAAGGTGAGATTGCCTCTGGCCAGTGAGCAGTCAGCAGCACTACAGCATCTCCTGCTTCTGACACACTTTCACTCAGCAGCTCTATGTGGTAGGGAAAACAGCAGAGAAAACATCTTCGTAGGATGTGTCTGTCCAAAATCAGCAGAGCAAAGCTCTCCTTGTCAGCTTGTACAGAGCTTCCTGTTTTGATGCATGATTCCCTGATTGCTACTTAATCCAAGTTTGGCTTTGAAAGATTACAAAATACATTTTTGGCAACAGCTTTCTGAGATTCCTAGCAAACAAAATTTTGGGGGGAAGATGTCGAATTCTAATAGAGCTCTTCAGGAGAAATGTTTTCTAACTACAGCTACGATGAGCACTACTACATTTAAGCATTGTTGTTGCATGTAAATGCATATGAGATAGAACTGATACACATTTTTTCTATAAATTATTTATTAGCACTGTTGTTACCAAAAAGACTATAACCCTATGAGACCATGTGACCCCTGACAAGATTAGACATGAGGCCCAAGCTGAAACAGCAGAGCTCTTGAATTTGATTCAAAGGATTGTGTCCTTCCACAGCTGCAACTGCAATAGTAGGAGACTTGAAAGTAACAAGTGCCATCAGACAATCTCTCAAGTACAATTAACTTTGAGAGAGTTATAAAATGCAATATTTTAAGCTGAAGGGATGGTACAGAACAGAACTCTTCACAGTCTTCTGTATGCAGGCATGAAACTAGAAGAAAATTTAAGATTTTCAGGAGATATAAAAATTAAAAGTAAATTTATGTGACACAATCCTAATAATTTGGGGAATATGGAAATATACAGCATTAGAACACTACCCCAGAATTTCTGGTTACACTAGAAGTTTCATTTAGTTGATATTATTTTCAGCCTGAAGGTTGTATTTTTTTTTCTTAATACATTTTTGTTTTTTAAAGAGGTGTGCCATAACATAGAAGTCTCTTTGATGCTCCTGAATGTGTGGATAAGATCATTCTGCAAAATGAATGGTCGAACCAGCAATGGACATGCTCTGGACCCAGCATACTGTTCTCCTTGCATATATGCACAGAAATATCCCACTAGGCATAAAAAAATTCAAGATCAGTAGCTTCTTCATTTCGTAGGCTTGCAAAGTACATCGTATATTCTGCATATTGCTGTAATCCAAGTAAGGGGTGCTTTTTAATCAATTACCAAGATCTCAGCAGATTTCTCAGAAACACAGCAATGACAAACAGACCTCTGATTACAGCTACTCTATTAAAAGTTTTGGAAAGGGAAGGTTTCATGTCCTGGCTTCCTCATGCTCCAAATAATGTTTAGGGCATATATTAAAAATCTAAACACCATCCATACATATGATTCTTACAATTTACGTTCAGTCAAATATTGAAAAAAAAAATGCTGGTACATCGCATTTTATTAATTTTCATTTCTCACTCAAACTGGTTCTTTGTAGTACACTCTACTAGGTTAGATCTAGTAGAAATATGGTTACATAACCATACCAATTTTCGTAGAAATCAAGAAACATCCCACCTAGATATCCACAGGCAAACTTTTTTGGATTTGATTTTCTGTTTGTTAAGAGAAAAAAAAAAAAAAAAAAAAAAAAGACTACTGATTCCTGCAAAGGCATAAGGCACAAGCCTGAAATAAAACAGGAATAAGTTAGCAAAGGTTTGGATAAATTTCAGCTGTAAAATTTTTGCACCTAATGCACTGAGATGCTAGACCATGTAAGATTGTATGATGCAGAAAACTTAAAACATGTCACAAACTGACTAATTAAATCTTGGAACCACTGATAGATATCATTGGAAAGATGTCTCTGAAGTGAAACAAAAGAAGACTTGGAAGGGACTACCACAGTGTCCATCTTTAAAAAGGAGTTAGAAGAGGAACAAAGAAATTTTTACATTACCACTCCAGGTTGCCAAAGAAATGTTAGAACAAATAATCAACAAACCATCTGTAAATACCTAGAAAATAAACAACACGATAAGTACAAGCCAGTTTACATTTGCCAGAACAAACTGTGCTAAACCATAGTAATTCCTACAACCACATAACAGAACTTGCGGATAAAGAAGTCATAGTTGTTGTATAGCTCATCCTTAGAAATGTACCAGACAGTATGACGTGATGTGCTCCAGATAAAATTGTGCAGTGTGGACTAGGTGAAAGGAAAATATAATTCTCTTTTCAGAAGGGACCAATCAATGGCTAAAGGGTCTTTCCTACATTAAGTATAATTCAGTATTTTCATTAATAATTCAGGAAGAAAAAAAATGTTTATCAAATATCAAAAACAAGGTGTTTTCCAAATTTGATGAGTGAGCTGGACTCTTAATGTACTGAAGGACAGAAAAGATCCTCCTACACAGGTGTTAACAATCAGAAAGCTGTAGGATTCTGATCACAGAAGTAAGGACTATTTACACAGGAATAAATTGTTGCATGAACAACAGTTAGAGAGAGAACTGGTACCATAGAAGTATTTAGGTGGGAAGGAAGCTAGGGATTATAAAATAGATTACAAGGTGAACAATGTCATAATATTGTTCAAACGACAAAAAAAAAAATGTTGCCTGAAAAACATTTACAGTATGCAAGAAAGAAGATTCTCCTTCTTCCATGTTAACAGCCTGCAGGGCCTCAGCTACAGTATTTTGGGAAAAATGTTGAGCATTGAATTCTCCAGAGAATTACACATTAAAGGTCTAGATAATATGCCTTAGAGACTGAAAGATTTGAGGTTGTTTGGTTACTAAAGAGAGAATGGAAGGAACATGCTAAACATCCTAAAACGTATAAAAGAAGGCTGCAAAGAAAAAAGGTTTTCTACGTCCTTGGTCTATTAATGACAAGATTAATGGAAAGATTTAAATTAGACATTAGCAAAGGTTTCCCAATAGTATCAACAGTGAAGCTCTGGAGTAAACACTTGATAAGGCTGTGGCCTGTTCATCACAAGAGGCTTTTAAAAATGATCAGACAAATATGTGTGAGACATGATGCTGATGTGGTTGATACTATCCTTCCTTATCCATTATTTTGAGGTCCTCTTTATGCCTGTGATTCTATGAAACCACAGTCCACAGAAAACTAGCAACCACTGTCATGATCTCTAGACCCCTATGAAACAGTGAATCTCTGTAATATAGTCCTCAAATAAAAGCTTAATGGTAAGGGCTGACAGTGGTCCACAAAAATGTGAGGTTTGGCAGAGGTCAGTTAGCTCAAAAAGCTCGGAGATACTGGCACAGGCCTTCCCTTGAAGTCTGAACTCATTTTACATCCCACCTTTATTCAGCCACAATCTCACTGAAATATGGGAGGAGAAAAAAAAAAAAAAAAAAAAAAAAAAAAAAAAAAAACACTCCTCCTCCCCCCCCTTAAAAAAAAAATAAAAAATACATGGAAACCAAGAAATTCTCCCATTTTTGCAAGCAGTACTTTTTTTTCTTCCTTTTTCACACAGCTAAGGTGGAGTAACTTTAACCACCCAAGATGTATAATTATCACCCTGAAATGCACTGCCTGGAACATATTATTGCTGTCATGAAATGGAATTTATACACAGTAAGGAAACAGTTAGCCCCACAGATTTACTGGACATTATCGGCAGGGCTATGATATCAAGGGTAGCCAATCATACAGCTCCAAGTGAGCTCAGCACTCACAAACCATTCTGCGCTTGTAAGTACTTATTACCAATAAAACAAATGTTATGACTGTGTATTTTTAGGTAGTCCAGTTGATTTGTCAACCAGTCTGTTGTTCACTGAAGAGGTCTGTGTGGCATGATGAGGCTAACTCAGAGAACTTGAAGACAAGGTGTTTTCTTACACAATTTTGGTATTGCATTTCAGGAGCTGCTTTACAGCAGTACTGCTGAAGCAGAAGGCTACACGTGGAACAAAAACATTACAAACGATCATTTCTGCTGACAGAGAGAATCCTTACACTGCTTCAGCACTTATGGGTGTCGAACTACAGCTGTACTCAAAGAAAAGGAAAGAACTACTGGACATTCCTGCTGCAGCCCCAACCACAGCAAGCCCCAACAGGCAGGCAGAAGTTATAAGTGTCTCTGTAACACTTACATGGGTCCAATGAAGGCACTCTGAGAAGTAACTCAGAAAGACTCCAGCTCACTAGCACCAGACAGACCTCACTACGCATTAGGATCTGGCTAGGTTTTAGAGCCATGACACATTTTGGCAGGTTGGCATCCGGCAGTTCAAATGCACCTGCTTACAATTAGTTACAAGAAATTCCATATAAAATACCTCATTGCTTGGATCAGGGTACCTTGTCCACATATTCATATTTTAACCCTTTCAGTTTTCTAGCTTTATTAAAGGCTATCCAAAGAGGTTTTCTTTAACTTTGCTTGACCTTTTCTTTGTCAGGGTTTCCCTTTTAAGAGTTCAGTTAAGGACCTGATAATGAGGACAAAACAAATAAGCCCACTAACAGCAGTACAGGACACTGAATTGGACTGTCTGAGGACAATTAAAGAAAACGTAGCCAACTGAATATTCTCTGCAATTCTGAGCAGAAATGGATTAACTCCTAATATGGAGTTAATACTCTTCCAAAACATACTATAGCATTTCCTCGTACTGCTAATTATGACAATAAAAAACCTGCATTTGGAGAGGAAATGAAGAAACACCAAAATCACCTGGCCACCCAATACACGTGTGTTATTGAGCTATAAAATTCCAGTTTTGGAGTTGGCTAACATGTTTTGCTGTTACACTGATATTTTTAGTGCCTCACAGTATGAACAATGTGAAGAGTGATAGAATGCCTACTTTACATACTATTGTGGGGAAGAGGGATTTTTATTGGGATGAAATAATGAGCAATCAAATAAGCATGTTCTAATTGTAGCTAATAAATAGTCACAAAATCCTGTTAACTCCAACAGCCTGGGGCAAAAACTTCTTTATTTCAGGAAAATAAGAAGTAAATTAATTTGGGATAGGATGCACCTGGAGGAAGTTTAGATCTAATTGTCGGCCCAAACTAAATGTGAAGGATGTCTGGATCCAGTTGCATATTCATATTCCATCTTACTTCTATCTCTATAATGTGATGGAATGGGAAAAACCAAACTGCAGATCCAAGGATACAGATTATTTCAAGGATAAATATAAAACCTTTCTTCTTTGTTGAAACATAGAAGAACCTAGCAGTCAACAAGGCATAAAGTGTATACAAACATAGGCATCTGAAATTTAACTCCTTTCATTCATGTTCTACTTCTTTTGACAACACTAACTTACATCCCTAATTTCATTATTCTCTCAAATGGAAGGAAAGTAATACTCGATGATGTTGCAGCTTTACAGCAGCTAGAGATGCTGAATAATGATTGGCTGCTATCAGCAGCCTTTCAAGAAAGTCTGCATCTTGATTAACAGTGGGTAAGGAAATTCATTATCACAAAAGCATTTTTTCTGTTCTTCTTCCGTACTTTTTATTTCTTATCTGGGGCTTCAGTTAAAATGCAAAAATACATTAAATGACATTTTAATTGGAAAAAAAAAAAAAGAAAAAGAAAAAAAAAAACAAACAACATTTAAATGACATTTAAATTGAATGGACATTTAGAATTTAATATGTTAACAACAATGCCAGCTCTTTCTTGTAAAATCATGAAATTAACCCTAAGCTATATTGCAGCAATTTATTTATTTTATTTGAATCATTACGGTCAAAATAATATGGTGTGTTTATCCTCCCCTACTCTAGCTGGCAACTCTCCTGCTTCCTTTCGCTAACCAGAGGGGAAGGTGAGAGGCTGCTTTGCATTGTCTGGCAGGGGACGTTTGTCTCCTGGGAGAGAAAATGCCTTCCTACAGACTACAAAAAAGTCTTGGTAGACAGGATATACAGCACACTCCATGTAAACTTCATTTTGATGTAATTAAGTGAGACTCACGAGGCACATCACTTTATGTGTTACTAAGTTTGCTCTGGCATACTCCAAGGACCTAAGCCCATCTGGGGCTAGAGAGCAAGGAAAAGGCTGAAGACTGCAGATTTCCGAGTGCAAAGCCACCTGGTAGATTTTGGATGTTTAAACCAAATTGTCCCATGTAAAGGGCACAGACTGTTTTAGGCCATGCAGATCTCAATGGTACCAGTATTACAGAAACTGATATATTTAAATAGGTATTGATAGAACTATAGAGTAACATTTAAGGAGGACTGAAAAGGACACAGGCTGATCCATTTCAGTCTTATACAGTAAAAAATTGAGTTAATCCAGAAATATGACATTTCAGAAAATTTTCAATCTAGGATAAAATATATATATATATATATCAATATTGCATTGTACCAGAGGAAAGGAACTGTACAACCGTCTCCTTCTCTAAATCAGTTCAACCTTGCATATTATCAAAGTAATACAATCAAACTATTTTTTAATATCTAGTCAAAAAAAAGCCTGATTCAGTTAGAACAAGTCAATATTCTCATCACAATATTCTCATCAAATTCAGTAGGAGTTGTGGAGTTTGACAAAATGGGCACAGGCTTCTGCCTTGAAGTAATTTAGCTATAGAAAATACAGAAGACTTATCTTGTCACCAGTCTCTTTGTGTGCTTCTGTCTCATTTTCGGTAACCGAAGTAAGGCAATTTAAAAAAGAAAATGAGAGGAAAAAGCAACAGAAAATCTCCGAGGTTGTATTAAAGACTTTAACGAACAGGGTTCAACAAACAGTTTGCTACTCCAGCACAGATTTATGCCAATAAAAGCCAACTTGGGTCTTCAGTATAAATCAAATCTCCTTATATTTAGCTAGGCTTAGAGGATTCAGTGTCATAATCACATGATTCTAATAGCTGAAAGAATGGAATCTATAACTTGTATTTCTCTCCCTATAATTCTTGTTGATTTGACATAGTACCACTCCCTTCTTACATTTTGTTATTTCCCCAAAGCTTGAAATTCTAGTGAGAGCTGTAACAGCATCTCAATCCAACAGCTTTCTGATTGCTCCCTCTTCATATAACAATTTCCCTGAGTTCTGTGCTTCCTTGACAGCTCTTTCTCATTACAGAGCTCTACTTCATTACTCAATATCCTATCCTATATTGTCCCTAAATGGACAGATTTCCCCCACTCCAAGTCTCAGTAGGAGTCCATGACTCATTTTTATACTCTCTCCCCAGGAGCCATCAGTTTCCCAGGTGCATTTCATAAGGGATAGAGCAAATGGTTGCTTAGGCAGAAACATCTTTCAGGTGAATGCGCATCAAGGCAGCAGACAAGCAGCATGCAGGAACCAGATTTACTTGCTTACCTTTCCCATTGTTTATTTATTCCCAAATCTAATTCCCTTCACAGGCCGTATCACCAATTCCTCTTGTTTTTCACAGTTGGCCTCTGCTTTACTATATCCTTTTCCCTCTTAATTTTAGCATGCTTAGGAGAAGCAAATCACCCAAAGAAATTCCTAGGGGAAAGTCCTGATGCAGCTATTAAGTACATAAAGAGGTGCTTGTTTGCTCAGCTTATTAAGGGGGTAGAAACTGTGCCAAGCTATAAAGAGCAGGAGTGTTACTACTTGATTATGGACAGCTGCTTCACACTGTTACAAAAGTCAGTGTTGCTGAATATTTGAGTTATGGCCATATTTTCATGATGATTCTATAGATGTTTGTGAAAAACTCCAAAGCAACAGCTTAACAAATGGTATTTACCATCCTTCTTTTTCCATAGGAGTTGTTATTCTGTTCATATAGGTGCTTTCCTTATAACAGCCACAGTACACAAAGTGGGGATAAGCAGCTGCATTTTCTCACTTTAAATTCCCCTTTTACTTGTGCTGTGGTGTCAAGATTCTGACTTCCATGCCCGGTGGCTTCTCTGATCTCTTTTTCATTGGTAGCAAGAGCCTTTGCATTCAATTCCTACTGTATCATAGAGGGATTTTCAGTGGTGCCTGATTTCCTCTTATCTGTTTTTGTGGATCTTCACAAAAACAGTTTTCAGATCAACACGTGATGACTCTGTTTTCCCATCAAATTACCTTGGTATTAGAAAGGGAGATGGAGCTCCAACAGGAGCAAAAAGTACTTGGGCAATTTCTTAGCTTGTAAAATCAAATAAATGTAAATATCCACACTACATTCTTACAGTAGCTGAACTCACAGGGGTACACAGGAACTTGTACTACAAGCTGAGAAGGCAGTAATCTCTGTGATTCTACCTGAAACCACTGGACATATCATGAACTTCTCCAGGTCTCATGGACGGCTCCTGAAAGGTACAAGGCTTTGCAGAGGCGCTAAAGAGGAAACCACAAACAAAAAGGAAAGGAGGTTCTTTGTAAGAACAGCTGGAGAAAGAGAAAGCCTTTTGCTGCATCAGGAAGGCTGTGCTGGCTGCCTGAAGCCCTCTCCTAGGAGCCTGCACAGGTGCTGGGTTGCAGGCTGATGGCACACATGATGGATCACACGCTGCAGCCGGTGCTCAGTGGTGACCTCCAGGTGGAAGCCCCACTGATGCCGGAGGTCCTGCACAGCCACCAGAGCACACAGGGAAAGAAGATGGATGGGATGTGTCTCATTGGAGGTGTGAGGTATGTAGTATTCCCACAGACATGCACAGGCCATGCTGGTCTGTCAAAACCCGAGTGGAGCATGGCTCTTTTATTCTGCAGGTTTATTTACAAAGCACTTTAGGAAGGAGGTTAGCATTATTCCTTGTATTTCACATCTTAACTAAGATCAACCAGAAGACGTGTAGCAAGGCCTGGCATTGATGCCAGCTCCAGCCTGCTGCCTACGAATGGCTTTGGTACAGATTTACCCATTCTGGTCTGTCATGTATAACAGACATTTTACATGCAACCTTTCCTAACAACATTTCTTTCTATTATTATTATTATTCCTCTTAAAATAATCCTGCCATTAAAACACAAGTGAATTCACAGGCATAAAACTCCATTTAAATAACATTATATTGACAGAACCTGACACAAAGCCTGGAAATTCAGAGTTATCGTTGGCATTCCCTGCTGAACTTGAGTCCCTGTGCCTTTTATTTTCCACATGAGCATTAGTGTCAGTCTTAAGTGCAGATTTCCTGACTTTTTCAGCCTGTGTCACAACCTTCACTTTATTTAAACACAGAATTTTTCCTGCAAATATCCACTGAACAGGTCACCAGAATTACAGTGTCATTTTTCTGCTTCTAAAGTAAGATCTGGCATATAAACTGAGAAACAATTCAGATCTTGATCCAAAGGCCTAACCTAGCCTGGTTCTAAATTTTCTGGATTTATGAACACACAAAAAATGATGGGCTGTGCATTTCCTTAAAAAACTTTCTGGAAGAAGAAATTCAAAAATAAGCAAAAGGTCCTCTCACATTGCCTTGCTCTGCTTTTGCAAAGGCAGGAAGTGCAGACAGTTCATTCACAGTCATATATCTAAGTAAATGCTGTTTATCAGATAACCCCCCTGGAATAGCTGCCAGGGCTTCTATCAGTGTGCTGAATTCTTGGCCATGCTGAGCTAGCTCGGCAATTCCAGCTCCTGGCGCACAAAAAGGGAGATGGAGAGTCAATATGAGCTGTGGAGTAATTTGTATAGGAAAAAAAGGAAAAGAGGAAAAAATAAAAATTAATTTTAGAGTCAACATGCCATGCTCTCCCCTGCTGCTTGATAGGCATACATGTATCTTGTTCAGGTACATGGCGTTATGTGCCCCTGGCATGTGCCTGAATGATATACTGGAAGCATAAGAAATTTGATGCAAGCCGATCTATTTTAAGAGGTCAGGACTCAACTTGCACGTTCACGCTTGTGCACACGCACACAGTGTTGTACACCTCATGTAGAGGGGCTGAAGGATCACAAAGATGATACCAGCAAAGCACATACTGCTCCCGAAATGGAATTAATCCTCCAGCCTCTGAGGGACCTGGGTAAGACAGTAATGGGCATCCAGGCTGGAGGTTTGCTGTTTGGCCCTGGCAAGCCAAATCTGGATCACAAGTGCAACAGAAATAGTCTGTTCACCAGCCCTATGACCTACTTCTAACACATCTGTAGCATCTCCTCTTTAAAGCTCCCTAGTGCCAAATCCTCCAAGTTTGACATTTGTCTATATTCTACTGCTTAAAAGTACATATGTGCTGGGACAACTAAGCAGCACCTGCATAGGACTGAAGACGTTAGCCAGGCATTGCTGCTTATAGCTTGACTGAGCCCTGTCCCAAGTCTGGCCAGGGTTTGACCACCCAGGTCTAAATCATCTTCCACTAACACCACATTGCAAATGCAGGGAAAAACTGTTCTCTTCAAATTATGCTGAATTCATGTTAAGCTTTCTACCTACCTAAACACATGAGAATTCTCAAGCAGTTACATGTGAGTAGTCTTACCCAAACTTATATAGGGGCAGAGTTTGGGCCCTTCTAGTATGTACATCAAGCATGCATACGGATTGTATTCACACAGATTGCTTTTGTACAGATGGGTACAAGCAAGCAACACCTCCTTACAGCAGTTATTTACCATGGTTGCTCACACTCTGTCATTACTGACAGACAGCAGGGTTGATATCTGTCTGTACTAAAGCCATTAAGTTAAAATTGACATTGTTCTGAGATGGTAAATTGCAATTTGTAGGAACAATCACTTAAATCAGCAATAAAATAAATAAATAAATAAATATGATTCTGAGCTTCTCAAAAAACATAACTCTAAAAGTAGCTCAGTGGTGGAAGACTGGGAAGATTACATTGTTCTTTGTCTCAGACATAGCTTGGTATTTAAAAAAAAAAAAAAAAAAAAAAAAAGATAAAGACTATTTCTATCACTTACGCAACTTATACGGTCCATATGAAAAACTACAGGATAGGGTACAGTTCATATAATCCTCTTTAAAATAGAAAATAAGACAAGTTCTTATCACATACTTTACATATAAGATCACCATATACTGTGGCTCATTTAAGGCTTGTTAGTAAAGCTGCAATACTGAGATCAAAGCTGTACTCAAAAACATAATCTTCTTCTTTTAAGAAGAATCTGTAGATTACACAGTGTTTGCTGGGTGCACATAAACAACTGACTTCATGAAATCCAATTACTTAGCAGTCCTGAGATGATGCTCTAGTCTCATAAAGTTTGTCTTTGACAATTTGTTTTTATAGCAGAAAGCTAAAGTAACACATCCTTAGACCTGGTCACTGAATTGTCTATTTTCAGTTGAGAGTGATTTTGCCTGACACAAAAAACATTAAAATAAAATAATAAAATAAAATATTTTTTTAGGTGCTTTAAAATCAAAGAGAGACAAAAACACCCCAAAATATCTCAGATGAAGGACAGTGTAGACTCGGACTTACGCAATTCCACAATACCCCCCAGTACATGGATCCATGGGTTGGATTAACACATTCCAGAAGGCAAATAGGCCAAACACAGCTGGCAATTGTGAGAAGTTCAAGGGAACTATCAAACATAGACAAAATCATGCATGTAGCTCTTTTTTTTTTTTTTTTTTTTTTTTTTTTTGTGCGATTGCAAGACTTTATTTGCTCCAGACAAAGACAAAGACCTTGGTGCATGACCCCCATATATTTAATGAGGAAGCAGGTATCTGATTACCTCTGTGGCAATGGGCTCTTCTCCAGGATGGTTAATATAGGATTTAATAACATTATTAACTTCATGGCTCTGTTAGTACTCAAGCACTACAACAGTCTTTTTTTTTTTTCTGCCATGTCTCTCTCCATTTTTTAAAGCAGTTAAAAAGGGGATAAGAGTGCCATACCATTAGCTGCCACTATTGCTTTTGCAGAGTGACTATATAAGCATGCAAAGACTGCAAACAGGACACTGAACTCCTTTCCTTGTGTCAAGGACTCAAAGACAGAGCAAGCAAGAAAACAAAAAGTCAAACCCCACCTTGTTTTTCCAGGACGGCAGCACATGATGCTAAGTAAGCTCTTCCCACTTTGCACAAGAGCTGCTGGTGCTCACACACAGTGGGAAGAAACAGGTAGATTGTGGCAGGGGTGAGCCTCCTTGCCTTGGAAATACTGCCCTAAAATGACATGTTGAGGTTTGAACATTTGTAAGGGCAGTGAAGCTGATGGCATGGAAGCAGATAACACTTGTCAGCTGAATTCAAGCCACCTGCAGAGACTGGGTGAGAGTGAAGCCTGTGCACACCCAGATCCAGCTGCCCCCCAGCACCCACTCCACTCTGGCTCTCCTCCCATGCCTGGAGACCCATTGGTATCCAGTGAAGGAGACTCCAAGCCATAGGCTCTCAGTTGGAAAAGGAAAAAGTGGCAGAAGGCTTTTAATCTGCAGGATAGTCTTTTCCTCAATGCATAATGTTTCAAAATCCAATTTCATGCTTTTGCAATTAGTAATACACATGGAGAGCTTGTTCCTAAAATTACATCAGAAAGTCTTAAGGACACAATGCATAAACATGCATGTTAGTACGTAGTGGCTGTACCCAAAAAGGTAAAAAAAAAATCTCAAATCCAGAAACTTTGACATCACATGTATGCATAAGAGATTAAGTGAAATGCCAAAAGTAACAGTTTCAATTGGATTTCATTACTCTGTGATGAGGTTGTTCTCTGTTATTTTTGGTATAGCTCTTAATGAGATGAACAACCATGCCAGTCTAATAAGCATTTGCTTAAAAATCTTTATTTAATTTAGGAAAAAGTAACAAAATAACTGAAAAATAAATTCATTCTGAAGAAACAGTGACCAAAAAGACTGGTTTACAAAGCAGAATGTTTCCTTTTGCGTTCACGTTCATGTGGATAACAGGGCTGTGTTGGTGACCTCCCTAATATTTCCTTTTTTTCCTTTTCTTTTTTTCCTCTGGATTTCCGTGAAGCATGAACTGTTCTTTTAATGGTCTGGAACTAGAAGTTTCAGGGGGAGGAGGTGAAGAAAATGGGAGAAAGGAAAAATAATTTCACACTTAATACCTGATAGGGTGGGTCATTTTTGCAGAATGGAATATGATTTTTTTTTAATTTCTTCACTGAGTAAAATACATTTGTCCCATGTTCCTTACACCTCATTCAGCCATGAATGTCTCTTTTCTTCACGTACACTGCAGAAAGACGTCTTCACTTTGGAAAAGACTAAGTTAGACAAATAAGAAGGAGATTCTCCAAGCATGAAATTGGTTAACAAAAATGACATATTTCATAACAGAAATGAAAAATCAAAAAGACTTCTCCATGTCTCTGCATGAATTCTTCGCCTAAATGAGTGCCACATGTCAGGGTTTCTCATAGAGAAAGAGGAATTTTTCTTTCCGAATTTCACATATGGTACACAGTCTAAATCAGACGGAGATAAAAACACGACCAAATCATGAACAATTTCATTATGTGGTCTGTTAGGACATTAAGGTACCTGTTTATAGAAGAAGTAAACTTAAAAAATAAAAAATAAAAAGGCAGAAAATACACAATTTTATTGCCAGTAGGCCCAGTATTTGCTTTCTCATTGAGATTATTAGTGGTGACGTAGCACGTCATCATGATATTAGGTCCACTTTAGATGCTCTTCCACATGCTATAAGTGACACTTTAATATCCATATAAACAATTTACTTTCAGGGCCTCAGAAACTTTGTCATTCTCAAATTTGTGAAAGATTTTTTGATGTATCAATGGGATGATGTTACTTTGCAAATGGAGGCCTTGGCTAGAGGACATCAAGTGCAAAATATGGCAGGATTAGGTCTCAAGTCTCTGCTTATCTCCTTCAACTGCTCCTTCACAGTCTTGAAAGTTCTTGAAGGACATCCCTCATTTTAAAAGAATTTTAAAAAATGGTAAAGAGGGATTTTTTTTAATCAATATTTGAGAAGCAGGGCTGTATAGCTAAGAACATATAACCTTAAAACCCTCGTTAATGGCATCAACAATTTTTGTCATATAAAATGAATTTTGATATTTCTTCAGAGCTTTCCATCTAAAAAGAAAACAAGCAAGCAAGCAAGCAAACAAACATGATTACCTCTTGTTTAATAAATTACTTTTTCTACTTACCCTGCCTTTCAGTCTTCCAGGAATAATTTGGTATGTGCTCGGGTGTCTGCTATAAATGGAGATTAATAAAGCTTATGTTTTAAAGGAGTTTAATAAAGTCCAGAACAAATTAAACCAGAAGTAGCACAACAAAAAGCCTATTAATATTGCTACACTGGGGACCCCTTAAAGACACATAGCTTTGGTGTATTCCAAGTTCCATCTCACAGAGTACCTTGAACAGGATGTGGGTTGAGAAGTTTTCACAATATGCCTGGTTCTCGGTAAATCAGTTGTTAACTTTGGGGTTAGTTTTCACTGAAATTGTCAAATGATCATTGGTCCCAATTTGATTTCTAAAGCATTTTATTCTCTAATTATATGTGTTTTTCAGGGCATAAAATGACACACACTGGGTTTTGTTTAATCTACTTCTACAAAGTCAGGTAGTAAGTTTAATTATTCTAATAATAACCCTCACCATTAGGAAATGTTTCTTCCTCAATATAGTATTTAGACCCCCTTGGACCACCCAAAATATTTCTTATTACCCTGAAAATATAATATTACTTTCAAGTTAGTAATTTGTTACTTTGGGAGTCAAAGAATAGAATATGATGTAGAATACAACCTTGGGATGAGAAAAAGGAGAAGATAAGTAGTAATTCAGCTATGCTCATTTTAAATATCTACTAATATTTAGAACATTTCACTGAATTTGAGATGAAGAACAATTAATGCTGAGCTATTTAGCTGCCTAGTCTGTATTTTCAGAAATGTCAATACTGTTTCTAAATTTTAATTAAATTCCAAAAGAAAAAGAAAATATTTTCTAATTATCAATAATCATTCACAGACATGAACAATCAGACAAAGTAAGCAAAGGCCAGTATGTTCATATCACATAGTTAATTTACTAACAGCAAAAAGTATCCTATGCGTTAGTCAGCTGGCTATTTGCAATTGGTTATCTCAGGCTAAATCCAGAGATGGGTGTAGGTATAGTGACTATACCTTTTGCCACAACTAACTTTTGGGTCCAGTGCTAACCCACCATGCTGGCAAATCTGAGTTGGCTGCCTTATGTCCCCTGGCTTCATGCAGGAATGTGGGCAGCACAGAGGACTCATGGGCCAGCAGACTTCTCCCCTCAACCCCAGTGCCAGTTAAAAGCACTGCATCAGGCTTCTGCATGAAACTGATCTGTGGTTTCTTCCACTAAGCACCCATGGTTTTCGCCTGTGTGTGTACAACAGGCTTATGGTTTCTCTTAAATTACAGCTGAAAGAAGCATTGACATAACCCATCTTATAGACAAGAACCTCAGCATCAAGCCCTCTTCCTGGGTTCTAGGATACATACTAAATTGAAGCATGATGTTTTCACTCCTCTTGAAGCTGAGACACTGGACAATGAAGTATACAAAACTCATAAGTGCTGGCAAGAGAGAAAAAGCAAGATACACAAAACACACACAACAGTAGATACATACCTTTTATGGACGTTCCTCTCTCCTCCAGGACATTCTTCTCAACTGTCCCTTGAATTCTGTGGGGTTTTCCATCCTCTGATGCTGTTGGTAACTTCCCCTCAAACACTCTTGACTAAACTCCCTACTTCCCATCATCACTACTGGTTGAATGAGAGAAACAAGTCACTGGCTCCAGGTTGTCCCCTTTGTTCCTCTCACATGGCCTGCTCATGTATGTGAGCTCAGTCACTCTCCAGCCCAGCTCTCTGCACGGCACGATAGCATGTTGCTATGGGCCAAATGTGAACTATTAGAAAGTACATGGCATATATGGAACTCCTTTGCTGTTAGGGTCAAATTTTTATCCAAATACCACATTTAGCAAGAAGAGTATTCCTGGAAATATTCCTCCATGTGAAACTGAAGACCCTGTTTTGCCATGCTTTCTTCTCTCAGCAAAGAAAACTGTAGCACAAGAGAAAAGAGGTTGGAAGAGATGTGGAAGAGATGTTGAAAGATTATCTGAAGAAATGTAACAGAAAAAAAAAAAAAGAGAGAGAGAGAGGAAAAAAAAAAAAAATTCTCCCAAATACAAGCTGGAATCAATTTCATCTGAGCTAATCCTGATACGATGTGTGTGCAACCACGCACATCTCCAGTAGAATATCTCCATCTTAACATCTTAAACATCTCCAGTATATCAGTTCTGCAGCCTTCCTTGATATTATATTTGAGAGCTGATTTATCCTTACAATCGGGAAAGTTTTCTGAAATTATTACTTAAATCACTGTAGAGTACAGTTTATGCTATTTCCCTTCTATATAATTTTATGTATTTAAATACTCTTACTGTGTCTCTCCTCAGTCTTATTTTCCAATTAAACAACCTCATTTTTTCCAGTCTTCCCCATATCTCAGATTTCAGAGCCTACTCTGGACCATTTTTAATTGTTTTATATCTTTCTTGGCATATAGTACCCAAAATCATCACAATTCTCCAGCCAACATTTTGAGACAGGAAAGACTGAGTGGAAGACTTCTTTCAAATAGGCCCACCAGAATTAATTTGACTCATTTCACAATATAGAGAAGATCTTGATGTGTGAGGCTGGCACAAGTCAAGCTCTTAGTATTTGCTCAACTCCATCTTCTTACAGCTGCTAGAAGATTCAGTACTTTTTGAAAATCAGAACCTTCAAATACATGTTAGCAGTGTTATGTAGAATCAAATTGTCATTTACAATGAATATACATATCAGCTAAAGGCTGATGTCAGCTCTTATATCTGATACTTCTAATCATTGAATTCACTCCTATAATTTTTAGTTGGAAGATAAATTTCAGTCTTGATCCAGCAAAACTCTGCATACACCACCTAAGCCATACTTATGCCTAGAATCAAGGGCGGCTTTCTGCAATGGGATTAATTTCTGCTGTGTAGAAAACCAGATAATAGTATAAGATGGAAAGGAAGACAAGAGAAACTTGGGGGTTCCCAGAAACTATGAAAATTTTTTACTTTGAATATTGTTTTAGCCAAAAATAGTTCTCATAGGAAAAAAACATTCTCTCTTTGTCTAGCACTTTCCAAAATGGAATAAAACCTTCAAATGCGCTAAAAGTTTTTATACCATGGTATTCTACAAGGTTTTAAATTATAGGTTCCTGATTCTTCCATCCCTAAACAGTAGCCAAATATAATAATGTAGAGAATATAATGCCAGTTTAGCAGGTTTGGAAATAATGTTGTTGTGTTTCTTAATACAGAGCACTTTCACATGCTCTCTTCTGTGTGACTTTCAAGAATGGTGATGTGGCAATGTATAGTTGGCACTGTACACTCCATGACAACAGTTAATTAGTAAATAAATGATCCCAGGCCCATACAACTGAGTTCCAATCGTAATAGCACAGTATGTAGGTTTAAGCTCCAAGCTGACTTATTTTAATAGTCATAAATGAAATGTTGCTTTACTTTGACGCACTCTTTCATTTCTTCCTTTGCTTTGGTAAATGTACAAGCAGCAAATCCAGGATCCAGATATAGTTCTGGTCTGTAATGTAGAGTTTGTGGCAACAGCTAGTGAAACTTGGTGAGACGGTAAAGCAATTTGTATGTTTACAAATTATTTCAGATAACCTTTATTCACAGAAAGCCTGAAGAGACAGGACTGTCCCTCTACCCCAGATGGTATTAAACCTATGCAGATAAGTGTCCTGTAGATCCTGATCCTGACAGCAATCACAAGAAAAGAGACTACAGGAGCTCACATTGTAAATCACCACATCACATGGTCACATTTTAGCAAGAATTTAAGCCTTCCTTTTTGACTTTGCCCTGAAGAAGAGTAGGAACACTCAACACAGCTAGTTACAAACCAGAGGTAGTTCAACAAGTTACTGCCTTTCAGTAACAGCCAAGGGACACCCAGTAAATGTAGAATCATAGAATCACTTAGGTTGGAGAAGACCCTTAGGATCATCACATCCAACCACCAACCTAACACTACCAAATCCTCCACTAAACCAAGTCCCTAAGCACCACATCCACGTCTCTTAAATACCTCCATGCATGGGGATTCCACAACCTCCCTGGGAAGCCCATTCCAATGCCTAACCACCCTTTTCTTGAATAAATTCTTCCTGATATCCAATCTAAACCTCCTCCTGGTACAACTTGAATCCATTGCCTCACATCCTATCACTTGTCACCTGAGAAAAGAGACCAACACCCACCTCACTGCAACCTCCTGTAGAAAGCAATGAAGTCTCCGCTCAACCCCCTTTCTGCATACTCAATGCAACAGTAAAGGAAGATTCCACAGATGGAATACACTGACCATGGGCATTAATTTTGAATGCTTGCAATGAATGCAAATGTACGCTGTCACCCCATCCTACTTTAAACTCAGGAAGAAAGGCTCATCTGGAAACCTGGGATCAGTAGTCTGCACTGGACTCCCTGTTTTGCTAAAAGACCTCTGCATGACCTAAATAACCCATCTGTCCCTCTTCCTCAATCTCCCTCTGTTCTCTATGGGGGGAATATCTTCAGTACAATGATACAAGACTGTCTTGGGTATAATGCTAATACAAGCCTTTTATTTTAATATCATAAATGAAAAAATCCCCTACAGTTTATAAATGAAGGAAGTGGCCTTTTTTAAATTTCTAAGGATTCTATCTAGGTTAATCGAGCTTCATCAGAGATCCTGAGTCAAGATTTTCACATACTGAGGGAATTCGTATGTCTCTTTCCTGTGTTATTCCTCTGGTCTATAATAAGAGAGAAATTAATGCTTCAGCCTTAGGTTATATCCATTAAAGTCAACAGCAAGTTACAAATCCCCTAAAAAGCACACTCAATTACTTTGTGTGTTCACCAAACCACTGTTTTGTCAGATCAATATACTGAATGTTGCTACTGTCTTCTAAATAACAGAACATACTAATGAGACCAAATATTCTGCTGCTGTACCTCAGCAAAACATCAAGGAACTCAATGAAGATTCACACACACTCTGAATCTGATTCAAAACACATCAATTTCTACATGTGTAAGTCTGGAGGTTGGCTGAAGAATAAGATCCCCTACTTTCATACACAGAACATCCATTGATGCCAGTGGGAAGGCCCAGGATAGTATAAATATTTTACACACATGCTGGTATATCCTGTGTTTGTAGAAGGAAATGTTTATTTAATTTAAAGTAAATGCATGTAGCGGGTCACATCCTCAACCTGACTACACTGACTTCTCTGCCAGAGCCAGGTCATCTTCTGATGCTGAAAGACTGAACAACTTTTTGGATGCTAAAATCCATAGAGAAGCTTGAGGATATTTTAAGATTTATAATGTATAAAAATAGTTCTACTTTTTCATGTATTCTGTAAGAATTGTTGCCACGGAATGTTACAAAGTTCTAAACGGATTGAATTACTATAATATTTTCTCAACAGAACATTTATCAGTTCAATGACAGACAATAGCATAGGCACTTCTGCAGTCTGCTTAACGTGAAACTAGTGATAACATAAGTACTGATCATATAATCACATTCCTATCATTCTCTGAAGAGGATATTTTTAGGCTAGGGGAGGAATATAAATATGCAATAAATGTTTTCCATAAATGAAAATGTTAGTATAGCAAACCTTGTTGTCAGAAGGCCACCTAGATAATCTTACCGGTGTCAGCTATTACTCTTCTGAAAAGTGTGAAATATCCATCTGTTGCTATATTTTATGCTCTTCATTTCTGTTGAACATTCCATTGACATATATAAAGACAGTATGTTTCCATTCCTCAGAACGGAAATTCTCAGATGAATAAATCTAATTGTTGTTGTGTTTTTTGTTTTTTGTTTTTTTTTTTAATATATTTTGTCATTTTTAAGGTGCTGTTTCATTGAAAAGGTGCAATACATGTAAGCACAAGCCAGATGTTGAAAACCAACAATAAAATAGTAATAGTAATAGTAATATAGTGATATAGTGATATAGTGATATAGTGATATAGTGATATAGTGATATAGTGATATAGTGATATAGTAATATAGTAATATAGTAATATAGTAATATAGTAACAGTAATAGTACTATTAGCCAAATAGTAAAATTTAGCCAAACTTTCCTGATCTTCATTGAATCAAAAATCAGACATAATTCACATGATATATTTTATATCTTCAATGGTCAAAATCTCCTTCTGCTGAGTTGATTTCAAATATGTTTGCTACGTATGGCTTACTTAAGTCTAGCTATATTCCATCAATTTTCTAGCAAGAAACAGTTTCACAAAGACCAGTAGGCTCACATCAAAGGGACCATTTAACTAGGAGTTCAAGTTTAAGGTCAACTTTTGTACTTCCAAGGATTTAGGCTCTGGCTGTCAGGCTGGAGACACTTGCTTTGACAAAGAAGGGGGTGCCTCTATTAATCAATGTCCATCCTATCAGTCTATTCATTTTCAACCATATTCTCAAATGGTTTTGTTTTAAACAATGATTCAGACTTCCAGTGGGTGGTTTACATGGCTGAAGAAGACTAACTTTATGCAAATGTTGTAATGTACAGGTAAAATAATAATATCAGATCTAAAAATTTTAGATAATATTGCTGGCACTGGTGACTCATTTGTAAGTGAAAGGAAAGATGGGGAAGACTCAAAATGGGGATTCTGGCCATGGGTAAGATTTATAGCCATACTCTATTGGTAGTGTTCACACTATATTTTGTCTCAGTCTGTGCTGTTTTGCCCAGTTTATCTATGCAGAGCCATAATACATAAACTGTAAAACAATCTGGTCCAGCGATCCACATAGCAAGAGAGAAACTAGGACAAATGCAGTTTGCCTACTTCTCCTTTGGGCAACAGAGAACCACACAGTCCAACACGGACCACCACATCAGTAACTTTACTCACTTTTCTAGGTATCCCAAAAGCACTGATCCAAAATATGCAACAAGTACTCCTGAAATCAGCAGGGAAAAAAAAAAAAAAAAAAAGAAAGAAAAAAAATCTATAGCAGCTTCTGCATTGCATCTCTGCAGCATAGCTGTTTTCCCAGTGGATTTTGCTGCACTGTGTTGAGGAAGATTTGGCCAGAAATGTCACAGTGGTGTAGGGCCAAACCATTAGGAGGTGTGACATTACTTATGCAAGGAATCAGGGAGTAGCAGTGTGTCCTATGCAGCCAGCCACTGTCCTTGTTACCTGGGTGTAGTGGTAACCAGCAGTAGTTCAGCAGCCCTAATCTGATGCACCAGCCCAGCACAAAGTCTTAGGACTGGAAGAGTTCAGAGGTGAGTTTTTCCTCTCCCCTTCAACTTGCTTGATGAGCAGATCAGCCAGACCCTGAGAGCTGACATTATGTGCACATTTACTCAATCTCTTTTGTGTTTTTAACTTCCCAAGTCCCTCCACCCTACCCCTGAGAAATGTTACTATTAACAGGATTTATGAAGAGATTCAGGTGCCAAAGCCACTCAGCAATTCAGACATCTTGCTGATGCACTCAAGCTCTCAACACCTCTAAAAGAAACACACAAAAAAGTATGATTTCAAAATCTGCACCCCTAGTCTTGGAAATAAATAAAATGCAATAAAGAAAGTCTAGTATAAAAGCAAAAGAGACGTGAGGAACAGAATAAGTAATGGAGTGCTGAACTCCCTTCAGATGAATTACAGACCTTTGGAAAAGAGGAGAGGAATGTGGTCATACTCTCCTCATCCGAGGAGAGTTAAGCTCCACACCCAGGACTGAAAGGGCCTGTCACCTACAGATCCATGCACGAGTACAGATACAAGTAGGGATGAATAAGCATTAAGAAGAAATTTGTGTGCCTTTTAAAATAGGCACTTTGAAAAAGCATAAGGAGTTCACGACTAGATAAATGCTTTATGGGGAGTGATCAGTTGAGTATATTTTGATTTACCCCTAAATTCCCTGAGATAATGCTGTGTTAAAAATAAAATAAAATAAAATAAAAATCTAAAAACATCTGCTGCATGTACAGTAGAATTATAATTCCTGATGCTTGGTTTCAGCCTTCCTACATTAACACGTGTTGTCTTGTGTAGAATATTATGAATTCAGGACATGGCAGGTCAAAGTATATGGGGTGCCTTGGTAAATGATCAGGACAGTGGAGTTCAAAACATGGCAAAGGGAACATGTGTCTGAGCTTTCCTGATGTATACATCTGCAGCAACAGCAACCTTGTACAACCATAATTAGGATCCACATCAGTTTACTGAGATGACATCTGAATGTGGAAAAGAGCAGATTGTAGTAAGGGGATCCAGAACTGATCCTGCCATGACCTCCACCTGAACTAACCCCAGGCAGAACAAGAGCCTAGAGTCTGAGCTCCTGACATAACAGCTGAATTATGGTTTAAACATCAAACTCCTCTGCAGGTACAAACAACTGGTCTCACAGCATACTTCTAACAGTTTAACATCCACAAATTTCACACACACATTTAAAAGCACTGAAACATGCTGGTCTCTCTCCACCCCTTGAAAAATAGTTACTGAGCACCTGAACATACCTTACAGTATTAAGTATTACAGTATTAAGACATGAGGGGGGAAAGAGGAACATGTGGTTAAAGCTGGGAGAGGTTTTAGTTTCACAGTTGGGAATAAATTCTCTTTTTCAGCATTGGGGGAGCACGTGCCTGTATAACAAAAAGACACCCTTCAGAATGGAAAAATAGATGGAAAATAGTTCAGGAAACACACACAAGAGTAAGTCTTCATTACATCTTTCTGTAAGGCCCACCTTGGCTCTCTGAAGATTCCCCTTGTTAGTGACCATTTGCCCATGACTGATCTCGGCAGTGGCTGGTAGGGAGGGAGGAGAATGGAAGAGCCATCTCTTCTGGCTTTTCACACAGCCACCACCCCAGCACTCTGTGACAGGGACCCAGGAGGGGCAGGGACCCTGGGGACATCCTGCACTGGCTGACCAAGCCCAGCAGATGTGCCGGCTGCAAACAGCCCAGAAAGTCCCCATGGAACAGAGGCTCCAAGGCTAACAAAATATGTACCCTCTTACCCCCATCAGTGCTTTCCCTCACTGCCACTTCCTTGTTCTCTTCAGTCATGGTGAAACCCCTCTGCAAGCTGTGACAGCTGCAAGTGATCAGGGAGAACTGAAAGGGATGGGACAGTGTTTCCCTGAGCAGCAGTGGGTGCTGGCACTGAGCAGAAGGCTGCCAGGGCAAAGGAAAAAAAAAAAAAAAAAAAAAAATTTAGTCTCATTTTATTGCCAGACCCATGGGAACTGCCCTGGGATCCTGCCTCCTTGCCTCCTTCCTCCCCCACTATCTTGGCAGCCCCCTCTGTGCTGTCAGGCACAAGCAAGCCCTCCATTAGTCAGAGGAAAAACATTTAGGAGAACTTGTTATGGATTTATTCAGTATTGCTTGTAACCATATTTTGAAAGGCGAGATCAATGGCACTGTGTATATACCATTATTTTTTATACGGAACAGATTCATTTTCACAGTTGGCATGCAATTAAACACCAGAGTCATGAAGAAGCACGGTTTCTAAAGGCCAACACATTTCATGCTGGGAGAGCACTGTACAGTTACCCCCTAATTACATGCAATGCAGACCACAGCAAGGCACATACAGTGTGTGATAGTTTGATTAAAGCGAACACCGTGGCCAATAAACCAAATGCCTAAAACTGTAAATATTACCTAAACTAAACATATGAAGAAAGAAATGCAGAAAGCAGAGCTGACAAGTCCTTGAACAATGTTTCAGCTTCTCATGGCTTGAAATCATTTTCTCATGTTGGGACTGTTATTTGCTCCAAAGTGATTCTTATGTGAGGGCAAATTCACTGTAACCTTTCCCACACGCCTGCTCTGCAGCATGTACGTGGCTTAAAGAGAAACTTCCATGCTCTGGAAATCTCACAAGTGCACCGGAATTAGCCACGAATTTCCTTCACCTTTCTCATACCACTCTTCATTAGTCTCCGCAGAGGCGCTAATTACCCACACTAGCTGCGTCCAAAAGCAAGCTGCTTTCCTTTGCAAGCTCATTTTCTCCCCGCAGCTGAGCTTTCGCAGACAACTGTAAGCACAGTGGCTCCATTGCACCCAAGAGGCTGTGTTTACATAGTGGGACGGGTCCTTGCTTCTCAGCCCTTGCTCCACAGAGTTAGACACGAGCCAGTGACATCCCCAGAGCTGCCTGGCTTTAAGCACCGAGTTGTGTTTATGTGTCTGTCATGACACATTCACTCATCCATTCTTATACATTCTCTAGGGCAACTTCCTGCCATGGCTGTATGCAGAAGATAACATTACCTGTGCAATCTGCAATGCTATTTCCTTTCACTTTTGCATAGAGTATGCAAGGTGATGATGAAATGCTTTGTTTGGTCTCCCCCTATGTACCCACACTTCAGTCTGACACAATCTGGCAGTGTGGCCTGGATGCTCCAGGACTTATGGAAATCTGAAATCTCTTTCTTCTATTCTGAATTCATTTTTCCCAACATAAACAGAGTCTTTTTAGCCCACCCCCCCAACCTAAAACAGCTCCTTCCCTCTGGCTCCCTTGTCCAAGCTATATTTTATCAGGGGAGCCTCAGTTTTGGCACATTTTCTTCTGGGCTCAGCTGGCTGATGTCTTCCCATCCCGTGCATTCCGCAGGTCAAAGGTATACCCCAAAATGTACTCACTCCCTCTAACCCAAGGGAAGCATTGGAAATTGTCAGATTCGAGGACAGCAGCTGGATCAGCAAAGACAGCCAAGACTGTAGAGTCTACATGATTAATTTCAGGGAGGTACTTATTGAAATCATGTTAGCTTTAGGAAAAGCGGGGGAAAGAGAGGGAGTTAGAAATTTGGGCTCAGGTTCATGGAAGTTGCAATTTTTATTGAAGTAGTTTGCCCATCCCTGGTGGATTTGTGATATCACAATCATTTCTGTGCTGGCAACACCCTGCAATGTCAGAAGCACAGTTATGATTTCACTGCAGCACTAAGCCAGAGAAGAAACTGGATCATGAAGGCGCAAGCTCTGACCAGAGCACACATGGCTTAAGAGCTCACAAATGGGGGTTTGGTGAATTAATTTCTTTTTCCTGAAATGTTGCTTCAGCCCAGTTCCAGAATTAGAGCCTATGGCCACCTCTGTTGTGCCTTCAGTGGTCTTGGGAAGAGGTGGCTGAAAATGAATTGCCTTAGGGACAGCAAAACAGAAAGGGAATGATGTCTACACTCAGTCTTTAGACAGCTGCACTGTAATCCTTCCATGTTAATGATTGAAACAATGGTATAAAATACAGCCCTCTCTATATCTGAGATTCCCGCTGCAGAACCTGACCAATGGTAAGGTCTTTTATGGCTTGAGAAATAAATAACCAAACCATCTATAAATGAATGTATGTTTAAGAAGCATGGATGAAAGCAGTACAAGGCAGCGGAAAACTCATGGAAAAATGAGTGTCTCCTGCAATCAGTGTTCCATGAAGTAGGATCTCCTGAGGCAGCACATGCAAAATGGAAAGAGCCGGGTACTGCTGGAAATAGGGATTTTATTTCGGAATTCAAGAAATTGGTTTGCACTTAAAGAAACAAAACTCCTATGTAACCTGATGATGATGATGCATAAATTATCTGTGCCCTACAGACCACTTAAAAAACAAAACCTGCCTTCTTTTGGTTGATTTCACTTTTTCTGGTGCTGCAAACACAAGTGTCAACTTACATGAAGCGGAAAAGGTGTTTAGTGGTCAGGAAACATGTTCTTTCTAGTGCACAGGGAATGTAACACTTAGGCAGAAATAGCAAAAAAAAAAAAAAAAAAAAAAAAAAAGCTTCATGATTTATTATTCTGATTTTCAAGCATGACAGTTGTTACTCTTTGTAAAAACATCACTTTCTTTACATCATTGCAGAAAATGGCAGACATCAAGGAAACAAAGCAAAGGTTTGCTATTTTGCAATAGTAAAGTAAATTGAAAAATTATGGGGGGTGGGGGGGAGATAAAGTACTATATATCCATTGCTCTTTCTGAAAAGCTGAATGGCAGAGTTGTGCTTATGCTATGCCCAAGTGAACCTCTTGCCATGTCTAACCTCTCAGCATTTCCTTTATAATTGACTCCATCATGTGCTATGATACAGACAAGCAGGTTCTGCTGTTAAAACATTGAGGGCCTCAGAGAATTGTTAATCAATGTTAATAAGTGTTAATAAAACAGCAGTGGCAGGCAGCAGTTTGCTGCAGCTGCAACACACCTGAGCTGCAGCTTGCGATCTCCAGACCAAGCCTCCACACAGGACGTTCACAAGCAGAGTGCAGCTTAATCACAGAGGTAGCAGGGATCTCTCTCTAAATTAACACAAAGTACAAAATGCAGGATGGAACCAAACAGCTCAAGGTCTAGTACAGACGTCTGCCAGAAGTGCTTAAGGTGAGAAGCCTTGGGCCAGGGTGCTGAATCTGGTGAATTCCCTCTCAGTTCTGTTTTTCTATCATTTTTCACTATGGTACAGGGAAATTCTTCCCCACCACTAAGCACAGTCATGTACGTGGTCTGGAGTGGCTATTTTTTAATATACGTATGCCAAGAAGCCTTGTATTAACATCTTTAGGATTACGAAATGGTAATATAAAAGAAAAATGCATACTTCAAAAGTTATATATGCTGTCAGTACCTTGGAGTACTGAAGAATTTTATCATAAAATGATAAAAAATGACCATATCCCATGATTTAAAAAAAATAAATTAAAAAACGGCTTTGATTTCTTGACAGTTACTATCCACCGTCTGAAGGAAAGTAACACAGTCGTGAACAAAGCAATAAAACAGACACCATGCACCACAAGTTTTCTCTTCATCGTTTTTCACAAAGCTCACAGATTTCTTCTAAATGAACAGCAAATGTAACTTGACAGAGCCATATGTCTCAAACATTTTGCAAGAAGCAAAGCACTTTTATGGATGAAGTAGAAATAGAGTGGCTGAGGTCTCCTGGCAGAAATTTGGGGGACATAATGTGAACCTTCAGGCCCAGCCTAAGAAGGCTACAATGTAGAGTTACCTCAGTTTATTGAGATATATTCAATTTCATGGCTTAGTGTAAATGCTATTAGAGCAGCTGCTGAGTACAAAAGTAAGCCGATGTACCAGAGAAGTCTTAGTGTGAGAGAAAGATGGAAAAAACTTTTACATATATATATATATATATATATATATATATATATATATATTTGTGTTGTCGACGGAAGGAAGACACAGACGCTCAATATGAGTGAACAGTGAACTTCAACATTAATGGATAGCTCAGTCGCCTTTTATCTAGTTCGAACATAATCAACTCATACATATTGCAAAAACTAAGCTCAGGATTGGCTAACATTTCCCGCTCTTTTCAGGTAGTTCCTCCTTCTTTTAGCTACCGTCCCGCCTTAGGGACTTTCCCCATCGCTCAAGGGCATCGTGTCCTTGATCCTGATTGGCTCTCAGCCAGCTGCGTACGTGCCAGACTCTTGTGAGTTGAGTACGGTACTTTACTAGCCCATTGCCTCCTAACTGCCCAACATCCTCGTGTCCTATTTCAGTTAACCATTCTTCCACATACTTGTGTATATATATATATATATATATAGGTCATGTTTGCAATACATCAACAGTAGTTGTTCATCAAATCCCAGCTAATATTATTTGGGAATATGTCAGAGCTACTATAATAATACAAACATTTAGGCTGCATTGGGAGTACACTAAATACACAATAAACTATTCCCAGTACAAAAGCAATGTGGGCAGTTTTTTGGCTGAATCAAAACTAACAAGAAAATAAGGAATTGAACCAAAAAGCAGCAATGGATCTGGTTTAACAGCTGCACAGCAAATACATTTGCAATGCAAAATCACTGAGTACATCAATCCATCCACCCTTCTCTGAATGTTTTTCTGTCATGTAATGGTTAATTCTCACAAAACTACAAGAGTCAACTGCAAACCATTGTAAAACCATTCACAGTGACAGGCTGCATTCACAAATGCAGCCTGACTTGCAAACAGCAAAGGGAGTTAATAACAGGGTAAGAGAGAAGGTGCAAAAGGCTCTGATCTCATATAAGCTGCTGAGTCTTTTTATTCAAATTATATTTCATATATACATATATGTGGTAGGAAGAACACAGGTGGTTTCTTGGACCCTGGCTGATTCAAGGAGCCAGGTGTTTCTGATAACAGCAGCGTCCTTTTGTCCTCATAACATTTCATCCCTCCTACTTCAATGTCTGGTTTCTCACTGATCATTTCCCTTGAAATCTGTCCCAAGGGCACAGAGCAGTATGACCCCCTGCGACAGCAGCCATAAGGTAGCATGCAGATGGTTATTTCTCTTTCTATTGGGTACAACATTCCAAAACTCTGTTATCCCCTGTCCTCCTGAAGAAAAGTATAAGCCTGCTGAATTCGTGCATGGCTCCCCATTCCTTTCTTTGCTGCTGTGGGAGATAAAAACAAGTTTCTAGCTGCAGTAGCAATAGGAATCAGAGCAGCAGTGCTGTCCTCAAGGAGACAGCTTGTTGTTGTTGCTTTGACACAAAAATATCTCAAAAACTTTAAAAAGGGAGAGATGGAAAAGACAAAATATGAACTGCATTATTATACTTGTTCTCAGGATTAGAAACTTCTAATAGTTAAGATATTAGAATAGGTGGGAGAGAAGAAAAAGATGGTTATATTTTTAAAAATGGAAATGTGATAAAAGGCACACCCATAAAAGTCTGAAAACCAGAAAGCCTGCAAATCCCAGCTTCTTTCAGTGAACAAACACTTAGCCTAAGATAATAAAGGCCCTTTGATTGACTCTTCCTTGTACAGAGCCTTTGTTATCTCCTTCTGTTCTTATGATGGTTTCTCTCTGCCCTTTCTTAGCAGCTGTTGCTACAGGCAAAATCAACATCTTCTTCACCATTTGCAGGAAATTACGGTGCTAGACATCACTCCATTCACAAATCATGGCTCCACAATGACTGCAACGATGGGAAGCTTGAGTAGCCCAACTGGTTTTAATTTACATCAGGTAACTGGAATTGCACTTGTGCCAATGGGAACAGTACCTGGCCCAGAGAGCCAAGCCATAAACAGGTGGGAAGAGGTTTGGAGAGAGTTCATCACTAAGGATATGAGAAATGTGCACATGAAAACAGTTTAGTCAGCAATCAGTCACCTCTAATTTATTTTTTTAACCACAAGGGGTTTATCCAAGAGCCCTGCAGACTTTAATCTGTGTCCCTTGCGCAATCCTGTCTCCTGCAGCATTAAAGGCAGGTGTATTCAGAGACGCACACACAGGGATCGTTCGCAATCTCTGAATCACTGCGACGTCTCTGCCACGCCGCTGGCTCTTTGCTCTGCCACCTGCACACTCAGTGCTAGCTCAGAGAGCAGGCTGGCCAGCCGATAGTGCAAGTGCAGAAAATCAAAGCCAGGCAGACGATGGCGTGGGAGGCTGAGCATGAATTGTTGCAGGGCTCTGACTAACGCTTCAGCAGGGAAGCGCGCAGGAAGCTGTGCAGAGCCAGGAAGGACACTGCCCCGGTGCTTCCTTTCTGCCACTTCAAAAATATCGACTAACAGACCTCTTTAAAAAAAAAAAGTGCTTTGGACAGATCCTGACGTTAGCTCTTGGCCTTTGCCTCATATTATCTTACCGAAAAATTGAAGGAAAGTACTGCAAGTAGTTAATAGCTTCTCTTAAACAGGATGCTGAGGATAGTGATTACAAGGCACTCTGTGGAAAGACTTTGAAACGTGCAAGCTGTGTATTCACCGTCTGGGCATGAATGCAGTTTGTATGCGTTCTCTGAACACAGAAAACAGTGTTTCCTTTTGCTCCCTTTCTAGCCTCTTGTCATGTCCTCTCTCTCCACATATCGTTTTAAAAGAAAATATTAAAAAAAAAATCTTTGTACTTTGGTTACACTATACTGCAGTCATTTACATTGCCTTTAGTTTTGAAGTTCAAAGCTGTGTTATCAAAAAGTCTGAGCCATGCTGAAATCTAGGTTTGAGACAGAGCCACTGAATCAATCTGTGACCTTGAACAGGGCACTTGGGCTGCTGATGCTTCAATTAGTCATGTCACAAAAGTGGGTAAAAAGTAGCACCCTAGTGAAATACAGATGCTTCTTCAGAGGTGAACCTATCTTCCTTAAATAACACACAGACATGCACACACACATAAAGGTCTTGTACTTCCTTACCTCATTTCAGTAGCTGTTTCTGCACAGCTTCACATCTGTCCTACTGTCTGTGAATGTATATGCTTAAGGTCTGTGGCTGCATAAAGGCATGTCTGATTCACAGCTGAAAACTCTCCCCGATAAAAGTCAGCTTTATGCAAAGAGCCATCATAAGCCATACTGAGCACTGAGTATAAGCCGATACAGGCAGGACTTTGAGTAGCAGGAAGCTTGAACTTAAGAAATGGCAGCTCTGTTATTGCTCCTTGTTTTAAAATTGATAGGTTTGACCTTTTACATTTATCTTCTGCCATTAATCAGTTTAGAGGCGAAAGCTGAAGTTACAACATGGTATGTCCGTTCAGTATTCATTTTTAGTTCATATTTTCATCTTGCAGTTTGTTTAATACTCAACAGTGAGACTGGAGTGAAATGGTCCCCGGGAGCTTGACAATCCATGCATAGTCAACCAAAAGACCAGTGCTTATTGTTAAATTAATTAATAGAAATGCACACCAAATCATATTGTATTTTAAGGCTGTAAAGAGATTTCACTCCTATCTACCAGCTACCTCCAGAAAAAGCTCGAGGATTCATAAACACTGTACTAGCCACTGTATTCTCTACAAAATTTCAGACAGAAAACCTCAAAATCCTTCTTCATAAATTCTTGAATCTGGGACTCTTTGATCAACATCAACTGTACCATTCAAGGATTTTTGTAAATCCTGAGAGCCTTGGGAAATGCAATGTACATGTAGCGAAAAGACTACCTAATGGCCATATGGAATGTAGTTTATTCTTGCCCACTTGCAAGTAACATAGAAATGCTTGTATGAAATGTCTCCAGGGGCCTGGTGCTAGACAGATGAAAATTTAGGAAATGGGTAGAGAGAGGAACAGAGGAGCAGCTTTGAATGTTGAACTGCCATTTACATCAGTGGGACTTTTAGTCAAAAATGAGGACAGAAATGGATTATCACCTTTTACAAAGAGCAAAGTCTCTGACATAATTTAAAGCTTGCATCAGAGGTACAATCAGACCTCAGTCAATTCATGCTGCACTATCTGCAGAGCTATGCACAGGAAAAAATGTAAGCAGACTTCAGGAACATAATAAAATGCAAAGCCTCAATGCATGACCTTCATATTTATTTTCAACCAAAAGCTATCTAAAAAAAAAATCAGCATTAAAGAAGTTTGATGTTGATTAAGAAGGCCTGAGTGTAATTACATTTATGAATAGAGAGAAAAATGCAAAATTTTATTAACTGTGGAAGGAATGTTAGGTCCTTAACTGCCCAGCAAGTTTGTGAAGACAAAGGAGATCAGTTTACAAGGGTTAAGTAAACATAATATTTTATATTACAGTTCAAATGAATCCAATTTCAACAAGACTGTGTAAGAGTCTAAAAATTGGTTTACCAGATTGAACATTTTTATGAACATTAAAACCCATTACGTTGCTCTGAAGTACAGCTACTGAACAGCCAGAGCCACATAAAGAAACCATTTGTTTCCTAGCCCCATGACTGAATTGCTTCTAGCCTTCTTGCTATTCACATGTCTGGTGGGTTCCCTGTATTTATTTTTACACGCCTACATGTTGTGCATTTTGTAGTCCTTTAAGTTTCCAAGGTCATGTCAAAACAAAATGCATTCCTGAGGGGGTCACACTCAGGAATAGCCACACCAGACATTAATGTAATAACTCGATGCTGACTGCAAATCTGTGAAGAGTAACCAGCTGTTGTGAAACACAAATTTCTGGTAAGGGAAGAGTCAAAATAGGAGCACGTGTCTTGAGAAGTGCTGGTTTAGTAGTAATTGACCTTAAAGTCCTTTATTTATCTATAGAATAGACACACATTTATAGCCTCCCCATTCTGTTTAGGTAATGACTGGCTCTGATGAGGCTGCAAACAAAGCTGCCAATTAGAAGTAATAATGATAGTAATATTTCATTCAGATTAACAAGTCTGAACCAGTGAACTTAGAAGGAAGAAACCTTTTAAGCACTTTTCAGAAGATTTTCAGCACCCCAAAGGACAAGACCACAGATGCTGCAAGCATGCTTCCTATGGCAACAGCTCACCATTTGAGAGAAAATAAGCACTGGATAACTGAGTTACTGTTACATGGCACAGCACAAACAGATTGGATCTGCATGCCTCCCCTAGCAGGCAGAGCCATTCCCCAACCAACCAACCACAGCCACCGCTGCATAACACACCATTCATTAGGAGCTGTGAAACTCAAACAGCCCTTGCTTCCTGGCAGGTCATTCCTTCTCTTCACAGCTGCTGGCACTATAACCATCATCACTTGTCATGGTCTTGCTTGGACCAAGACCATATCGTGGTCAGCATGAGATAGCAATAGAGGTAATCCATTGGCTTCAGAGCCCACAGGCCAGATGCTGCCACGTTACATGCAGCAGGTGCAAGTCCACTGATATCTGTGTCAGAGAAACAATTGGTGTTGGCCATTTGGGGCTATAATTTTATGGCCAAACCCCAGGACAGACAAACCTTTAATTCACCTTAGGAGCAGGGCATACTAGTCCAGGCCTAAGACTGGTGGATGAAGAAAATGGAAGAAAGAAAATGGTGAAAACAGTGTGGGTTATGCTGCATGCTCAGCTACAGCGACTCAAGCCCAGCTGCCCAGCAGACTTGATGTGGCCATCCACGGCCACACCAGCCTGCACCTGAGAGAAAAAATGTTTCCACCAGCAGCTCTGCATACTAGGAACAAGTGTGTTTTGTTGCACCTGACACACAGCGCTTGGCTTCTTGGGATATACAAGCAAGAGATTTGTCAGGTGAGCCAAAAGGGATCCTCCCTTCAGCCAGGCCAGTAGAAGTGAATGTCAGGCTTGTCTCCTCCGGGACTCACTCCTGCAGCTTTAACACTGAAAGGGCACATTGTGTGAAATGAAGTAACACTCTGGCGTCTGTATGAGCTACATTAAAATCACCCCAAGCACGGACAGGACTGCCTGTACCACATATCTGGAAAGGGAAGTACATGGGTTTGTTTTGTGATGGGCTGTGGCTCTTCCCTGCTCTCCTTGAGGCCCCACTGGAACAGGTTGGTGATGGGAAGGCTGCCTACCTGTGCAGCAAGAACAGGGCTGGGAATGGCTCCAGAAACCAATGAGAAGCTGGGGAGTAACCCAGTGGCTGGAGGTCTGGTTTGACTAGGAGAAGGGCAGGCTTCGCACTAAAGATGATGATGAATTGCAATACAAGTGGGTGGGTAGGGTGGGGCAAGAGAAGGCTTGAGAGAATTGAGCCCAAATGACTCCCACACTCCGGAGAGCCAGAGACTGGGAGCCGTCCTTTCTGGAAAGCAACACGCCGGGGTGTGCTAGGAGCAGAGAGAGATGTTGCTCCTGGTAAAGATGGGCGGGAGCCGTGATGTTTGGGCTCTGGTTTTCAATACCACCATGTATAGAATGCATATGGGCCTGAGTGTGAGGATCTAACAGACCCGTCCTAATTTCCTAGGAGCAGTAAAGGCAAACTTTTAGCAGCCTAAAACATAAAAACATAATTTGGAAAAGCTGCGTTGCTGGGGGAGGCAAAGAGGCATGTCTCAGCCTTCATGGAAAAGAAGCTGTTTTGGCAACGGCAATAATTAATGAGCCAGCAGTCATTTAAGGTGGGCATAAATATTTGCATCTCAGAAACATTTGCCACCTTCTCCACACTCCCTTTCTCTCTGCCTGTTTTTTCCCTTCTCTGCAGCCTTCTCTCTCACGCGCTCTTTCTCTCTCCCCTCCTCTCCCTGCCTGCCTGCCTATCATCTCGCTCTAATTGTTTCCAGATTTGTGTGGGAGGTCAGGGCCCGGGAGTGCTGCTTCATGCCAAGTTTATAAACAGAGCAGTGTTTCCAGATGGCCACTGGCTCCAGCCTGGCTAGCAGGTTGATTGGGACCAGAATAACAACAGGTGGAGAACAGACAATGAATTCCTTGACACTTATTTTACTCCCTCTGCCTTTTCCCCCATTCCCTCCTCCCTGCAGCCACCACGGCTACCACCAGCAGACCTTCCAGCTCTTGAGTCAGGGCAGGGAGTCAGGACATGGGGAAGGGAGGGTGAAGGGGGAATGATGAAAGAAAGCGCAAGTGACTTCCTTGACCGGAGAAATGGCAGGGCAGGAAAGGCAACGCATGCTGCTACTTCACTGCCATCCGTTACTGCTGCTGTTAATTAAGGTGTCCTTCAGCCCCCCGGCCCTTATGGAGGAGACCCTCAGAGATTAAATACAGAGAATAAGCAAGACACCTTGGACAAACAGAGTAAATGATAGGATTGATTTAACAATGCACCATAGGCAACTGCATGCTCTCAATTTTTGGCATGGCAGCCTGGGCTACCAAGCCCACTGGCAGCAACCACATGTCCTTACTCACCAGGAGCTCCATTTTTTCCAGTCAGAGCTGTTCTTCCCCAGGCTCCAGTTTGCTACCCCTGCTCCCAGGCTCCTGCCCTCCCCAGTCTCCTTCACCTCCTCCAAGTTGATGTTTTCTTCCCATTCTCCACAGCAAATTCCCATTTTCCTCATTAAAAGTTGTTTATAGGAATGACAAGGGCAGGGAAAAGAGGTTCTGCAAGGCAGTAGCAGAGGTGCTTTTCTTTTATTTCCTTGCTCTTCCCACTGCATTTGGGGGAGCTTTTGGCACAACCACATTGCTCCTAATGATTGGCTTTTAGAGTAGATCAAAAGGTGGCCATAGATAACACAAAACTGTAGGTTCAGACCCAAGAGAAGCCTCACTTCAGCTGAAGAAGAAAGAGGCATAAACTCAAGCAGACAGCAGCCTAGATTTTGCACCTAAGGTAACAAGAAAGGACACTTTAGGTGTATACATGGGGTACAGGCAGCCCCTACTATCACTATTCATCCTGGAAGCTCCCAGATGAAATACAGATCCTGGGAGCAGATGGGAGAGAAAGATCCAGGGCTGGGGGAGTAAAGCTAAACTTAAGCATGCCCAGGGTGCTTCAAGCTGCAGCAAAAGTTTTAGGATGGAATGAACAGAAGCCAAGGAGGAATTTCCAGTAGTGTGTTTTGGTTCTGGTGTCTGCAATGCCATCTTCTCTGTCCCCAGAGGGACCCCTGGGATGCATGAGCTGGATCCAGTCCCCGCTACACTCCAAGGTGCCAGTGCTGCTCCTTCTCTTCAGTGAACCTCCCTGGGATGCACACATTTCAGAAATCCATACGACTGGGAGCACAGCTTCACAAGGAGAGGATGGAGAAAAGGGAGTAAAAGGGGTACTAATGAGGAGAAATAAAGAGAAACAGTCATTCTTCCAGATGAATTCATTTCGTATTACCTAACTGCAAATGTTCCTATTTCCCTGCCTGGCCCAGCTCTGCACTCCTTAGGGTAAGACAGCAGAACTGTTAAGAAGCAAAACTGTAAATGATCAAAAAACATTATAATCTCAAGTGAATTAATGAGTAATGAGACTGAATTATTAAAACTGCTGGACATGACTCACCAGGATAGGCTCGACAAACTTGCTATCCACAAGAGAAAGAAAGAAGGGTAACGTTTTCTCTCCATTTCCCACTTGTGCTTACACTCTCCAGATGGCTAAATTTAAACTAGCATGAATACCCTAGAAATAAACCCATAGAGAAGTATTAGGATTGCAAAATTAAAAGCTGCTGTCTTAAAAATATTCCTTAAAAATTTTATGGCTGCCTTAAAAAGAATGTTATCCAAGGCAACCATTGGTAATTAACCCAAGGCTCCAAAGTGAATTATTTTCTTTCTATTTGCTACACTTCTCACATGTAAATATGGAAATTCAAAAGGCAGTGAAATGGCATGCAGTCTTCTCTGTTCAAATAAAGTGATTGGTAAACTGACTGAATTGCTCACCTTAGCAAAGCAAACAGGATTTGCCCTGTTCATTATTAATAGCTTATTTTATTATTTGTAGCTTTACATTCAGGTCTTTACTGCTTGTCATGTATGCTTGGATTGTCTATAAAAAAAAACTTTTTGGCACAAGTGCCAGTTTGAATGTGAGCTGAAATTTTTAATCGGACTACAATTTGCTGCTACTCTGAAAGCTCTTATATGAATGGTGTGTGAAAAGTGAGCATTTAAAAAGCATTTGCTAATATTTGCAATGCAAAAGACTTCAAATTCTTGCATATGAATACCTGGAAGCAGATTTGGAATCATTTAGAGGTTTTCATGAATGTCAGCAAATTGTTAACAGGTTTTTATTTTCCTGGAGAAATTTCATGACTAGCCTTAGCTGTCAAATTTTATACTGCGTAAGTTCTACATCTACAAATAAACACAAAAACACATTAAGCTAGTTAAAAAAAAATAAAAATTAAAAAAATAAAAAAATCTTTGCACTTCTAAAGCGTCTTATATCTCAGGATCTCAAAATACTTTAAACAAACATTGTGCCTAATCCTAAAGATTGGTTTAAATGAGGTCACTCAGCACCTCTTAAGTAGATGTTTCGGATATTTTGCCAGACTGAACTTTTAAGATAGATCATTTTATGGCAACAGGGTAAGCTCCAACAGTTTGGAGATTCTCCCAGTTTCAGATTGTAAATTCTTTGGGGCGGAGAATGGGAGAATGTCTTTTACCATATGCTTAGGCAACAAAGTCTTGATTTTACTGCAAATTCTGGTCATGATTGAAATGCAAGTAGAATAACAAGGAAAAAGAACAGGAAGTGTCAAAGACAAGATGCTCACTGAGGCAGGATTTTGGTCTGATCAAATATGGTTATTTTTAGGTTCATGTGACTTCCAAAATTCTAGTCATGCACAAAGATTCCTATTTTTTTGTGCAACATTCTTGAGACTAAAGAGCAATCATTCTTTATGTGCCACTAACATTACTGCTTTTGGCACAGTGGTATGGTCTGTATAGCTCAAAAACACTTGGCCACACCCTTCCTGTCGCTGCTCCTGTTTTCTGCAGAAAACCAGGTTTTTCAAAAAGTAATTCTTTTCATTGCTTGATTCATCCATGTTTTACAATATCTGTGTTTCCCCTAAACTGAATTACCCACCTATGACATATCAAATCCAGGGTAAGTCAACTCAAGACTTTACTATGCACTGAACTCCAAGTTTCTGTAGTGAAGGTATTCATCTGATGATGAGCTAGAGATGCTTATCTGCAGTCTTGTTATTTTTTTTTAGAAAGTTCTTTGACAGTGAAAACAAGAGTCACTTGTGGACCTCTCTATAGAAACAAGGCAAATAATATTTGTATTTTAAGCTAACGAAGAACAGTTTTCAATAGGTGGAAATCTAAAGATAGACAGACCTTAGAGAATTAATAGTGTAAGTGATTCTTTTAAGGAAAAGTTTGTTTGCATAATGCTAATTTGCAGTGTTGATGTCCACATAAATACAGCATGATAAGTAGGTGTTCTTGTTCTGGATGTGAGTCCTTGCACTTTTTCACACCCAGGCAGCACACTGGGAAATACCAGGGAGTCTGACTTCAGTCACCGGCTTGGATATCAAGTTAAGCTTGAAAGGTCAAGTCCTGGGAACCCACATTTCAGAAGCTTTCTATGCAAATTTAAGCAGAAGGATTCATCTTACCTAACTTTCTAAGCCTTTAAGTTTAGCATCTAGTGGGAGATGCTTAGATCGGAGGTGCTTCTATAATCAGCAGAGGCAGACACCTCTGCAGGCACCTCAGCAGAAGGATCTCTCACTTGCACACTATTGACCATAGAAAAATTTCAGAACACTAATATAACTTCTAGATGTTAAAATAAATTCCACCCCAGGCATGGAAGTGGCTGTTCAGACTTTGCAAATGATTAAGCTCTGTCTTCACACAGATATAGCTGTTGAGACCTGCTGGTGCAATGGCATTTTCAACTGTGAATGTTTCTGAACATTCCTGCTGTGGAGAGATTACATAAATGCTTCCTGGGATGTAGCTTATTTAGAAGTGATGTGCGTACCTGAGCTAATATTCCTAAAAAATAAAATAATAACAATAATAAAAAACTCCCCTATGCTTCTCCTCACATAACTTTTGAAACACCTCAAACCAGAATGAAGTTATTTTTCCCGTCAAGAAGTTGGCAGGGTAGTGAAAAGACTTGTATGGAGGAGGTGAGAAATACCATTTCTAAATGCTGAGCAAACCGAGTAAACTGTCCACAGTGACAACCCAAATTCAGTGACTGTGGTTTATTATGCTAGTTTGAACTGCTACTCAAAACCAATGATATAGGCAGAGCTGCAACTGAACATGGGAGAACATGCAAATATTGTTCATAAATGCTTCCATAAATTCTCAAACTAAATTGAAACTCATGTTTGTGCAGTTACAGAGTCCACTTATAAATATTCAAATAGTTGGGTGTAATCTCATGTGCATTCACAGAAAGCAAAGTATGTCTCTGTAAGAGGACCACTGTGAGGCCTCTGAACGGTTTGACATATACAGACCTCTAAGAAAAGTTATTTTTTTCGGGAAGCACCTGAGAAATTCAAATAAACACACAGAGGATGAGATAATCACACTAGTGAGTAAATTAGCTTTACTTGGTGGTGTCCAATGGCAATTGTTCTGAAGAGCAGACTACAACTTGGGGCATTAAACTATTGTTTTTCTGGACTTCTGCCAGACGAAGTCTGAACACCCTGGGCAAAGGGGCAGCGTGCAGGTTCAGTGGGACACCACAGCCTATCCCAGGTGGTCTGAGATCTACTTTGTAGGTGCAGCAGGTCTGGCACCAACCTCAATTTGTATGTTTTGAAAGGTGCATAAATGTTATGAGCAATTTCATTGTGAGCAATTTTAATTGCTAATGAATACAAGACTAATTAATAACAAACGCTTTTCTCATATGTTTTCTATGTAGGAGCTCGCTCAAATCACCTCAGGCTGGTTTATTCTTCTATTTATTACCAACCTAAAGAAAGGAGAGCAAACCCAGCAAATACATTTGTTGACCAAAATAGAGAGCATCTTAAATGATGCTGCTGTTTTGTTTTAACTGCAAGTATACTGGTCTGGAAACAGCAGACAATTACTAACTGTATAGTAACTAGCTCTATGTTACTGCTGTATCTTTTTGCACAAAGCAAATTGACATCAATGGAGTTCTACCTAAGAGCTGCTGTGATATCAAGGGCTGCACAGTGAAGCCCCAGGATGAGCCACTAATGTCAGTAAGCCATTGTAATTGTAATACTTTGTCTAAATCCTAGAGCCTAAAAGGTCTAATAGATCAACACATTCATCTGTCTGCCAGAGGACTGCCCATGTTCTGAAACTTCACAACAATTCAAAGGAGACCAAATAAAAGTGATTAATGAGCAAAGAACAATGTAGTTATTGCAGTGGAGTTCATCTCCGAAACAAAGCAGCAGAAATATAATCAGAATTTAGCAGCTAAATAAAGTGGAAGCTATTAACTGCATCTTTATTACTCTGCAAAGGCAAGTAGCAACTGTGTAATTTAAATAGGTCCATTATGTAACATTTTTTTCTAATTCATTCCTGATCTGCTAAACTAATCTCTCTTTTTTAGGGGGGTTGAAAATGAATTAAATGGATGAAAAATGCAGCTGAAAGCCAGGATTATTTAAGGAATGGAGAACAATAGGAAAGCATGACAAGGAAAGATCAGCCATTTGACAATGAAGCAACATCCTGAGCCTGAAGCACAATACTATTGAGTAAGCATCAGAGAAAATGTTTTATTTCTTCACCCAGGATACATTCTCTTTTCTCTCTCTCCTACCCGCCTAGCAGTGGAGTTTGACTTGATGTTAACCCAGAGAAGTTTAGCTTGGGGTTTCCTAGACTGGATTCCATTTCTTACACAGCTCTGTAACTGTACGTCCAACATTTATAACATTTACTGTAAGTCCTAGTTTCATCCCACTCAGATATCAGTATTGAATGGAGGCAGCTACCCATGGGCTTTAGGATCCCAAAATGCCCTTTTGCAGTCAACAGACAGAAAGAGAGACACTCGAGACTATTCAAAGAGCCAAAGTATGACTCACCTTCTGGAGCTCTCATCCTCCACTTATTGTAAAGGAAACTGAAAATAGGTACACTCTTAAGACAGGTGGCTAAAGGTAGGTGGAAAGATTCCCACCAAAATACTTTACATATTCCTATGCTTTTGCAACTCCTCCTCCCTACCAGAAGTGAAGGTTCAAGTGAAGTTTTTTTTCTCCACAATGTTTGTTATACTGTTTTCAAAAGCTGTTCCTACCACAGTCTTCCAGGCAGCATGAGCAAGAAAATTTATCTGGCTACAATGCTGGCTGCCTCCAAATAATGTCTTATCAAGTAATTATCAGAAAATATATCTTTGTTTATCCAATAAGAATGTTGCAATCATGCAAGTCCTAAGATTTTTATTTTTCAAAGACACCATGGTGCCTATAAGGATATAATGAATTTTCACTTTATTTTTTCATCACATGCACTAATTCTCTTGCTACATATACGAGTGGGCCAGTGCTACGAGTTAGTTTAGTGCAGCATTTCGGTAATGAAAGTCAGAGACTTTTAAAGCTTTAGAATATATATTGAAAGGCTATATTTTTAAAACTAACACCTTTTCATTTAGGCATGTAAAACTAGTGTTCCCCTTTTATCTAATTTCCTGCCCCTTTTATTAGCGATTCAGTTACAGCTCTTTTCTGCAAGGAAGTGGCAGTTCAGTAGTTCAGTGGACCAAAAAGTAATGTAATATTTTGCTAGTTTTGTTGGGAAAGTAGTATAGTAGTACTATTACTAATGAGGAACATATTCATTCTACGCCTGGACTTTTCTTTAAAACATTAATGAAAAAATAGCAAGTACAGCTCTGCACATTGTTGCACTTGCACAATCCATTGGAATTAATGAGAGGTGAATATGGTTACCTAAAGATACATCAGAGCTCTGTGGTTGCGCTGATTCTATTGAAGAGCTTCAAGCTTGTTCTATTCACTTACAGGAATAATTTAGACTGACACACGTCAGTCATGTTCTGCATAAAAGGTCCGTTATATTTCCTTAGTTGGTGGACAACAGAATTAGACATTGGTCCAGCTTGGAGCCCCAGCCAACATGCATCTTCATTTTGTAAAAGTTTAAAACACAAACCTGACCCTGAGCTAATTAGATTCCCCCTCACCAAACTGAGTTTCCAAGTCTCATTTCTTCCTTCAGAAAAATCTGAGAGAAAGGATTCAATTAGTTAGAAAATTAAAAATCTTATTTGTATAATTTGATTTAAAGTTTATAGAGGAAAAACCTGGCTTGATGTGATTATTAAATCATCATTTGATGATCACTGAAATACACTGGAATCTTTCTTTAATCATGAGCATTAAAAAGTCTTTGTTTTTGATTGTTGTGTTCCAGGACACCTGACTTCGCTGCGATGACTGTGATCAGAATTTCACCTGCCTAGCCACAGTAAGTTCTGGTTTTGTAATAATTTTATGGGTAATTTCCTTTTCTCTCTTAAATTCACCCTTAAGCTCTTTTTTCACATCTATTATTTTAATGCCTGAGTTTTTATTCTCATGGTTTTCTTTCCACTTTTTTTCCCTTTTTTCTTCTGCTTCATTCTTTTGCTGTTCTTCTTTTTTGCTTAGTCTAACATTTATTGTGGTTTATTTTTAGGATACATGCATATTTGGGATGGAATTATAATCTGAACATTTATATACCAAGTATATGTTTTTGTTGGAGAAATACATAATGGAAAAGTGTTCTTGTTCTTCTGAGAAATGCCCATCACAAATTGCAGGCTGCAGTTCAATGAATCTTCTACTGTTTTAACAAAACACTGAAAGCGGGCAAAGTACAATAGGATAATTTTTTAAAATATGACAGTTTGTCCTAGGGTCAAAAATATCGTGAATGTTGGTCTTTGGCTGTTTTGCATATGTCAGAATCTTAGACCGAAATACCATTCAAATGTCAATAACACACTTTGCAAAGAGCATAGAACAGATATACTGTAAATAATCACATTGAGAGGAAATAGCACACTTGAAACTGGAAATTCCTTCTTTACTTTTAGGCAGATTTCTCAGTTTATTTTAACGATAACGATATCTATTGCCCTTTAAAGTACAGTATTAATAGGTTGTTTAATTTCATTGTCCTTTTCTCCCACACGTATTTTTGCAGATTAACACCTACTGGTACACTTTTCAAACCCTTAAATCTCCAATTTTCAGAGTGCTCTTCTCTCTTTGTTTCTGGATGGTGGTCACCAAGTACAAAACCCACTAGAATAAACAGTTTGTGAACACAAGTTCCACGGGTTTTGCTGTTACTTGAACATGCACGTAGGTCCAAAATTGTGTAGGCTTAAAAATCCCACTGGGTTGAGACCTGTTTAAAAAAAAAAAAAAAAAAATTGCCATGGCCAATTTTATTTTAAATCTAAAATAACTGGATCGGATTCAAAAGAACCATTACAGAGTGACTGATTGAGTAAGGATAGGCATGGGCATATATTTAAAGTAAGGCACCCACATGAGCCAAAGAGACATACCAATACACAAACACACTCTAGCACTATGCAACTCTAGTAATTTTTTACTTTTACCTTTGCTACATTAATCCACAATGTTTATTTTTTCATGACTAGTCTATTTTGTTCAATGTAGAAAATCCACTATGAATAGCAGAAGTTTCCAAAGACAGGATTAGGGAGAGGGGAAGTTGTTGAGTTTTAGAAGGGGGTTGTTTGTGTATTTGTTTTCTTACAACTGGCAGAACCCCAGCAGCTATTCTCCAGAAATTTCACAAGAAACATTCATATGGGCAGGAAATATACTGGCAAGAAATGGCAGATGAAAGAGTTATGTACTGCTGAATGAGAGTTTTGCACCTGCACATTGCTTAAGTTGGAGAACATGCTATTAATATAATCACAATAGCATAACCACCAGGATGCATAGTCGTCTACCAAGAAGATTTCGTTTTGAGACTTCATGGACACTCTTGGCATTAGTGCAAATCAAGGAATTGAATCAATTCAAAAATGCACTAAGTGAAAAGCAAAAACAAATTTATCGGGATATCACATTTAAAATTAAGATGAGAACTGTGTAACTGAGTCCAGACTGGTCTGCTGAAGGTCAAAGGACACTAGTGCAATTATTGGCAGGGATGCCCAGTAAGTAGGGTCAGAGAAGCCCTGTTTCAGACTCATTGACTGGGTTATGTTTTATTTCTACTCTATTTATGGAGAAACCATTCTTTTTTCCCCTCAGGGTCATCAAACTTAGGCTGGAGTAAAGCTGTTCAAAAAACTATGGAACATTTTTTGGGGTCGGGATTTGGTAATTCATTGAAATCAAAATATTTCCAATGCATATCAAAACATATCAACAACGTTTCAAAACAAGTGTTGTCCCAGTTTCGAAACCTGGAAGCCCTGAGGTCTCTAGTTCAAAGGTAGACTACTTGGTGGGCCGTCCTGCAATGACATACCATCAATCCTCTATCCTGGCAGTAGGGGAGTTGAGCAATGATCTGCCAGCCACGCAGAAGTCCTGTGGAGCCCTGCAGGATTCCAGAAAATCTTAGCCAAAATCCAACTGTCCCTGCAAAAAGTTTAGGTTTCAATCAATTGCCAAGGTCTCTCTGAAGATTGCCAAGAAGCTTTACTTTTCAGACCGGTTCCATCAGCTTTTCTCTGTAGAAATATGTTTGTTTGTTTGTTTGTCTTCAAATAAATCATTTTGCCTCAAGTAAACAGATAGATCACATAAGTCCTACAACAAAAGGTTTACTTCCCCTGGATCTGTTCCTGGACCAGCTTTTAGGCACAGATGGAGGTGTGCAGTTCTGACTTTCCAAGATGGCTAACCTCTTTGCCATGCTGTCAGTCCCCTCCTTACTGAATTTCACCTTGAGTGATTTAAGCAGACAAAAGGAGGTAATGCCAAATTTGGACCCTCTTCTAGTGGGATCTGAATCATCAGGAAAGCAAGAGAAAACATAATTATCAGGAAATTATTTAAATCAACTAAAACAATATCCATTAAAAATGATACTACAATAGAGTATGCAACCTCTGTTGCTATCTCCTATGAGTACTATGGCATACCAGCACAGATAATAAAACAGCAATCGTAGGAGCCCCCTGGGGAGGGGGATGCTGAAACTTTGCCCGACTGTGGTATACGAGCTGCTGCCCAGCCATGCTGCAGTTACCTCACTCACAGCTCAGGCCAAGTTCTGCTACGTGATAGCTAGGCCGGACTCCATCAGGAGCCATGGGAGCCACCTACTCGTCTGGGAGGTCACTGTTTAATCCACCAGAAGGCTAAAATACAGAGCAAGGGTTGTGATCTTAAGGAAGACAAAGACGCAACATCCCTAGAAAAAGTATTTCTTGACAGATAAATCAACATGTCACACATCAATATGTTATCAGTGGCAATGTTTTCTGATGTTTGCTTTCTCTGCTTTGTGCACGGCAACATCTACTGAATAGTGAGGAATAGTGTGCGGGGAAGACCTTTTTAATTTGCATGCTCATCATTTTAATGTCATCTGAACAACTAACCTACCACCTATATCATTCTGCTATTAAAGAGCATAAATAAAAATTTTATTAAACCTCAATTATAGAGTACTCATCCAGATTGCTGACAGTCAGTAAATGCCTCAGAAATCTCTCCCATTTCTTTACAGAGACTGGAATTCAGCAGTGCAGTGAACCAGATTATAAAAGCAGCATATCTGCCCCAAAATGATTGTGCTTGTTCTTTGCACTAATGTAGCTAAAATGCACATTCTGGACAGCAGGCTGGCACCAGGCCGTGAAAGGTATTCGTCATTTTGTGAAACAAAAGAGCCATCCATAATCTTTTTTGTTTCCAGATAATAAAAGGAAAGTCTCATTTTGCAACTATAAAAAAAAAAAAAAAAAGTTAAAGCAGCACAGCTGTAAGCAGAAATCCAGTCCACTTGTGGTTTAAAGAGCTCCACGCCTACTGTACATAAAATAATACACTGGTATCATTAGCATAGACAACAGCTTGTTTTCAATTTGGCTGCAGATAATGAAATTATCCCCCAAATTACCATAAAGTGGAACAAATAAACACAAAAGCAAACTCTTTTTTTCTTTTTTCTTTTTTTTCCCCCCTTCAGCAGCACTGGCTTTCAGCTATTTAGAATAAAAGCAAAGCTTCTGTTTTTCCAGAGCTCCGGCTTGACCTCAAGCAGATAAAGAACGCGACATGACAAACATGCAGCAAAGAGTTACTGTGTCCTTCCCCCCTGGCCTCTGTTTACATTAGGAAATGTACCCGGGGAGGAGGGAAGGGGAGGCAGGAGGGCTGCCTTTCAGCGCCACGCTCAGCTCCGCTGGCTCCGGCTGGAGCTGGCCCCTGTTTCTGAGTAAGCTTACTCCACTCCAGATGTGCCTCGGCTCCAGCGTGGCTGCCATGTACAGTAAATCGGCATCTGAGGGCTCGTCAATCTGTGGGGTAGAGCAATTGCGGTCTCGCCAGGCCGCCCCACTGGCACAAACAGAAATCTCCGCTGCTGAACTGGGAAAGAAAGAGGGAGAGGGGCGGCGGGGAGGGTAGGAGGCAAAGTAACGGGGAGCAGCGTGCGAAAGGTGAGGGCTGGGATGTGTCAGCTCCCAGGAGGAGAAGGGGAAGAAATAAACACTAACAGCCAGCCGGGGAAATGTTCTTAATGCGTTTGTAAATTTACTTGTAAATGTTTTACACTTAAAAAGAAAGGGGAATGCTGCATGTCATTTGGAAATGTTGGCTGTCTATAGGTCCCCATGGATATACTGGTTTAGTAAGACTTGTAACCAGAGCAAGAGAAGCATAAAATAGCTGGGAAAAACACAGCCAATTAGTCTTTACATGTAGATTGTAAAAACAAGAGGGAGAGGGAGAAAAAAGAAAAAAAAAAAAAAAAAGTTCCCTTAGTAAATTGAGTCCCTCTTGTTTATGTCCCTGGAATAGGAGCATGAAAAAGCAGAGGCAATGACACCTCCGAATCAACGTGCAACCTGCGAAGCAGGCAGTGCTTGCATTCACGGTCCGCTAGGATTTCCTGAGTCTCGCAAGATTTACCTATTTGCTGTCATTGTAAAATACAAATTGTTTCACTAATCAGGCAGTTTGCTTTGGACCTGACCCCAGTTGTACTAACTCCAAGTTGGACGTTCGCTTCTGATCTCCTGCCGCCTACACAGCCGTTGCTAACTGAGTTTTAATAGAATGAGAAAATGATCTTTTCTTTTATAGTAGGTTCAAATGAGCTACCCAGCTTCAAGCTGACTATAGCTGTGTTTTCCTAATCATCAATTTTTTATAGCAATTCTGAGGACCAGAATGCCTGCTCCCCCACCCTTCTCTTCTAACAGCGCCAAGACTAAGAATGTAAATAAGTGTTAAATAGAAACACAGAACAAAAATGGGTCAGATTTAGTGTAATTGAGTCATAGTTAAATTTAGGCTGCTTTTATTTGCTAATGTGCACTTTAACAGCAGCTCTATATGGCATCTCTGAGTAGAATGAGATGCCTCATTTATTTATTATTTTTGTTGTGGTTGTGCCTAAAATTCTCAGCAAAGGCTCCCAGTCTCATTGTGCCATGCACTGTAAAAGATGAGCTCTGCATTTTAAAGGATCTTTGTTACCAGAGAGGCTGTCCTCTGGGTACTGTCAGGATTAAATGGCAGCACCTTAAATGAACAGAAATACTCAGCTGTTCCAAATTTTCAAAAATTGTGAATCAAAGCTGCAAAAAATATGAGGCCACCGGAAAAAAAGTCACAAGATTTTCCAAAGGGTATATGCAGCGTCCTTTCTTGTCTCCTAGTCTGTGAGCTTTTTTAATTCTTCCAAGTCACTGTAAGAGTATGAAAGCTACTTTTTAAAAAGAAATGCTCAGATTTTTTCAGTATCCCATGATCTAAAGAATGGAGGTTTAAAAACATCAAATATCTATAGATTTGAAATACAGACATAAGACTTGGCAATACAACAAACATATGTATATGGGACTCGATTTCCCTTAGTACCACATTGACAGGATTACTACACTCTCTACCCGCTAGAGTAAATCAGTCCTGCAAAGCACAAGGTGCTCTGATTCTAACTGAAAAGAATATATGTAATATATACAATTAAACAATTAAAGTAAATGTGATTACTCTTTTATGCTTACACTTTGTACTGAGTTTTCAAACCTTGGAGGCACAAGTCTGAAAGTGTTGCCTTAGATGCAGGACAACAGAGAAGCACAGCAAGCCCTCAGCAAGCAAGCATGCAGCTGTAGAAAAGCCCAGTCACATCACTAGCTCTTCTCTGTTAGCCAGAAGGAGGCACACCATCTCTCACTTCTTTCTGCCATTTTAGCTTCAAACCCTTGTCTCTACAAGGAGTTCTCTCCATTGCTTTTTACCTCATGCAGGCATTTGCAGCTGTACAAAATGGAGATAAAACAAGTGTATCAAGTTAGGATGGCAAGAGTAGGATCAAAACAACCTCAAAAAAAACAAAACAAAACAAAAAAATGGGGTTCTATCTAAAATTAGTCTTGCGAAAGCACCTGTAAATACAAACAAGGGACTTCCTTCACACTGACAGAAATGTAAAATGAGTGATCAAACAGGTGTTTCCAATGGTCAGCCTTTCCATGCAGAAAGGCAACACAGATGAGTCTCATTAGACAGTAGCTGAGTTTAGTGAGGAATGTGACTTTTTCCCACCCAATGTTGCATGAGTGGCCCAGGGGAAATATGATACTTAGAGGACACCAAGAACAGCACTGTTCTTAGCTCATCCACCACAATAATGGCACTAATTGGAGAATAAGTGAGCATAAAGCTGATAATAGCTGTCTGTAAAGAACCGTGTATGATGGTAAGATGATATGAGACAAAGCTAAGTGACCATGGAAGAATGTATCTAGACGCCAGGACACAAAATGAGTCAAGCATGAAGAGGGTGTTGAAAAAGAGCCACTGAGAGAGATAGGAACAGCAGAGCAAAGTGCAGTATGGCTTCAGAGAATCCCCTCACAGTATTATGGTCCAGACTCCCAGCAGTGGTGCTCCTCCACTTTAGTTTTTGTCATGCTTTTACAACAGAAAATTAAGTCCTTGCTTACAAGTGTGTCACAAGTGAGGTCATTTAACCTCAAGTTTATCACACGTGGTCAGAAAGGAACAATTTCCCTGACAAAGCTTCAAAAAAGATGCTTTGTATTTCCAATAACAACCACAATTTAACCATGCAATAGAATATTGGATCTACTTATTTCCTTGTGTTTTCTTTTATACACATTTCATGCACCTGAAAAGTGAAGGAAGGACAGTACTGGCCAGCTATTGTGTGGGCAGATGTTGTGTAATTTTCCACAAAAGCCTCCCTCTTACACAGACCTCTGACACCTGCACTATTTGGAAGGATTACTTTCTGTATCAGTGAATTTCCCATAGGGGCTGAGAGAAGATGAGCAACAGAGAGCCTGGCTGCAGAGCAATCCCACGGAGTACAGCAGGATGCAACTGTCCTTCCCTACTTAAGGAAGATGCAGTCACCCCATATTCCAGGGAAGGCAAAGGTGGATCATTTCACACATCTACAAAAAAACTGGAGATTAACAAAAGTCTGTTAAGCATCCTTTCTATATATTTTTTCAAATAAAGTCTAGAAGGATGTCTTTTAGAATGCAGAATAAGATGTATTTCAATATAAACTGTGTGTAGTATAAACTATAAACTTGTCATTTCTGTTCATAAAAGAACAATCAGTAAGTCCACAAGGCTATGTATCCTAAATGTACAACACCCCAGTAGCATGCTCTTTATGATGCCTTCAACACCTGCAGAGAAATTACATCAAATCTGTAGCAGCAGTATTAGGTAATGCACCAGAGTTCAATGTTCAAAACATCCTGTTCTTTACATAGCCTCTTGTCTTACACAAAAGCAGTTAAAAATAATTGGGCTTGTTCAAGCGCCAGATTTACAAGCTTGTGTTCATAGACTGTAAGGCTCATCTTGCAAGGTTGTTTTGTTATACCTGTGGGCTGGGGAAGGGGAGGCAGGAGACAGCACAAGAGGGAGGGAAAGCTTTGTGGCTGTGTGTTTTCAAGCTTTCATGACAGAATGAAATCACTTCAACAACTCTGTTTTCATGACAATTAATTGCTTTTCCGAGTAAAAAAAAAAAAAAGTAAATGTAAAAAAAAAAGTAATAAAGTGAGTAACAGAATTAGCATCCTTTAGCTGGACTAAAGATAGATTAAAGTCATGGAACAATTATATTTGTATTTAGAGATCTGGAGGCTTGGATCAGCTAATTAGTAAGACATGACATTTGCAAAACTTGGATGTTAATCCTGATGATCCCAGTTTTGAACTCATCAATCTTTTGAAATGTTTAGAGAAAAGGAAGTTTGGCTCTCCCCTCAAATTTCACACTAGAAGACTCTATCTGGATTCAGTGCTGAAAGAAAAAAAAAAAAATAGAAAAGACTTTCTGTGGCTCTGGATCTACGGCATCTATGTCCTTATGGTGTATAACATGTACACTGTAATAACTTCAGTGCTAGCTGTTACAAAAGTATGTGAATAATAGGCCCTCTCCTTGTTGGGATCTGGGGTTCCTGTTGCTGAAGGAAATCTGAGCCGAACAATGCAGTCCACTAGTGCCTCCGTGTCTTTGTCACATCGATGAGTCCCATGGCTAAGCTCTTTGCAATCAAGACCCAAATCTGTAATTGGTCACTTTATTCTTATTTTCACATGCTGTTGAGAGCTTCGCTGTTATTCATTCTGTTTATGAAACTCATTTTCACCAGGCAACAACGTATTGATGATATGTTGGCCTGGGAATAAAGGGACCTGGCTCTGCCCATCAGTGAATTCTGTAACCAGCTCCTGGCCTTTGTCACAGAAGCATTTCTTAGGTATAGACTATATTTATAATTATCAGTCTAAATAATGTAAAGACTTTCATTATTGCGGTATTACGGTACTTGGTGATTACAGATAAAAAGCAGTAGGAAAAGTAACTGTAACTTGTATAAAATTAAATTAAATTAAATTAAATTAAATTAAATTAAATTAATTTAAAATAAAATAAATAAAATTATAAATAAATAAGTGCTGCAGGATCAAGCCCCAGGTAACAAACAAGCTGAATTTCAGTATTCCATTGAAGAGTCTTCAGTTCATAGCAGATCAGGCTGGAGCCCAGTTATTTTAGCCCAACACCTACATACAGTCTATTTGTAACATATCCCTCTTAGGGCTCTTCCTCTTACTTCCTGTGAATGGGAATATTACAAAACTGCACAGAGGAAGTGGAAGTTTAAGAGCCTTGCAGAGAACAGATGGAAAATGTGATAGGAAACTGAAAAACAAACATATTATGTTTTCATATATGTTAGTTGCACATAACAAAGGTTAACTTCCACTTGTACCTTTCTCTAAAGTTTCTGCCCAGTATTTTTCATTCTTGCACTAGTATTTATATACTGTAAGGTCTTCTCCCAATAACAATAGTAAAAGAGTCTAGTAAATGTTTTATTATCAAATACAGTAAAAAGTCTTATTTTATGTAGAGGAAATAAGCCGGAATCAATAAAGATATAACTTGTTGTGTCTGTTAACACACTGGAACAAAATTTCTCAATTAATTTTTCCCAAAATGCAGTTCTCTTTACTGGGATTCTCTCGACGATTTTTTACCAAGGTTTTCTCTGCAGGAAATAGTGGACAAACTCCAGATCTCTGAAAGAATGACAAAACAGTATGAAGTACTGGATCTCCCACAAGAATGCTAGAAACTTCACCTCTCATGGAGCTGGGAAAGACCAAACAAAATTTACACACAACCCAAACCCACACTGGGGTCTGGCATTTGATTAATCCCACAGCATTTTCAATCCATCTCATTCCATCTTAGTAACTGCTTTATTTTTTAAAGCAGGCTAGACTTAAAAGATCTTCCTTAGGCCTCTCCTACCTCCGCTGATTTTCAAATTCCTTGCATCCATCAGCACAGCTGAAATTAGAACACTTATTCTGTATTGTAAATTGTGAAATAAAATTTGGAACATTTTAAGTCTGTAAACATCAAATTATTCTGAATGTTTTGTCTTCTGTAGTTACTAGCCACTAAAGATTGATGTTCCCTTGTAACTCCTTGCTGATTAACACATTCCTCTGGGTGCCTAATTTGTGAGAGATTTACACTGTGCAAACACTGTTTACAGAGAGCACTTGATTCTCTCTAAATCAGTTAGATATGCCTTTTCAGGAACATTTTCTCTTTCAGACTACCAGAAGAGGGGTTTTGTTTTATACCTGCAACAAGGGTTCCAAGACCACATTGCCTCTGAGAAGCAACGGGGCAGCTTGGAAATAAAATGGGCTTGCCAGTACTGCCTCATGTATAATTGAAATGCAATTTAAGGGGTCTTCAGAGGAATTTCTCCAGCTCTGGAGGAGGCCGATCAGCAATCTGACCTCCAACAAAGACAACAGAAGGAAGCTCCCTTTGAAAGATAAAGGGGACATTTTTTTTTTTTTAAAAAGCATTCTTAGGTGCCGTCTGCTGATACAGTGCAGACTTATCTCCTGAGGTCCAGACAAGTCTGTGTTACTGATTATGCCAATATACCTCATGCAGTTCTCACTGCTCTTATCTAAGAATGGGAAAAGTCAAGGAGAGCAAGGGAAAAACAAAACAGAACCCTATCCAAAGGAGAAGTTTATCTTTAGAAGTGTTCGAAATACATCCAAAGAAATTCCTCTGCATATATGTTAAAGTTCTAGAATTTTACTGTGTTTTTATTCTCCATTAAAAAATGAGGCAACTTTGTGAACAAAAAGTGAGCAAAATATGTCTATAAACCTGGTGGACACATGTACAAACAGGTCATTCTATTTGCAGTCATGCATTGTGTTTGAAAAACGAGCATTTGTATCTAAAGTTATACCTGAAGTCATGATGTGTTATAAAGGCAAATACTGAGTCCTGCATCTGGGACAGCCTGGGTGCCAACTGATTAGAGAGCAGCTTCACAAAAAGGATCTGGGACTACTGAAGGGAAAACTGAACATGAGTCAGCAGTGTGCCTTTGCAGCAATAAAATCCAGCCTCATACTGGGCTGCTTTATTAAGAAAATAGGCAGCAACTCAAAGGAAATGATTATTCCCCTCTATTCAGCACTTGTGAGACCACATCTGGAATACTGTATCTAATCCTGGGACCCTGACAAACTGGAGCAAGTCAAGCTGAGGGCCACCAAGGTGGACAAGGGGCTGCAAAACATGACATGTAAGGACAGCTGAGGGAGCTGGATTTGTTTGGCCTGGAAAAGGGAGAGCTAAAGGAGAGGGTTTCACTTCCATTTTCACCTACCTAATGGGTGGTCACCGAGAGACTGTTCTTGGAAGTGCACATCAAAGGATGTCAATGGATGTCACTGGATGCATGTCTCAGCAAGAGAACTTTCATGTATGAGGAAAAAGAATATTCACAATAAGATTGGCAAAGGAAAAACAAAAAGGAAGAAGAAAAAAAAAGGGAAAGGGAAAGGGAAAGGGAAAGGGAAAGGGAAAGGGAAAGGGAAAGGGAAAGGAAAAGGAAAAGGAAAAGGAAAAGGAAAAGGAAAAGGAAAAGGAAAAGGAAAAGGAAAAGGAAAAGGAAAAGGAAAAGGAAAAAAAGGAAAGAGAAGGGTGCCCCAGACAGGCTGTCGCATCTTCACCCTTACAGATACTCAAAACTTTGTGGAAAATGTCTTGAGCAACATGCTCCAACTTTGAAGTTAGCAATGCTTTGAGCAGGCAATTGCACTAGATGAGCTCCAAGGGGCCCCTCCAACCTAAATTATTCAATGAATTTATACTAGTAAACAAAAGTTCATCTGTTTTCGCTGTTAACCTGTCTTCCATCTCACATCAGAAACTAAGTGCATTCTCTGCAAGTTTACAATTTGTGGGACAAAGTGACCCACTGCTGGGACAGAGTAAGACTAAAGAAGTCCTGGAGTTGAGCCAACCAGCATGCCTCAAGAAAGCCAGAGCAGTGCAATAAACTAACCAAATCCATCCAAACATACAGTAAATATTCCCATGACTCAACCGCCTCCATGGCCTCTCAGCTCTACCTCCCACCTCCACAGCCCTATCTAACACTAGAGCCCAAGCTGCCGGATACTTCAATCCAAACAATGTGGTTATACAAGCCCAAGACCCAGATCTATGAATCGTGCCTTAATCCACTCCTGAGAAGGCATGTGTTTTTTGGTCAGAATTTCGGGTTGCCTATATTTGGAAAGTCTCACCCACAGTCTTTAGCTGACTAAAGGAAGCCAAAGAAAATGCAAGATGTAGTGGTTACCAAAGCTGAAATCCTTCTTGAATATGACCATTCCTTGTGTATTTATGCACTGTTTATGTGACTACCAAATCTCTAAGAACTCAGCCTCCTCCGTATTTCACTTACAGGGAAGGGATAAGAAAGTCCATTTCTACAGAATTCCCCAGATACAATCTACCGCAGAGTACATCATTAATAAAGGAGTTTTCTTTTTATTTGTTTCACCCAGAGCAGCTGGTCAGTTGTATCTCTCTGGGGCATGTCAACTAATACATATTATTTCATAAGCTGAGAATTTTTGAATAACACTGTCTTGTCCCTTCCATTTGTATTCCATTACTTGGGAGTAAGGAAGTATGTTTTCATTATACTGTAGAAATTTAAGGTGGAAAAGTATTGACAAAATATTAGAAAAGGACTGAGCAGAATTAAAGATTATAAAAATGGTGATAAACCTTTTTTTATACACAGCTATATTTCATAAAGTAAAAGGAGCAGGCTAGGAATAAATCTGAATCATGCTGATGTGAAGCATAGCTAGTGAATGGCAACTGAGGAAAATGTATTAAAACGAACAATTCCCTTTTTTTCCCCTCACAGATCTCTAAGCACTGAAGTGCCACTGAACTCAGTAGGACTCTATTATTGATTTCAGTGGGAAACGTTGGCCCACTAGCCTCATTTTCACAGTTGGAGAAACTGAGACACAAAAACATTAAATGAGTTGCAGGATATTACCCAGCAAATGGCAGAGCTGGGAACAGTACTCAGCTCCCCTGGAGGCCAGTCTGTGCGTCATCCACCACACCACTTCCTCATACTAGAAGGCAGTAACAGAGCACAAATTTCAGGGATTTTGTTTAATGAGAATGGGAGATGGGGAGATCTGGAGGCTCACCTCTGAAGTAAAGGAATGCTGGGCTTGTTTGACTTACATGCAATGTGCAACTGCTGAAACTAACATATAAACATACCTTTGCTTATACACAGACTATTAAAGGAAGAGACAGCAAATCAGGCATGATCACAATGAGAAAATTTTAATTCAATTTATTTTATAAACCAGCCATGCACATTCTGAATCAGGAGGCAAGTTTGCAAATCATAATCAAATGTGATTTAAACACTGTTTCTGATGAAGTGGCTGAATCAACTAGTTGGCTAATGTATGAAGAATACAATGCAGGGGTCTTACTTTACATCACATGCCTACCAGTCCTGTTCTCTACAGATTGAAAAGGGTGATATCTGGCTCTTTAATAGGAAACATTACTTGTAGCGTGATTATTTATATCTCACTGCTATATGGGTGGCATTTTGCTTTACTCCTGACACAGATGCATTGACTTTGCAGCTTATTCCTGTGAGGGTGTTTTAATCATTTAAAATAATGAATATGAATCAATTTTCATGGAAAATGCTGTTAGGCAATTCCCTCTCCCCATGGTCACTGCTGCACATGGCTTGGCATTAGCCTCTTGTCTAGGAAGTTCAGCATCCTCAGAAGGACACACGGGATGGGACAGGATAGAAGGACACCAACTTTTCATTGTTTTGCTGAATGGTTTCAGCCCATGGACCCAGAACATTTCAGGCTGCCAAAAAGTTCACAGTTGAAAAATTGCCTCTATATATTCAAGACTCAGGCAGGGGTCCCCTTCCTTTGGCCAACAGGTCATGCCCCTTGTAGGAGCCCCTCTGGTACTGGGAAAACAGCAGCAGCTGCAGTGCTCAACACTGCTTCAAAGTGGACCCACTAGCCTCAGTGGGGCTGACAGCTGCACTTACTTATGACTACCTGTGCAGTGCATTTTTTCCATAAGGTTTCAAAGCACTGTACCAAGATGGCTGCTACACATTGCTATTGTGATGGATTTGTGAAAAGAAGTGTAGCAGTTATGGACAACACTATGTGAGATGATCTATTGCTAAATTCAAGACACTTAAATTGAAGGAAACAAAATTGGTAGATAATCCCAAACACAAATACAGGCTGTCTGGAAAATGGATTGAGAGCAGCCCTGATGAGAAGGACCTGGGGGTGTTGGTTGATGAGAAACTCAGCATGAGCCAGCAATACATGTATGTTCTTACAGACCAGAAAGCCAAACATATCCTGGGCTGTATCAGAACAAGCATGGCTAGCAGGTCAAGGGAGGTGATTCTGCTCTCATGAGACCCCACCTGGAGTGCAGCCTTCAGCCCTAGGGTCCCCAGCAGAAGAAGGTCACAAACTTATTAGAACAAGTCCAGAGGAGGGCCACAAAGGTGATCAGAGGGCTAGAGCACCTCTCCTATGAAGACATACTGAGGGAGTTGGGGTTGATCAGCCTGGAGAAGAGAAGGCTCCAGGGAGACCTTATAGTGGCTTTCCAGTACCTAAAGGGTGCCTACAGGAAAGCTGGGGAGGAACATGTTTTCAGGGATTGTAGTGATAGGATAAAGAGTAAACCATTAGTTTTTAAATGGTAGGTCTAGATTAGATATTAGGCACAAATTCTCTATTATGAGGATGGTGATGCACTGGAACAGGTTGCCCAGAGAAGTTGCAGATGCCACATCCCTGGAAGTGTTTAAGGCCAGCAACCTGGTCTAGTGGAAGGTGTCCCTGCCCATGGATGGGGTAGATTGGAATTAGATGATCTTTAAGGTTCCTTCCAACCCAAGCCATTCTATGATTCTATGATATTTAACATTTTAGCTTAAGTGAAGGCTGTGTGTGAATGGCAGAGCAGCAAAAAGATTATATGATTTATATCTTCAGTTCAGCAACCTTTCAGATGGACCACACCAGACAGTGATTTAGGGGCAGAAATTCCCTGCAATTCAATTCACTTTAAGCCTTCTGACTTTGCTGCCTTGATACAAATCTACTATGTAATTTAGCTTCATGACCATTAATGGGAAATAAATGTTACTGAAGACCTTGATCATTTCAAAATTTTCCTCTGATTTTAATCTTTTAAATCTTGTAACTTGGCTTGAAATTTTGGCATTACACTTCTTCAGCAAACACTTTCTTCTTAATGACATTTTACTCATTACACTATTCCCACCTACCGTGAGCTTCACTTTTGGACTGGGTTTGACTTTTATTGTTTTGGGGTTGTTTTTTTCTTTGTTGTTGTTTGTTTGTTTAAAACTTGCCTTTATGCAGCTGTGTAATATATGACAATAGAGGGTGATAAATACTGAACAGCTGAAGCTGAAAACAAGTTGGGTTCATGGAATGAAGTGAAGGTGATGACACTTTTTTTTTTTAACACAGAATGTCATGAGATATTTTAAACAATATGTACACACATCCAAAAAGAAATCCTTCATTTTTCCCCAAAGACTCTCTGGTGTAAAATTCTTCCCTAGTGGAGAATAAAAAATAAATTATAATCCTAACCTCTACTTAGTGACTTGATGAATTCACAGAGTGGGGTAATATTTATGTTTCTAAAATCTAGGTGAACTAGTAGCCCTCCATTCTGCTGCTAAAATCCTTTCTGTTGCTGGTGTCTGCTAGAAATTAAATAGTTAAAATGAAGACCACTGAAACAGAGTAAAGCATATGTTATAAGCAGCACACTGGGCTCAGTCTGCTTCCCACAGTCTAGTGAAGACTGGGAACCATTTCTGTAAGGGAAATATATATGGTGTCAAGTTATGGACAGTCCTGTTAGTTAGCCCCATCTCTGCAAGTGATTAACCCCAGAATGACTTTGGCCTCACATAGTTTCTTATAAACTGTGTTTAGTCAGGCTCCAAAACTTAAGTATGCAACACTGTTATTCCCAGTTTACAGATGATTTCTAGGTACAAAAGGGTTAACAGCTACTGCATGGAAACGAGCATCAGGAGCCAGAATAAAATTCAGTTTCCCAACCCTTGTCCACTTACCACAATGTCTAATCAAAAGCATTTTGGTGGGGGGATCAAACTCCTTGATTGTATGGAGGCTGAACAGATCAATTGGATGGAGTGAATGGTCCATGAAGCTATTTCTGATGTTTAAGCAATCACTGTAATTTCCAGAGCTCCTGTGCACCTGCAGCTTTCAAATAGCTTCTAAAGGTCTCCACCTATCCTGATTTTTCTGAGACTCTTAGTCTTCTGAGATTCTTAGTCTTTCAAAACATGGAAAAGAATAGCTCTCCATCTTCCAGTTTTCCTGTCCACTGGGGCCTGCAAGAGGCTTTTCTTTGACTTCAGTGGCTGTACAACTTGTCTCCTATATTCTTTTGCCTCAGTTCTGGAAAGCAATTGTCTCAGGGTGGGTAAATGTCTGTCTCAAGAGAAACTGTTGTGTTGAGAATCACTATCTAATCCTTACCACCCATGCACCACATAATACAAACAGTAACAATGATGAGTAAATGAAACAGCATAAAAATAAAGAATAAGAAAACAGCACAATCACCCTAACAGCAGTGGCTAGAAAATCATCTTGAAAGGCTTAACTGTTCCTGTGGCACAGAAGCTAGGAGTGATTGTTCTGTGCCGCAATGGCATTGCCCAATAACCCATTCTGTCTAAACTAACAGAGCTGGCTAAATTGTCCTGCCTTGTGTTCCCTTTTAATTAATTGTTTAGTTTAAAGAGGATAAAAAAGTCTGGCGGGGATCCAAGCTCAATTGTCCGCTGCTATGACAGAAGAAAACACTGATCAGAATATTTCTCTGCAAAATGAAATGTGTATCTCCTGGGCTTTTAGCAATAGCAAAACAAGTTTACATTTCTGTCTCTAATATGATTCTGTCCTCTAAGTCATTAACAGTTCCTTGATCCCCTCTCTTCTTCCTGCCCCCTTTATCTTATTTATTGAAACTTGTAATATAAACAGCATTTCTTCACCTACTGTCTTTTTGAATTGTTGATTGCCTGGAAAATTGCACTAGCACAAAGTTTCAGGGCATTTCTTTTGCATAGCAGTAGTGTTTCCATTGCATGCAGTACTGTCAGACACCAGCCATCATTTAGGGCCATAACAGACAACTTAGGGAGCAATCTACTGGACCTGCTTTGCCACTAGCACAAATGACAACAACACAGTGTGACCCCTGGAGCATCAGGCAGACTCGCACAAGGCTGAGGATCTGGCCATGTGACTGTTTCCAGCTAAAATCACATCCTTCACCCACCACATGCTGGAAAATTAGAGACTGCAGATCTTTCTAAACATGCTTATGGATGTAGAAAACCCTTTCATAAGGAGGTGGGGACGAGGTTTCTTCTGAAAGGCAGCATAGGAAGGGATTGGAAGTGCCAGCACTTTTGCCCCCTCTTTGTCACATTCCTTTCCCAGGCCTGGACGACGAGGCGGTCTGCGAGCCGCTCTGGCTGGGAAGGATCACATTGCTGAACAGGGACGGGAAAGGGAATGTGGTTTCCTGAAAGGTTTCCAGCAAGTACATGGGAATGGAGCTCTTGAAAGAGACATGGAGCTGGAAGCACTTCCCTTCTGAGAAACACTTCCAACCTGCTACCAAAGCCAAATGTAATAACAGCTCTGACATTATTATTACAAAGGGGGACAAAGTCATTCTTCCAGCTCACTGCTGTAATTTCTCCATTTTGAAGCCACACCTACTCTAAGACCTGGAAGTCATGTGGTTTAACATGCAAGCCTGCACACAAAGGGTGCTTGTTGGGCACATCTCTACCAGCACCTATCACTACGTCTTTCTGGAAGTGCCAGGAAGACTTTTGGCAATAACAACAATAAGGAACTTAAAGATTTGTTTTTCAGCTTGGTTCCTCTTTGTATCTATTTTGACTTACATGGAATATATTGCCACAAGTTGTCTGCAATACATGACAAGGTCTTTCCTACTTTCAGTCATGAGCCAATATCTAGTTATAAGGGAATGGTCTGTGTGAAAAACAGCTACCTTGCCATTTGATGGGGTAAATTGTAAGTTTGGTAGGATCCTTCTACAGCTGCAAGACCCCTTCATATCCCCACTTAATATACTAAACTGTGCAACAAATGAAGAAAAAACTATTTGAAACATCTCTCTAAACAAGCCTATCAGAGAATATGCAAACATCCTTTTGAAGAGTATTAGAGTTGTGCTAAATATTCAGATGACCACTAGAAAGGTTAGGAAATAACGTACAAAGGAAGAAATGAAGAAGCAAAAGCATCAAGGGACTCAGTTTCTGTTTCACCATCCAGGAATATGCTGGAATATGCACAGAAGAGTTACAAAACAAGTGCTGTTGACAGTACAAAGGAGAAAATAAAGGCATTAGAAACAGTATAAATTATACTGGCATGAATAATGTTTCTCCCCAGACTTTGTTCTAGAAAAAAAAAGAAAGGGGGGGGGGGGGGGCATTAATTCAGCAACCTCTGTTTCTAAATAGGTTTAGTTAAATTGGTACAATTTTTGTTTAGATAAGGCCTCAGACTCACTGACTCTCTGGAACCCCCGTTTAGTCTTACCTCTAACCACTTTTTCCAGCCCATAGCAGGGAAAAATGTACCACAAGAGGCAGAGCCAGACACCAGTAGTATCGTAAGAGCCTCTCCAACAGTGTCTCAGCAAACACAGGGCCAGAATCCATCCTTGCTCACAGTGAGCAATTCATTTGATGAGGACTACTGAAAGAGGCAACCTTTAAGCCATCAGCTTACTGACACCTGACAGCCATCAGCCTGCTATAAAACATGAGTCAGTCAGTGAATTACATGGTGTTTTTTTTTGGAAAACAAGAGTTATGTAGAACATTCTATTCACATTTCTGTGTATGGATCATTTAATCTTGTGGGTCTTGGGTTGTTTTTGTTGTTGATGTTATTTTTAACAAAGTATATAAGAGGAGTATGAACACAAAAGTTCCTACCAGTATTAGAAAAAAGTAAAATAATACAGAAAAAAAATTTACAGAGTTATGTCCATATTCTAACCAAGGGCTGGGAGATCTTTTGAATTCTGAGGAAATGTGGCCATAACTATACAACACAAACCTCTGACAGCATACTTTTTTTTAAGTTCAAAATATTTTAGCTGATGTTAGAAATGCAGGTGACATTTCGGAGAGCTGTTTCTGTAGCATTTCTGGTTTTGCAGTTAACTCAAACATCATACACTTCACAAATTCATTTTCAGAACAAAGAGGCATGACTATGTCTGACTTTTTTATTTTTTTTTAAGAAATGCACCATACTTTGGATAAGTGTGTCATCTTTCAGTCTGATTCTTTCAGTCTGATAGAAAAAGCCACAAAATCAAAGATTCTTAATGGGGTATCAATAATATCACTAAAAATATCAAGTAGCAACAAAATTCCTATAGGCTGAAGAATGCCCAAACTGCAACCAATTTATGCAATATGTACAAATAAGTCTGAGGACAGAGCTTCTTGCAGTCAGAAGTAGATGGATATGTGGCACCTAAATCCAAAATGGTGACAAACAATAAAATTAAATTTTAAAATATGCCTAAGCTTGAGGATGCCTAAAGTCACTAGGACATGTCTTAAATTACATGAAGTATACCAGGCTGCAGGAGATCACATCTGCAAATGTACAGGATTGCCGAAATCTGTGCTGATGAACACCTGTGCTCCTCAATACAACCATTATTCAGGAACAAGGTATTTCCCAGCTTGCATCCTTCAAAATGCAGTTCTTGAAAACAACTTACGTGCTTTCAGAACAAGCTCAACACACACTAATAAACTGAGGTATCCCAAAAAGCTAGCTGTGGTCATTGTTAAAATGGAGCAGGAAGAGGAATTTGTGTCAGTGTCATCTTCTGGCTTCTCATTCAAAGCTGGGTTAGTAACATAGAGACACAGATGAGGAAGCAGGATTCCTCCCTCCCAACAGCATGCCCTAAGCACTAAGTGACAGTCACACTCCTTTTTGTGGGCTCTGGTTCAAGGAATCTCAGGGTCTTTGCAAGCATCTGAAAGTGGCACAGGCGAGGATCTGCTTACTCCAGGTCATCCAGCCACTTGCCTGGTAAATACATGTTTTTAGTGGGGGCCTAAGAAGAGGATTTTATTTCTCCTTCCCCATCCTACATTTTCCCCATCCAGACAAGCACTCTAAGCTGTAAGCATACCCTGTGGTTACACTGCAGCAAAGCCGTTGACTGCTTGTTCTTGCACACAGTAAAGAGGACACTTGGCCATGGATTATGACTCGATTTAAGAATTTTCCCACAAACCCTGCAGAGGCTCAGCAATGGCTATGACTTCAGGCACATCCTGGCTAAAGCTCAGTGATCCCTCCTGGCTCGCCCTAGACAGCTGTCTACTCAGTATGAGGGTTTTCCAGCTCATCCTTCTGAATCACCACTCGTTGGTGCACTCTCTAGCATACTCAGACTGATCATTTCCCATCTGGTGGGGAGATTCCTGAGTTCATCAGACCTAGCATTAAATAACAATGTGACAGTTGCAGACAAACTCTTCTGGAGCAATAAGCACCTCTTCACATTTGCCTTGCTTTCTGACTGACTCTCTTCCTGTTGAAAGGCACTGGAATGGTACATTATTAACATCTTCTCTTTTATTGGAATGATGGTCCTCATGGACATCAACAAGAGATTTACATGGCAGGCCAGCATGAGACTGATATACTGAATAGCCAACAACCACATCTGGTTTTTGCAGGGTCTCATAAAACCAGCATGTGTGCCCATAAACTCAGAGATGCCATCAGCAACATGGAAGAAGTGGGCACTCAGGCAGAGGTACCTTCATGTGATCTTCAGAGTTGCAAACCTGAAAATAATTTTTCTGAGACTGTGCTCAAAAATTCTCACACTGGAGCCTGTTCACAAAACAGAGGAAGTAAACTTAGAGGGCAAGACATCAATAATCATAAAATGCAAGATTGAGTGATCAAGCAGCAACTAATTTAACCACATTTAAGAAATGATGGTCAACCAATTTGATCTTGTATTTGAATATTCCGTAGTGACCTCTATAGTTCTGTTTCAGCTCCCATCATGCTTTTCAGAAAATGTTCCATCGAGGCACTACTGTTCTCTGTTCCTGTCCCTGTGCTGGACACTATGCTCCACGGTGAATTGATGTGGCATCCCTGCTGGGCATGCTGGACTTGCCACTCTAATAATAATAATAATAATAATAATAATAATTTAAAAAAAAAAAAAAAAAAAGATAACACAGCCCCCTAAACCTAGCAGAAATCTTTCTGAAATGATTCTGAAGTGCTCCTGCTCTCTACATTGCTCACTGCCAATTCTCACCACCCTCTACTGTCATTTTCTCTTCCCCTTATAAGAGGAAATAAATGCTAAATCAGCTAATTGGGCTCACTCCTTAACATAACAATTACTGACAATACACATTTGTTCCTTTGTTTTAAATGACTTTAGTATGTAATTCAGGCAATGAGAAGACAGGCAGTGCTTATACACACTGTCTCCATCCTTTTGTGAAAGGCCAGGACTAGCTGCCTGGAGATCTCACTAGCCTAGAGATCTGCAAAACAACTTTTTCTTTCCACTGTGATGACATCCGTAGCTCTCCTTCTGTGACTACCTCTTGTCATGCCCAGAAGATCAGGACTCCATAAAATAAACTTCTGGAGACAAAGGATATAGAGAGACTTCAGACATTCAAGAGGCTGCAGACTAAAGTATAATCTGCAATTATTCCATATATTTTTCTTTTACTTTTTTTTTGTGCATGTGATTCTGAATATATACATATAAATTGCAATTTTTCTTACAAACAGATGCTATTTATTTGACTTACAAGTATTGTAGACTGTCCTTAGGTTCTTTGGCTACATAAATATGCCGTTAGGTCACTCCAGCAGTGGTGGAGTGCACAACACGGTCATGTTACCTACAGCACTCTGAAGCATAGCATCAGTCCCACACAACCCCGTGACATCACCAACAACCCCTTCCTACCCATTTCATCTGCACCATGCCTATCTCCTAACCCTAATGCACATCACTACTCGACTCACACCACTGTTTGCTAGGCCCTGTAGCACACAGGAGGCCCCAGGGAGCATGCAGAGAAAGCATGAATCAAGGGAAAATTTGAGTGAGGCACTTTCCAACCCTCCTGTCCTCCAGCCAAACAACAGCACTACTAGGCAGATCACAAAAGAGAGAGGAACCAACATTTGCCTCTACAGGCCTCATGGGCCTTAATGTCTGTTTCAGGAAGGGTTATCCTCTGCCAAAGACTGTATTGGGTTACATGAGCTGGGCCTATAAGCCCACACAGTTAAACAGGATCAGGAGGACTCTTCAACACCCTTGCATGTGGCAAAGCTTGGATAGAAGGAAAGCAATCAAGAATTTCCTTATGTGTGCATATCCCAGAGGCATTGGGAGAGAACTCTTTGCCTCTGGAAGTCACATGAAACACTGGACAAGGAGGCAGCCTTCCAACCCACCCTGATCTGATCTGCCGTGAGGTGGCTCAGAAGGAGCCCAGCTTACACTCCCAAAATTCTGACATATCAGCTTGAAAAAGATAGGAGACATCAAGAGAAGTCTCCTTGGCCATCGCTCTCTACAGATGTCCTGTCATATCCCTGTGCCAACAGCATTTGCCTCTAAATCTCATACAGCCCACAGAAAAGGGACATTCTTTGTTCTTCCCAGGCAACTTCCAAATGAAAAGCAAGAAGTGACCCTCCAGGCTCTCAGGAAGACAACACAGAGGTAATAGCACAGAGATCCCTTTAACACTCCCCTCCTGACTGAAAAGGAAGGAAAAGGGAACACATTGCTCTGTCCTGTCTTGCAGGTACCCATTTGTTCAAGTGCCCTGGAGCCACCACAGAGGATAAAGAACTGCCTGCAGGCCCCATAAGAAACCACAGAAAGGCTGCCAGCAACTTGCCACAAGGCTCCACACCGAATTCCAGGTTCTGCCAGCCTCCCCAGCTGTTTCACTCAAAATCAGATCGTTTGAAACTTTTTGGCAGGGTGAAAAGGTGAATTTCACGCAGCCTGGGGACACCAAGTGACTTGGATGTGCCAGTGCATGCATAGTGTGTGCCCCAGCTGATACAATAATAGTTACATATAAAAGCTGAATCTATACAGATTAGGAATATTTAGGGAATAATTAGCCTTTCAAATAGGTCATGAGAGCAAGGGTGTTTTTTTGTGGACCCAAGTCTCAACTGGATATACACACTACGGACAATGTTGTGTCCCCAGTCATTTTGGATTGCAGGTCCTATGCTTCAAATTCATTTCAGAATTCACTCAAATTTAAAAGTCATTGATATTTCCAGCTCATCTGAGAGAGCAATTCTGAGGTTCAGAGCTGACCACATTTTCTTTATATTAACACTGTAATTTTAACTCCCTCTTGACTTGCTCTGTTGCAGATTCAATTATATTAAAAAAAAAAAAAAAAAAAGAATGCTCATTATTTAAGTGATTTATTACAATATGAAACATTAAAGACTAGTTCAATGATTGATGTGATCAGTGTAACTATACTAAAGTCCTTGAATGAACACTGATTTACACCAGTGGGTAGTCTGGCCTTAAAGTTCTTTTGTATATCTAGTATTAGGTTTTTTTAAAAGCTTTACTTTATTTTCATTTCTGTCTGGCTGAACTAGTATGGGGAGGGAAGAATGGCAAAGGCATTGCTCTTTGGCAGGGCTTTCTCAGCTTAAAAGCTGTTCTCATGAAACTTCCAGTTGAGTTGTTGCAGACTCAGACATTTAGTTACTGTGGTTTCAATACACACCTCGGCATATCGATGCTCAGCTAAAGAAACCACCAATTCCAATTCCTCTTGTAGCTCACCTATCATAGCTAGTGTAAACTAGCCAGCCTTTCCCCAACAAGGAGCCTAAATTCCCTGAAGCACTGTTTCCAGATGGGGAAACTGCCTTCAGAGACACCTGTTACATCTCATAATATCAGATAGCACCACGTCTGTAATTCTACCTCAGACTCATCCTACAACTTTGTGAGTCACACTGCATGTTTCATGTACCAAGTGAACTAAAGCAAACAAACAGGAACTATTTGTATTCTTCTTATTTGTGCCAGGGCTTAATAATAAATCCCTCTGGAAACACTTCCGAACAGGTAGCAGCCGGCACACAAGTTTTGGCAAGGAGTTAAACTAGTCTTTACCTGTTGCAGCTGTTGGGAAATTTCTAGCTGTTGCTGGAAATGTACTTGTACCTGCATGCAGGGATTGGGAGTGTGAGCAGGTGTTTGTAAACCACAGTTATATTGCTAACTGTGCTTACTGTCTCAGACTCAAAAATACTAACCATACTAGCAATGTCTGGTACCTGAAACATCTTGCTGCAAAAAATTCTCTTTCAATTTGTCTTACCACAGTGATCAGAACTGCTCTAAGCAATAAATGCCTCTTGAGCTAATTTCTGTGTGCAGCACAATGTTACATACCCTGAAGGCCCTTTAAGATTTGACCCCTTTCACTGTTTTTCCTGCTGTCAGCCAGGACAGCAAAAGAAGAGGTGGTATGTGGGCTGAAAAGCTGAGCAGTCCTCAATCAGCCCTTTGTCTTTCATGACCAGCTTTTTATCCAGGGGCAACAGTCTTTTTCCATTACCAGTAAAAATGAACCCCCCAGTAGGGGTGATGAAGAAACAATAAAACTAATCATTAAGCAGGCCTGCTGAGGAGTGAATTCCAGTCCCAGGTCAGATCTAATTGCATTCTGACACTGAAGCAATGGCCTGGTCATTTATATTAGCAATGTCATGTTTCTTTTTATTTATTTCTCTCCATTTTGCTCCCTGTCCCCATAAATAAAGAAACCTAAACGTGCAGATTGATGAAAAGATGGACATGGAGATCAAAATACACACACTGTCCTGTGGTGTACTTTGCAAATTTTTAAAATACTCTCATTTTAGCCAAGATCAATTGTGGAAAAAATAAAAACAAATATAGCATTTTTGGAAAATAATGAGCAACTGTAAAAAGGAGATTTAGTAAAAATTATGGTAGTATCATGGCCTCTTACCAAGGAAAACTATGTACACAGGGGAGGAAAGACAAATTTAATCATGCACATAAGCACACAAGGTATATATGTCTGTGATTTTCAAAACCAGGGAGAATTAGATACCTACCTTTGAGTAATTACAATAGCAATATACCACTTCTGAGCTCAGTACTGCACATGCATGCACATGGTATGCACACGTATCCCTGAATACACTTTTTCCAATACAAGTATCTTGAGGTCCCTTTCCTCCTTTGCCACCTTCTTTTTACTGCTATCCCCATTAATGACGTTTTGCCCCTGTCTGCATCCTCAGCCTCCTCCCCCACTGTTTTTGCCCAGACTCCCGGACAGCCTTCCAGCCTGAGACTCTTCCTTCAAGAATCTAAACAAGATGCCTTTGCATCTGACTGAAGACAATGGGCCTCTCTTCAAAGCCAAGCAACATTTTTCCTATCATTGTTTGCAGGGGAAGACTCACTCTGCACTCTGCTCAGATATTATGGTCACACAGGCCTTATTAACTTACGGGTAGATTTGCTGTCACAAGAGGGTTCATACAACTGACAAGATTGCTTAATCCCTTCCTAGGTCCCTGAGCATTTGTAACAAGTTTTGTAATTGCTTTTTAAATAAAATGCCCTGACCTTGGAAACTCACTTATGAGCCAGCTCAGTTCTCTGGCTTTTTTCCCTTCATATAGCTTTTATGACCTCTCCTATCTGGATATCAAGCCCTTTCTCAGAAGTATCTTAGTCCAATCCCCTTGATGTTATCCAGAGCTAAAAGCCCTCGGCATGTGCTTTGGATTCAATCCCTACCTGGCTGCTGTGCTCAGAGGGGCGTTGATCAAATCTGGTAACAACAAATCAGAGACCAGAAAATGTACTTGTAGAATCTGGAGTTTTTCCATATAATTGCAAGCAGGCTTTCACAACTCATTTACTGAAGAAAACTTCCTTATCAGGTGAGGATGTGACTAACTTCCACCCAGATTTCATGTTGTGGTTCTTATCAACAACACTTGAAAAGAATTTTCCTTTATCCATGGAATCAGCTTTCCCAAGTTGCTTTTTTATTGAAAGCCACAGCATAGCACGGTGACAATTTTGCCAAGTATGTACCATGCACTTCATGTTCTAGGACTAGAGCGAACCTCGTACCTGCCCTGATGGTGGTGAACCAGACCAGCATAGGTATACCACAGTTAGTTTCTGGTATTAAGCACCATGACACTATGAAAACAGTGCCACCAGCATTCAAGTTAGCTAGTTTAGCAACTCATTTATGAGTTGCTCGTGAACATTAATCATTGTCAGGGCAAGCACACATTCCCTGTTGTATTAGTGTGCCCACACTGGCTTTCTTAGTTATCTGTGGTGAATCTCTTCAAAGCTACCCATAGATGCCAGGCCAAAAATCTCTGCAGTGCTCTAGGATACTTCAGCTGTGTCTCTGCAAACATGCAGCAAGAGCCAGGCTGTGAAACCTGGGTTCTGCTTCCAATGCTGCCACTGAATTGCTGGACAAATTTGAACAAATCATATAGCATTTGCCTATATTTCAGCCTTTCAGCTAATGTATACAGTGGAGTCCCCTACTTCTGTAGGTATTCTGTGGCTTAACACAGATTGGGCTCGATCAATGTGTAATGAGACTGGAAAGGACTAGGACTTGAACCTAGATCTATTAACTTACCTAAGATCTAAATCACATTAAAAGCTACAAGGATTTAATTGCCAAGGTGGTGAGCACCTAAAACACCCAAAACATAGACATTGCTGGAATGTAATTAAATACTAAACACTATTATAATAATAACTTAGCACTTTTCTTTCCAAGACTGAAAAAACATTTTGGTAAACTCTAATTAAGACTCAGCTAATGAAACACCACTTCTTTGCAGTGGATAGCAGTATATGTGTAATGGTGCGCAACAACGTGACCCAACAGATTAGAGAGGAAAGTGAGTAAAATACCAGTCAACCTGCATGTTCAGAGAGAATTAGGCAAACGGATCCCAGGTGGAACTGGGATTAAGGCACTTGAAGTAAATTAACTCTATTGCTAGAGAAATGATTGCAGAACACTCAAGTTCAGCAATTGTCAGGAAGCTTTTTTATATCTTTGCTGAAAAACACTACTCACGTCAGCAGTGTTCCCTACCTCCTTCTGAGACATGAGGACTGATTGAGATGAGTATGTGTCACCTACAGAGGATACAGGTACCACTGACTTAAGGGCTGAAAGAACAACCCCAGCCCCACCAAGACAACAGAGCAGCACCAAGCAGCAAGAGCCTCTTGCACAAATCACAGGATCCTCTCTCTTCTCTATACCAAACAGCTTTCTCCCATAGCTCCACATATATCAAAATGTGATTGGAGGAAATTACTTACAAACAGGCTCCTTTCTTCTTATATCTGTAACTATAAGCTGTTATAAATTTTGTGTACCTTGCATAAATAAACTATGTTCATTTTCACCTATTCCCTTAATGTCCATGCCCTTCCCTAATTCTGATAAAAATATTTGAATGTTTATATCCCTTTCATTTTCCAGCATTTATGTCACACAGAGATTTCTGTTTTCTAAAATTGTAAAGTACATCTTAAAATTATTTCCCTTTATAATTTTTAACTTTCTAAAATATAATTATACACCAGAAACTGTTTTCATATGTGCCAGCTTTCTTTCTCTAGATCATCTTACCCAAAGGAAAGACTATTGGGAAGAGTTTCCATGTGCCATAAAAACTCTGTTCCATTTTGTTGATATCTGACCAGTATCTCCTACTCAGATACGCAGGACAGGGTCACAGCACCAAGTCTCAGGTGGGCATCAGGCATAGTGCAATAACGATATCAGAATTTCAAAGCCCCCACTCCATTTTATTTACAGACTAATGACTGATACTGAGCTCAGGGGAATCATTTAAACTTCAACATACATCAGGTAATGGTTTGCTTTCACTCATACAAATCACCCAAAACCTCTCCCATGACATTTGTGCTTTTAAATAGCATCACTAGGCAGATGGAGATTGGTAGACCATAGCTCTACCTCTTTAGTCAGAACATCTTTCAACTGCTGCTGGATTTGGAAATACCAAATCTAAAATTAATCTCTTCAGAAAATAGTCTCATACATTGTCCCCTTAGCTATCCTGAAGCTGTTGAAAATTCATATTAACTTATTTAGGAAAATGAAACAAAACAAAACATGTAAAAGAGTTGTCCATTCTATTACCTATTGCTCTGAATTCAGGAAAACTGCAATTAAATGTACCAATAGACAATCAGGAACTTTATAAGAGCTCTGAGAACAAATCTTTACTTATATAAGATTAATTACGGCATTCACAATACTCTAAAAATCTAGTTTGTAGAACAAGTAGCCTGAGGTTTTCTAGTCATTTATAGTTTTTATTTACATCCATATTGACTTCATCTTTCTTTCATGGACTGAATTTCCAGAAGCTCCACTTCATAAGACTTATTGAAGATTATTATACATATGAAATGACCTGGATAAAAATGCTGGAGTCAAGACAAAAATACAGAAAACAAACATACCTCCTCTCCTCTTCCATCCTCCAAAAGACTTACAGAGACACAATGTTAGAGAATATTTTACCAGTGGTTCTTTTATTCAGGAGGAAAACTAATTTAGTAATACCATTGAACAAATGACAGGTGTGGTTGTCTCTTTGAGAGAAGTGAAGAAACAAAGAAACCTTGTCACACTATGTTTTTTAGGATCATATTATTGATCCCACATACTTGCCAACAATTCCTCATGACTTATTCACCTCTGCAAATGATGTTATTGATCTTATATTGAGACAATGAAATGTGACTTATTTAGTGTCTGTTTCTCCTCAATTGGCATTATAAAGCCAGAATACAAAAGCTAGATGCCTTTAAAAAATGTGAGTGTAATAAGAAGATTTGGGGAGTACTTATTATTGGATGAGAATGATGAATAAATAGAGGACAAAGGTTACTGAGTAACTGAGATTTGTTCCAGTTCTACCTCTTCTGAAGAAGCACCAGAGGAAAGACACTTTTCAGCCTCAGCCTCAAACTCAAGTTTCACTTTCAGTCTGAGTTATCTGTTAGGATCCACCAGCCCAAGTTCACTAGAATACAAAATGCTCCATACTAGCAGCAATATATTACTATGTTGGGAATACCAACATGGAAAGAGAAAGCCTTTTTTTACTTTCCTTACAAATGTTAAGTGTTCTCGACCACTTAAAGCAACTATTGCTGCTGTAATACCAGAATGAACAATTTTAGAATATGATCTTGCTTGTGTTGAAGGCAACCATAACTTCATTTTGGTGTGAAGGCCCTTCAGGATCACCTTTGCTCAAAGAAAAGCCAGAGGGTAAAGGTCACTTGAAGCATACTCCAAAACTGATTTTGACAGGGATGCTGAACAATGTAAAAATGAGGTCTTTAAGCCTAGGTGCTCTACCAAGATTTACCAGTAAGCAGGCTATCTGCCAAGCATCCATGTGCTCCTTTCCCAGATCCAAGCACCGCTCTGAAAGAGCCAGGTTCCCTCAGGCCCTTTCTGCTGCCAGAGAGAGCTCTGGAAACCTCACTGGAACTTGCTCCCTTTCCTGCAGCACCAGGTTATTAAAGGGCCTGTATTCCTCTGATTGCCCCCACAAACATAAATCCTTGTTTTACGTTGCTTTTCCTTTAACACGGAACATAAAAGAATGTACTTTTATTGGAGTTTTATCTTTGCCTGGGCTTCTAACAATCCATACTGAACACTCCATTATTATGGCCCCTTCTGGATTTAGAGGCATATAAGCTGTTTGTGCTTGGCTGCATACATTGGTATTTTTATGTTCTTACGTGTCTTTATCTGTACAGTATCTCTGAATACACTTAAAACTGCTTCAGAACATCCTAAGAATTCATTCAAATAAATCTGTAGATGAAGCAATCTGCTACATGCATATTTCCTCATTACTTGAACTTTCACATTAAGTGAAGGCTGGAGTGTTTAATTTTGGCCGTTTCTTTTAATTTGGTCATTACAGTTAAAAGGCCATGTCCCAGATTTGGCCCTGTGAAGGGATGGTTTGCTCCAGTTTAAATGGGTATGAGGCATAGCATTTTCACATCATAGAAACGCTTCTCTCTCCTTTTTTTTTCCTAATGTAAATTTTGCAATGCTAATTCCTTTCATAAGAGACGTAGGGATAAGTAGTGGTTTACAGTTCAACCTTCCCCTGGTACCCATAAATATTTATTGTTTCTTGCCCTGTTTCAAGGCACACATGAAATTCATCTTCGGGGGGGCGGGGGGGGGGAAGGGGAGAAGGAGGCAGGGAGAGAGGGAAGGGATGTGGAGGGGAGAACATCATCTTTAAAGTATAAATGTGAAGAAAACGAAAACAGATGCGTGGAGAGGAAAAGAGAAGCTGGTGGGAACATGGCAGGGCTGGCGCGCATTTTCCCTGGGAGATGGCCGCGCTTCCTCGGGCTGCCCCGCGGGCGAATGGCTCCCTGCTGACATCCTCTCAGGAGGACATGGCAGCCACTGCGGGCAAGCCCGGTTGGGCAAGAGGCTGGCTGGGAAGGCACCCGCTCCCCAGCCAGGCCTCCAGCCCCACGCGTGCACTGTCCCCTCTCCTTTTAAAGCTCCTGCCAACCAGGGAGGAAAATGTCTCCCTGTCAGGAAGCAGAAGGTCAGCCTAGGGCGGTTTGCTCGCCCAGGCTCTGCAGCAGCATGACGGCAGCCCGTGAGAAGCGGGCACAGCCGTGTGAGGCCAAGGCTTTGCTGGCAGGGCGGCGGGCAGCAGCGGGGAGGAAGGGGGAGGAGGTGCTGGGAGGGGGACCGGGAAACTGTAACTCATTGTGGATGGGCTGGACTGGCCGGGGTGGCGAGCGCTTGCAGCCCAGCACATTCATCAACCTGCCGAGCAGCCCGACAGGCTGGAGCCGCGGCTGCTCCCTCTCTCCCCATGTCAGGCGTGATCCAGCCCAACTGCGCCGAGGCGGCGCGGCCCAGCCAGGCCAGCTCCGGTCAGCACAAACCATCGCAGCCTGGGCAGCCCAGGTGCCCCAGCTCTTGCCGATGCGCACCCTCCTGCGTGGCCTAAGTGATCCGGAGCCTAATCCCCTTTCCCTCATGGCAGTTGCAGCCAAGATTAATTTAACCCAGTCGTGTCCACTCGCATTAAAGGCTCTGTTTGGTTTCGTTTCACTTCTAAATCAGCCTAAGGCCACAGGCGCCGGCAGCCCCTCTGCATCTGAGGGAAGAACCAGGCCCCTGGGCTTCCTTCAATAATTCAAAAGGGGCAAAGGCACCGCTCTCTTTTCTTCTATTTGATTAAGTAATTTGGCTTAAATTCTCATATTTACTTTGCTAATATTACTATAATGATGTTGCTCTCTAGCACAGAATTAGCAAATACTTCAAGCTTTCTATCAATGACTTTCTTTGCCTGCCCCCAGGAAATGCCACCACGATGTGGTGCAGTAGGGTTCCTGCAGCAGTGCTGCCATCATTGCCTGCTGCTCTGCTCAGGGGCACTCTTTGCTTGTAAATCAAGAGCTGCAAAGACCAAAATGCCCAGGCGTGAGCATGAATCTCTGCTTGCAACGTCCCCCCTGGCCTTGCTGTACCCAGCTAATGGGATGCTGGTGCAGCACATTAAGGCATTTGCTTTGCTGGCGTGCCTGATACACATCAGCTGCAACACCTAGCCATGTCACAGGGCCTTAGCTCACAGCTTTTGCTTTAAACTTCCTGCAGTTTGTCTGCCAAAGCAGAGTCAGAACACTGCTTTACTGATGGGGGCAGTGAGAACAATTTGTCCAATTTCAAAGATTTTGTTTGAAGGATTTCAGGTTGTTGGGCTTTTTGTTGGTGGTGGTTTGGTTTGCTTTGTTTTTTGTAGAAGCTGATCGTTTTCAAATTACATGTAATAGCACTTCCTAAATTTATGCGACTTTCACAAAATGTCAGGCCAGCTATATAGCACACAAACCTATCTCTGATACATTTTCCACGTCATTTCCAAATTTTCATTGACCTGTTCATTTTGTTGGAGCTCATATGTCCTAACATGCCCCCATAAAATAATGGATTTCTATATTATTACTAACTATTCAGTAGTGTGACTTTTATTCTAAATAAGATGATACAAAGAAGCATTAACTACAGTTCTTTTATCTCTAAGAATCCCAATGCAATTTAGAAATGTAGGTACTGCATTGGGAACACAACAATACTCAGTAGATCAGTTAACGTGTCTTAGGTTTAGATATGTGCTCACAATCCTCCTGAAGCCAGAGGGACTTAAGCACATTATCAATATAGGGAAGGGGAGCTTTTGTAAGAACAGACTTCAAAATACTCAAAGTGCTTTCCTTCAAGTGCCTCTTAAAGGGTATTTCTGGATCGGAATTATTCTGCCAACATCAAAAAGCATTTTTTTTTTTCTGGATTGGATCAAAGAAGTATTTAGCATATCAGGGAAAGAAATAAATGGGATTCTTTTTTTCTCAAGTGAAATGAAAGGGTGGTCTTTAGATGGGCAAATAGAATTATTCAAAAAGGAGTTCTGCCAAGAAAAATAGATTAACATTATTGTACTTAAAGAAATACATGGTCAAGAGCTCAGTACAATATTCATCTAGAATCTGGAAGCTCTAGTGGTACCATTTTAAGTTGTATCATCCATGTAATACCAGCAAGCAAATGCTGGTACAAAGTGTTGATTTGATCCTGATATCTATATCTTGATACGGCATGACAGTAGTATATATTAACAGGAAGAGAGAAAAGGAAGAAGTGCAGGAAATCTCTCTGAAATCTGGGAGAGATTTGTACTGAAATCACTTCTTGCAACATTTTAAGGGATTTCCAAGGACCCTTAGCCTCTGATACCAAGCTTGTCCTGTCCTGTTCAATGTGCTAGATGTGACAGGATACTATAACAGAATAATTCCCGTTACCTCCAATATGAAATACTATTAAGCACAATGCTAAAGGTGTCTCTCATGTTTATGAATGAGCATACCTCTTCAGACTCAGGCTCAACTCCAGCACTCTTGGTTTTTCTGCATGTGTAATTAGCACTGTCAGTCCAGCATTTTCTTAAGCAAAACCTCTGTACTGAGGACTGCACTTTCTATTATCAGCAGTCATACAAGTGAAGAAGCTACATTCATTAGCAGCCAACTTAAAAAATATCTTAATTGCAATCAGCAAGGGCAACTTCTGCAGCAAGGCAGGTGGGAAACCAGTGGAAGAAACAGATTTAGAGTGGTGGTGTTCCAGTTTGTAGTGTAGCTGCTGCATTCTTAAGAAATAACATCAGGCTTTCTCTGGTGTCTGGAAAACATCATCTGCTATGCAGGTACTCTCTGTCAGCTATTGCAGGACAAAGGACAATAGTGAAAGGTTACATATGATGTGTCATGCTGAAAGACTACTGTTCCATCAAACTGTTCCACTTTCAGCGCTACATAATATCAGAAAACTGTTCAGAAAAAAAAAATAAATAAATGTGAAAGCATAAAGCTATACTCTTGCTAGTGCAGCATTCTCACCAGTGCAGCAAATATATCAAAATTTACAGAATAACTGATGAAACATATACATATACATCAGAGAAATTAATCTTGCATTACTTTTCAGAGGTGACCATACACGTGACAACTTTGTTAAATCATTAATTGTTGATTAAAATGAGAAGTCAAAAACCTATTAAAAGAACCTTAGAAAACCTCTTCAAAAAGTTCAGTGAAATTGCTGGCTTAAGATGAACCTATTAAAGGATGAGTATAGGCAAGTCTTGAAAAATATTTTGGGATTAATAATGCTTTACTGACATGCCAGCAGTCACACAACCGTATTTATGGTAGGTGGCTGCCCTGTATTAAATGGTACATATTAAAAAAACTTCAGTTAGTCAGATAATATCCAAATTATAATCAAATCCAAGCCCAAATCCTAGATCTAGATACCCATGAGCTTAGATATTTATGAAAACAAAATCCAAATTTAGAATGGTTTCATGGCTAACAAAAGACTAACAAATAGCTATTGCTAGTTACTGGACCTGTCATACATTACTCATTGTGAAGCAACCTTGCCAACTCTCGTGATCAGCTCATGCTTTCTTAAAATAATCAGTATTTTTATTGAAATTCTAGCTACTGGATTCATGTGAATACATACAAATCTCAACATTCTCTGTCTCATCTTTAGCATTCCCCATCAAATTCTCAAAGTAAAATACAGTTAGTATGTCTTTTCTATATGGAAAAGGAAATTCAGGCCATTGTCTTACTTCCTTTATAGTCTATGAAGAAACTCCAGGTTTTTCATTAAACACTTGGCACAATACCTGTGCCTGCAATGCAGTATGTCTTATGTAAGGATACATAATCCAAACTGACTAAGAAACTGCATCTTAATAAGCTGTTATCTACCAAGTAAGTGGTAGTAGCTGTCTGGAGAAGTGCTCCTAGTGTGTCTAAACTGTGAGGTACTTTCAAAGTAAAGTGCTTATTCTGCAGCTGACATCAAAAGTGCCCCTGGTCCAGGAACTACAAGAGATCATGAACAGGAGCAGAATAATAGCAGAATCGGAATATGTTCCAAATCTATAGTTTTTAACCTTTAACTTAGAAAAGAAATGCTCGTCTGTCTAACTGAAGTACACAGTAAAATACACCTGGCTTCTGGACACATAGGAAAAAAATTAACAATTTCGGTCCACTGCTTCCACATCCATTTAGTAAAGTAGAAATAAGCCCATTGTAACAGGAGATTGCCATAGGATCCGTATCTCCAGCTTTGCAAATGAACATGCCTTGATGTTTAATTTTCCGTGAGTTCCTCTGCATTTAGGTACCAGCAGGAGACCATTATACTGTGACAGCACTCAGTTCTGATGACATTATCTTAAACTTTTCCCAGTTGTCCGTCCTCACCCCTGTTGTGCTGCTGCCATCTATTAACATTCCACTGACAACAATGAAAGATGTTAGAGCACAGCACGTTAATGCAGTAGCCAAGCTGGGGTGCTTTTACCTGGTTGTACACAAATGTTTGGCAGCAGCTTTATAGTTAATTAGCTGGATCACCTCGTGCCAATTCCTCACAAGGCTCTTCTGAGGTGCTTTGCATTTATAATTCATGGATTCATAGATTTTTATGGCCAGAAGAAATCATTAGATCATCTGGCCTCCCCTTCTCTATTATAAAGGCCATACAATTGCATTCACTTACTCCTGTTGTTAACCCAATTACTTGTGTTTCACTGTCTTCCAAAAAAAGACATCCAAAGACTTCAAAAGATGGCAAAACCACTTCTCCCTTGGAAGTTTATCCCAACAGCTAATCACCCTAAGTATTACACAACTAATGTAGGCTTGGGACTAATAAAGCTTAGTCCCCTATGGATTCGTGTTTCATGGTTGATTGACTTCCATGTCTAACAAGCTGTGAGCTCTGATTAAAGTTTCTTCCCATATACAGAACATTTTTAAGGCCTTTTCCCCAACTCCTTGTGGTTCCTCTGTGTCTTACTAATGTGACAACTCACATTATATTCTCGACAGTACTTAGATCATTATAGGTCTCTGTCAGGATTCTTCTGAGAGGTTTCGCATATTCTTGACCACATGCTTTCATGAAACCTGTAGAAACTTAATTGCTTTTCAGACCTTCCCCCCCACTGCCAAGAGTGGCTGCAGTTCAAAAGTTATTTGAGGCACCTGCGCTTGTACATGCATGCACATATATACACAGCATGGTGACATGCATCTTTATTTCTAAATAGTTGTACATTATTTCTTATATGCTTGATTTTTTTGCTCTTTTCCTCGCTAAACCTTTATTCTCATCCTCAGTATGTATTCCATCTACAAATTAATGACTACTAGCACCCAGAATTTGCTCTGTACTTAATACATTAAAGCACTCAGTCCCCTTTTAATATGGTGCATACCTTGAGTTCCTTCTCTTTCTTACCCTATTGTATTTTGTTCCACATTGGAATAATTTTTATTTCCTCTTTCTGTACTGGTGCCAATTTTTCCTAATGCAGATGTCATGCTCTGAAGAAGGATGATATACCCAACAGTTTTTTCCATATTTTTCCAAGTATGTTAGATGGTCCAATAAGAAAAAAAAAAAAAAAAAAATTAAATGCAGCCTTTCCTACAAATCTTCCTCGTATTCTTAGACCACCATAGTTACAACAACATTGCTAAGAGACAAGAACAGTATGCAGTATTTTCAGTTAATCTCCCCAGTGTCAGACAGAGGTAAAAACACCTCCTTATGCTACTCACGACTCCCCTTCTTATATATCAAAGGACCACATCAGTCTTTTCCCAGAACATCTCACTGGGAACTCATGTTGAGTGACTTGTCTTCTTTGACCTCTAAATCCTTTCCAGAGCTTTCTAAGACACAGTCTTCCTATTGTTCAGAGAGAAACTGCTAATGTTCTCAAAAATACAATGCATATTACCATAGAAGAAAGATTGATGCAAACTATTATTTGGGGTGGAAAAAAAAATCCATAGACAGGTTTACCAAAATCAATGCAAGAAATAACCAACTGAAAAAATATATATAAAATTGGGGAAAATGAACATACGATACTGATCTTAATACATTAAAGTCGTGCTTTCATATTGTTGGAAAGAGCAGAAATGAGGCTTCACATGCCAATTTTAATAATATGGTTTTGGAGGAAGGGACAGAAAAAATATTTTGTAAAGTTCTGTAATTTCCCCTCCTCTTTTAACATATTTTAGACCAGCTTTATGCAGTAGTACTGATAATGAAGCTTTGCATGTCTGAAGCAAGTGAACTGATATTGTGTGAACCAAAATTAGAGGCCATTTTGAAAATACGAGGTTTGGCTTCCTTATGCCTTCAGTAATTATGATAATAAAAATTAATTCATATCTCATAGATATGCTGAAAGACATTCAGGTGAACAACTTTGAGAGTCTCAGAGAAAAGCAGATCTATATCCACTGAAAACATGTTTAATATTATTTAGTTATTTTTTACATATGGCTCTTAACTAAATTATCTCTTCCAGAATTCTTTTTAAGACAGCGAACCACTGTCAGTTTTGCTAATTAAAAAACTAGTCATTTGTTTGACACTATACTCTTTTGCATCTATAATGAAATCTAATAAAGACTCAAGAGAAAACTAGTAATTTTCTTGTGGGAAAGCTGTGGCTAACTTTGACTGGGTCATTTGACAAGAAAATAAAATTAAACGATGCTCATTTTGATGATCACACAGCAGGTCCTGAGACAGCCATTCTACTTGTGGTACTTGTGGACCATCTCCTTAAAGGGCTGTCTGTCTCTAGGAAAGGACTGAGGACTCTCAGCTCCCGTCAGATAAGAAGGAACTTGCTAAGTTGAATCCTAACTCTGAGGAAACCTTTCAGGGAAAAACTTCTGAACATTCAGTTAAATGGCTTTTAGAGAGAGTCCCATCTGCCTCATATAATGTATAATTTATCAAAGACGTAGCTGGATTAAAAAAAAAAAAAAAAGAAAGGGGAGGGAATACTTAAGGAAAAATGTTGGTGGAGAAAGGGTGTTGGTTAGATTTCTTTTGACTGAAGCTTGGAGATAAGATTAACTTCTAAAGTTAATCTTTATTACAATAGTAGTAACAAGTAGTTGGATGATAGACTGAAGATTTGATTATCCTTTATACCTCATTTGATAATATACAAATAACTCAGTATAAAAGAGGATCAAGCCTTTTAAATGAGGGAATTGAATGGACATTCTCTGTCCTGATGGTTCTAGTCAAGTTTAATGGCTGCAGAGAGCTGACTCTGCAAACACTAATGCATAGAAATGACTTGCCTGCATCAAATTATTTTCATGATCAGAACCCAATAATGGTTCATTTGTACAGTTGTTAATATTAAACAACAAATCCAATTAAAAATGAAGTTAGAAAAAATTCTAAACTGAACCTGAGGCAATAAGAAAACTGCTGAGGCTGGAAAACCAGCACTTACTCTATTCATGGAGTTAGAAAGCCAAAGGAGGCAAACTAAGCTTCTCTGTGGAAGTTAATTAGTCCTATTTTTAGCTAAAAGGGGATTAATATTTAATATTAACCAAGGTTTTGGGATACAATGATTTCAGATTGCAGACCAAAATAAATAAATAAATAAATAAATATACACCTCTTGGAAATTTTGTTTTAAGGCCTTAAACAAGACAAAACAACTAGATGAAGCACTAGGGCAGCCCTAAGGATGCCCTTCCAGCCATCCTTGAAAAAATGTTTCTCATGAGATTACAAACAAAGGGCTACATTAGTGCAGGAGAGATTAATTAGTAAGAGATAATTCTAATGCATTGCACAATGCATTCATCTCCCACAACTCAGCACATTTTACTGAATGATAATGTCAATAGCATGAGTTCTTACTGGCCAAAATCACATTTGCATGATGCCTCTCCATTTTAAAAATATAATCTTAAGAGTTTTTAACCTGTACTGAAGCAAAGGAGACATCAGTAACGCAATAACTTTACTAACATGGGATTATTCCTGATCAGAACAATTTTCAGTTCAAATCATTATGATAACAAATATGGTGGGATTTGATTTTGATTTTGTCAGCTCTGGGAATAAGCCCACTGGAAACGTGGTCAATGGAAGCTGCAGGTGTACATCCACTCTGAAGATAATAACCTAGAAGAAAAGTTATGATTCCTCTGAAGTTAATAGGATGCTAGAACTAAAGGAAGATGTTAGCTCTTCTAAACATTAGAGGAGGAAAGTTCTTGTATGAACTTTCAATAGGAAGAGCAGAAGTTTTAAGATAACTTTTACATGGAGCCAGATGGGTTCATGAAAGATGTTCTGTTGTGTTGTTGCCTGTGGCAGCAGAGGACTGTTGACCTACAGCTTTCTTACAGTCTTTTATTTCTATATTAATTGCAAAACAACTACTGACGTATTGACATCACTGTACCTGACAGCCCTCCACATGTCCCAAATTTGACTGTAAACCCAATGGATCAACATAGAGCTCACATTTGAACATTCAGCTTTTAACTCTTCTGCTTCTTTAGTCTTAAAATAGATATGGCAATTATGTCCTAGATTAGGAAGTAGGGTTATACATACATTTGCAAAAAATAATAATAATTAGTGATAGGGATGGAAAAATGTCACATCACTTTGCAGTGCCTAAACACAGTGACATATGACCACATAAAAATATACATAGCAAAGGAGGTGTGGGAAAGAGGATCCAGTCTAGCAGTCACTGACTGAGCAGAAATCTCTGGCAATCTTTAGCTAGGATTGTCAGATAGCTCTAAGGAAATCAAGGATAGGTATCTTTATCATGAAGCAATAAAGCTCGAAGGCAGAAGAATATTCTTGTGAATAACATCTCTCTAACCATCCCTAATAATTTGTCTTCTCCCCTTTTCCCACTCCTGTTCTCCACCCGTCCCTTCTGTTTTTCTTTAAGTGACTACACCCTTTCACCTGCTTCACCCTCACCCCTTGCCAGCTTCAGTGCTTAGAGCAATTTGGAGAGCCCTGCCAGCAAACCTCCTGCTCTGCTCGCTGCCCCACCTCCTATCTGCTGTTCCATGGCCTGTCTGGAGAGACAGGCATTGGCAATGGGGCAGGTGAAACACGCTGAGAAGGCAGACAGAGGGAAGAAACAGGTTCCCAGCTGGTAGCAGACAGAATAGGACTTAACTTTTCTCCCACGAGACCTTAGTAACCCATAGGTAGATGGAGTTGCCCTCCAGTCACTATTCATTTTCCAGAGAACATCAAAGGTCTAGCACGTTACATTATGTGCTGCTTCTTCAGAAATAGTGAGATGCTATTGAAGAATCTGGTAACTGCAGAGCATTTCTGTGATAAAAAATATAATTGCTAACAAAATAACATTTAATAAAAAGAAAAAACAAAGCTCTGAGGCATTCTAAGAACAGAAATACAGCACTAAGAATCCCTTTGTAATATAAGGAAAGAAAACCCCTTACTCACTAATATGTTAACAAAATATAATTAATTAATGGAGGTTAATGAACATTTAAACATATTGTGCCTTTGGCTATTTATGAGAAGCGTTCTGTTCAATTAATGCAATCAAATTATTTAAGGAACTACAAATAATTCATTTTCAAAGCAAACATGAAACATTATCTATGGAAAAAAAAAAAAAAAAAAAAGGCCTCAAATGTGAAGAAGTACCTTGTATGGCCAGTGTTTGACTCTGAGGTCACTCTCATTTAGAATCTCACTAGCTAATTGCAATTACAAATGAACAGCTTTTCATTAACACTCATATTTGTGGATATAAATAATTGCATTGTAATGCCAGCAAAAGTACTGACTCCAAATCAAACCAGAGTAGACAAGTGGTCCCTGAGATCACAGCAACTAAGTACAGTAGTATACACAAAATATATATGATGATAGCAACAGCTCTTCACATCTCACAGAAGGGCACATTTGCCTAAATTGCTAGTGCACTAAAACACAGCAAGAATTTTCCACATTATTTTGAATTAGGAATACATGGGTATTTTTCCAAATTCTATTTTCCAATAAAATTATAAGTAAACAATGACAGAGGTACAACATCTGAAGGAAATGTACTGTCTGAGGCTTTCATAGAAAAAGTCTTATCAACAGCAGCAAAACTGCTACAAGACTGCTGGTAGAAATTTCAGATAGAACAAACGTCCTAGCCTTTTGCTTGCAGCAACTAGTCATCTCAGCTAAAATCATACAGGTTTCTGGAATGCCAAGTTAAGTGCAGAGAAATGAGATATGAATCATGTTTATTTAACTTTTATTTAAAGATAGCAATAACTCTTTTGCACTCTTTGGGAGCCTAGGGCTGCTTACAAGTTACACCTGTAACTTCCATTAGGTTAATAAGATTATACCTACTCATTACCCCTCAGCATGTTAATGGCTAATTATGTGTCTTATTATTTTAAAAGTGGATGCCCCCATGAAGGTTGGGAGGGGGGGAATATGGGAGGAGAGGAGATGACCCAATTAGAGAAAAAAGTCTTAAGTGTGTTAAATGAAAAGGTAATGCTGTATCTACAAGTGCTCTTACAGGTTAAATATTTCAGGTCAGGATATTCATTATAGTACATTTAGATTAAATGAATGTGCAGGTGGAATAAAGACAAAGCACTGGTATTGTAACTTGCAGCAGTCATTCACTTCAAAGATGCTCCTGATATCACATTGAATTTTCTTAGTGCTAATTTAATCTGCTCTGTAGAGCACTCTTATATACCCTATAGAATGTAAAAGCACAAAATGTACAAGAAATTTATTCCTGACCATCCTCCACAAGACAGTATTACATTCAGGTCATTCTAACTGGAGATAGAAAAAGTTTGCAGCTATAGTCTTTTTTCAGAATAGGGGTGCAGAAAAATGACTTGTAACGTACAGCCATTTTACCCCATTATCTTGTGCAGAGGGACAAGGAAAAAAAAGGATATTTTAAATCACCTTAACTAGATTTCACTGCAATGTATTTTAAGTTAAAGAAAAACTCTAACTTGAAATTCTCTTTATTTCTCAAATAGTAAAAAATTCTCTGACCCCACCCCACCCCCACTTTTTTTTACTTTTTTTTTTCCTCGAATCTGCTAGCAAGCCACATAATCTATTCTTCACTAAGTCCTTTCTCTTAAATACACAACTTCTCAGACAGGGCTTAGCCTGCTGAACCCCATTTAATCACTGCCACCAAAGCAGTTATGGTGTCAAGCAAAAGCTAATGTCACTGAATCTCTAGGTATGAGAAAGATGATCTGAGCTGATTTTTTTCCTCATAGCACTGAGAAATTCCTTTAGGCGAGATTTTTTTTTTTTTTTTTTTTTTTTTTTTTTTGCTTTGTTTTAATTTTTCCTTAAGCAAAAAGGAGTGGGACTCATTTGTAAGGTGTGTGAGACTTTGCAGGTCTGGTTTTACAATACGCTATTTAGTCTTTGGTGAGGCTTGTTAAACCCTGAAAGAAAAGTCATGCATTGACTGAGTGACGCCACCCTGAGGTTGATTCCCAAGGGAAAATAAAGGCTCGGTCCTGCCTCACAATCCTCCGGGTGACCGAGAACACCTTCTAGCAAGTGATAGCATACAAAACCTTGGCAAGCTGCATAATAACATTAAACCCAGTGATCTAATTATTCACCTCTAATATAAAGGGCAGGGTTCCATGGGAAATCAGGAGCAGGGCTGAGAAATACACCCAGCAAATACATTTCACAATACAAATGGAGGCAGTGTGTCAAGACTCTAACCTGGGAAAATTGACTTATGAAGCTATCCTATTCATCCACTGTACCCAGTGCAGAATAATTTCACACAGTTTATGCAAGAAGGAGCTTTAAATCACCAAATTATCAGCTTTGAATCCCCTGTTTAAAACATCATTTTAATTTGTTGTGGCTCATAGGTTATTTTTTTTTAAATCACATAGGTTCATAATATAAAAATAGAGATAAATATAGCATAGGAACTTAAACTAACACCCACCTGTGAACACAGGAAAAATCCAGAAGTAGACAAGTAATACATTTCATATACACTAATGAGAGAGTCACGAGGACTCAAGATAGCATAAGATCTTTCTCTACTGTTATGCTTTTTCATAATCACATCTTCATTTTTATTCCATATGATGTAGTGTTCCCATATACCATTTTTTCTGTGGAAAGGCATGAATTTCCAAAACCATCCCTGAATACACACTGAAAATATTTGCACATTCACTCATTTGTACACCTAAAACCTCGGTTTTGTTTGCAAAGGAACAACTACACATGCCAAAAAAAGTGACTGTTCTATACCCTCTGTACACAGGAAAATAGATTTTTCTGCAAGTATATTTCAAACTTTGGAATATTTGAACTGCAGCCCAAGTAATTACCTGAGCAGTCTACTGGGAATGTACATATTAGAACAAGTTGTAAAATAATCTCTTCCAAATAGCTATTAAAAACAAAATTACAGATCCTGGGCCAGATCCTCAGCTGTTACAAATTGGTGGCTGTTACAAGTCTCTTTGACTTCATGTGTGCAAACTTTGAGCTCCAAGAGAAATTTTATAGTAAAACTACAAATTACTGAAAAATAAGGTTCAGAGTAGAAACACAGGTGGTATTCACACCATCACATTCAAGCTCCTCTGGGCACTTAGTCTGGTTTCTCAGAATTGTGCCTGCCTCCTCTGCATTGGCATTATGAGGAATCTAGGTTTCTCTGGGTTGCACCTTAACATATGTTTAAAATATCCTCAGCCACACAATGCAAATGCCCTGAACACCATAGTCATGATTTCTATAAATTTAACTGAACTGCTGGAGAGACCCCTTTTTCAAGCCAAAATAATAATAATAAATAACAAGCAAATTAATTGTAGAAGTTGTGGTTACTTGAAAAAGCATATCAATTATTGCATCTTCTTCTTCAAGAACTCAACAACTTCTGCATTTCTCTGAGATTCTCTTAATTAAAAGGTGTTCTGAATGATGCATTGCTGTCTATAATAGCAAAGACTTTTATTTTCTTCTAATGATGGCTTAAATCTCATGTAGTAACCAACTGACTAACACAGGGAAATCCCAATCTTTCAGCTCCATTGTATAATTTATACAATATGTTCAACACTTTCCCACATAATAAACGTGGGAATCCCATATAACCAGTCCAAGGTCTGAGGTTTTTTGTATGAATCATGTTTGCTGCATCCTGGCTTTACCACACCCCCAGCTACTCCTGCTGGGAGCCAAAGAGTTACTGCAATCACCACTGGTAGGAGATACCATGTGCAAAGGCATTATTTACAGTAGGATGCAGTGAAGATTAGAGCCAGAGTCTGATAACTTTATCTCAGGGGTTACCTGGGAAAGACTTCTCGAGGTCTATTTAAAAGAGTAACTTTAAATAATGAATAAATTCAGAGATATTATCATTCAAATGTTGCTTCTTGCTATGACAAATCTTTCATGTAACCCTTAGCCAGGTTCTGTTTATTTAAGGTGATGCTCATTTGAATAGTTTGGGAAAGAAGTGCTTTCACTGTACCTGTTATTCAGTTTGACAGATCTTTGCAACACGGGAAAGAGTCGTGTTTGAACTTGTTCAGAGAAATGTCATTGTCTTGTCTTTGGAAAAGATATTCAAGATACCACAGATAATGTTCACACGCATTTAGACTCTGGCTGGCAAATTTACTGGCAGATTTACTGTCTGACAGCAGTTTTTACATAAGATTGGTTGGGTGGAGGGGGACAACAGGTTTCCCCATTATTAATGCAAAAGTGACAATTTTAATCAGCCCTCAAAAACAAATGTTTTGAATTGTGCTCAGTGAAAGGATGTGAGCCCAAAGACTGCCTGTAACACAGACATCTCCTCTATACATGTACTGTCTTTCCTTCTTTGTCAAGTGCCACAATACCTGGTTCCCCACTGCTTAGAGCCCTCATCGATGTACCAGCATATCACAGGGATCATCACCTCTTGGTGTTCTCTCTGTAATATGTATTGCACTCCTTTTACACTGTACTGACAGATGAGTCCCAGCTCCACCTATTGCAATCAGGGAGCATGAGTTCGTCAAGGCTTTAGGCACTCAGCTCAGATCTGAGCACCTGACTTAGACTTCAGCTCTGAATCAGCCTCTGGAAGAATCTCCCAGACACACACCTGTCTGTTGACAACAGAGGGAACCAAACCCAAAGACTAGTCAGGTAACTTAACCACCTCAGTCAGAGTCCAAATTCTTGATGTTAAATAAAGCCACTCGTGGCTGGAAAACAAAAATTAAAAGCAGAAGAATATCAGGTTACATTTATAAAAGTGTTTTCTGAGCATTTCCCCCTCTTCAAAGCTAGTTTTTGAAGGGATAAGATGAATTCATAAAAGAAATTGCTTTTGCACTATTATGCAAAGATGGAGTAGCCACAATACAGCAATTTGTTCTGTTAAGTATTGGGAGTTTGCTTTGTCTGCATTTACCATGCGGAGCAAGGGAGTCAGAAATAGGGATGCTGAGTTTGGTTCTTATCTCCATCACTGATTCAGTCTGTAACATTAAGCAAGTCAAGTAAGTGGTGTCAGCTAGGCATCACAGATTTTCCCACATCACAGTAACACTGCTTGGCTGAATTAATTTATGCTTATGAAGCACTTAAACCTTTTTTGAGAAGTTGGTGTAGTTGTACGAAGAGAAGTTTCTCATGGGTTCCTGGTGAGCTGGGATCCATAATAGTGTGGCAATCAATCAGCATTATTACAGTGAGAGCACTGTGCCTCCCTGAAAGACAAGCATACACAAAAGTTAAGAAATTGTTTATTCCAGCTGTAATAGGAAACTTTTGTATATAATTTCCCTGCTTACTCAGAGGCATTGTAACATCTGTCAGGCCAGGCCTAGCACTTAGCAAGCAGATCAGAGGAGAGGAACACATGCCCCATTTCCTGATAGCAGCTCACTCGACACCGCTGCCAAACTCAATGACCACGCATGAGAAACCAAGCTCAGTTCCACTAGTGTACAGTTTGTCTTAATGGACCAAATCCAAATTTGCACAGGTGTAAATGAGAGCCATCCAATCTGTGCAATGCCTTTAATAATGTTTCAGTGCTCGTAGTATGACACTGTTCCTTTTAACCATTCAAGAGGTGACAAGGACTGAAGCCAAAAGCTGGTTACCTTCAATTCCTGGCTTCTTTAAGCCACACAGTATTTTGACCAGCATCTGTCCCTAATGAATGCTATTCCCCCTACCACCACTTACCCAATCAGGCAGTGCTAGTCAGGTCAAACTGCAATCACCATGACATTTACAGATCTTCAGAGGAAAGCAGATTAAAAGCAGCCACGCTTTTCTTTCAGATTCCTGATTTTGGTCAAAACATACTCAAGCTCTGCAATAGAGAAACTGCAGCATGAACCCCAACTCCACCAAGCCACTCTCTTTTGTATATTCAGAATTTCTGCTCTGAGTGGCCCTCTTCTCCTGAGCTTATACACCTGTGCTCTTCTGCACTTTCACTCATAAACTTGCAATCTTTGGGCACCTGATAATGTCCAGTTTTCCTCTGACAGCTAGCAAGCTCAGAATGCAACAGTGACAGTAATCACTGTAAGACATAACTTCAAATAAATTATAACTCCCCTATAGGTAATAGGGAAGCACAGGCAGGAAAGCTATACAGTCATTTTAATTTTTATCCTTTACACCTACACACACCTACATGTGCTCACATATCTATAGAGTATTTTATCACCTCTGTAGTGGTGTTTCAGAAGAAGACAGTCATAATTTATGATTTTTAAGGCATCCATTGCAAGGTATTGCAACTGATTGCAATCTATTCCTATCACACAAAGACTCTGAAAACACAAGCAATGTTGTATTCTTTATCTGCTGTATTTCCTCCTCTATTTGTATTACAATACATTTTGCACCCTGGCAGAGGATTAATCACCTGATGGGAATACCACAGACTGCAGAGATCTGCTGGGAAATATATTTCTGAATGACTTCACACTAGTCAGAAGTTCATGATGTCTATGATTTATTGTCTCTGGTGAATTTCTCATTGCTGTTGAGAACTTAAACTAGTTCAGCTGCTCCTAGTGATGAGGCACAGAAGGCAAATACAAGGCCACAGTAACGTCTGTGAAGCTCAAATTTGGAAAGCAGCTTTTCCAAAGTACACTGAGAAATGATGAATTTAGTCCTTAGGAGGAGAAGAGCAGCTTACTTTTCAGCTGTTTCCACATTCCTTCCTAGCTCTGCCATAAAGCCATACATATAGCAAAAAGATAGAAGAACTGTGGCCAACACCTGAAGTCTTCTTTCAGTTTTCATCACATTTTTACACAGCAAACTACCTCTCAGCATTCTTCCATGTAATAAGATACACACATGGAAGAACAGGGGAAAAAAAATACAGGTCCAAGATGTGAGGATTGTTTTTTGGCATGTTCAGGATGTACCAACTAGAAGCAAAAAAGAAAAGCAGCTCAGGTAACAGACACTGTTGGACAGATGGGGTTTGTATGCTCAGGAGAGTAGAAAGGCTCGCTTGGGGTAGTAAGAAGCAAAGGCAGATGGCAACATGATTCTAGTTCTCCCTTGAACAAGGATTTCAGGTGCAGATATTCAGATATGCTCAATATTTCAACTTGTTTTTAAAGCGATTTGTATTCCTTAGTATCTTCCTCATTGTTCGGTTTTGGTATGTAGTACACTACCATATTTTCAGCCTTGAATGTACTTAGTAATTTGTCTTGGATCATGGATCATAAAAAGCAGTGTTTATTCATTCAAAATAAGCACTTAACATTTTGCAATCTCTAAATATACTTCAGTGAAAAATGCAACATCTTTTTTGGCCTCAAAAGACTTTAAAAGCTGTCTTCACTCATAGGTATTTAAAAGAAGGATTAAAAATATCTAAGAAACTTACAGTGTTTTAAGTATATAATGCTTTAATTATTAAGAAGTAAAACACATTTGATTATGCAAAACAGACAAGAGTCTGATTCCTGACTGTTTTGCTCCTGTGTCAAGTGGCATAAACACCTGCCATTCTGATGTGAGCAACTGCAAGTGGAAATGCTCAGGGAAAGTATAGCAAAACTAAGTCCTTTCTATGAAGGCCAAAAAGACTTATCAACCAAGCTATTTTATAAAATATATTTTTATAATTTTATATAAAACATGCAGCTATTTTTCTATAATCGTATTTATATGAATTTGAGAGACTTATGAAATCAAGGGCACAACAAAAGCAGAGAAACTATATAGCACTTAACAAAGGTGAAAAGAAACAGGGAAGGGAAGCATCCTAGGAGGTGAATAGGTTAGGCTTTCTTCCCTCTGCCTTTCCCTTGTACTCTGGATGTGCCTGTCCTCCATTTTGAGAATTTATGTGTTCCCCCTGCAATGAAGAGAGGTTTCGTTTCCTTTCAGCTATCACATTCACCTCTTTCAGAAGGTTTGCTTTGCCCAAATCCTTTGACAGGGAGTGAGTGAAATATCAACCTCATTGAAGTAAGTGGGAAATTTGCCATTCACTATAATGGAGCCAGGATTTCACAAAGTTTATATCAGTAGAAGAACCAGACTGAATCTAGTCCAGTGTTTGTGAAGTGCTTTGAAGTAGAGAGTGTTACAGCACTGAAAGTATTGCTATTATTATTGTTGCTGTTGAGTGCATGACAGAGAAGAAAGGAAGAAAACCTCAGAATGAACTGGAAGGAAATACTGATTCTGCAGATCTTTCTCAGAGGTCAGTACATGACATTTTTCTAAACAGTTTCCTTTAAACGTGTCTAGTAAAATTCTCTTTCAACCTAAGTACTTTCTTGGCATGTTAATCAGAAGCAGATCTTCCTCCCAAGCACAGCCATCCTGATTGAAAAAGTCCTATCTTTGCCTACTTTTCCTGGAGCTTTATTATTGCTCTCTAAGGATTTACTGAAATACTCTACAGAGAGTTTAAAATGTTTTCAGAAACACTGCAAAGTCCAAGTGGGGAGGGAGAAACAATGGTTTCCTTTCAGCTTGCCTATTATTCCCCTGAACTACAGTGTGGCCTTTGCACTTCATTGGCCCATGGGCCTGAGATCCTGGGATTCAGTGAATGTTGGTGATGATAAGCTGTTTCACTACTTGTGATTGTTGTGTATATATTGCCACCAGACAAGACAACAGTTGATCATCAAGGAAAAAAAAATCCTCTCCCATGATCTCACTAACTAGTTTATTCTGCCACAGACTCATTCAAAATTCTTTTCAAGTTACATGCACAACAGTGCAGTCAGGAAATGCGTTAGCTGCTACCAAAGGAACTAGCATTTGGGCCTTGGCCCTCCTTGCCTGTCAGGCTGCAGCAGAGCTCTCACGCCAGTGTTCTCAGATCACAGTCCTTGCCATTCCCCCAAACGCCCCACTCACTAGAAAAGAACGTGATCTGTAGGACTCAGGCACCCAGGGACAGCTCTTCAACTGGTGCACTGTCAGTGCTCTGCTAACCTCAGGCAACCCAAGATTTTAGGCTGCAGAGGATTCATCTACAACTCAGCAGCTGTGAGAAGAGCACACATTAGGTCACGGAGGGAAGAGGCCAGCAACTGTGATTCAGCCATTGGCACACTCAGCTCAGCTGAGAATTCCCAACCACAGTCTACAAAAGGGAGTTGTTACATCTTGATTAATTTTGAATTGTACTGTCTTCTTTCGGTCTCTACCTTTTTTGGTTATCTCAGTGCATAGCAGTGGTCCCAGTGGTTGAGATCTGCACAGCCGAGTTCTTGACTCTGATCTTAATCATGTGGCCAGTGATGGAAACAGTGACAAATTACTGCTATCAGTCAACTACAAAGACAGGATAAGATTCTGCAGTCTCTTAAATTTAAACCATGGCACTATAATACAAAATAAAGGCAGTGACATAAAATATGCTATTAAATACTTCACTAAATATTTAGTAGGTATAACTGCAGCTAGGAAAAAAATAACAAAAAAATAATAATAATAAATAAAAGTGCTAAATGCCATAAGAACATAAGAATTTGCTGAAAACAATTTTTATGTCTTCTGTTCTTGACCCAAGTGTCAGTCAGTAACAGGCTACTGCAGCTGAGCAATAGCACACTACCTTTAGCTGTGCTTGGGAGACTTGTATGCATACAGAAGTATCCATACTTCTCTGGGCACCACAGTTAATTCAGGATTTAGATTTATATTTTTAAATATGTGAAACAAAGATAGATTTTCCAGTGCAGGTGCCTCAATGTAGGTAGGCCTTAATGTTATGTTAAGGCACCTCTCTAAAGACATATCTATGTAGGCAAAAATCATGTCTTCCTCACTTCGGCTCAGCACTGCATCAATGCACCTATGCAGTTTCTGGAACAGAGTCTGGAATGAAGCCGGTTTCTATATGAACAACTCCTTTTGAAGGAGAGATCACATCTATCTGCATGCAATTATGTCAACATACCAATCACTTGATGCTCATACAACTATTTGTAAATTGGTCTCTCAGTCTCTCAGTGCTTTGGAAAATGAGATCTTTTCATTGTAGGTTGGAATATGGATTTAAGTGCCCAGCAATATGACTATACTAGCGAGATGACTATACTAGTGAGAGCAAAAGCAAAACCTATTTAAGCATTGCCATAAAACACATATATTCCATATTTAAGCTTACCAGTATAAAATGCCAGGTTTAAACATAGCTTCTCAACCAATAACTGCATTCTTAGGGAAGATATGACACACTTTTCTACCGCTCATCACACTCAAACACAACAGCTGCATGTCTTTGGGAGAGTTGGTATTACACAGCTCTTAGCACTCCTTGTTTTGACCTGGGACATAACAAAAGAAGGTAACTGGGTCCACTCTCCTTTCTTAGGAGGACACAACACTGTACAAATCTGGACTTCCTTCATGCAGCATAGAACTGAAGAATCTGTGTGACTTCAAGAACACAGATTTCTGACTCAACAGAACAGGCAAGGGGAGAATTTAGAAAAGGAGAAAGCCAGACAGAGAGGTACCCATCCCTCTCTGTGCCTTCAATAACCACACAAGCAGCTTGGGCTACAGAGGCTTAGCAAAAAGAACAGGCAGTCCACAGTCAATAATCTACTATTTCAGCTTTCACTGGAATCAGCTGCAATATCCTTACTGATTTTAGTGGGTTCAGAATTTCACTCACTTTGTTTTTGCCTGACAGACAAAGCCTAATCTTTTGCCAAATTAGTTTCTCAAGGCAACCAGTTCCCCTTTTTCTGACATTTGGGGCAGCAAAAGACCTAGTGCTGCTAACAGCCTTTTGATGGGCCAACCTTCCACAGCCTCCCCACCCATGCTGACTTTGGAGGGTCACACCTGCTTTCAGCCCCATGACTGAACGTGACTTCCCAATACATCCTCCCTGTCTCCCCTACTGCTGGGAGCACACTGGCATCCTCTAGAAATGCATGTTGCTTTCTCAGCAGCTCGGAAGGCCTGTGGTGGGTCGGCTCCACTGATCAGCTGGAGATTTTGTTTAGAAGGCTTCTTTATGCTGTTTATGTTGCTGTCAAGTCTAGCTCACCACAGACCTAACACTGCCACCTCTTTGTTTACATACCTCCACTCCAGGACATTATAACCCTCCTCTACTAACACTGCCCAGTGTGTGAGGGAGCAGCTTCTCTTTTTTTATTTTTATAAAGTTTTTTTTAACCACATTGCTATAAGTTATTCATTCAAATTCCACCCAAAGACAACTCTTGCTGTCAGCGTTTAATTATGCTTGCATTCCTATGTAAATAGAGTGTTAGCCAAAATAGAGCCTATTATAGAAGATAAGGTCAGGCACATCTTCCTTTAAGAAAAGGAAGCTTTGGAAACTTCTGTACTTTTGACAAGAATAACTTTTTGAAAGCAAAAGATGATGTAAAGACCTGAGCATGTTCTGCTGGGGATAAATCATGCTATTGAAAATAGTACTCAGTCTGTCTTTGTGCATCCTTCTTAGGAGGCTTAAGAGGACATATTTAATATGTGTATATAAAGTATGTCTTTGTAGATCTACTTCTTTTCAGACTTTCCTTGAAAAATGATTCAGGCCTTAGATCACTCCTTTTAAAGGATTCACAGCTCAAGAAAGATTTCAACCAAGGTTTTCTCCCAAGCTGGGTATCAAATTATTTCACAGGGTTTTCTTCTCTGCTTGGCTTACGTAAGAAAAACATCTGGAGAAACATTATGTTCTGAGTTTAACCACAGATTTTATATCATAAGATAAGCATACATTTTAAATCCTCATTTAAATCTTAAAATACTGAAATCTCATAAATACGAACGGGTCCCTGGTATGCCATGTTTAAATGCCCATGTCCCTTTAAATTGGTTTAGAAAAATAACATAGTACTTCAAACTAGAATATCAGACCCCATTGTACTTAGATTGACAGGAATTGCAGCAAGTCTTATACCATTTTTCCTCACCAACAATCTCAACTCAGTTATCAGTTTTTCTGTCACTTCAAATCCAGATTACTGTGAAAGTTGGTACAGATCTAATGCAGTGCCTAAACTTTTAGTGTTCTGGGACATCATAGCTAACTTCAGATTCCTGGATAGTAATCTCTGTAGCTACACTGAGAGACAGCACTGAAATCATATTGAACAGCTACAGAGCTACTTCAGTGATAGTAGCTTTTAAGGTTAAATTTATGTAAGTCTGAATGATAAGAAGCTGCATCAGGTATTTCAGCACTTGTTTTGCCCAAATTCCATTTAGCTGAACAGGAATTAAATATCAGTTAACCTGCTGCTGCTTCAGGATTCTGTATTCACAATTCAGTGAATTCAAAATGAGACTTGAACCAAAGGTTGAGTTTATGTGTATTTTCTTGTGGTACATTAGCCATTGACAATCCAATCTCAATTTATACACAGATTCTTATGTTTCTAGTAATGCTAGAAGTATCAGAATAAATTTTGTTATAATATTTTATATGGATCACCTGAGTTCTTTCTGAGAAACAAGTACCAAATCAAAGCAGAATTTGCCCCAGTGTATTTTCACTTGTATTTTCACTCTAGATATTCTAAAAATGCTTTCTGGTGAACATAGTGATGAAGCATTCATAACTCACTTATTTTATTGCTGAGCACCATCCCAGTACTGTGATGTAATTCACCTATGCTGTTTGACCTTAAGGTAACTTTGGCAGCTGAGATGTATTCTCACAGATGTGCCCTGTTACCTAATGTTGCCTACCGCTGCAGTGGAAAAGTGTGAAAATGATTTACATATAAATGTAAAATCAAATTTATACAAAGCACTCTGAACAAATGTGTTTTACTGTATGCTTTAAAAAAAAAAAAAAAAAAAAAAAAAACTTTTTATTTGGCTGGAAATGCTTTGATAAACAACAGGTCTCATTGAGTGCAACACTGAAATGCTCTAATGAATTTTTAATGCCTTTAGTTGTTTAACTGGATCTTATTACAAAGAAGCTGAAGACACAGAAGCATGATGTTTCCTCCACTGGCACATTTAAGAAATCAGCAGAGGCATGCCAAGAAAATGTTCTGCTTTCAAAACAAGGCCCCAAGACTGAACTCAGGGGAAAAAAATAAAAAGGATTCTGTCGTGATTTCTAGAATTAAAATACTGCTGTTGATTTAAAATCTACATTACCATTTCCTCAAGCTGACTACACTTTGCTCTGTCCTTTACCTCCCTGTTGGTATGACATTGCATCTCTGACTGGCTGGCAGATGGCAGAAACTCATCATATTTGGAGACAGGTCATAGATCTCTGCACGGACAGTAGAAGGGAAATTCTGCTATTAAATTATAGGTGTCATTTCCCTGTGAAGTTAGAGCAGTTTTCAAGACAAGGGTGTGCTTTATTGATAACTGGTATTGCATAGGTCTACAGACCTCACAGATCCTCCCACTCTGCTCAGTAACCTCATACTGATGAATGAGACTGAACTGAGAAAGTTCACCTTATTTTTTTTCTCAGGTCCTTTGTAGAGCACTCTTGCATTATCAACACATTGATGGTTTTAAACCTCACATGAAGCACTGAGCAACAGGATCCCAGGCACACTGAGACAATAAATTGCTATAGATTCCTCAAGCATCCTCTTCCTTGGCTGGCAACCCATCCCTTGTGCTTTGAGAAGCCTCCCAGCTTGTCTGGAGGCTTTCTGTGCTGGAAAAACCTATGTATTATCATCACCACCAAAACAATGGAGCTGGCTGCAGGCAGAGTGGCAACACAGTGCACAAGCCGAGTGAAGAGCCCCATGCAGAGCTTGCAGAGAAGTGATTGCGAGGAGTGTAAGACAATGAGGCATGCAGAGCGCTAATGCACGCTGGAGTTGCTGTGCCAGTGCTCCACTCAACAGGCTGCATCTTCTGGCGGAGTGACAGGGAAGTATCAGTGCTGGTCAGCAAGCCAAGCTACTTGCTCAGTTTCCTCATGTAAGGAGAGGAGGAGAGGAGGAGCTTCAAGCATACACAGACGTGAGAACTGTTTCCACAAAAAAAAAAAAAAAAAAAAAAAAAAAAAAAAAAAGCAACGTTCCTTCACGTAATGCTCTTCCTGAGCATGCTGAAGAAAGTCCCAAAGTTCACCTGCCCATAGATTTCCTTGAATGAGAAGTAACACGTGGAAAGTGGGTGTCTTCTTCCCAGAATACACTCTGGAGTGTTTGAGTATGTACCTCATCCTCCCCCACATTTGTTTGTTTTATCCATCTGTTATTGCCCCATATTTGATTATGAATTGAAAGCATTCTCCTGGAGCTGCACTCTGAGCTTTTTAAACTGAAGTGTTTGAATAAGGCCTGTCACTACAGGAAGGATGTAGAGGGCATCACATTCCCCAGCTGCCTTGTATCACCCTTTCCCCCTCCCTGCACCTCAGACCCAAGAAGCAGCTCTGATGCAAACAGAGAGAGCTCGAAGCAGCTGCTGCTTTTTCCCTGCTTCTCCTGCTGAGCAGCTTCCATGTGGGAAATGAAGAAAGGATTGACTCTGGTTTTGCTTTCCAGTGACACATTAATAGAGGATGGATTCCCCCATCCTGCACAGCCATGAAGGAAAGACAGGCAAAAAATGAAAAAGGGGTTATGTGGCTCCCTGATTCTCCCTGCCCCAGCCACAATGCCTGGTTAAAGAAATTACACTAATTTTTCCCAGACGAGTAACCAAGGAACCTTGAATAGTCCCACAATGTATTTCTTCTGGCAGGACTTGCAGAAGTAGGATGTCTTGGCAGTACTCTGAAGTTGGGAAGTCCCCCATTTCAGAGACCTTTCCAGAAAGGGGTGTTTGGGGATGATTTCCGCTCCCTTTGCACTGGCTGAACTGACATATGAAATAACCTGTTGGAGTCTTGGGCTCAGAGGGAGCTTCCTTGCTCCAACCAAGTGCCTGCGGAACAAGCTAAAACTCCTCTGCTAAGCTTTGAGTGAATCTCTGCCACTGCCAGAGTGTGACAAAGGCTATGAGGCGGCATGACAACCAGCAGCGCAGGGAGCATCTGTATTTCTTTTGCACTGTCCTTGAGGGAGAAGAATATAAATCTTTTAAATGTATAACCTGTTTCTTAAATGGGTCTTTTTCTCTGAATAGCCCCAACAAGCCATTTGCTTTTTATAATTTAACTGATAAGGGGGCTGTTTCGGGTAGCAAATTTGCTGCTTTGTTCTTTGTGACATGAGGAAATTTCATTTTTAAAACAGGTTTTCAACTTCAAAGCTTTAGAATCTGACACTTGAAACACAACACACACAAACCACCCATGCTTCTCCACATTTTGGCCATTTGTGGAGTCCAAAAGCAGTGTGGAGCCGACTGGCAGCAAGGGGGATTGAAAAAAGAGTTTCTGTGTGGGCCTCTGCTGCAGCCAGATTAGATGAGGGAATTAGAGACAGGGTGTGGTTCCCACCTAGATTGCCTCTGCTGCAGTTCACAGACCTTCACGCTGTCTTATTAACACACACTTCCCTCTCTCCTTCCAAATATGCAAACTGCACCCTCTCTCAGGTCCCTCCTTAGCTCAAGGGTGCTGGCGTGTTCTCTGCTGACTTTCTGGAACCCAGGGATTTCCAATTATTTCCACATCCTCCTCCTGTTTCTCTTCTGGCTGTGGTGCCTCTGGGCTGCCTGCTCTACTTCTCACTCAGCAGGTCTGCAAGGCAAGGGCAAGAAGGCCAAAAATTAAGAGAGCCGAGTGATATTTGCACAAGGCAGAAGGGAAGAGGAACCAATAGAAATTGCCTGGGGATGGATCTGTTTATTCTCTCTATCTTGCCCTTCTCTGTGAGAAGGCAGCCTTCATGTCTCCTTGGTTCTTGTTAAGCTTCCCTGCTACCTTTTATTCAGTATCCAGCTCTGCCTCTCTCCGTTTTTAGGAAAAGAGGAGGAGTGTTTTCTTTGTCTTTGGGTACATAAGGCTGCGTCAAGGTAAGGTACAGGCAGCATGTGGCACAACACAGTGCAGCCCAACTGAGATGTCTTGAACATACTGTTCTGACGTTTGCGTGAGGTGACACCCCCCCCAGATCAAAAGGTGATCCCACTGTACTCAGGACCTTACATTTCATGCTGACCATCTAGACAAGTGATTACTGTACAGCCTCCACAGCAGACCTGCACCTCAGACCTGTCCATCACTCAGTCTAGCAATTCCCTCACTTCCTAGTTACCAGCTGGGCCCAGCTACACAGCCCAGATTCAGTCCCTTGGCTCTCCAATGCCTGATTAACTGCTTTTCCATTTTGCAGTCTGACTCCATACCTTCCACACTAGAAATGTGGTGGCTATCAGCAATCTCCACCAAGGCTTTCCCTGACCCACGCTACAAAGGGCTTCCACCCACATGCCTGCTGCAGGTACTGCTACAAGTGGCCCCCTTCACCCTGTTTCCCAGGCCAAGTATTGCAGGGAGGGAAAGGGAAGGAAAGAAAAGGAGATAGCAAAATGACTTATTGTTCACAAGAAGGGTGGGGGAAGCATAGAGAAAAGCTGACCTGAGTTGCAATGTTCTCTGGGTTTCCTCTTTCTTCTGTAAGGATGATTTCTGCCGTCCTCACTCTTTCACACCCTATTGCCCTATTCCGATTCAATTCCGGCCCCTAAAGGAAAGGGAAGAATGGTGCCTGTCTTTTGCAGAAGTCCTGGTTTGATGCTTTTCTGTAGGACATCAGGCGATCAGAGCATCACTTCCACTGGCAAAGCTGAGAACCTCCCAAAGGCCTAAGGTCAAGATATTGATAGCAGTGTGGGTTTTTGTATGACTGTCTATTAGATTGCCAGAATAAGATAGAAGCCAAGCATTTATCTGGTTAATTACTCCTTTCATTTTGTACATTATTCCCATTTCAAAATCTGTGTGTATACATTTGCAGGTCCTAACAATAGCATGTTTGTGTGAGTCCAGCTGACCAAACAACAGAAGTTATTTATAACTACAGATGACTGGACTTTGCTATATTTTCATTTATGTAATTTTCCTTAGATCATTCATTGGAAAGTGATCGTACTTTCATGTTTCTCACATGCAGAAGCCCTGTAGGTTAGCACACAGGAGATTAACCTTGGCAGGCTGCACCACAGGGCTGACCAAAGAGGAATTCTCATTGCAGCTGTCAGAACCAACACCCCTTAGAGGCCGGGAGCTGAGGTAGTCGTTCTCAGTGCCGCATCAGGCAGCAGGTAACAGCAATGCCAGTGTTGATAACTTCCAAATACAGACCTTTGTGAAACTGGCACTATTTTTTCTTTTGTCCTTTTGCCAAGGCTCACTAGTATTTCAGCACAGTAGTTGAGGTCTGAGAAATTCCAAAATAATTGAGTGGGATATTGAGAAGTGACGTTAGCTGAACTGGATAAATTACCATAAGGTGAAGCATCTTCTTCTTAGGCAGTAAACAGCACTAGAGCATGCCCCATTCATGGTAGTAGAGGACCACTTCCCATCTGCATAAGTGCACTAAATTCAAAAATATTTTTGACATTTTTATATGCTTCTCTGTGAAGATTAAAAGGGGACAGGCAGTGACAGATGAGACATCAAAGGCTACATCTCTGGAGCTACTTTATCTATGTTATTTTCCTATTACATGGAAGGCTTACAATAGGTAGAGCACTTTCTAGAGTCCCTTCACCAGCTGATAATGCTATCCAAAGCAAATTCATTCAAAGAAGCATCCGATTACCAAAAAAAAAAAAAAAAAAAAAAAAAAAAACAATTTGCAAGATTCCTTATTTCTGCCTAATAGGGCAGTTCTTTGCAAAGCTCATACAAGAGGACTAAAGTTCAGAAGAGACAAGAAACACAAGGAGAGCCACAACATCCAAGGTCTCCTCATAGGGTTGTACGTCAAGATTTAGAGCAGCCGGATAAAGACAGCAGCATATTTTACAATATATGCTGTACAAAATAGGCCTCACAACTAATCCAAGCACACACGTACCCAGCCAGGGGAGATCTACTAAATAAAGCCACAAGGTCTTTTCCTTAAAATAGAGCATATTAAGGAATCTGGTCGTTCAAAATGCACAATAAAACTCATAGCTGGCAGTAAGCAGAACAGAAATGAAATCTTGGAGGCTGGATTCCTTTATCTGATATCAGCATAGGCTCTTTTATTTGGTCCAGCCAAAATAAAAGAGAAAAATATTTTAAAACAGCCAAAGAGAAAACAGATTTTTTATTTGGGGACTTTAAATATTAACCTGTGCTGAATGGGCTGTGTCCATGCAACTAAATGGTGGTGCTGTTCTCTAGTACATTCTCTTTTCCTACTTCCCAGGGTCTTACTTGTTTCTTTTTATTTTCTTTTTTAATTATGGAGAATTTAGGCATTATCTGAAAATTTCAGAGAAGGAAAGCTTGCTGGTATTGTGAATTCTGATATCACAGCAGTGGAATGCCACACACTTATTAGCCAAGTGTTTCCATCCATCTGTATATATGACTCTTCCCTCAAGCTAATCATTTTCATAACCTTTTGCCCCTTCCATGGCATCATAGCTATTTAGTAATATTTACTTTTTTCCCATCTTGTAAAATGTGTGACCCCATTGCCTTGCTAGTTCTTGGCTGATCCACACATAGATCAAATCAGACGCAAAGAGTAGTGCAGCCTGTGTTCCCTGACATACTTTTGTCTGAGTATGTTAGTCAATACCCACTAATGTTCCCTAAGGAAAAAGACATCCAAATGATTAGGGCGGAAGAGGAGGTACTGCAACTTTTTAAAGTTGTTTTCTGGTGCCTTTAGTCTCAGGCACCAGCCTCACAAACGAATTTTCTGGGAGAGCTTTTCTCTTTTGAAAACTAATGCCTTCTGGGCTAATGCTGAGAACATGTACTTGGAACCATATCCAACATAGGGTTGCAATTAGCAGCCAGTATAGCACTTCTGTTGACCAAATAACCAGCTGAGTTTATTGCTGAGGACCTATTCACAATATTACCATCTACTCAAACTAGACGCTGTTTTAACTGCTATATGGTCTAAGCCGGATAATATTCTATTCTTCTTCTTGTGTCCACTCACAACAATCATGAACAGCAGCAAAAGGGTCAGTATTTGACAACGTAAAGTCTTTCTTTAGAAAAGAGCAGAAAAGATTCAGCTTGAGTATTTACGTCAGAAAGAAGACTCTGAATGAAATCTTATAATAAACCAATACTGAAGGTACTTTTATCCTAATCTCAAGTGTTGAATGGCATATGAATTATTTCTTTCAACGTATATATTAAAATGGATGACTGTCCAGAAGAGTTGAATCAATTAGTCAGATTAAGTGATTACACCATCCTAGTGAGAAAGCACCATGTAGAGAAGAATGACAGTTTAAGAATACGGTTTGTATTTAGTCACATCTTGGAAAGTCCATGTGGGGATATGAAATACAGAAGCACAGTGTATGAATAAAGTAGATCAGACAGTAAAGCTCACAGTATCTCTCTAGCACAATGGATTTTCAAGAGTGTGAAAAATTTCTCAGAAATCTTATGGACTTAAAAAATGTATAGAATGAAGTGTAATACTGACCTATCATCCTATTTCTAACCTTGAACAGAAATAAAAGAAACAGTAAGCTTGGGAAAGCTTACAGAAATAAATGTTTTCCTAGAATACTTCTAAATAGTCTGGACTTCTCAAAATTTCTGCGCTCCTTGATAACCTTGTCTTGATGATGAGAGTCTCTTTTTTCTCTATTAGAGGTCAGTGCTATCATGGCAAAATAATCACTGGATAGTCACGGATTATGTAGTAAAATCAATGCAAATGAATACTTTTCAGGTGAATGAAAGAATAAGGAAATAATAAATGAAGAAATGTTATGTCTGGAGGTCATGTGTAGACATGGAAACACTACAGAGAATATCAGCAGTGGCCAGATGCCAGGAGGAGCACAGACTAATTATACAGAATTCAACACACATATTTTCCTGTCTGCATGGGTTCTCAGGTGTTAAAAACATAATTTTCAGTCAAGATGCTGGTGCTGCAGTTGGGATTTGAGTTTAGCAGTTCAGCTTTTTAAAGTACAGCCCTGTTTTCACAGACTTCTTTACTGGGAAGCTGCAAAAGAAAAACAAAGCAGTGTGAAGGGTGTTGTAGAGAACAGGACCTGTGTTCTCCTCTACTCTATATGACATGCTCCCCACAACATTGCTGCTAAAAATATTCCTGAGAAGCCTGAAGAAATTCAACAAGTGTCCAGCAAAATATATGGGGATCTCTGCAAGATTCAGGCCAAGCACTGAAGCTTTTCCTCTTGTAACATTACAGCCTTTTCTCTTTTTTATTTTGCTTGATAAAAACTGTAACCATTCCTTCCTGGGGGGTTCAAACAATGTAAAGACCATTTAGACTGCCCATCATGTATGGGAAGCCTTAGGTAGGAGATCTGCCATGCAGGTTTGTATAGCACCTCTCCCCCAGTTCCAGCAGCTGGAAGGGAAACCGTATAGCACAGTACTGCAGACCTCTGAAATATGCTTGGTCTTGTCTATCCCTCATCTACCACCAATACAAACACTACAGATCTGTCCAATATGGAAACAAGAGTTCAAAAGCCTTTCCACTCTCTGTCTGCTGACTCCTTTGCAGCTGCTAAGCTTGTGCTTGATATGTTTATGTTAAGAGTTTGGTGCAAACTGGTCTTATTTTGCATAGCTGTCTGAAAATGTCCCCCCCACCCCTTTTCAAAAATGGGCAAAACACCAAATATTTCTGTAAAGCTTTTAAAATCCTATAGTCTACAGAAGACGTTAAGTGTGCTAAAATAAAAATGAACATTTTCAGGGAAAGCAGTCGTTTTCCTGTGGAGAAAAAAAAAAAAAATGTTACATGTTAAAAAAACATTGAGTTTAAAAGCATTCAGATGATTGTTATCGCTACACTATACTGAAAACTAAAGAGGTCAATTCTGCATGAATTTTGTGGCTTCCAAATACATATAGGTTCCTTTAAAGACGTGCTTAATACAGGCAGCATAGTGTAAATTCTTGATAGAAATGAGGATTAGTAACAGCATTGCACACATTGATGAGTTTGTAATGTACTTCATACTTATTTTGGTCTCAGATCCATCATGAGAAGAGAGAGAATTTGCAATTTCTTAATGAAGTAATTTAGTAAATAGGGTCAAAGAAAGTCATGTAATTAATGGTTTAAAGAATGTATGTGGTAGTCACGTAGTTCTTTTATTCTGTTACATGATGTGTTCATTTTTCATGTCGAATTGTTTAACACGGCATGCCCCATTACTTAAAACCAATATGCAAAGAAGACCCAGTACCTCTGTGACAGAGAACCAGGCCACAAATGAATGAGTTCCTCCCTTGTTATTTGGCCTTGGGAATGGTAGGCATTTTTTTTTTCGGAGTCTTTCTTAACCCCAAACTATGTAAGTGTCCTTAGGCATTGTCTGGTGGGCAATACAGTATGACACCAATGCTTGCCCAGTGCTGAGGGACCCCAGTGCTGAGGGACCCTAGAGACAACATGGGAAAGGGTCTGAGCTGGGCACAGCAGAACACCTTTCTCTAGACAGTCCAAAAGCCTGGTGGATGAGGACCACATGCAGAGCAGCATTGGAGTGCCTAAAAGAATGCTGGATCACCTTAAGAAAATGACCCAGGACAATGCAAGGCCACAGATGGCTGGAATTTCAGTGTGAATCTACCCATTGACGTCATTTGGAGTATTCGTCTGCAGCATCAGTGAATCTGGCTTTCTTTAGCTCCAAGACCTGCAGATCCCTCAGCAGACACATTTAATAACCTTTCTGACATTTCTGGCCCATAGTTACAGCATTTATTCTGAAAGAAAACTGATTTTTTTCTTCATAAAGATTGCACTCAGAAGCTCCTGTGTTTCAGGTGTTGAAAATCACAGTCTACGAGGACAAGAAGTAATCCAGTGCTATTATCTCTCTTCAAACACCATATTTATCTTCTAGGCAGGAAGGAAAAAAAAAAAAAAAAAAAAAAAAAAGCATGAGACATCAGTGAACCAAGCCCCTTTACATCTCAGAGAAGATTACATGGGAATTCAAATGTCCTTGTATAATTCACAGATTCCTGAGTTCACATGAGCAGCAGCAAAAGAGGAAAATTGCTCCATATCCTGTAGAGAGGAAATGAAAGGTATCAGGAAGAGAAGAATGTGCTGTGTGGTGCGAAAATTCTGTTTTGATTCCTGATGCTAAACATCTGCCATATTTTTGTGTGGAATCACTTGACTTAGTGAGAGAATAGCATCTTCAGGATTGTGCAAAGCCTATTCCAGACCCAAACTGTCTGAATTGGCAGCTGTGGGAACACCCACAGGAAGCTTGGGACCCTGGAAGAAAAAGTGTAGGAGTACATCCTGTGGGGATAGATAAAAGTCAGAGCTGGGCTATGGGAATCTCTTCAGAACAAACATGCAAATACAGTTTCGCAAGTCAAAGTCCCAACTGTTTGTTTAGGGTTTTTTTGTTATTTGTTGCTTTTATTTGGCTTTCACAGAACTGAAACAGAAAAAGGATCTCAGAAAAAAAGATGAATGAAATCAAAACCTTAGATGTTTTCTTTATTGCTTGGTGTGAGTTCATATGCTTCATCTGCAGTATCACAGCTTGTTTTTTTGCCTTGTGGTGGAAGAATGCGATAGCATACCTATTTCTTGTCCATCGAGTTTGCTTGTCACTCCACGCACAAATACAAGCAGTGCTAGTGCAAAGCTGCCCATAATTTCTGCACTGTCACTGTCTCCCAGACAAATTCTTCTTCTCATCCACATGAAATCTGAAAATTAACAGCCTTGAAATTGTTCACAAGGAAGAGTAACAATGGGAAAGAACTTCATCCATGTGTTAATGGATGCTACCAATAGCTGAAATCAGTGTCATGCCAACAGATAGCTTCACTTGTACTGGCAGGTGACTGAGAGACTGTCTGCTATAAGGATGCATGGTCCCTTCTACTACCATTGCCATTGCAATAAATTCATCTTTCTTCTTACCTTTATATGCCCTGCTGAATAAAGCTAGATGGATTTATTTTTATCTTACCTAGATGACATTTTCATTTAATATTTGCGTCTGGCATTTTGCTCAATCTTTGGGCCAACTGTCTGTTATTTGTACTAGTAATATCCTGCAACACTGCTGCCCAGAGATCAATTACACATTGTGTCAATTATTATTTCTCTTTGTGTCTGAATGTTCCCAATACTTAGATCACTGGGAAGGTTCAAAAAGAGTTTTTAGTTGGCTTTCTGCCTGCTATTATTTTTGTGCAGTGCTTATGCTATATGTCATCTTGTTCTTTTCACTATATACAGCAAATAATCTTTTCAATTTCTTCTCACAGGGAGTATGTTCTCTGTTGTTCTCTGATATTTTCGTTACCTGCCTAGAGTTTCTTTCTAGTTCTGTGCCTGTCTTTTTTTAGTTGAAGTTACTAAAACCAAATGCAATAATCAAATTGACGATATGCCATCTTAGATGAAATATATAATACTCTCCACGTGATTATCTACCCACTTCTAATGTGCAATCTTGTAAGCCATTTTTTCCGTCACAGGGCCACAGACATTCACTGTGTTGCCCATGATGACTCCTAGATCTTGTTTCCCAACAGGAGTTTACTACTAAATTCAGATCCCATTCATATGAAAGAATAATTTCATATGTTTCAATAATTTCAATATTCAATATTTCAGTAATTTCAAAAGTGCATTTCCATGTCCTTCCATTGCTAGTTTCTTAGAAAGAAAGAAAGAAAGAAAGAAAGAAAGAAAGAAAGAAAGAAAGAAAGAAAGAAAGAAAGAAAGAAAGAAAGAAAAAGAAAGAAAAAGAGAAAGAGGGAAACCGCCAGCTCAGTAGAAGTTTAAAGAAGTAAACATTTTACAAGTTATCATGCAGTGTGGAGAATTGGTGACCATCTCTCAAAGCGCCTTTTGATTCCCCAAATGCTGATGGGAAATATTCTGGAGGCACAAATAGACTGCAGATGTTGGAGAATACATCTTAGAATTCTGCTGAACATATTGCCCTACTGGGAGGCTGTGCCGAGTCTCCGGGGACATTCCTTTGAGAGCCCAGCTGATTGTCTCATATTGAAACAACATGTCCAAGATACATTCCAAGTAAAAGAAAATAGAACAGGGGTACTCTGACCAAATATAAATCATGAGGCTAAAGGGCAGTTTATCTTCCTTCTTTCTACCATTCCTTCTCTCCCCCAATGAATACTCCCCCAAGGGAAACAGACCACTGGGTAAATGACTGCCAAACATGATGACTCAGACATTAGGCACTGTCCCCAAGTGCTTCACAGATGGTGTCTGGATGGGAAACCCAGAGCTTTCGGCACCATAAACCTTGCTACTTTTTTTTGGCTTTTTTTTTTTAAATTCACTGCAGCATTGCTTCTGATCTCATGTCAAGCCCTTACAGCACTGTTGCCCCCCACAAAGAATTCTGATCCTGACCTTATAACAACCAATGTCATTGGCACATAAAAAAGATAGGAAAGAAATCCTAGCAGACCTAGGGGAGTGGGAAAAACAAAGAGCAAAAATAAACACATTACTTAGAAGATTATCTTGTGTCTAATAGGAAAAAAAAAACAAAAAAAAAAAACAAAAAAAAAAACAACAGGCTAGCTTATATTTAAAAGGGAAAAAATCTGCTCTCAAATGCAGACATACTACTGTGAAGTACAGTGCATTAGCACAATTGCATAATAGTAGGTACCATGACAGAAAATGTTCTCTGTGCAGTTTGTATTGGTCTGCTTCTTTTTGTCAGATCCTGTTTCTTTCAGTCAAATCCTGTTTCTTTCAGTACACTTTATGTTCCCCAAAGCTAACAAATCTTGGGATGCACATCTGGACATGGGCAAGCCTGAAAGCAATGGCATATTTCTGTGCTTCTCCAGTACTATATGCTCATAGTAGACACTGGAAAAGTCCTCTGTGGAAAAAAAAAAAAAAAAAAAAAGCCATTTTTCCTGCCATGAAGGGAAACTCAAGGAAAGCCCTGCAAAGGCCTGCAGATTATGCATAATGAATCAAGCTATCACAACTGTAAACAAAACATATCATGGGAAATATGAAATAGCCCTTCCTCTCTCTCACACACATACACACACATGCTTACACACACACAAACCCAGCTGCAAGGGATAAAAAAAAAAAAAAAAAAGAGAGGAATTGCACATTGAGAAGAACCAGGTCCAACCTGTATTTTTTCTCTCTCCTTTTTTTTTTTTTTTTTCCCTTACAGTTTACCACTGTTATCTTCCACTAGAAAGAAAAGAATTGTTTATTCCAACTGAGAGGGAAAATACCTACATATTTTTGTGGGCTTCATTATGTTTCAAAGCTCACGCAGCAATTCACTGAACTTCTCTGATTTACACAAACTCACCTGAGTAGCAATTCCATGGAAATCAATGTAGTTATTTAGGCATGTGCCTACAAGAGAGAAAAATCTAACATTTTGCTTCTAAATTCAAAGTTAAACATCACAGAATTAAGAACAGCAACACTTCAGTCAGACAATTTCTCTGTTATTTAATAAGAAGCCTCTGACCAGAATAGGTAGCCCTGTTTGGAGCAAGTCTCCTTGAGCTCTGGGTTTTGTGAGCTACATGGCCCCTTGCAGCATCCTGGCCAGCAGACCAAGCCAGGAGCACCAGCACTGAGCCCTGAAGGGCTCCTCATCTGGGGACAGGCACTTGAGGGGATGCTTCAGAGTCATTATGCCTGGAAATCCACACTTCTTCACGGCCACTTGGTGAACTGCTAAGAAACCAAGGGTGTAAATCAGCGGAAAACCAGCCAGGTTTCTGAAATGTGCCTGGCAGGCAGTTTTCAAGCCCTGCCTGGTTTTGGAACGAACTTTGTCAAAATTGGACCCTGTCCACAAAGTGCTTTGATGTTGATGAATCGGTAAATTCCAACAAAAACTTGTTTAGTCAGAATTTTTCTGACCAGTGCTACTTCCTCCTTTTGCCAAGCATATTTACTGATTCTCAGACTTTCTGTGTGGCACCAGGTGAAGGTCTCTTGCCAGGACCATCATGGTTGCCAACTCCTGTGCCTTCACTTCAGGCACAGCAAAACAGAAGCGCTCGCCTACTGGGGTCTTCCCTGCCACATCCCCATGGGGCAGCATCATCAAACAGCATCACAGCCACCAGCACCCAGCTCCTAGGTCATAGCCTAGCTCCCTCCACACCTGGGTAGCTCAGGGGGCTCTGCCACTGGTGGCCAAAGTACCTTTACCCCATTTCACAGACAGAGAAGCTGAAGCACAAAGGTATAACCAGTTAGGTAGCGTAACAGCAGCATTTAAAAGGAGACTCACAGTCCTTCTGATGTGTGGCCCCATGCTCAATACAACAGTCAGAAACATCTATTTCCACATTTAGACTTGCAGCTACTGCTGTGCACTTGAGTCCAGCATGGACATGAGCGAGCCTGCGTGTGTAGAATGGGGAGGGAGGCTGGGAGAGAATCGGCCAAGATTATATTAATCAGTTTCCATCCCTGACTTACGAAAACAATGCAGTGCACCGAGACGAGGTGTTATTGTCTGCTTTTAAGTGTACCCTCCCTTTCAAGTTTTTCTTTCTTAATAAAGTATCTGAGGTCATGCTATTGTCATCAGAGCTTGGCGAGGGCTCAGCAGCTGTCACCGTGGCAGCAGGAGCGTGTCTGGTGCCAGTCCCCTTTGTCACGACAGCCACAGCAATGTAAGGAGAAGGGCCTTGCAGGATGCAGGACAATACTGGGAAGGAAAAGGAGGGAATCCTCGACCTTGGGCCAGGGCCTGGTGGCAGACTATTGAACCCGGCGCGTCTCGGCAAACCAGAAGGAGTAAAAATTCTTGGAAGCTGCAAAGGTTGCAAGTGAAAACAAAAGATTCTGGCGTGTAGGAAATAGAACAAAACATAGAGAAATTTGTTTTGTTTTCAGAGATAAAATAAGCAAATAGCACTCGGCTGGGGTCAGGCATGCTGTGCCCTGCATGAAAGGCTGAGAGCAGAGCAGAGAGCCGAGAGGCTGGAGTGAAGCTGCAAGCAGGTAGGAAAACGCTCTGAGACTGTTTAAACCTCGTGCTGAAGGCAAGGGACTCCCTAAAACTAAATAGATAGATAGATAGATAGATAGATAGATAGATAGATAGATAGATAGGACAATGATGTCCCCTGCTAGAGTCTAAAACATAAAATCATCTATCCAGCCAAAACCCTGATGATGTAATGCAATAAAATAAAATTTTCTTTTGAACACATGGCTGAGACAACAGATAGAAGCAAATGAATCACCGCTATTGAGATGTGCCGGCTGAGTGATCAGAGAAGCCTGGTGTGGAGTAACCAGCACTAATTTCCTTACACTTCACTTAAAGCCTGCATGCATAGGTGGCTGCAGGAACCAATGCTGAGGATGGTGTTATGAGTCCATGTAGACTTGTTAACTTAATAAATGTTTCACAGCTGACATGTGGAGTATTCTGCCCTCTTTTTTTTTTATTTTTTTTTATTTGTGTTTGCATCAGCAACATCCAGAAAAGCTTGACTAGGAGATGCTCAACTATTTCTTTCCTGATCACTTCTGAAGGTCCAGTCCAGAAACACTGGCAGATGCTAACTCACACCTAGTAATGAGCACCGTCTCCTTTGCACCAGAAGCCCCAGTGTGCTGCCTGTGCCTGGCTTTCCCAGCTCCGTGGGTGTTCCTTTAGGACAGGAAGTGAAGAAATAAATCACATCTAAGCACAGTCACCAGTGGAGCCGCGGGCTGGTGGGACGCTACCCAGGCTGCAATTTGGCAGGGATACCTGGGCCAGCACCCTTACATTTTGAAAAACACCACGGTGTTTTAAATGACCACAAGTGGCCAGAACTTCAGCTTTATTCCTTAGCCAAAAGAAAAACACCTCCAGCAGGAGAAGAGGCCTGGGAGCCGTGCGCAGGATGCAGAGGGAAGAGTGCCACCTGCTGAAGCCACAGGGCTGCTCGGGTGGCCTCGCTCCCGGGTCTTTCAGCCAGCCGGGTGGTAGCACACTTCCCATTTGTAAAAGTCTCACCTTGGAAAAAAATAAAAAATAAAAAAATAAGTAAAATAAAAATATTATAAAAATACAATTAGTAAAATAAAATAAAATAAAATAAAATAAAATAAAATAAAATAAAATAAAATAAAATAAAATAAAATAAAATAAAATAAAATAAAATAAAATAAAATAAAATAAAATAAAATAAAATAAAATAAAATAAAATAAAAAATAAAAGGCACCTCAACAGCCCAGGGGCTCTGTGGTGCTGCAGAAAGTTGGCAAGGGATGGGGTTTAGTGACGCGGGAAGGATGCTCGGCTGTCAGCGGAGTGCTGGGCCACAGCAGTCCCAGTGCCAGCAGCCTGGCTGGCTGCTCCCCTAGGAGGCAACACAACTTTTTCTCTTTCTTTCTTAGTAATTTCACAGCTTCCAGACCCTGTTGGAGTTCACCCTCACTCCCCTCCTCTCCACTCTCAGTCTGTGAAGCTGCTCAAAAAGGGTACTAGTAAAGCTCCCTCAGTCTTCAAAAGAACAGTGAATCATGACAAGCTAAGGACACAGGCCTTTTACCAGCTCCCTGTGCCATTTTTCGATCCTCTTTCTTGTCTGTATGTGACTGCAAGTAGTTAAGACCTGGGAAAAATAAATAAATAAATAAATAAATAAATAAATAAATAAATAAATAAATGCAGAAGTCTCGCCATGCAGTCAGCCACCAGCTCCTAGGAGCACAGATCCAGCAGGACCAACCCACATATTCCACAAAAGCAGGTGCATTATTCCCCTGAACTATTTGCACCATAACAGCCCCCATGCAGGCTGCCCCTCTCCAGTGTGATACCACTGTCTAAAATGACAGAAAGCATCCAAAAGAGATGAGAACATCCCTGGTGCATTCACTAAAAGGGAAACAATGTTGGAAGATGGAAAAACAGGGCTGGTTTTGTCTAGGCTCAGGTATTGTAAGCCATTCAAGAGAGAATGATAAAACCTCAAAAAATATACAGGTAAGTGTACAGCAGCTTTTGCAGAAGGGTCAGCAAATGGCATTCTCAATCTAGAGAATAACTCGGTGCAGGGGAAGGGGGGAGAAACTTGTCCATTTTGTGGGCAAAAGGGATCTTGTGCTGCCTGAAATGACTTGGGGAACATGTGTGGGGCATGGGGAGTTTTTCCAGGCATGCCTATGGCAAAGAGGTTGACATGGTAATCACAGATCGGCCTTCCTTTCCCTTGTATCCTGCTTAACCTTATTTATAATTGCCATCTTTTCCACTTTTCACATTACTAGTTTTAAAAAAGAGAGAGGGAGAGAGAAACGATTTCAGTTTCTTGGCTGCTCATAAACACTTCTACAACCTTTCTGTAGAGAAGAAACAGAAGGGGGAAGGGACAAGCAAATGTGGCATTGGCTTTGTGACTGTGGTTTTTGTTTCCATAAACCTTAGAGCACAAGAATGCATGAGATATTTACACAAATCTTTCCACAATTCCTGTGGCCTTTGGGAGCATTGCATTTGCATGACTTCACCACTGTGGCTGGTTTGTGCTTTCTCAGCAGCATTGCTTGCACCAGGGAGCAATCCTGGCCATTCCCAGTAGTTCTCCCTCTCCCACTCTCAGATCCGATCACACCAGTGCATGTTTAATACAAGCTGTGTTAATGCAGGAGTTCCTGTCCTGCTTGTTGTCCAGTTTCCCAGGGATGGTACAGGAAGTTTCCCAACTCATCTTGTAAATACAAAGACAGAAAAATGTTATAGTCAGTGAAAGTGATGGTCATTTATATCCTCAAGGAAATATCATGGGATAAGAAAGGGAGAAGGATGCTTCTGAAAGGTTACTGAAGTGAGGCTGAAGCAAATTGCTCAAACATATAATGAAAAATGCAAAAAGCAGCCCAACCTTTGTACCAACAACTCACCTTACACCCATTCACCCTCCATTGCTGGGTTATGGGAAGTCAAATACCATGGGGACATCTGTAAGTGAATAGACTACTGAACAACTGCTTGGCTACCGGGGCCTTGCCCTCTGCTGCCCTGATCAGTGACTTCCAGAAATCACTCCATAACTCATTTTCTCAGTCTAATAAAGTGATGTTGCTCAACCTTTGTAAAATATTTTGACTCGGTGCATGAAAAGTTCCATGTTAGGACCAAGGCATCATTCTCACTAAATGGGAATATCAGCTCACTCAATGCACAGTCTTCTGTTGGGGAAACAAAGCCACAAAGTCTACAAGAGAAAACATGATGACTACAGGGGAGTGCAGTCTTGACCTTCGTCACTGTGAACATTTGACTGTGGAAGTCCCAGCTTCTTCAGCTCTAGCAGATACCTTTAAAAGGGAGTTTGCATCTTGGGTGTTTGTTCTGGAGGACTTGAGGGAAAGGTGAGTGAAGGAGAGCGCACATCACTGTTGCTGTGGACTTGACAGGGCAGCCAGGTCTCTTGAGGCCGTGTTCAAAGCAATGCTGTGTTATCTCCTCCTGGCTCTGGCTGAGCCTGCGTGAGACCCAGCCCAGGGGCAGAAGTAACAGCAGATTCATTTGCAGGGGCTTAACACTTGATATCAGAAGCAGAGTGTAATGACATAAGGCAGAAGCATAACCACAGACGGCTTGTAAAAATTCAGCTTTGTCTCTCACAAGCGAATCCATAATTAAAACAGCAACTATAGTCCATTGTACTTATCCAGCAGGAGGACTCACTCCCGCTACCACTTGAGTCAGCAAGTTCCTCTATTTACAGTAATCCTTTACTTTGTCTTTCTTTCATTATTATTAAAACAATTTAAAAGTCTTTAATGTCAGCCAAATGGTGTTTTAAATTATATTTTCCAGGAAAAAAAAAAAAAAAAAGTTGAGTGTTCAGAGGGGAACACTTAGTTATGTTATAGTTCAGCCTGAGACACTCTGGTGACTCTTAGAAAGTGTTGAAATTGCAAGTTCACGTTGGACCAAGTGTTGCAGTAACATGGTGTTTCAACACTGTGTACGTCATGAACCTGTAATTTCAACACTTCCTAGGTCTTTTGTAAAACTCCATAACTGACCAGAACAAATGCAAGTTCCCAAAAAAGTCTAAAGCAACGTGCTGTACAACAGGACTGAAGGGAAAACCCACTTAATTTCCATAACTGCTACTCTTACAGAGGATAATCATCCTCAAAGTATGTTTAATTTAAAAAAAAATAAAAAAAAAAAAATAATAAATAAAAATCTATCATCCAGGATTACAGAATCACAGAATCACAGAATTTTCTAGGTTGGAAGAGACCTCAAGGTCATTGAGTCCAACCTCTGACCTAAGTTGCTCTCACAGCAGGATGCTGGTCTCAAGACATGACTGGTCTGATCCGGTATGGTAACATCTATATTCCTCCAACTTATGAATTAACTTTTTATTTTGTGTCACAATAAATCCAACAGGAAAATACCTGCCTCAACCTAAGCAAAAGATAGTCACAACCAGTCTCCAAAATTTGCTGTCCTAGAGCTTCACAGAGACCATAATAACACAACATTAAACACAGGGATAAAGCCTTCTCGACCAAAGGGAAGCTGCAATTTAAAAACACAGCAAAATTTGATATTTAAAAATACACCATGGCATTATTTCAAAATACCATTCATTATATAACTGGGAGGCAGCAGGGCAGGCAGGATCAGGGCTCTCACAGCGTTTATTTTCAAGACGAGGAGAGTACAGGATCTGTGCTCGACCTCCTCACAGGTTACTCTGAGCTCATTTGGGCTCACTTACAAAAGAAACTAGTTTTCACTCCAGGGAATCACCCATCAGCAGCTTTATACCCTGTCTTGTGTAAGAGGCTCGGGTGAGGAGACTGCTCCACTTGCACAGCACCCCACGGAAGCCATCAGAGATGCCACCAGCAGGAGTACCTCATGGAGCTGTGGCACAGGGGACATTTGGTTCTCTGCCCCTGAGGGCAGACAGAGGACTGCACACACATTTCACCACTCAGGAATGGGGATGAAGTGAAATGAACCCTCAGGCTGAGAGTCTGCCAAAACTTCGGCCTGGTGTTAAGACAAAGCTGGGCTCAAGTGGCCATAGGCCACACATGGTCCCCTTGTGCCCTGCAAAGCCTCTGTGAAGCACAGCAAAACGATGCAGATGGACTGGGAGTTGTAACAGTGCATTTCCTTCTGCCTATCTGGCACTCCTCTGAATATTTCGTGCTAATTTTAGCATTTTGGCACTTGGGGAGGGGTATAAAACAGAATAAACGTATTGTGTGTATGGGGCTGTAAATATAAAGCCCCTGACATACCAGCTTCACTTTCTCTGCATCGATCAAAGCTGGAATAACAGCAGAAACAGCAGTTTTGGTGTTATATACAGCCACAGTTCTAATTTATTTTTGGAGAACGTAATTTCTTAAGATAGCAGAGAACTTACTTGGAAAATCATGATAAATTATAATAGTCTCTCTTCTCCATGACTTCTTACAGAAGCTGCTTTTTTTTGGACCACTACAGTGTGCTGCATACTAGGAAGAAGGTACTTACGATAGGATTTATTTGTAGTCCTGAGCCAAAATACATATTGCCTTAGATGAGAGTCAGTATTATCACAAAGAACCGTGCTGACTAGGGTTTAATGAAATTGGACCTGGGTGTCAGATTTTAGCTTGGTAAAGTTAGCAGCTGTGATGAATTGGACCAGAAATGTGCTGTGTAACAGGATTTCACTGGAATCCTCATGAAAAAAAAAAAAAAAAAAAAAAAAAAAAAGTATGTGGAATATGTCACGCTAACAGTTGACAGTGTAGCTGCAACACCAAACATTAAATAAATAAATTCCATACGTAACACAGGCATAGGAAAACTTTTCAGGAAAGCGCCTCAGAACTGCATAGCCTTGTGTCTATAAATCTCCATTAAATCAGTTTGAGTGGGGCGAGTGTTAGAGACAGAGCTGCCAGAAATAGCTCTTTTCCTGCAAGATGTAAAAAAGATTACAGCTGAGATTGAGACGGCGGGGTGGGGAGGGAAAGGAGGGGAGGGCTGGGGGGAAGCGAGGCAAAGGAGTGAAGCTGGAGGAGGCGGGGGAGTTGTGAAAGGCATCTCATAAAAGTCCCATTTGTTGGAAGGCTGCAGGAAGTGGAGGCAGCTTTGGCACACGTGTCCATGGTGCTAAATTAACTGTTAACACAAATAATCAAAGTGCAAGGCCCATCAAGCCGCTGGCGCCAGCAAAACGAGGGAGCGGCCAGGTCAGCTCTGCCTCTCGAGCTAGCCAGCTAGCAGGTGGAGACCAACCAGGGACTTGACAGGATGGAAGTGCTTACAGAACACACTGACCCACTGACAGAGGAAAACACCACTGCACTCCTGCTTTCCAGCTATTGTGTGCGGAGTGAGTTTGCTGCATATTTTTATTTTGAATTTATTTATTATACTTTTTTTTTTTTTTTTTTTTTTTTAAGCAAGTCACCACAGTTGAGCACTCAGGCACCCCCAGGATAAGCTATAGCACAGCACAGCCCTTGTTTGGCAGCAGTGGTGGAGGAACAGCTGAGCAGAACAAAGGAAGAGCCATCAGGCACTGAAGCATCCATCATGCTCCAGCGCTACCCTTGGGAAGAACAAGTACTGCGCTTCGGAAACAGATGCTGAAAAGCAATATGGGCAGGGGTATTTCTGCCTACTAGGTGTTATAGCAAAGCAGCCACCCTAGCAGTGAAGCACAGAAAACCACTGCTGTCCACACCGATGTATGTATAGAGTGGAGTCAGGCAGGATGATGGCACTCGTTCCTGCTGAGTAGAATTAGTCTTGCAAGCAAGTAGGACTCCTCAAATCAAATTTGGACATGCTGAGGTTCACTGAAAGTCTCAGATGATCTCACTGTATTGTACTGTGGAAACAGAAACCACTCCAGCTCTCACCCTGCTCCACTCTTAGTGAGATAGCTCCATGAAAAGGCTGCCTGGTGAGCAGCTCCCACCACGCTGAAATGTTGAGTCTTGGGCTAGGTTCACTGTCTGCCTTGCTGAGCTGCGTGACACAAGACAGCTGTAAACCCTGTTTAGCTGCCTGGTAAAGCCAGGTTTACAGTTACTTTGCATGACCAGAGATCTGGAAAGCAATCACAGTGCAATGGTGAATAAGGCCCTGGAATTACAGGGATCATTTTCTTGTCCAGCTACAACACATATAGCTAGATGCTATTGTAAGTTACATTTATAACATATACATGTGCTGTGTACATAAATATTTACATCACACACTTTGGTTTGCTTTGGCTTTAGTTGGACTTAAAACTATTCTCTATAGATTCAGCTGCAGGCACATATATTCACAAAGTAAATAAATAAATAAATAAATTCAGTAAGGATACACATATGCAGGTCATCTAAACAACTTATACCTTTGATTCATAACTGAAAGTATAAAAATCTAATGTATCTTTGAAAAGTTCTCATTAAGTTTATCTCAGCCAACACATGGCAAGATGACTGACAAAAATATATTGGGAGAGTGTAATCTTATCATAGGGCATTGTCATTCCTTTTGGTGAAAAAGTTACTAGTAACTGAAACGACAAAGTCATCATTAAGTCTGGCAGTAATATTCACGCATATCCTAGAAAAAATATTTTAGTGAGGTTTAATTTTTTTAGGAAATATGAAGAAAACTGAGTAACAGACTAATTATGATAATTGGGGGTGCTATAACTATACATTCACATATAAAAATAGGGGGGTTTACCATAGATTTGCAGTGCTTAGTATAATGATAGCAATAACATCCCTGGGATGTAGTTTTCCTTATGTTGACCCATTCCCACAGGTCAATTTGACCTCTATCAGATCCAAAATCTGAGTAGATCCAATGATCTATCACAGTATTTTAGACCAGTGCCTTTAATATTGGGGATCATCCTTAGCTAATTTTGTAAACTTTAACTGAACCATAGCCAGCTGCATGATCTGAACATAGAAAATCCAAGAACAACAACAGCAGACATCTGATGTGATCCAGGGAACAGGTATAAAGATAAATTGCTCATAAGTCAGCTAGACTTGTGAAGACTTTACAGGATAGGAAAATATAAGATCTCTCAGGAAAAGAAGTGGGGAGATACATACACAGGAAAAGAGGGAAGGAGAGAGAGGAAAAAAAAAAAAAAAAAAAGAGAGAGAGAGAGAAGAAACAAACAAAAAGAAAAAAAGAAACACAGAGAGAAAATAATAGTCATAGGCCAAAATGTAATACATGTATTACTCTTTGTCCCCCTCTTGATATGGGTTAAACCAACTTCACTGAGACCTTCCATGTTTCAAAGTCAGCTTGAAACAGAGAGAATTACAGAAAATTTCTGCAAGTGGAGTGAGCGAAAAACTGAAAACACTGACCTACATCAGAAGTTCACTGGCCCTTATTATATGTGTTGCTATCAAGTTTACTGCTACAAACACATTATGGCCCCCCTTAAAGATATCATTGTACGTGAGTGGGTGGGTGGGTGCTTGCATGTGTGTGTCAGAAACAGCAAGTGCTGTCACAGCTACCTAATTAATGGAAATGTTGTAATTACTCTGAAAAATGAGAGCCAAGCACTTCCTGAGTAGGTAGGAAAAGAGCAATTGTAAATTTTAAATCCTAAAGAATCATGGTTAGTTGAATAAGAAAAAGAAAATACAAGTCCATTAAACAAAATGTGTATGATAAGAGACCCTTTTCTGACACCAAGCCAAGCTTGAGAAAGAATGTCATTGTTACAGTTTGATAAAAAGTATTGAGGACACAAAGAAACCAAGTCAGAAAAACAAAGCTCCAGACATATAAAGATGAGATCGCTGCAAACACATCAAGATTGAGTAAGAGCTAACTTGGATCCTGTCCTACAACTCATAAATCCAGCTAAAATTTGTTAGAGTTTTCAGAGTATATTGTAGTTAGCACTAGTTGTGTAATGTTTAGCATGGCCAGTTAAATAGCCTGTTCATAAATGCCCCACATCCTGGAGTATCCAATGTTGTCTGCATCTAAACTTTGGGGTAGGGCTCTCTATAGTGCTTGTCTCTGTTCTGCTCCTCTTGCTGCTTGTGGTACCTGATGAAGTGTGCCACCACTTCGTTTTGTCCTGGGTTTCCTTCCAGCAGACACTCAGGAATGAGAAGAACAACCAACTGTGAGTAAAGGTGGGCATGGGGGCAAGTAGATTTCCTGCTAAGTAACGCAATGTATATTACCCTGCTAACTGAGGAACCGACCACCATTCCATTTATATATTTACATTTCTGAATTGTCTGTCCTTTCAACTGTCAGGAAGAAATTTCTCTTCCCCTCTGTTCAAAGCAAAGACAAGAAAGAAGACCTTTACCTCTGCTGAGAAAGGGGGAACAAAGACTCCTGCTTCTCTTTACAAGGACCTTGGAGAAAATAGTTCAGGAGACTGCTGCTGGTCCAGAACACGAAGGAAACCAGTCACTCCTTTACACGTATGAAAGAATGTCTCCTAGCCTGAAAGAAAAAAGGTCAGATAAAAGGGGAGAGCAAGCCTGGGCCCATATGAAAGGCCTTAGACTGGAATTCAAAGACTGCTTTTTATTAACTATCATCTAAACATCAGGAACCCTCCACCAACATTTGAATGTGAAAATCAAAGAAGCTCTCATTCCATCCAATTTTTCTGCTCTTAGTAAGACTCAAAATGTCCAGAATAGGAAACGTTAATGCAGTGGGGCATCCAAAATTTTGACAAACAATGAAGAGAGAAGCAGCAAGGGTTTACCAGATACAAAGAAGTAGGTGGGTAGACATAGACAAAGTATTCTGTGCAGAGCTACATTCTTCCCACTCCCCTTCACTTGTTTAAATCACTTCCGTGCACCTTTTGCAAGCTGAACTCTAAACTCTCAAGGACACAGAGATATATCTTGATAACATGCAGTGTAATGTGCCCAATACAGTTAGGAATGATCTGTGATTTGGCCCTTATTTTCCACAGAAGTAAAGAACATCTACTCCGCACAAGTCACAAGCTCCATATGACAACAACATCAGGTAATGTCCATCCCTAATGAAAGCTTTCACACGTAGTCTCAGGCTACTGGGTTCCTGAAGCACAGGGATGCATGGATTGCAGAATTAAGAAGCACAGCTTGGGATAGAGACCATCAACCAACACACTCTCAAAAACAAACAAAATGCTCTGTTTTTTGCTGCTTATTTCAGTGCTTAATCTCCTTCAGTCATTTCCCAGACTGCATCAGTGAACTGATATAGAAGGCCTTCTTCCACGCAGTACTACTACATGCTTGGAAAGACCAGTAGCCTCCCAAATACCATGCATATTGAAACTGGAAGTTCTCAGAATAAAATTAAGTCCTTTCTCTCAACTCGTCCAAACAAATGTCAGTTTGTACAACAGATCATATAATGCAAAGAAATTTCCAGATATAGATCCAAGAACATTTTTGCCAGCCTCATTCTGGTACAGTATCATGCGGCATCACTTGCTCAGACTCTACAAACAGTAGTTATGTTAGCAGTGTATGGCACCAAAGCAAACTAGGCCTGCTTCCCTCCCCCTGCCCCCAGTGGGACTAATTATCTCAGCTATAGAGCTGTACCGAAGCTCTCAGGTCCTGAGATAGCTCATCTGATGGTGGTTCAGGGATGTCTACACTGCATTGTGTTAAAGATGTGCACTTTTCATACCCTTTTTCTTATAGACACAATTATCCATAGATGCAAATCTCCTTGGGCACAATGAAAATGCCAGATGATAAACATAAAAACATAGAGAGGTCTGACAGCAAGCCTCCGTCTAGGCAACTCACATCCATGTGGTAGCAGAATAAGCATGTATCTCCTTTGTTCAGCGAGGATAAAATAAAGCTTATTTCTCCAGTTTAGCTTTCTCACAGAAAAGATGAAGTGAAATTGTTACACACACGTAGACCTGTTTAGAACTGGAGGTATGCAGCATCTAGAATCTTTAGGTGATGCAGGTAGAAGCAAAAGCCAAAGTGAGCTACCAGAAAAGCTACTCCTGTCCCATGACACACTCCCCCCCTCCTTCCCCCCCACCCCCCGACTAGACTCACCTAAATTCTTATTTCCCCCAGGTCCTGCCAAGCTGTGAAATGCATTTCCCACCAGCCCTCCAAAGGCTTAAATACAAGAGCATTTGACCCAAAGTCTTTAATGAACAAGCATGAATGCAGACGTGAATGGATTTGGGGAAGAAAGCTTTCCCAATATTCTGAAATGGTTAACAAACACTTAACAACACAGGTTATAACTTTCAAAGAATTACTGTTCCCAGTTCATCCCCATGTTGGTACCCACAGTGAAAACTGAATTTCATTTAACTTTGAGCTCTTGTATCTTCAGCATAAATCCAAGAAAAAGTGGTCACTGAGAACAGTCACTAAGGGTTTTCTAGAGGATCAGGTAGCCTGGCTAGTCTTATGGGGTTTCAGAATGGCTGATTGCAGACCACCATTTATTTCATTTCCATCTTTGAAACAGGCAATTCTCAAACTACTGACAAATAAACTCAAGAACTCCCTGTTTCATAACCCAGGTGTCCACCTATACTAACCCAATGTCATTTTCTGCCTTTGGTTTCCAGACTGCATGTGATCCTAGAGTCACACAATATGCAGGAGTAGTTAATAGTGCCCAAGTGGCCTTAAATAATCCTTTAATTTTTGGTTGTTATTAACCCACGAGAGGAAAGAACAGGCAGCCTGAACTAGCACTTTCTCAGTTTGTTCTATCATGAACTGTTTTTTTCTCAATGGGATTGTGCACAAGTAGTAAAGATAGCTATGCCAGGAGAGGGGGCGGGGGAGGAGGAAAAGAAAGAGGCTTTTTACTCCTGAGGGCTTTTTCTCTTTCCTCATAGTTTTCTGCATGATATAGCTCCTCTTTTCATTGCCCAGCAGGGGATCCCAGAGGCCAGAGGCAAATTTTCCCTTTGGTCTTAGAGCATGCATGATGGATTCTTGTTTTAAGAAGACTTTATTAGTTGTTTGCTCTTGAGTATTATATCATCACCATTACAGCAAAGCTGCTCTCATTCTAAATTTCGTTTATTCTTTGGCACACAAGAGATGTATTGGGTTACACAGCTAACATCCCTTTATGCACCAAAGTCAAAGAAAACCTTTCCATTGGCTTCAGTGGTGCCAGATGAAAAGTTGCAAAGGTGTTGAAAAAATGATCTCTTTCGGGCTTAATTCTGTTTCCACTGGTAAAATTCCCTCTGACATTGACAGGAGTTGCTTTCAGTCCATTCATTTAAGCAGCATTTTAGAAACCATGAAATTATTCAGTTATCATATAAGCTTCTGCTTGATAAGGAATGCTCATAGACCTTGAAGTCTGCTTATGTTTTACCTTGTCAAAAGGAGTTATCACAGAAAAATGTCATTGGCTACTCTTTATATTTTCACTACTTACAGCTCATGTAAGTTACTGTAGAAATTGTGAAAGATAAAATATTTGAAGAGGTATCCAGTTAGGGACAGTATCTATTTTTTTTTTTTTTAAAGCATAGTGTTTCCAAGTAATTGATAAATAGAAACATTCCTGATCAGAAATTTCAGAAGTTAAGGCATGTTCTTATGTTGACTTACATAACTTTGTACCTATACTACCTTATACAGCCATTTTAAGCCCCATTTTTGTCTAAGCTTCACAGCTTGGGAAAACATATCCTAGCCTCATCTCAGTGCTTAAATTCCCAAGGATCATACAGCAAGCAAAAGATTTTTTAGATGCTTTTCCAGTTTTGTTATAACACTCATGTGCAGGAAAATATCCATTATTCAAGAAGACTCTGTAATAGCCGTATGCATTGATTACACATTGTTGTCATTCTTTCTTTTTGACTAAGTCTTAATTACAACATTTATTCATGCACACAGAAAAACAATCTTCCATATAGTTAGGGTTTAGGTAGGAGAGGTTTTCTCTTCGTTTTGTTTGTTGTTGTTGTTGTTGTGCCTGAAGGTTTATTTTTCCCATCCCCAAATAGGTTATGTTATCATTCTCTTCAACAAGTTCAAGAAACTACAACCAGAAAACTCTCAATGTTCAAAGAAAAAAGGCACGTTTTATCTTATCTGCGATACACATACTTTTAATTCTGAGTCTGACATCATTGCTGGCAAAACCTTCATAATTACCAGAAAACTAACAAGTTTGTTACAGTAGTGACCTGCAAGAAGAAATCTTACAGAATCTGTTTACAGACGTCAGCATAGAAGAGTTTGAAATCAAGAGTGTAACCCGATATCTCTCAGAATACCTACTTGAACTTTTCTGCTCCCTGGAGCTTGGGCATCCCTGTCAGCTTTGGAGACTGTGTGCAAGAATTTCAATATGAACAACCATATTTACTTGGCAAACATTTTCAAACATGAATGTAGATAAAGCCAAAGGAGCTGATTTCAAAACCTTTCAAGTTTCTTCTGTATACTTGATAAAATTAACTAATCTTCCCTTCAGATCAGGTCCCTTGGGGACCAGACATTCCCATATTCCAATACTTCAATTCATAGTACATAACAGAAGAGAAATGAAATGCAGGTTCTGAAGGAAAAAAATAAAAAATACTATTAAAAAATATAAATATGTAGTTTTACACAAATATTTCAGTAGTTATTTTAAGATGTTTTAAATATCTCTAGGTTTGCCACTTGCATCAGAACAGGATCTAGCTTTCCCAGTTAGTTATTTGAATAAACTGTCCATTTTTAGTAACCTTCTAATTTGCACTGAATGTCAAGTATTAATGCCTGATATTTGGGAATAATTGTTTCCACAGAAAGAGGGTTTGCAATATCTTTGAATTTCCTTTTCAAGGTTAGAGGGATGAGATCATTAAGGGAAGCCTGTGTCCTGTTATGCATAACAGAACACTCCCATCTGCCCTCTCTGCCTTTGTATAGGATTCCTGTTCCTACACAGGTAATGCATATGGCAGGAGCCAACAGCCAAACATTCCTTCTGTGTTTACATCCCAGCAGATGTTTACCCATAATTTCCATACATGAGCACCTGCCATTAAACAAAGAGAAGATCAATTTTTGTACACCTACTTAAGTGCTGTGATCATCAGAGGGGCCAGCGATCACAGGGTTACACCTTACAATCTTTCCTTGGCCTGTGAGACAACCCTGCGCTCTTGTACCTAGTGTGAGGCAAGGCAGAAATGCTGGTACAAAGGCCCAAGAAGAGAGAATTAACAGCAGCCTCGAGGCAATCAAGACGGCATCGCAACAGAGCAGCAGGTGTTGTTCTCTTCCTCTCCTACTCTACTGCAAAAGCTCAGTTTCTGTCTTTCTGTCTTAGCTTTTTTTTTTTTTTTTTCTTTTCTTTTTCTGAGTTAGTCATGTTTCATCTTGACTTCTTGATTGTTTGTTTTGAGGAAGAACAAGGCAACAGCCTTCCTCATGGCTTCAGATACTGGCATCACACACGGCAAGTGGGAATTGCTGGTTATTCAGCTGGAAAGGGAGCTGCTCCAGGAGGAGGGGAGGGAAGAGGGGCTGCGGAGATGGGGGAGAAGCACTGCATGATGGTTGCCACTGGGCCCCTCGAGGCCATTACACAAGCTCCTCCGCTCTCTCTAAGCACCATGATCTTCTCTGCATATTAAATAGAGTTGTTTTGTTTTCTTCGAGCTAGGATGATTCCTGCCACGTATTTGATATTAGAATCTCTCTCTAGTGGTTTGCAAATATTCGATCCCCTGGGGCTTGTGATGCTGGATCCACTAATGATTCACACAATGGCATTAATGTCATTCATGGTTGAAACCACATTTCCTTACCCTACAGGGTGAGAGCGAGATGGGAAGACTGTGGCTAACATTGGGAAGGGACTGGGTGGGAAATAAAAATTGAAGTATTCAGGTCAAAAGACAGTGGGTGGCTAAATAAAAATCCGTGATTTCTGATCCTTTTGGAGGTGGGGTGAACAATAGAGATTTCACCCTCGAATGCCTGAGGACCCAGCACTAAAAAAATAGACAATAAATGACCCCCCAAGTGAGCAATTTTAAACCATTCTCTTTGAAAACAGTTCTTGAAAACGAGTTGGCAGAACAGCTAGATCTCCCCACAGCAATGCATCATGAGATCACGTACAAGGAAACAGCAGACGCATCAAAGCATGCTTTACTAGAGCATGCCCTCAGTTGCTCTGTTCTCCTCAACCAGGCAGCCCAGGCTACTGCCTAATGGCAGGGCCCGTGCGAGGAGCTGGGGAGGCATTGCCAGCTCAACAGTGGTTCAGACCCTTCTTGCCTTTGGGTGGGAAAAGGGCCTCTTAATTTTAATTACTTAAAATAATCACAGCAGATTAAAAGAGGGAACTTACATTTAATTGTTAACGCGCATGCAAATGTTGAAGGAACACTTCCAAGGGAGCTTGCACTGGTAAATGGTACAAGGAAGGTGAGAAATGACACAGGAATGCAGAAAACAACAACTTCCAGGAGGACAGAGGGGCTGAGGGAACTGACTGAGACTGGCGTGAAGGAACACCTTCACCCAAAACATAAAAAAAAAAGAGGTTGAAACAAAGGCAAAAGACAAAAAAAAAAAAATCACTCAAGAAGTGCATTAGAAGTAGCTGCCTCAGGGAGATGCTTGGAGCACTAGAGCAACCAGCTCAGAAAAAACATGCCAGAGAAATTTCCAGCAGAAAGGTCTGTTCCAAGGCTGGGACGGACCTAGGTGACTCAGAGGGCCTTTCCATCTCTGGGATGGAAGAAAGAGGAAAGATTTCCAGTTCCTCACAAGAAGAGAAACAACACTTGGATCAGATACCAGCCTAATAACCAAGGTGTACTTTCCGTACTCTTGAAACGTCCCGACTGAGAAAATATACATTGTTCCCTGGTTAACAAAACACAATAACTGTCAAAAGCGGGACTTGTGTCTTGATTTGTGGATATAATTTATTGCACAGGGGAGTCTCAGCCCCGGCGTCAGTTCTGTGGGTGCCAATCCCACCATGTCAGGATCTGGCCTCAGAGACAGCACCTCCTCTGAGCCACGCCACTGGCGTCATTTCCCGGTGAAGTCCCCTTACACCCACAAATCAGGTGCTGAAATCCCTTCATGGGACAGGAAAAATGCTGGCACAGCTGACCGCCAATGCAAAATTGTTCCTGAAAATGAGAGGGACAGGTCAAAGCCCCTTAAAAAACCACCAAGTCTTGGTGGCTGCACAGCAGCAGATTATATTATGCTTAGCTAGTGCGTGGGTGCAGAGAACAAGGGACAGAGACTGTCTCCCTCAGTACACGCTCCCCACAGCCCCAGACTTAGGCGGAATAGAGAGGCAACGCTTCAACCTCAAAGCCACAAACAGATCAGGATACACTGGAGGACGGCGAGACAGATTTCTCTTTTTTTAATAAAAGGTAGGATTAAGAAAAGCTGGAGGTGGGGAAGGTGTAAAACAAGCAGGCAGGCAGTCCTTACTCAGCTTCCCTCTTCTATTCATTGCTCTGAAAAGTGGACAAGCCTTAGGAAGAAATAAGACACATGGCTGTGGGTAAAGGGGGGGAGGAATTAGAAACTGTAATTCAATCTAATATTTGAGGCTTGGCAAATGCACCTATGGGATTTCATGAAAACCCCCGAATCTTTTTCATTTTGGAGCAATTAACCAGATCCCAGCATCGCTGGCTCCAGTGAGCCGCTTAGCTCTCTGTTTTATTACCCATTTCCTTTCCCCCTCACCAGCACTAGCTCCCATCCTCGCACTTGGGAAAAAAAAAAAAAAGGGGGCGGGGGAGGGGGGGAAAAGCCCCACACTGTTACAATGCCACAAAGGGGCCACCACAAACAAGTGCCAGCCAGTGCATTTCAGAGCAAACACAGAACACACATAAATGAGGCTCACATTTGGATTAAAACGCTGTTGTGTTCAGGCATTTATGTGTGGCATAATTAAAAACATCCAGCCGTAATTTAATAGTTCCCACCAAGCACAGACATAAAGTCTAGCAATTTTTTCCCTCTGCATATTTAACCCTTAGAGACAGACGGAAGAGGAGGCGGGGGCAGGGGGAGGGGAGCAGGAAGCTGCAGGGAGACAGGGATCTTCTGAACACATTTTTTCCCCTTCCTTCATGTTACTCTGTTTTGCTTTTCACCGTCTCTGATCTTTTTCTTCTACAGGGAGAAAGCAAATACCCTCTGGATGCTGTAGAAATAGGACTCACACTCAGAGAGCATTTCTTTAGCTCAACAGCGGTCCGGCTGGGTATGGGATCCTCGGTCTGCAGAGGATAACATCTGTAGCTGGATGCTCTGATTCACAATTTGTGAAGACGCCAGATTTTTCAGGCTTAAAAATCAGCTACTAAAAAGACAGACTAATTTCACCACCATTACTCACCCTGAGCACAGACTTTCTATTCAGAGTGGCCCCTCTATATCAAAGGCAGCAGTGCAAGAACTACGCGCAGAGCGAGGACGGGAAGGAAAAAACCCCATTTGCAGCCCTGCTAAGCACCAGGGGCACTAGGGTGGGTTCAAGTCCCTGCTCTGCCACATCACTCAGGACTGGATTTGCCAAGAAGCATCTCTAGGGACATTTTCAAAAATGCCTAGCTACCAGATATGTGAGTAAGGCATCTGAGTAAGACCCCCCCCTGTACCACTGGAAACCTGACTGCTTTAGCAGTTTCCATGCCAATTCCCAATAGGCAGATCTGGGATGATAACATTTTTCTCCATGCCAAGGTATATGATAAAGAGAAAGGCACTGGGATGTGCTCACATGCCCACAGCAAGGAAGAAAGTTTAAAAAAAGAGCAGAAAATCTGCTTTGTCCTATATTTCTAAATACTGCAGTCTACATTTAGGCAATGGTCCATTACCTTGACTCTGCTGCACAGCAGGATTTTGCTTGAGCAAGGAACACAGAATCCCACCCTCACTCTGGAAGAGTGAAGACTGAAGGAAACACTTTGTACAAGTTTATAATCATGGTCAAGTGTGTCCCAACTTTTCATTAGCTGTATATGTAACAATTAGTCTAGGACCTTAAATCTGTTAGACTCCAGAGACAGAAGAGTACCTATGCATATAAAAAACATATGATATTTCTATCACCAGCTGTTCAGCTCTACCCTTTCATCATGTTCCTGCCCAACAGAAGGTATGTGCAAAAAATACAGAGGGGAAAGGAAAAGGACTTCCAGAGGAATAATGTAAAACAGAGGAAACTGAGAAACAAACCTACTCTGCACCTATAATTTTGAATTTTAAGATCATTCAGACCTCTCTTTAACCTTTTTTGCCACATCCAGGTCAATATTTTACTGGCATGAAAACTTGCAGAAAATGTACTTTAATCTTGTTGTCCTGAAGAATTAGAGAAAGTATCCAACCTATTCACTCAGGATTATGGAAGCCAGCAGTGCTGTGAATTGTCCCAGTTAGGTCATAAACAAGACCTTGAAAGTCCTGTTGCCTAATTGTGAATTAGCAATTAAGAAGCCTGGTGACAATCACAGAATGGTTCATAAGCAATATACAGAGGAATGAGCTATGAAAGACAGCTTTCTAAAATACATAAAGTAATGAATGAGAGAAAACTATGACCACCTCATAGATATCTTGCTTTCATTATGTGTTTGTCAGTAAAAATAACGTGTCAATTCTCATGTACTATTTGTTCAGCTGTGCTACCACGTGAGAAGCATCGCTGTCCTATTGTCAGCGTAACCAGCTAACCACAGCTGTCAGGTAAAGGAAAGGATGGCCTAGTGGTTACAGCCATAGCTCTGGACTTGTGAAAGGTGGGATCACAGGGTCATACAATAAGTCAGGCTGGCAGGGATCTCAGGAGCTCTTTGCTCAAGCATATTTACTTTGTACTTCAGAGCACCCAGACACTGGTAGCTCTGACCTGCTGGGCACCGCTTGGCTGCAGTGCAGTGCAGCATGGACCAACACAGAAATGCTCACTCAGATCTGGTGGCATTGCATCCCTGAGAGATAAGGTTTTCTTCCCAGGAGGATCAGTCAGCCTGGAATAACGTGGCACTGATGCCTATACTGCTCCTGGCTCCAGAGTTGTTACTGCTATGTCTCTGTGCTCCACATCTATTGTGCCGATATTCCCTTCCCTTCTTTGCACATCCCTTTCCCAACAATAAAGCCTTCTAGGCTGCTGTGAGGAAGAACAAAATTTAAGATTCAGACAGGTTCACCTCATCCAAAGAGGAGACTCACATAGGTATCTGAAACAGATAGCTGTGTGTGAGGGGGTCAAGTAAATAAGTTCCAAATGAAATCCCACAAACTGCAGCTCAGGACTACTGAAGTGTTGTTTCTGATTGCCACTTTATTACTGCCTTTACAGCCTCTCAAATAGATTGCAGAGAGCATGGCATGCCAAGAGAGAAGAATGAGCCCCCCTATCCTAGTAAAATCATGGGTCTCTTCCAACTAGAAATCCTAACCCTGATCTCTTTTTATATAAATAAAAGTCAGAGCAGGTCTTGCACTGTAGCAATTTCTTACAATGTCATTTTAAAAGTGCTCTGCTGCAAACCCCTCTGCAAATGAAAACAATCCGTCTTCCCAAAGAAACCTGCAGAGTGTGTAACTTTTCAGGCAAGGCAGGAGTGGGTGATGCTGAAATGAAGATGGAACAGGGTGACACAGTACACCAGCACTTGGTGAGATCTGTTTTCTGCATACTGACTCCTGCTAATGAGAAAAAAGCTCCACTGTGCCTTAAACATCAAGAAATTGAAGACAAGAACATCTAGCTGACTACGACTGCCAGCAGCACTTCTTTCCTTCCTTTTTACCTCAGTGGGCTTGTACAACGCATGTAACTTGGACTGCTAATACAGAAGCACCCATGCAGCTCACAGGCAAACCTGCCAACCTGCTGCTTTTGGAATGCGGCTGCAGTGATGAAGTTTCAAACACACAGCATAGGACAGTAAAGTTTTATATTGCATGATCTTATGTCATATGATCTTATGTCATAAAGCTTCCCAGGTAAAAATACTCAGAAGGCACTAAAAGTGGAGAAAGTCATAGAATGAGCAGTTTTTATGCTTTACAGAGTCAGAGCCAGTACTCTGAGGTTCTAGCCAGTCCTATGGAAAAAGTTTTGTCATGATTTCAATAATATGGGCAAACTGGAAAATTTCCCATTGCTGTTCCGATTTACCTTCCACTCCCTTCACCATCCACTCTCATTTTAATGCAATACATTGAGCCTATACATAGCAATAGAAAGGTGCCAACAATGTTACAAAAGGAAAAAGTGATAGTATCTGTTCTACACGTCTTCTGAAACTGCAGTGCCCCAACACCACTGTAAGGAGGAACGCCTCCATCACGCAGGCTGAACCTGCGAGCTCAGCTAACAGCACATCATTATATAACCCACTTGCTGCTTGAAAGCCGCATCACCACCAAAACGCAACCACTTCTGGGCTGGAAGCAGTCAACTGACTCATGTCTTGCTGCACAATGGTTACTGCGGGACATAATTATAGTCAAGAACTCTGCAACAAACCACTGCTCTTAGGAAAAAGCATAGCGGCTTCTTTAATGTCCACGCAGAGCAGACAGGGACTTGGAGTCCAGCCCTGCAAGCTTGACTAAGCACATTGGGAAGTATGTGAGCCATGCCATGGAGCTTCCTGGCACAACCATGGCAGAAAGTATGACAGAGCTGCAAGGGGCTGGGTTCACACTTAGCGTGTGGCCCCCCGGCATTGGGATGCAGTCGATACGACTGCAGCTCACGCTCACTTGGAAGGCCCTCTCCCTTTGCCAAGCTGGTAACAGTAAAAATAGGAGTCGGGATCCAAGGTTTGAAAGAATGAGCCATTGTTTTTCCTAAGGCCACGTTAAAAAAATAATAATCCCCCTATGTTTTTCTCCTGCGCTTTGCATGCTAGTCAGAATGCACTTTCCTGGGAAATGCATTATAATAATGGGCAATGTTTAGCATCACATTTGAAGTAAGCACATCCCAGTGATTAAAATCCAGGCAACAGAAATAAACACATCAGCAGGACATGCTGCACAGTACTGAATTGGGACTTCTTTGTTTTATGACTTTCTTGAACGTTAAATACTGTGTGAGAAAAACATTGTTCGAACTAAACCATCTGTATTTGGTTTCTTTTGAGCGCGCTACAGTCATCAGCAATCATTTTAAGCCTAAAATCAGAAAACCTGGTCGTACTTGTGGGAGACTAATTGTGGCAGTAAAAGGTGGCTTATGTAGCAATAGAATCATTTTATTTATTTTTTAAGTGAATTTATTAGAAACCCGTTGTTTTTAAATGGGGCTACTCCATGCTAAAGTGGCATGGACTGTTATGTTAAGCTGAACGAGAAATGGCTTCCCTGTAAACAGTTTTCTAGATATCAATGTTTTTTTTCCACATTTCAAAGTGAGAGAAAAGGTTTAAATTACCAAAATTTTCAAAGCTAAAGACCTAGAGCAAAGGGTAAAAAAAAATAAAAAACAAAAAACAAAAAGCCTGGAGTTCAAGGCCAGCATTTTGCTTTGACAATTTCAAAACATATCTTTTCAATGTGACTTTTTAAATATGCTATTAAGTTTAATTTTCTAAACAAAAACTAATTTTGAATGGGAAAGCCATTTAGTTAGAAACTACCAAAACATTCTGACAGTTCCAAAACTTTATTTCCACAATACTTTTTGAGTCAAGATACTTGTGAAAGCCAACCCTTTCCCACAAACAGTCTCAATTTCTGTGAATCAGCATGTTCCGTGCTTGAAAACTTTATTGCAAGAATGACACAAAGGCTCCCACCTCACAAGACCTCTTTTCCAAGCGCCTGTTGTTCCCACACCCTCCTGGGAGCTGCCACTGCAGCAAGCAAGACATATTTAGGCCCTGCCTACAACCGAGGCCATATCCTGCTTCTGACTGCATTTCTGAACCTGTGTGAGATAGAGACCACCACAGGCAGGCAGAAGCGCTAGGGGCTCCCACCCGGGTGGTATAGCAGTGTCTGTGCCACCCCATCAGACTGCTCTGAACTGTCTGCAGCTTTTTTTGCTGCTGGGACACAGAAAGTGCACACAGCCCTGCCACGACTCGGGAGGATGGGAGAGGCAGGGAGAAAGCAGCGCTGCTGCATGCACAATCTCTTCAGGAGGCAGAAAGAATGAAATTAAAAAAGCCTGGAGGCAGACCATGGTCTACCCTTCATCCTGCTACCCAGCTGAAGTCTTCTGTCTCTGCAGAGGTCTTGTACATCTCCAGCCAAACCCCAGAATCTAACAGAGAGGAGGAACACAGGGTAAGAAAACCACTGCACCTGCAAGCATGGCCTCACCCCTACCTCTTGGGTAAAGCTTCAGATCCTTAAGAGGTTACTTGGAGAAAGAAGATCAGCAGGAAAAGGAAGCAGCTGGCCATCCCACCCACAGCTCCTTGAAATCTCACAGCCCCATGTACAGAAGTACACCGGGACACCTGGTGATATCACAATTTTATTTTAATTATCCACACTGAAAAGCACTCAAATGGTCTCACCCATCATTCATCCCACCTCAGTGGACAAAGTAACTCTGGCTTCCAGCTCATCCCTGGGCCTCTCTGGCCAAGTCCCTGTCCTGAATGTCTGTCACCCCACAAATGTCCCTGCAGGCTCCCCAGCCCCAGCATCAGGAGGATCCTCTCATTTCACTGGTTTCTCATTCCCTGTACCAGAGTTAACAGCTGCTCTCATTACTCCTGAGCTCTGCTCATGGAAATCCCAGCCCAGGCACAGAGGCTGGAAAAAAACGCCTTAATCCAGGGTAAAACTTTCTGCTCCACACATCAGATCTACTCAGGTGCTGAGCAAGTGACGAGCTTGCTGGGTGTGCCAGCTTCAGCCTTAGCAGCTTAAACAGCTAAGCTGTAGGCAGCAAGAGGCATGCAGGAGCTACAGGCATTTCTGTACCCAGACAGGATAAAATCAAAACTTGGTTTCTAAGCTGCATGCAGGAAGCCTGCCCACACCACTCCACTCTTCCTTTCTCTAGAACTGTCTGCATTAGGGGGTTTCTGTGTGTCTTGGGTGATTAAAGCCATCCAACCTTTGGCCTCAGGCCTCATAGCTCCACCCAAGGCATGTTGTAATTCCCTAGAAATGCACTGCTTGTCATGCTTCGTTGTTTAATTACACTCTGGTTTTATTTTATTGATACGTCTGTTTCTTGACTAGCTACATACGGGCTTTTTATGCCCCTGAAGGAAAGACTGGGAACAGAGATGCCCTGCAACCACTGCTGCTGCCGGCTCAGCACCTGCCTTCTGTTTGCCTGCCTTGCTCATGCTCCAACCAAGAGACGTGTGGCCTACCAATTAGCACAGTGCCAGCAGCAAAGTCTACATTTTTCATATCAGAGTGTAAAAAGAACATCCCCAGACTCCTAATTATGAGATATCCTTTACAACATCTTGGTAATCCCTTAAATAAACGGAAGTAAACAAAAAGAGCAAGGTAGCACTGCATTTGTTGGATATATTAGTTTTACCATTTTGATGCAAGGAAGGAGGTATTTTTCTTAGTAGGTTTTTATTCCAACAAGTGACATCAGCAGATACTATAGAGAATGAATGAACAACAGATCTAGGATGTTATTCAGAGGGAAGGGAAGGGAAGGGAAGGGAAGGGAAGGGAAGGGAAGGGAAGGGAAGGGAAGGGAAGGGAAGGGAAGGGAAGGGGAGGGAAGGGAAGGGAAGGGGAGGGAAGGGAAGGGAAGGGGAGGGAAGGGAAGGGAAGGGAAGGGAAGGGAAGGGAAGGGAAGGGAAGGGAAGGGAAGGGAAGGGAAGGGAAGGGAAGGGAAGGGAAGGGAAGGGAAGGGAAGGGAAGGGAAGGGAAGGGAAGGGAAGGGAAGGGAAGGGAAGGGAAGGGAAGGGAAGGGAAGGGAAGGGAAGGGAAGGGAAGGGAAGGGAAGGGAAGGGAAGGGAAGGGAAGGGAAGGGAAGGGAAGGGAAGGGAAGGGAAGGGAAGGGAAGGGAAGGGAAGGGAAGGGAAGGGAAGGGAAGGGAAGGGAAGGGGTGATATGGACAGTCATTCCCAGGTCTAGGAATGAAGTTCGCAGATCCTAGAAGTATGCAGTTCTCAGGATGCAGGACAAGCTAGGCAGCCTGATGTAGCTTCTTTTCTCAAGGTTTGGCCCAGCTGAGCACAGACAGCTGTGCACTACCACATCCGCAGTAGTACCAGACAGGCTGACAAGGTAGCATCCAGTAGGAGGATAATTATTTCCACATAAGAATCCCAAGGCCATTACTCATGTAAATTCCCATGGAAGTTAGTTGAGCAGAAGTTCAAAGAATTCCCCCCAAAAATATGAAAGTACCACAAGGGTATTTACAGTAAATTGCAAAATATTATCAAAGTTGGATGGTGTGCTCTCATCCTTATCAGCCCTTCTGATGCTATTTCTCTCTACTTTTTCCTCTACCTCGGTTAGTTGCAAGAAATCTGTCTTCCTAGCTGAGCAATCCTTTCAAATAGGAAATCGTATTTAGAAATGTGTCAGTAAGGAGGAATAACAAGCACTCTCTGTAAAAATCCCATACCTCCTTTCATTTGTCCCTTTCAGAGATAGGACTCTGCCATTTGGAACCAGCACTGTCTTTTTGTTGCCTGATTCTGGGTCCCAGTTGATCAGTATTTCCCAAAAGTTAGCGCTGCTGTGTAAGTGTTGCACGTTAGGCATCTAAAGTTCAACAATAACAGAATTCTTTCTGTTTTGGCAGAGCTTGTCTCAATTTGGAAACTTTCAGCCTGAGCTTGATGTCACTTACAGCAGTCAGCATGCCCATCCAAAGAAGTAATGCTAAGTAAATAGACTTACTCCAGCTTCTGCTAACACAATGGACACCCTTACCTGTTTCCAAAACTTTTGGGAGACAGGGAGGAATAAAAAAGTGATAGAGATTTCACTGCCTATATAGGCATATATGTACAACAGTGATATCTCAAGCTCGGGGAAAGTCGATTGTCCTTATCCTCATCAATTCTGCCAGAACCTATAGAAACTATGCTGATATTAAGGAAATAATAACCTTGATGTTAAGGAAATAATAATAATAATAATAACCTGGTCTTTCTGGCTAACAGAAATCCTTCCGAGTGTGAAATTGCCAAACATGAACCAGAATGCTTTTGTGAGCCTGCAGAAAGAGAGTCTGAAACAATAACTGACAGGGTGTCTCTCCTATGTTAATTGTTAACTCAGAGGACTGCCTTGGGACATGGAAAATGCCCATGTTGTTAACTATTTATTGCACAGGAAGGAGGGAGAGATATCAGCCTCCCTCCTCAAATCCCAGAAAGCATGGGAATGAGAAAAAAAAGCTAAGGTAACTGTTAATAAAATGCTGGCTAATGTGCATGACATTCGCATAAGAATATACCTCTGTTCCCCTCCCAACAGAATATTGTGTCCGCTTTTCATCCTACATCCTCGCTCTTTGATCCCTAATGAAAGTTAACATTGAAATATTGTCTTCAAGCTACTGATTTGCATGAGAAGTGTCAGTAGCAAATTGATTTTGACAGTTAGTTTGTCACACTGAAAATAAAACATTATTAGACACCATCCCATACTGTTGCATGTCAAGGAAACCCGTAAGGATTATTCCCCATTCAATGAAGTAGGATAACTTTACATGCTAAAAGATAGTGAAATGGCTCTGTATGTATTGTGGGCTGCTCACTGGGCAGTTTTCCTACAAGCCTGAAGTTTCTTGGTAGTTATGGTATGACACATCAATCACAGAACTTTTTAATGTATAGCCAGCTTAAGGAGTCTGTGAATCCTACATCTGTAGGGGATTGGAGAAGCAATTTATAAATCTTCCAACTTGATTTTTGAGGGGTAAAATTTCATTTAAACATTTTGATGCTTTTATCACCCTTTCAGTCTGATTTTTTTAATTGGATTGGCTTCCTACGAAACCAGCCAGTACTTAAGTAAATGAATAGTTACTCACTTGGCTCATTATGAATCTATCATATACTTAAGGAAGTTAGTGATGGTTTCTGTTTAGTTCTCTGTCCTCTTCTTATTCATTCCTAAAATTGATTTGTCATTTTGACTATCTGTGAGCTAAAGTTTACGTATACCTGCCTGCAACTATTTCCAAGATTTCTTCCCAAGCAGTAAACAGCTAATTTAGAGTCTAGCATCAAATAACATGCAGTTGCAGCTGGTTTTCCTCTCTAAGCAAATTATTTCACATTCATTAACACAGAATTTCATCTGCCATTTTGTCTTTCAGTCATTAAGTGTTGTGATCTTTTTCTGCTGCTCTACAAAGGACCTTCCTGCCTGAATAACCTAGCCTTGTCCTTCATCTTCTTTTCATAAACACTCTTACGTACCCAGACTAACCTAGTAAGATGCTAGGGGAAAACTCCCTTTATTCTGCAAATTCATATTTTCATTTCCCACTCACTGCACATCACCATATTTTTATGAGTGAATGCGATGATGGCTGATGATAGTTTTTGGAGAAACAGAACACAGCATCCAACTTCCCTACATTGACTTCTTCGGAAAAAATAAAATTGTGAAGCAGACTTACAAAACCATACCAGTAATCTTTCATCATACGTACCTCTGTGCCAACTCACCTATCTGCATTACATAGCTTCTATCAGTCTGCCTGCCACAAAGCCAGTTACTCTAGATCAGCACAAACAACCACTTTCCATCCCTCTATTACCACCAGTTGCGGTGTACAATACACTTAATAATTTGGCAATTTCATATTTGTATCATTTAAACTCCTGGGTAAGCAGCACTTGTCTGTCTGCAGAATTTGGTAAAAATGGTGCTATACTCATGTTAATACTATTCTGTCTCAATTTGAACACATTTCTTTGTTTCACTTCCTGAAGTAAATAAATAAATAAATAAATAAATGTTGTAGTAGCTATAAGCTCTTCCACACTAAATATCAGTACAAAAAAAGTTTTGACATTTTAATGATATTACATTTTTTTTCATATACTGAATCTAGAAATATTCCAGTAGAGTTTCAACTTCTACTGTATTAGAAATAAAATAGTTAACTTATTTATGTTTATGCTTTTGACAAATTTTTCTTCAAAATCTTCTTGAAATACTTTCCTATGATTTGACAGACAAGTTGTGAAAGTTTATTTTCTTTTGCATACCCATTATTTGGAATGACTTCCACTTGTTGAATTATGTCTCTTTATTTCTTTTATTCTTTTTTAGTCTGTTTGGAAGCAAATTTACAGGCAGTGAATGAACACTATTTAGCAAACTGTCCCTAAAGCAACCCTTTATACTTATACATCATGGCATTTCAAGAAATATACCATTTGGGATGTTTAAATTTCCTTTCAGAGAGGTTTCCTCTGTTTTATCTAATATCTCTGTGGTTTTCTCATTCCCACAAGAATGTTGGGCTTCAGTACATGGCGATCGCTATTGCATTGACTCTTTGGCAGTTACCTTTTGGGCCATGTCCTGCACAGTAACTCAGGACTAAATGAAATCAAATGCTGTTTCTACTCTCTTGTGTTCTTTGACTATTTAATCTAAAATGAAGTCACAACTGTGTCAGAACAAAAATAAAATAAAAATAAAAAAATAATAAAAAAGAAAAACAAAAAAAGGCCCCATATCTCAGCCCCATATGACATTTATGACATTTACGCTACCCATACCGGAATAGTTGACATTTTTCATTGTTATTGTGATATTTTACTCTTTCATTGCATTACATGTTCATTGTTAGTTGCCCAACCACGTGATAAACATTGTAAACATAACATTATTAATAATCATGTTAATTGGAATCCATCAGCATACTATGATACAATTAATTTATTTAGCTTCATTGACCCTGATTTGTAATGGATCATGCTACTTCTCCACCAGCATTGTTATTCCTGTGTGATTTCTATCCTAATATTATGGTGGCTTCCTTCATTCTACCTACTGGCATTATACACTAATAATTCTGAACTTCAAAGTAAGCCCAACACAAATGGGATGCTTCCAGAGGTTTGAATTCCAGGTGCTGTTTTCTTCGTAGAAAGGCATGCCCCACAATTTAAAGTCAGAACCTGGACAGTTTAAAGAAAGCAGAGGGAGACAGTTTTTCTCTTCTACTCTACAACCCAAGACAAGTCTCTCAACGCTGCAAACCATCACATTTTAGCATTTTTTAACATTGAAAAGTTATTAACATGGCTGCTTTTCCTGAAGAGAGCCTACCTTTTCATTGAGAAATTAAATACAGGAAAGAACTATTGACTTTAAACATCTCTCATTCCTGTCAAATTACACATTTTTAACAAGGCCTATCTGACAGAAAAGCCAAGAGGTAGTGGTAACTTAAAAAGGAGTAACATGTTCCTTCTGTGGTACTGCTTTTTTTGTGGTACAATTTAGAAATGTATCAGAATCTACTATCTCCATTTGGACAGGCCTCCTGATTACACAAATTATAACTTCTGGTTGATTTACTGCACCTATCTTTTAGAAAGATACCAAATCTTGTTTTAAAGACTTCCTGGATAGATAGTCCACTATAACATACCTTAGCAATCTTCTAATAATTACTTACCCTTGCTTAACTTATTTTTCAATTTATTCCCAGGTTAAATATGAGTACCTTTAAATGGCCCATCTTTAGATTTTGTAAACTATCTCTGCCAAAGCAAAGTACCCTAAAGTATCACCTACTTTTGCTCAGGCACAAATTTTAAAAAATAGAGATAAGGCCCTCTTTAGCCTCTTTTTTTCTGCACAGAGCAAGTTGTGATGCTCTCTTGCTGTTGCACTGAAGAAAAGAAGTGAGAAGCTAAAAGGAACCAGTGCAGAATCAGTGGGAGTGAACATGAACAGTGGTGATGCCAGTGTTGAATTTCTCTTGTTTCCCTGAGGCAACTACTGTCCCAGCGTCCCATGATGCAGTGAGATGTGGATCGCACCCAAATCTTCCAGCAGCTTCAGTAAGTCCTCAAGGTATCAAAGCCAAAAACAACATCATGGGTGTGTCGACTTTGTTAATGATGATTCAAATGATCACGCAAAAGAAACTTTTTGCCTGGCTCAGCAAAAGATTGTTCGAAGACTTAAATCGAAATCAAAGGCATGGACATCTTTGTTTTACTATTAACTGTTGGCTATTAATAATTGCTTATATGATTCCACAAATGAAGGTTGCATAAAAATAATTTTTAAAAAAAAAAAAAAAAGGAAAGGAAAGGATAAGATCTGTTCTTTACAATGAAGCAATTTTAGCAAAACACCTGCAAAACAGACATGCTTCTGCATTCAAGGAAACTAGTAATGAACCTGGCAACTTAACAGAGCAGATTCTGGATATAAAAACAAACACAAGATCTCATTTCCCCCCAGTCTTACAGCACATGTATTATGTGTACATGTGAACAGGGCATCTCCACTTCATGGTCCATCATTTAAATAAAAAGGACACCTTTCAACTGCTGAGACAACACGCAAGCCAATTAATAGCAAGATTTTTTTGATCCTGTCTGTTAAGAGACTCTCAAATGTACTCCTATGCCTCCTTCTCTAGGCTCTGAAAGGAGGGTATTGACTTTGAAATCTGCCTTTACTGCTCAGACCATCATGCAAATAGCTGGGTGAGAAGGAAGAGATTTCAGGAATAAAGCAAACTGAAAGAGCAGTTCTGGAGGGCCTGACTGGTGATAAAGATTTTGGCTTACCATTTCAGGCTGTGACCGGACAAACAAGCACAGTGGTTTCAGCTGCATTTCTCTAGCAGATATCATGTGCTCAGTATGCCATAAACAAGAGTTGATTCCAGGAGACCACCTGTTGAAGTCACTAAGGCTTTTCTCCAAAGTAAGGACTAAACAGGAACTGCAAGATGGATCTAAGGTGCAAAAAAAGGAAGTTGGACTTACACTAATTATGAACTGATAACTACAAAATCCGTGGATTTTGGAAGAAAAAAACATGGTAGAATCCATGTATTTGGATTTATAAACGAAAGGCAGAGAAATTGCAGAAATGTACCACAACCAAAGAAATGAGCTTAAGTAAAGTTTAATTTCTCAGTAGGAAAATATGAAGTGTACTTCCTTTTCTATCAGTCACTACAGCAACCAACAAATCAGAATGGGTAAAATGTCATATAAGATCTGTGCTGTTTTATTTATTATCTCTTTAAAAATAGCCATCTGCAAATAAATCGAAATCAAGTTTCCTATTGCTCTTCATCAGCAGGAGGGCTAACTATAAGGCTGGGAGCTTATCATATGTTATTTCCCTGCAGTGCAGGTGGTCTTGGGTTTCTGGCCTTTTGTGCAAGCCAGACCAGCATATTTGAGACTGGGAAGAATTAACACTACTACAATGGTCCAGAGCATTGTTAGCTACACCTAAAGAAATGGATCATATTTCCAAGTTACATTAAAATACAAGAATATTTCATGGCATTTCATGGCAACGTGTAGAGTCAGTTTAACAAAAATCATCAGCCACCATAAAGCATACTGTTGTTTTCAAAAGCTATACAGTGGGTAAAAAAAAAAAAAAAAAAAAGCAAGGTAAGAACATGAAATTCAGCCAAGCAAAAACTCATAACCAGGGCTTCAGAAAACTCTCTTTAAGACAAATACCTAATTTATGGATCTCAGAGATACTACATTTCTCTGTTAATTATCTGCTTATAAAAAACTCATTCTGCTTCATATATGCAATTCCCTCCAACAGCAGTGGAGAGCTGTGAGCATATATTGAGAAAAGTCAGTGTTGTAAATATGTTGGTGATACAAATATTCTTCTTTCCAATATTTTTCCCTCCCTAATAATAAGTTTTATGAAATTCTTTAATTGCCTGGATTCATTTTTGGATATATGGCAGATTTTAAGTACTGTAAAAATACAAAACCAATGAAATTATATTCTTGAGCATAAACAATGTGTGCCAAGGTTGTAAGAATGATATAAAAGATAGCCACATATTCCAGTGCCTTACAGTGTCACCATACAACTTTGGGGCTGTCAGTGTTTCCTTCTTTCTAACAGTACCTGCAAGTTCTGCCAAAGCAGCACTGCTTATCTGGTTATGTATACCATGTGACTCTAAAATTGTCATTTTATTCTGATTAAAATGCAACATGAGAGAAATTCGTTTTCACATTCTGCACTCCTGGATATGCACTGAAATACAGATGTGTCCTATTACTTCTAATACATGCACCGATCTTTTAGAAGATGAAAAATATTATACTTATATCTCAAACTCCTGATATGCTGATCTTCAACTTCTTTCTCTGTATTGTTTTAGGCAGCTTGGATTCGGTGTTTCCTATTTCAATTCATGCAAATTGCACATTTTCACAAGATTTACATTAAAAGCTTTTCCTGTTTGTCTCTTGAAACAGAAGAGAAAAAAATAATTAATAACATGTCAATGATTTGATTTTAATTATTCTATCTTCCCAAGTATTTTAATGAAATTTCATTTAGGTGATTACTGACAGAAACTAATAATCTGCCATTTCTCTCACTTAATCAGTAGTTCAAAATCAAATAGCAGCTCATTAACAGCCAAAATTTACCTTATTCTCATTTTTTCAGAAGCTATTTAGAGGACATTTCATATGTCTCAAACAGATATGTTTGTTTTACCACTTTGTTCAGAGGGCACTAGTAATTGATCCAGATGCATTTGGGGTTAGACTGCTTAGAAAAGTACCAGCAAGTTTTCTGAGAATTTTTCTGCTATCCTTATCCTACATAAACATCCTAATCAATATATATTATAACTAAAAGCCCAACAATACTGAATTATTTCTGCCCAACATGCAAAAGTAGATGGCAGATGAATAGTTAGGACACTCTTAAGTCCTCTTTAAACCTATACCTATTTAAAATACAGATTTCTATAGCCAAACTGCTGATCATTTTTGATCTCTGTAAAAAAAAAAAAAAAAATCTCTGCATCCAGTGCATGGAGAGTCCAGGCAACCAACATAAAAGAGTGGACTCCACTGTGGAAGCTGGGAGAACAAAAGTTACATAATACCACATCAAACTGCTAGTGGCCAAAACACATGGCTGGATCTGGATGTGTGTTGTTACTTGGTACAAATAAAGTTGTTTCTTCCAAAGAGAGGTTAAGCAGAAAATACAGAAAGCCAGTTGATATAGGAATCCTCTGGTCTTACTGCTACACCAGCACTGGTGCAGAAATGCCTTTACAGCCGTCACGTTAGGAATACGAATGAATGATCTCAATGCAGCTGCTAAAAGTGATGACAGAAAAAGTGAACACAGAAGTGTCAGCATACAACAAATTCAGTGAAAAGCTTTATTTTCACCATTTTTCTCAGAGGATTTGGGCTCTTTGGAGATTTATTTATTTATTAATACAAAGAAAAACATGCAACTCTTAGAAGCACCAGTTACTTTGACAATAAGAAACCAGGGAATTCAGATAACTACGTATATGCTATTTGCAACCTCCACCCCTCACAGAAATAAGAGCACCTTGAAAAGGCTGCAGTTATTTGGGATGAAGGGCCACCTGCACTACAGTCTACTGATTTGGACAAACATACATGACGTTACTCTTACCATGTCCTCCCACCACCTTGTCTTTCCCATTGACTAGTCTAATCATTTCTTGCTCAGATTGCTAACGTTAGACCCTGGTCCCATGGGGGAAGGGGCTGCCTTTGAGCTTTTCATTCAGTCCGTGCACACAGCATACAGAATGCACTAGAAATAACCATTACAAAGTCATTAAAATAAACTTCTATACTCCTAAACCATCTATCTCAAAGGGAAAACTACAACAAATATTGAAACTCAGCACCAAATGACATGCTTTCTTGTTTCTTTCATGCAAAGGTTCACTAGCTCTCCAAAGAAAAGGCACCTGAAAGAGGTTCCAAGGACCAGCAGAACCACCACGAGCATACCAGAGTCTGCAAAGTCCTTGCAGAAAAAAAGAAGAGCTCCCAGCCCTAATTTGCATCATCTAACTTCTTCCTTCTCACTCTTCTTGATACCTGGGGCTGTTTGTTGTTGTTGTTTGCTTGTTTGTTTGTTCGTTTTTCTGGATTGAAATGGGTGATGCACAGCAGATCTCCCTGAGCTGCCCTGCTCACTGCAGCTGGGTAGCAGCCCCGTGACTCCTTGGTGGGCTGAAGAGAGCTCGAGCTCACCCAGGGCCCAAGGTCTCCTTGCTTCTGCCAGTTCTCCAGTCCTCCAGACAGGCTGCTCAGGCCACGAGGGCAGACCACACAGGCTGCTGCAAGCACTGCCACAGCAGACGTCGCCACTCTTGCAACACACTGGATTCCCAAGCCTGGGGAGTTGCTGGTATAAATAGTCACTTCATCCTTAGACCCTACCTCAACAAAACATTTACACATAAAGAAGTGTGTGCTTACGCACACTGCTGGCCTGCAAAGCAACACATTAGAGATTTGTCCAATCAGACATTTACTTAAAAGAAAAGCAAGGGAAAGTTGCAGGCATTTTAATATTTTCTGGAAAGATTAAAACTCAGAAAACACAAAAAAAACACCCCAGGGAAAAAAAGGCCATAAATATAGACACAAAGACCTTTTCGTCCAACCAGAATGTTGCACTAATCATTTCAATACTGATTTGCAGCTTGCCTTCACTAGATGGTGTGAGTACACAAGCTGGTTCTGTAAGCTTGCCCGCCTAAACTGTAATTTGTGAAAAATTTGGCCTTTAGGATGAATACTCTAAGGAAACCTGGTTATTTTGAAGCTTCAAAACAAATTAGCTTTTCATCTGTCCCAGGTACTATGGGTACATCTTGGATGCACTGAAGGCTGGCTTCTTATTTGTTTTTGACTCCTGGCATTTATAAGAGGAGACAAAAATCAAAATACTGATGTTAGTTAACAATTTATGGTTTCCTTATCATAGACTTGAAAGTATCCAATATATGCTATATGAGCTCTTTCATTCTTATGTATTTGTCTTATCATACACACCATTTCATGGCTACAACAGCACATGGAATCCACAAATATCGTAAGCCATTGCTCTTTGCAAACTGATGTGTGCCAACTACAGCGTAGAAGATAATGAAACACTTCACATATTACTGGCAAAGTATATGAGCTGTTAAATATGGGACCTCACAGTCTTACAGCCAAACACCTGGCAAAGTTCAAATGAATTCCAAAGGTTTGGTAAAAGCTCATTTTTTGTCACTTATTCCATGTCTACCCAGAGGCATTTCAGTTGTGTTAGTCAAATATTTATATTTCGGTGCCTGGGGAGGAGCATCTTTCCCATCACCCTCCCCAAATAAAAAGCAACCGAAAAAGCTTAACACTCTGCCAAAATAAACCTTACTTGGAGGATGAAAAGGTTTGGCAAGACCACCTCACCACAACCAGCACTTCATCTCCTGTTTTAGCCGAGTCACCGAACTCAGCTAGGATCAGCAGAACATCATAAAAAAGGTCTTTCTAAACATCTTCTGTTCAAGGCAAAACAGGAAGCTCTGTCATAAGTGAACCTGCTCATCACTTCCTCTCTTCTGTCTAAGAAGTTCAGACAGGCTGGATGAGTCACAGAGAACTTAAAGATGACTTCTGGGGTACTCAGCCAAATAAACCCCAAATTTTAAAAGTCTTGAAGCCTGACCGTCTATCTATATGAGCATCTCTTCAGTGAGGCTGTGTCTTTAACAAGAATGAATGCTACAGGGCTCCTCTGTATATATTCCACAGCCTGCTTTTGCAGGTTTCAAACTTTTGAAATTCCCATTTGACTTCAAGAAGTCTGGTGAGTGGTCAACACAGTTTTTGCCTGCTGAATACATACTAACATATATGAAGAGCTTTTTTTTGCTTTCCAAACCAAATGTTTCCAAGCTCATGGTCTATTTAGTTGCTCAGGTATGCTCACTCATAGTGTACTGTCACTTGGAAAGCTACATACACACCCATGCTGACAGAAAAAAAATTCTCAGATCTCAGCTCAGTTGACATCACAGTTGTTTGAAATGCTGTCATGGGAATCTTCTTTTTATAGCTGTATGATTTTAAGACACAACCCTGTACAGCATAATGCATCCTGTCAAAACTAATATAAGGAGGTCTCTTAGAGATGAGACATTAATGGATAGGAGATGCAAAGAAGAACGAAACGGATCCATAGCGATCCATTGAATTCAATGCTCCTGTCTAATCTACTTGAGCTCTGAAGGAGGATAACGTCCAGCACACTCTTGGGGGTTATTTAAAAGCCTAGTAAGAGAGTGAAAACATACAGCAGAGAAGGATCAAGTCCAAAAGCAAGAAAGTCAAACAAGGATAAATGCATTCAGAACCTCTTGCATCTAGGACATTGGCTAAGACCTGTGATAACCTAAGTTATTCCCATCTGACAGCTGTTCGGTAGCCTACACAAAATGAAACAGTGCTTCCACTAGTGCAGTTAGTCAGTAGACAGATGTTTACATTACCAATGGAACTACATGGCAATGTTAGCAAAGCTAAGCAGTTTTGCTGGGTTAATACACCAGCGATAACAGGAGAAAGCTTCCAAGTTCGATACTGCTCACCCCCACTTGCCATTCATAGGGTCAGTCCAGGTCGCAGCCAAGAAGCTGTGCAGAAAGTGCTTCCACTTCTGCTATCTGCTCTGTTTGCAAATACAGGAGTCCAGACAATACAGCATTTCACACAGACACTAAATCAGCAATTGTAGGCAATTTTTAAGTAATAACCTCTCCTAAATTAAAAACAAAAAAAAAAATAAAAAAAATACATGTGACATTTGCTTATATTCCTTTAGCCACTAAATTTTATCTTGCAAAGTGGCTTTCAAATATGAATAATCCCAAATCTCAGTGACCTTGGCCTCCTTGAGAGCCAGTCCTGAAGCATGGACTAATTGCTCTTGACTTTTCCCCCGATGAACGTACACAGCCGGCCAGCTGCAGCACGGAGATATCTTCTTCAGATGATTTTGCTCCCCAAAACCATGCATGGAGTCATATGTGTGTTCATCTTAGAAGAATACTCTATGAGGGGAAAAGGAAACACGCAAGGTTCAAAGGGGCAACACACAGCCAATTGCTACTTAAATGCATCATCCCAACTATGTGTTGTAATCCATTTGAGGGCTGTTTGCTATTCGTCTTAAAGAACGGTCATTTAAGAACTAATGCTCTAATGAGCAAAGCTGTAATTTTTAGTCACAGCCCTGTCCGGCCAGGGGTCCGGCTGTCCCCCAGGGCTGGTGGTCCAGCCTGGTTGCAGACCATGGTCCCGACCATGCTCCATCTTATCGCCATGACCTGCCCCATCACCATGACAGATACAACCCCACGGCCTCCACAGCCACCACCCGGAGCCTTGGCACTGTCCCTAGCCGGCAGCCCGTGCCCTGACACCGGGCCGGAGGAAGATTTAGGTCTCCCTTTCCAGAGCACGCTGAGGAGGGAATCCAGACCCGGGGCTGACGAGGCGACCCAAGGCGTTGGGCATGGCGGCATCTAGCGGCCGCTCAGGGCGCCGCCAGCCGCCGCCGGGGGCCCGCCTGGCGCCGCGGCCGGGGCCGGGGCAGAGGCGCCGGGAGGCGGCCGGAGAGACGGGGAGAGGCCGGAGGGGAGCGGGGGGAACCGGCCCGAGGCAGCCCGCAGCAGCGGTGTGGCTCGGTGTTGTGCTCTGTCGCCGTCTGCCTCCTCCGGGGCCGCGATTCACCACGGAGGATCGGCTCGTCCTGCTAATTGAAAGCGACGCGGAGACGATCGTGGCGTCCCGTGTGCCTTCTGCCAGCTGCAGCTGAACTGCAGCCTGAAACGCTGGCAAAGCGTGCCGCTGCCTGCTTGTTCAGCCACTCCACCGTCTCCATAAGTGCCCCTACAAGCAGGAAATAATGCTGTTCACCCCCCTAACCGAGGTTTCTTTTCCCCCTGGTAAACTGATCAAATGTTATAAAAATGAATGTGAGCGTGGCAATACTTCTAACAGGAAATTACAGTTATCTAGCAACCGTGGAAGAAGCTTCTGGACCGACTGCCACGCAGTGGCTTCCACGTAAAAGCAGGGTGGATGTGTAACAGAGCCTGCAGCTCTGGGACAGGACGCAGAGCAGAAACTGCACATCCAGTCAACACTGCAGAGAGGTGCGATTGCAAAACACAGGCAACCGAACTGGAAATCAGACCAGATGCAGAACTTGAAATCCATGTTCTCGAGAAGAAATGGCACGTAACTCTTAATGACATCAAATGGTCACGACCCAAGTTTGAAATCTCATCTGAAGGAAGAGCATCTCTACTAATCCAATTCCCACTATGAGTACATCAGGGCAGCGATTCAAGGATGACTAGGAGGGAAGGCTGCCATTTCTTGACTCACCATCCCCACTTCCTGTAGCCTGGTCTTTCAAGTCTTCGTCCAGTTACCAGCTCCTGAAGTGAACCTTCTTATCGTGTGAAATGCGATGAAGTCACAGGCCCCCACAGACTCTGTCTATACATACTCTCCCTCCTCCATGCTTTTGTCTGGAAATTTGTTGCTCATGCTCTTCACATGAACATTTTTCTCACTAAGATCCAAGTAAAATTATTCATAAAATGAATCAGGTTCACCAGGAACTACATGTATTGTGAGACTTTAAGTTTCTTTGTACTTATAGGTGCTGTGATGCTATGAAAAGGCTTCCTATTAGGTTTTATTCTTAAAATTGAAAACTTACCTGTCAGTGCTCTTCCTGTCAAAAATGCAAGTAGAATGAGTGAATAAATATTAAATAAAAACCTCCCATTAACAACAGTGGATTGAGGTAGGGATGTTACTCCCAAATGATAAAAAAAATATTCCTCACTATCTCAGTGATACCATGCATGCTTTATCCACCTCCTCCAAAAAAACAAGCACACCAAAACCAGAAGAACAGACCTAAGCAAGAACGTGTACCAGGACATTTCACAGGGAGAGGTCAAAATCTTTTAGCTGTAATCTTAAGCAATTAGCTCTGTCTGTTTTAGTTTGTTGAGGCAAAGCTAATTAACAACTTCTAACACCATTTCTCAAAATGCTAGATCTAATCTTGAAATATATAAATCACAAGAGAAAAGTGCACGTGGCCCCTGATCTGCTATGTTTATTTCTGCAGAGACCTTTCACACTGCTCTAATCAAGATCACTAAATGTACAAAATATTAATGAAATTGTTTTAATTCTCTTAGGTGAAATTTTGCCAAACTGAAGCTGTAGCCTTAAGGGTAGCCTTAAGGAAGTGTATACTGAGCCTACTTGAGCTGGACCTCTGTAGATTTGCACTAGAGCAGTAATTAGCAAGCAAATGTGCATAGAAAGCAGCCATTCTGAACACACCTGCAGTGCGAAGCAATAGAAATTGAGCCCCCTGCCTTCAAAGTAAAAACAGGAGCACTCAAAGCATGGCACAAGTATGGAAAATGACTTTGTAACAGGGTAAGCAGAGAGAGAATAAGAGTGAGTTGCTTTCTATGCCAACATTCAGACTTGGAAACAAAGTGAGCAAAATTTCCTGAATTTCTGCAGACAAAAGAATTCCCATACAAAGCAATGAGGAAGATGCAATCAATGGCAAGGATGAAGAAATAAGCCAAAGAAGCTAAAAAAGAAAAAAAAAAATGGAGAGAAACTATCAGTCAAATGCATTGTGGGAAAATGCTGTTTAAACAACTGTATTATAACTAATATATAACTGTAAGAAAATCTAAAGATGTTTCATGAGAGAAACAGCAAATGTTGACAATGTCACAGAGAAAGTGGCCACAAATGTACTATGAACTGATGGGGCATTAAGGCATCTAGCCTGCAGTATCCAAGAGCAGTTCTAGCTTCCTGGTTCATGCACATATGCTATTAATTTCCCAATTCCATGCCATGGGAAACCTTAGTGAGCACCAACCCTACACAATCATTTGATCTCACAAGAAGGAGATGCAGGTGCAGAAGCCAAAAAGGCCCTACAGAGCCCTTTGACCAAGCCCTGGTATGGACACTCAGAGACCCAAGACCACAGAGCACACCACAAAACTACTCGAAGGCAGACACACAGCAGTATTCATACAGCCCAAGTCAGTCCAAGTAACCAGCAGTGCTTTAGGACACTGCCACAACATTAAAGACAACACTAGTTATTTTGTCTTCATCCTCAAGGCCACAAATAAAAGCCTACATCACAGACATTTTTATGCCATTTATGCCAGTAATTTGTTTCTCATGGAAAGTGCCCTTCTGTATGTAGATGCAGTTATAAGTCTGCTTTCTCTTGAGGTGTTCCCTAAGCTTTTCTTCCAGCTCTTATTGCTGAGGCCTTCCCTGGAGATCTCTCTAATGGTGCTTGCAGCTTTATTTTTCATCCCACATACTGGAAGAACCCCATCTTCAACGTTTACTGTGGATCTCTTCTTTATTTTCTTTGGTCTTCCATCTCTGTTGCCACCAACATGCAAACAATTTAAGGAGAATTCTTTTTGGATGAGGGAAGCAAAAGAATGAAGCAGAGGATAATAGATACAAAATGAGCATCTGTGGCTGAGAAGGGTTCCATGTTGGGCAGACATTAAAAACAACAGCAAACAAATACAAAATTAATTAACTGGAGAACTTACTGAGGACTACATGAGAAACAAGATACAGAGGTAAAAAAAAAAAACATAGCCTGTCCTCCTGAGAAAGCCAGAGAGGCTGCTGACAAGTGAGTTTATCATTCTGTGTCCTGCCAACCTCCTATTACAGTTTCCAGCAACCATTAGGCCACCCAAGTCCTACTGTCAAAAGAGCTGGATGCTCTCACTGACAAATGTAAAGAGCTGTGGAAAAAGACGTCCAAACCCAAAAGCCTCACACACAGCACCTTACGTCTTTTATAAAACCACCCTGAATGATTTCCAAAATCACAGCCAGGCCCTAATGAACAATTTTTGAAAACAATATTGTGGATGTGTCTGTTACCACGTTCAGTGTATAATTTTAATTTCTTCATTTCTAGTTACTCTGTGCTAATAGACATTATGGTCCTTTCAAGGAACAGCAGAGAACAATGCTGCTGCACTCAGTCAGGGACATCTTCTGGAAGGAGAAAGGAATTGTGATTTTCCAAGAGCAGTTGAGCAACTTTTCAGAGGCGGAAAAAATGGAGTGCAAAGCAAGTCAGACGGAGAGTGGAGAATCGCACAGGGAGGAGCGGGCAGCACAAGCAGAGACAGGAGAGCTCTGAGAGAGGCAGGAAAGACATTCAGAACCAAGTCTCCAAGGTGATGGATGTAAGCATTTCTCCCAGGATGTTAGGTGTATTGTGAAGACTGTTACAAAGCTGAAAGTCACTGAAAATGGTGGGCTGAAAGACCAGAACATAGGGAAACAGTGGGTAATAGGAGAAAAGTCAGAAAAGGGTTAAAAACCCTTAGTTTCCATTGTCTCCAAGTTTCTTTAGAAATTTGTTGTTTTAGCTTATCTCTTAATGAAATTCTTGCACTCTTTGGCAGCATATATACTAAAATTTAAATGAAGCTGAGAGAGATGAGGAGAAGCTGAGAGAGATGAGTCCATTCAGCTTGGAAAACAGGAGGCCCAGGGGACACTTGACAGCTGCAACTACCTGACCTCAGGGTACAGAGAAGACAGAAGCTGACCTTTCTTGTAGATGCACTGTGACAGGCAACAGACACATGCTGGAGCATGGGAAATTCCAATAATACATAAGAAGAAAAAAAAAATCGCCATGAAGGCAGTCAAGTATTGGGATGGAAGTTGTGAGATCTCCATATTGGGAAGTACCCAAGGCTTGACTAGACATGGTCCCGAGCAACCTGATCCAATCAGAGCTCTTTGAGTGTGGAGGTATTGGACCAGACAACCTCTAGAGGGTCCCTTTCAACATCAATTGTTCTGTGATACTATGAAACTCAGCTTTCCAGATTGAAAGATCTGATGTTTTCAGATGTTCTTCACTTTAAAGACAAGGTGCAAGAAAGATCTTTGAAAGAGATCCAGTCTGTCCAGACTGCTTAATGTCATGACATATTTGTTACTACTGTTGATGGCATTTCAGATAAATGTTACTCCTTCCTATTTGTATGTCCTGTAAGACACAGCTGTCTCAGGTGCTTGATTCACCAAGCCATTTTACATCTCTTCTTTCTGTTTTACCTCTGTGCCCTGTTCTCAATACATAGCTTTCATCAAAAGTCCCTGTCCCATTGCTTACCACATGAGGATTAAAATGGTGTCTGCAGACGGTAGTCATACTATTATAAGGTAATAAAGCTCAAAATAAAAACAGTTTCCTTCTTTTTTTTTTTTTCCTTAATGGAAATGTATATCCTCATCTAGTACTTATCCTATCTCCCTACATTGTAAATTACAAATGATAGTCACAGATTAGATAACTGCATATGCACATACACATGCTTACATATATACCTATACGCACATACCAGCCCTATAAAGTCTTGTGCATTTAATGTTTTCCATCTCATGCTTCCACAGAAAACCCATACCTCATGTATTTGCAGTGCAGTGACTCAGCACTGGTCCCATCCTTTGCTGTGCTGACCTGTCATGCCTTCCCTTGTTCTACTTCACAAGTAAGACATCAATATTGAGAATAAAAGACATCAGGAGTCCACAGTTCTCCTTTTCGATTTGCTGCAGATTCACTTTCCAGTGCTCAGTAGGCTGTTTCATATCCTTATATCAGCCCCACTATAACCAAGAGGTGCACCATCACAGCAGAGCTCTTTGCAAACATAAACTGCACAGAAATATATTTTTCTTTTTCTGTATCCCCTTCAAAATAAAATACACAGAAACTGGTAATTCCCCACAGTTCTATGCTGGCAAGGTATAAAGAAAGGCCTCCGTGACAGAACATGGAGTCTTTGCACAGAATCTATGATCTCAGATAAGCAGGACTGGCCAGTTTTCATGAGTTACTGCAAGTCAGTCAAGCATTTCAGTAGATCAATACTAGCTATTGATTACAATCACACAGTGTCTGTTATTCTGGTTCTTTCAGTACCTCAAGTAAGCAGCAGTAACTCCTCGTGTTTGAACCCTGATGCTGGCATTCCCACGTCACACAGTGTTAGACATCCAGACAACTGTGCTGATCATATATTTCCTCTTACTTTAATAGGCCTTTCAGAAATGAACAAGCATTCCCTTGTATACTACTATGGTTCCCATCGCTTGATGGTCACACTTAATTAACCACTAGTTTAGTAGAGAGCTGGTTACACTTCATTTCATTAAGTGATTTCATGATCACCAGAGGTACACTGACAGCTCTGTTAGCTGAAGCTGTGTGAAAAGGGGCAGTGGAGACAACAGGAACATTTTACAGCACTTCCTCATCAGTGATTTTCCAGGAACCGCTCAGAGTACAGCAAGTTCCATTCCCATTCCTTTTTAGCTTTTTTGACTCAAGGCTATCTCAGCTTTGAGGTTACATAGACCATACACTATTACTAATACCTTTAGCAATGTTGGTTCCTGAGTCCTTGAAGTCATCATTTTCATATAAAGAGTATATTAAGAATTTCTTCATTGTTTTTCCCTCCTTCAGACCTCCTTCCTTCATGGTCAGCAAATAAATGCAACTGAAGAAGGACAACATCAACTTTAAAAATGTAATCAAGAATAAATGGGAAAACAACAAAATTTTAAAGGGTTCAACAGCATGATAAACTGGGCAATTTAAAAACACATGGCAGTCAATTCTAACATGTATAAGTATCAGATGACAGGAAATATACCACCAATATTACATACATGTACATTAGATAAGAACATGCACATTAAAGGATACCTGAAGAAAAACAGGTTAAAATACGCATGCAACAAAAAAATCTTCTCACAATAGTTTAGGCACATTCATGCAAATATGTAATGGACAGATGTTTTAATGTTTCTAATATGAAAGCATTTTTTTAAATTAGATAGGGGGATATTTGCATCACTGTACTTCGAACCCATATCTAAATTTCCGTCTGCCTGTTTTTTAAGCCAAATTTCAGTTTGGCTTAAAAAGAGGAAGAAGTATTAGGAAAAACACAATCACAGAGGGTGAGATGAAAGAAATATATATGCATAGGACAAGCCAAAAATAATGCCAATGATTTGAATTTCATTTAAAGCTCTTTCTCTCTTCCACAGAGGTTTGTGCTCAGAAATTGTGAGGATTTATGAACAGTTTATATCTCCCATAAAAACAGTATCTTTGCTCTAAATATCTATTCTTTAGTTCAGATCAAATGAGGAAATAGCAGAAATTTTACCACTCACTTTAAGCAGACAAGAAGGAAAACAGAAGTATCTTGTGCCAAAGAGTCAAATGATGTGTCTCCTTGTTGCTGCCATTCCTTAGAGACTTGTTTCTGATAAACATCATGAGAAACTTATGTTGATTAAAAGTTTCCTACAAATTGTGTCTGTTCTCATCTTCCTATGTGTGTTATGCTATTACGGCTTGTGATGAGACATTTTTCATTGGAGTCCAGAATATGAGGGAGCCACTTGTTTCAGTAAGTCCTCAGAGGAATTCTGTTTCATCTGTTTTTCTGAATACACATATATTAAATAAAAATAAGTTGATGAATGAATAAAAATAATCTGGCTATTGAGGTCGATAAAACTGCATGGAAAAATGCAGTATGCGTTCTCCCACCCAGCTCACAACACAGGTACAAGATATTGCACGTACATTGTGTGAATTTTTCCTTAGAAACTGCATTTATTACTGACACAGAGCAGGGAGAGTCTCACACTGCCTTTTACAATTGGCTTGCACAAAGTATTATTATGAAAAGTTTATATTCCCATAATATTTTTCACATGTATACTTTGCACAGGAGCTATTGTGGATCAATATCGTTCCAAATTTAAAGGCAGAGTCAATGATATGCCAAACATTTAAGTGATCTGTTCACAGTCAGGTAACGGGTTACTGATATCCTGGCTGTCTCCAGCCCTCATACTCTGCAAAGTACACTCTGGCAACAGTTTGTACTGAGACATTTAGCCACAGATGCTGTCAGCGAAAAGCAATTTCATTTCCCAGGTCTTATGAGTGTGATGCTTTGTGTACACAAGAGATCAAGAAAAAGGAAATCACCAGTGGCCTTTGAACCAAAACCACAAATTCACAGCAAGGTTATTGAGATTTGGTTATCACGAGAAAAAGAGATTCTCACTGCCTTCAGGGGAAATCACTAGGTGTCTCTAGATTAGATGTCCTGTTCTGCTAGCACAAAAACAGCCAGTAAAACTCTGGACTGATCTAGCCCTAATTCCTTCAAGAAAAGCTTTGCATTCTTCAGGTAGGTGAGGCATAGATTGACAGTGACAGTGACCTTACTAATGTACTAATGAGCAAACTATTACTAACTGTAACAGAATATAAACAAACACCCACCTCTATGTCTCTTGGCTGGGTGATTGGCAAGGCATTTCTCATCCCGCATATGACATATTTTAACTGGGTGTTTAAAGAGCCTCTCTCATGTATCTACATATGTTTCTGGTCTGCCACCTCTTTATATCGACTGGGACACTTGAGTTTTAAAGTGTTGTGCATTCTCTATGGTGCTACAAAAGCAACATTATTGTTAATAAAGACAAGATCAGCAGAGAAAATAGGAGAAAATCCAACAAATCTTTTTTTCATAGGAGACTCAAGGCTGCATGATTCAAATACCAGAAATTCATTTTCAGGAATTTGGCAAGTTTTTATAACCAGTAAATTATTGCTAGCTTTTCTTGGTATTCATTATAACAACATTAATTCCTTTGTACATACTAGGTTTTAATTTCCAAATCTGTGGGAATCCCACTGGTATTTAACAGAATAAAATTAAATATCAATTACAAAGTCATAGAAGGAAATCTAATAGTGTCTTTGTCCAAAAAATTGTTCACATTAATTTATTAACAACCAGTACTTTCCAAGTTTTCAAACATTGTATCACCACAAAATCATGAAGAATAATTTACTTTTTGTCCAGTTTCTAAATATGCTGCTATCAAAAACTACTCCAACAATTTATCATGTTGCCTCCCCATTATTAGAATTTATCCCATACCTCATTACACATGATCTTAACTAAAAATGTTATCATATCAAGTGGAAGGAGAGAGCCTATTTGAGCAGTCACAGAAATTAGAGAAATGTAAGCAACAGAAAAGCATGTCAGGTTTTTCATACTGAGAAGTGTCATCGAAATTTGGCAGGAGCCTCACAGCCAATATCTTTCTCTTACACTCAATTCTCCCTTTCAATAGCTAATACAGGTAGGCCAATAAGAAAGTCCAATCCCCTGTTACTTTCAGTGGCCTGCCTCTTCCAAGGCAGTATTTCCTTTCAGTTAAACTTATATGTTTCAACATAAAAATGCTGATATGGAAACATTCTCTTTTTTAACAGGCAGATATTCCAAGGTTGAAAATTTAGTCCTTGCTCAAAGGTTTTGCCAACATAACTTTGCTGCTGGGGGTCATGACATTTTCTGGGGGGGAGGCACAGACACAGTGTGACAAAATAGTTCTTGATCTCCATCCTTCACATCTGATTTTATGTGCATCTTCCATAAACACATGAATTCCTATTTTGCTTCACAAGCATTTAAATCAATGAATTTTGCAATCACCAAACAGCTGAAGAGACATAGCTCTGGGCTACAATCCCACATGACTAGAAACAACAGCTTTTAAGTGTCTCTTCTCCAGAAGGGATCAAGTGAAAAAGATTGGATTATTTTATTATGAAGAAGATGGGCTTAAAAAGAAGGGACAAAGCCTGAGAATACATCCACGGCCTTAAATTCAGGGGTTACTCCCCCGTGTCAGGGCTCTGTGATGCCAGCTGGAGCCTTAGCCTCTCCTCCAAGGGGAAAGGCATCAGGTCCTTCCTGGTGATCACCCCAACCACTTGGTTCTGCGGGTCAACAACAGTGAGGTGGCGCAGCCCCAGGGTGCGAAAGATGATATAGGTGCGTTGCAGGGAGAAATGAGCTTGGACTGACATTGCCGATTTGTTTATGTATGGCTCCTGTAAAACAAAGAGAGGAGACAGGGATAACAGAAAACCATGAGTGCACCCCTGCTACACAGTTGGGAAGGAGAGGCAGGGGAAGGAGGCTGGGCAGAGGAGAGGTCCCAGACTTGAGGGACAGGATTCAATAAGAATATTAGTTCTTCTCCTGTTTCCTATCCCCAATTATACCTAAAACATCAGGAAATACCATAGTAAAAAAAAAAAAAAAAAAAAACAACAACAAAAAAAAAAAAAACACTTTCTTTTTTGTTAAACCATCAGGTTCATTCTAAATAAACTATTATGACTGGAATGTACCCAAATCTCACAGGCTGGAAAAGCAAAGTTGAGCTCCGTTGATATGGCCTAAGTTCTTACTTGGAAATAGCCAATGACCCCAATATTTATTAAGTTTTAGATATTTTATAGCTGCTATCTCATTACACAACCATTTATGACATCCTGTAATATTTTGCAGTAAATGCTTATAAAAGTCAGTTCACATAGAAACATAGACTGTGAGGAAGAGGACAAAGAAAACAATCATATAGCTCTTCTCAAGAAGGGGGCTGCAAGTACTAAAGTCTGGTCACTGAAAACTATGAGGGTTACAACTTGATAGGAATACAGCTAAAGCCATTCCATTGTTAACCAATCTGCTCTTTATAGCCTATATAGGTGTTCACTAAGTTTTTATTTTTCACATAATTATACAGTATCCTACTTACGACTTGGCCAGTTTCTGTCAGGGAAGGTGTATTATGCTTCCCAAGTGGATTCTTTGCCAGACCAAGGAAAAATGAAGCAAAGACATCTTAAAATAATATAAAGAAATGCACAGGAGAGAGTGACACATCTGTTCTCCCCCTGTCATTTACACAACTGAGGAAACAGTCAAAGACATAAGGAGGAAAAAGAAATTAAAGGTAAAAAGGTTTCCTTTTCTCTATATCCCATATAATTTTGCTGTGGAACACACTGCCACAGGAAATCATTAAACCCCTAAACTTCACAGTGAATATTTCTGTGGATATCAGAAACAGCTTTCATGAGCAATAGCAACAAGCTGTTAGATGGGATATTAACCTTTGTGCTTCAGGGATCATACCAGGTACAAAAAAGTTAGGTACCAATGAGAAACCTAATTGAGAGGAATGTGTTTCCCATAACAAAAAAAAAAAAAAAAAAGTTGTGCGGCCCACTGGATTGGGTCTCAACAAAGCTGGCTTCTACTCCCATATATGACATTCTTTTGAACTTTGGAAAGCCATGGGTCCTCCCTCCACCTCAGTTTCCCAACCTATTAAAAAGAAGCTATTAAACCAAACTACAATATGGGTATTAAGAGTATTGCGGGCTTAGTAACCTTCCTTTCCTTCTAGCTATTCTCAGAATGAGGAATCCAGACTAGATGGATCTCAAACTTCATTGCATATGAGTAAACAGGAGCTGATTTTATCTTTTTAAATAAAACCCATCTGAATTAGTCTCTCTCATCTAGATTTCCCAGTGTGTACCCTACTTCAGTTTCAGTGCTGTAGACTGAAATTCACTGGGACAGAAACTACATTTATTTTGTTTATAACATGTTTATTTTAAGCCTTGTTCAGTATACCAAACACATTATTGCTTTTGGACCCAGTATTTTAGTACAGTATTTAGGAAATACATGTGGCAATGTCATAGCAGGGATTAAAAAAAAAAAAAAAAAAGGAAAGGAAAGGAAAGGAAAGGGAGAAGAAATATAGCTTTATTTATAAGTTGATGTATAGGCACTGTAGCATAATGGAGACTAAAAACTCAAAAGCATTGCTTTATATTTGCTTTATAGGACTATAAGAGCCAAATAATGACATTTAAATGATCTATTCCATTAACATTGTATCATTTTGTCAATCTGGAATGTATTTTAATCAAAAGCCCCCTTGAAATGGTCTCCTTTGTTGTATTTTCTTTTTGGCTCATTTTATCAACATCTGTTATGTTTATACAATATGAATTAAAACTTCGGAATGCTGTTTGTACTCAGCTACTTTTGTTGAGAATGTAACGTCCCAGGATTGGCAGTGTTTATGTAAATCAGTGCGGCTGACACAGCCATCATAAACAAATGAGAAAATATAACAAACACATTGTTCATGGAGGAAATGTTTGTTTTTAGAGCTGGCTTCAGTCTTACCAGATTGATGAAGAGTTGCTGATACCGGGGATCTGTAGTGTAGCGATTCAGCAGCATGGTTAGGCGCGACAGATTGGGCAGCTTCTCCACTGTTATCTGCAACAGGCAAGAATCCATTTCTCTTTCTTTCTGCACTCCACATTAGAACCGAAGGTTCAAAAGCTTTCCAGTTTGTCTCTAAGAAAAAGTTTTCTAGCAGAGCTCTGCTGGCAGAGCTTGTCCAAACTTTATAAATTCTTTTGCCAATTAGGTTTAAACTAACACTTTAAAATAAAACACTCTTTACTTACAAAAGGATTTTTTTTCCTTAGTGTAGCTGTGTCTCTATTAAAACAATGCAATTTATACTGGCTTAGGGGTGAGATTTTTCACACTATTACTAAGTGGTAATTGCATGATGAAATAGTGCAGAAAAATGCAACAAAACCAGCATCAGCCATCAGCTGAGCTTCAGCCTTCTTCCACAGGCATACCTATTTGTACTCTGGCACCTCATTCCATGCATAATTGCCCTGCTCCTTCTCAGTATTGTTTTGCCAACAAAATCTCCATGTGCAGACCAAGCTTCAGTAATATATGATGACTTTCCAGTTGTTCCTGTATAAACTGCTCAAGCTCCATTACCAGTATTGCTTTGGTAACACATGACTTTCTTTTACCACACTTAATGTTTACTACACCTAAAAATCCTTTCGTCATTTATCAAGGGGAAGAATTCTACATGCTTTTCAAGTTTGAAAGCTTTTACAAATACTAATCATTCGCAGAGGTGTTATCCCATACCAAATTAAATATTATAATAATTCTGCTGTCCATACAGGAGTTGAGAAAGAGAATTGGAACAGCCTATTTGAGAAAGAACATACTTTGCAGGCACTCTTGTGCAACTCTTAGACTCTGATTGACATTATAGTTTATGACAGCTGTCCCTGGAAGGTTTCTAGTCATCCTTTAATTTAAATTGTACCTTACCACTTCTTTCTTTCTTCTCAGCCACATTAATTACATCATTTCTTCATTCATGTAGAGCTCATTCTCAATTACCCAATATGCACACTGATTAAACAGGGAACGATCTGAAAGAAAAGAGGTTACCTTCTCATAGGACAGAGGATGAGAGGAGGAAAAAGACTCATAGTTTGTCTCTGGTTCGAAGATGTGCTCGTTTTCCAGCAGCATGCACAGCTCTAGCCTAAGGTTTAAAAATAAATAAATAAATGAATAAAATAAAAGTAAGAGAGAAGAGGACTTAATTCATTATAATGAGCAAATTTTAAAAAACAAGCACACACTGCTTTACTGTCAGATGTATGGTAGATAGAGTATTAGCAGGCTGACCACATATTTCACCTTCCTAAGTTTCCATCACCAATAGCAGCATCACACAGGTGCTTTATGGTTTAGTTTTGCCTAATTGGACATCACCTACCCTACGCGTTCTTGACCTGGATCAACCTGCTTGGCAGGAACAGCTCATGTACTAGTTTACACCCAACAAGACAATGCCAATAATAGGAAACAACAATCTGCATTTAAGTAGATAGACTGTTGTTCCTGCCCACATCCTTCCCACATCTGTTACATGTAGATGTAACATCTACATTAAAATAAGACCTGCAGAAAATTCATGGCACATTTTAAATCATCGGTGAAACCTTCTCTCACAGGACTGCACTCAAGAGTTCATCAAGGCATTTAATATTCTTGCTGACTTAATCATTTGGGTTTGCATATCTTCATCAATTATTACATCATTTCAAACCTTTTTTTTTAATTAAAAAAAAAAAAAGCCTTGACAAGCAGTATGTTGAAATTATGACATACCTCAGTGTTTCCTTGCTTTCCCCACACACACATACACTCACTCCATCCACACTATCCACTTCCAGCCTTTTAAGTATATTTAGATAACAAACACCTTGGGGACCACCACAAAGCTTTTTGTTTTGCAACATTCTTAACATGATGTTAGCCTTGGTCCATGGTTACAGCTAGCAGCTACTATAGCAGTACAAAGACATGCGACACACTGTTAAATGGTGTGCTTGAGGGACCCAGAGAAGACCAGAGGCACAACTCTTGTTAGCATGTCCAGAGAAATACAAGGGAGGTACAAAGTGGCTCTTGTAAATGGAACACCAAAAATAAGGTGGGAAGTTTTCAAATAAATATTTCCGTATTAGAAAATATCGATTTTCTCAAACTCAAACTTGTCATAGGAATTTACCGGTTTTAACATAACGTCTCCTGGGAAAGATTAAGTCTGCTTCAAGGTGGGATTAGCACTCAACAGCAGAGGACTTACACTAAGAAGACCTGCCTGCCAGTTCCAAAAGCTGGCGGTTAGTGCCCTCCCTAGGGACAGGATATGGAAGAACTAGGTTCAAGCCCTTTCTCCACACTTCCCTTCATAACAAGCACATTAGTGGCGGTGTTTGGCATGTCTTCACTTCTCCAGCTGGAGGGGTTCCACACAGAATAAACAGGAATCTGTAGGAGCGGGTCCCCCACATTCCTGCTGGCTGCCCTGACCAGCAGACTCTTTATTGTTCAATTATTTTTATTCCAAATAGTCTTCCCTTCACTCTTCTGTACTTCTTTGTCCCATGTCTGATGAAGCTGAATCAAAAATGTAAAGATTGCAAAAAATGATAGTAAACTTACTGTGAAATCCCATTGAGCTCTCACACACAAAGATGTAACATTAAACTAATTTCCAGCATATTACATAAACCAACTGCAGTGTCAGATGTTTCTGATGTTTCATATAGTCCACCTTTTCTCCAGATTATACCCAAGATACTTTGGGTGCATCTACCTGTGCATTTTTGTTCAGATCTGAAAGATGCTTTTGAAGCAACCTACCCTGTCAACTCTACCTGCCATGGTTTGGTAAGTATTGCAGAGCAGTCTCCTTCCTTCTAAAACAGTTGCCTGTTTCACTCTGCACATCCACTCGTGCAATCTGTATTTCCTTAAATCAGACATGCCCTTGGTCTCTCATCTAAGGATCTCAATGGGATTTTATGAATGAGTATGACTGTGCCTAGGATATAGGTATCATTCCTTTACAGGAGAAAACATGAGTGTGAAAGTAACTTGTGGAAGAAAATCAGATGTGAAGAAAATCAGTGTCTCGGTCCCCTTTAGAGCACATCCCATCTGCAGGACAAACAAGGAATTCAGACAAGTATTTTTCATCTCCATTCTATATCTGACTGGCTATAGTTTTCATAAAATCTCTTTCACACTGCTAAGGAGAGCACAGCGCAGCAGCAGACCTCCAAGCTAACTGCTGAGAAAACTCTGCTTGGGAAATACTGTGCCCTGGGTTCACATCTCCCCTCCTGGGAAAAGCACGGACCTGCCCTATGCTCCTCACCATCTGCATGCCAGTGTGTGGACATGTCATGTAGACAATTAATGGACTTGGGTTTGAGGGCAATCATGAGAAAACCCTATAAAGAACGGTACAGGCACGCTACAACAGATGAGATCCATTCCCCTCAGACTCCTTTTGGAGGAGGAAAGGGAGAAAAATACAATGTACTCAGAATATATTCACTACAGCAGAGGACATGGAGAAAAAATTAACCCAGTCATGCCCTTTGGTGCTTTACACACTTTATTCTCCAGAGCTCTCTACAGCTTTACAGTTTATGCTCTGTCATAAACAGGTTTCTGATTGTTGTAAGCAAGATATAAATACACAGATCTATATTCTGGTCCTAGATCATCCTGTACAGCTCCAAGAAGTCAATTTCTAGGATGATCTCTGGGCGTCTTGAAAGGAATACTTTCAAGACTTTAATCCTAACATGAATACATAGACTTTAAGTGCAAAAGCTATGATCCACCCTAATCAAACTATTCAGGCCTGCCCATAGTCCAGACTTCACCATTTTCCACTTGAACATCATGGGCTGGAATTAAAAAACCAGCAACATTCACCACAAGCTTAAAGAGCAGAAATGTTTGCTCATCACCAGTGGTTTGTTGGCTGGTTTTGGCAGCTTGCAATTTGCTCAGCACTGCTCTTAACTAAACCCAGCAGGGCGTCACTTAACAAGGCTTTGGGAAGTGTGAGAGAAATTTGGCTAGTCAAAAAAAAAAAAGCACATGCAAACACAGTGAAGGAAATCGTTGGATCATTTCTGATAAGAATCCAAGCCTATTAAAAACTGCCATATTCAAGAGAAAAATGAGCATACATTATTTCACTTGGACTTCCAGAAGTCATGCTTCAGAGGTATAACAACACCACTCTTTGATGTTACATACAACATCCTTCCTATCACATCATCAAGCCTTAGAAAGCAGACCAAACATGTTTCTTGCACTATTTTGTGAGGTTTAACAGGAAGTGCTAGGATTCAGACTTGGACTCTGCAATTGTTCGTTTACTCGTTATTTATTTAAGAAGGAAGAAAACCCTTAAGTAGGGAATCTCATTTCAAAGATACCCTGGCAAGGCACTGTAGTAGTTTCATATGTTCTATCTGTTATAAAACATGCATTATGAAGATACACCTAATTAAGATAACACATTATTATCCCAGTATCCACATGTCAGATTTGGCATGAAAGTCAGGAATGAAAAGTATCTGACAGCTGATTGTGTCACTCTTTTCTTGTCAAGTTGGCCAATTATCTGAGGAAACTACAAATTCTAAATATTGGGGGAGTGACATAAAAAGGAACTACAGCTCCAAAGTAGCTGCAAATGAACAGAAGGAAGATTAAATGGTGATGTCACTGGCAAAAGTATTCAGGGCAGGACTCTCCCAGACTGAATGGATAAAACAACTATAGAGTTGGGGCAGAGGGAGAAGGGAGGGTAGAGAACCTGAAGCATCATTTTTAGCTTGCTTCATAAAGCTTCAGGCTTATTTCTCCTGCATTAATCCACTGCTTTTTTTTAAAAAAAACTACATTTACCTACATTTACTACATTTAACTACATTGCTTTTATTCTTGAGCTTTTATTCTTCAGCCAATATCCATCTCAGCGGGGACCAGCAATTAATGTACTCTGACCAGAATAACACAAATGTCCCTTCCATGTAGTAAAAATCTAATTCTCTCTCAGAGCTTCTCTCAGACATATTTAAAAGCTCAGTGATACTGACTATGAAATTTTGATTGATGCCAGTCACTTGAAATAATGATGACAATAGCACAATAACAAGTGGCAATAAATTGCACACTGCAAAGGCAGAGCATGCCATCCCAAAATCCTTCATGATCTTTCCTCATCCTAAACCCTGATTGGGATTAGATTTATTGTTTTACACCTTCAACTTTCGTAGCAGTTAAAATGAACTGAGTGCTCAGAATATCTTGCAGGATTTGATCACTGCTTTGCTCTCAGCAGAAGTTCTTGCATAAACATGCAATGCTTGCAAAAGGACACAATGAGAGAAAATTCTTACATGAACTGCAAAATATACATGCTGTTTAAGAACAGTTATTTTTACATTCTAATAAGCTATCTGCTAGTATACTAAATACATTTTTCCTGGCTTCAAATAGCATTGTACCTTCATTAAATGGTTAAAACAAACAAACAAACAAAAAAGCTATTCTGCATATGGCAAATGACAGTAGATAAGAACTAGGTCACTGAAACTGATTTAAAATCCACCAAACCTTCACCTTTCACAAAATAAACCCTCAGATTACAGGGTTGTTTCAGGTTACGCAGCCTAAATCATTAGTGTTTACTTATGTGTTTGGTTCTTCAAACCAAGAAGGAGCTTTGCAAAAGTTTTTGGCATTTGACCTATATGATGATAAAAAGGTCATTATCAAGCACCGGACTGAGGTTTTCCAGAGCTAAGGTCAAGTCCTGTCTATGCCCCACAGCCTTTCAAAGGATGCTGAATAAATATTTAATCTCTGTGCCTCAGTCTTCAGATCTACTTAACAGGCATTTCTTCTACCTCAGAGCTGTGTTTTGAGGTTAATACTCATTACTTACATTGCCTTCTGTTTTATGGACACCATAATCAGGGTGAATGAGCAAACAGTAAGTCTGTGGTCTTAACATGAAAATGCAAAGGCTGCTGTAAATAAACTGCAAACACAAACAGTATTTCAAACCTACAGAAAGACTAGATCTTAGAAAATTATGAAAACTTAGGATCGGATTTACATTTCCCTACCGGACGGCTTGTTACCAGGCAGATTTTCAGTTTCAGCGGAACCTACCACACGCTGAAATGACAGGACAAGTATGTGATCAGTCTTTCCATTCACACACCAGTTTTCCCCATGCCTATATTTGATTTCGACATTTAACAAGACTCTGCACTTGCCTAAAAGCCACCCACATGCTGCAGCGAGGCTGCATACGTTTTTAATTTGGCCTTTTGAGTGAGCACACAGCCTCTGCAGCACTCCAGCTTTCCCTCCAAAGGTGCCGTCACAAAGCCCTGCAGCACCTGCACAATTATTCCTATGGCCAAACAGGCCTACTAATTTTAAAAGTATCATATAATGTTGCTCTTTGGAAGAAAAGTTTCTCACTTAGGATGCAGAATAAAACCACTGCCACAGACTCTATAAACCTTCCTCCATCTGTGTTACTCATGAGCTGCAGTGCCCCAGGACCCTGACAATACATGGGAGGATCGTAATGTCAAGAGCTTTTGTTGAAAGTGCTGGATTCCATTTATTTTAATAGGCAAGATCACTGTATAGTGTATCATTGAAATTAACTGGATCAGCTTTTCAAAAGCAGGAGTCCAGACAGTAAAAACAAACAATGTGCTGACAGATTCTACCCTCTCCCATGGAAATCAAGTAATCACACCACCACTTTGATATTGCAGTCTGTTCCCTAGCCTGCACACCTAAAAATAGCGCCCAAGTCCCTAACGTGTTCCCCCTCCCCTTTTTTCTTCTTTGCTGGCTCAGTTTAGATGCAGCCTTCAAACCACTGCTGATGGTGTTTCTAGCTTTGATCAGAGCAGAACCACCATTGCACAGGGCTTACAGCAAAGGGACGGGGAGGAGGCAGGCAGAAAGCTGTCCGTGATCTCCTAGTACAAAATAAAACCTTGTTTTTATCTCCATATATTGCATGAACTTTGCGGACTTCTGTGTTTGATTGAGTAACTTAACTTGAGTAAATTCCTGTGATCTAAACTTAGCAACCTCTCCATAACAGAGCCAGAAGGAAGAGGCTCTCCAAGAAGCTTTCAAATCTGTATCAGTTATTTCATGAATGCCAGCAACAAGGCTGTCATAATATTACATTCGATATCGCTAAGCTCAGTAATTAATTTTTGCATTAAACTTTTGGGTCTTGATTTGTCTTTAATGTTCCATTTGCCCCTAAGCTGCTGTATTGCATTGCTTACTGAAAGCAAGTGCTTCTCCTACTGCTAAGAAAAATAAAGGTATATCCTCATTAAACAAGTGTGCATAGCCTCTGCACACATGTGCATGCACACACCTTGAGAACAGTGTTTCATTAGTCCCAGCTGGGAGGGCAGATTAAAGAAAAGTAACAGCAACGGTACCTACCACCTGACTTATCTATAACAGTTTGCAATGTTTTATCTCCTTTCCCACAGCACGTATCAATACACTATACTCGTTTTTTCTGAAGTGCTTGGCAGAACACATTCCTGACTCACAATGGTTTCTGTTCACTGCACTGACCAGAGGCAACTCATACCTAATAAACTGCCATAAAATACACATCCACACACCACTTTGGATCAATGATTTCTCTGTTAAAGGATGTTACTGTGTAATACAGCTTTAAGTTTTCAACTTTGTCATATTTTCTAAACTCTGATCTCTTCAATTTACTTTCAGTTATGTGACATTCCCCTTTAGTGGAGTGAAAGCATGCATTAGCTAAACAATGTGGTTTGGATTTAGTGTTCCCATGCATCATCATGAAAATGTTTGTCTCAGCAATAGTGTCATTATTGTTACTGGGAACAGCTGCTCTACCATGTCTTTCGATCGTGGAAAACAGCGCGTCTCCCTTCTCAGACCAGTTTACAAGCTGGGAAATTAAAGCAAGGCTAGCAAGCAGGAGGGTTACAAGGACACAGCGTTCTCTACCTGCCTTCCTCCTACCACAAAGGAAGCAGAAAGCGCAGTGCTGCAAGAACAGCAACAAAATAAATGATGTACACAGAAATGTAGTTTGGCTCCCTCCTCTGGTAGCTCTTCTTCCTCTGGCCTGGGGACTAGCATGAGCCCTCAGGTGCAGCTCTCAGGCAGCTAAGCTCCATTAGCGGTGGCATCCTTCGAGCAAGAAACAATTAGAGCAGGGAGTTTGCTGTTCATCAAGTTGTTTAATATCTCCCCCGAGTTTCAGAAGTGGGAAGCTGTAATTCTATGCACTCTTGCCCACACTCCCAGCTTCGCTGAAGCAAGTTTCCGTACCCAGCTCTGTGGCAGCGACGCCATCCCACTGGACTCGCTGTACTCCAAGGGCTTCAAGCCGCTCAGCTCCTGCCAGCTGCACATCTCCCAGGAAATCTCACCGCAGCCACAGCTTCCCACTTCATCACACAGAGGCTCAGGCTCTAGCTCACCTTCCTGAGCAAGGCCTTCCTGAACAAGGTCATTAGGCTGTCACTTCAGATGCCAGGAGGGTTGGAAGTGATGATCTTTAAGGTCCCTTCCAACCCAAGCCACTCTATGCTTCTACAATAAGATGGATTTTCAAGTAAAATCTCTTCTGCAGCATATTAGACCTTTTTAAAATGTCCTCAAATGGAAAACCATGTTTTCAGGAACTAGTAATAACTAGGCATTTCTGAACATCCACTATTTTTTGATTTTTCAACTACACCACGGCTTTTGAATATTTCTCCTCTTATTTAGAGCACTAAGTTCTGCTTTTTCTTTAGGTTTCCAACTATGTTCTGAAAATGGGAATTGGGCACTTTGAGCATCTCACTTGTACACTCCCATAAAGCATACAAAATTTGCAATAAAGTAGTACAAATATAATGACCATGTAAACTACAAGGACATTTGACATCTTTACCAACAATATTTTTATTGTAATTTCTTTTGGGACCCAAAATAATAATTTCCATCAACCACAAATGCTGAAGTTTCAGCAGACTTGATGGGTGGGAAGAGACGGGGTTTCCTAGGTGAAAAAAACACACAAAAATGCAGGCATGATGCCAGAAATGTCACATCCTGTACAGAAGTAGCAGAAAACCAAGTTTTACTCATTTCTGCTTACATATATTTTTTCTGTACAGTCTGCTTATGGTCAAAGATATTGTGGTTTCTGCATAATTACTTTCTCCCAATCAAACTAAATTGAGCAAAAAAAATTTCCTTCAGCTAAAAGATAGACAAACAAAATGCAGAGTAATAGCTAACAGCTGTGTAGGTAAGAGTGCAAAGGCAAAAACGAGGAATCCTTGAGCCTCACAATAGGAGAGCCGTGCATGGTACAGGTCTGAGAGAGTCAAGGCATGAACAAAATGGCTTATTTGTTATAGTAAAATTCCCTAATGGGCTACTCAGTGGTATTCATCAGCCCAGTAGTCTCTCCAGGAAAACTGTATCAAAGTGGTGTGCAAGGTAGAAATTAAGATAGCCAGGCAGCACTCCAGCTTCTGCCTCTGCACCGCTGCTCCTTAAAGGAAATGAAGTGGACCGAGCCTGGCCTAACAAGCGACCAGCATCCACCTGCTTTTCTTCAGTGAATGCCGGGAGTGTTTAACTGCAGTACGGAAACCCCAAACCTTCCATTTCCCTGGAAAAAGTGAATTAAAGGCAAGGACATCCACTGACACCAGAACCACCTTCAGGAGCAACGTGGCATTTATCAGTCACAGACATACAGGGAACCTAAGTGCATTAAGGGATAAACAGAATCTCAGAAAAACATCTAGGTAGAGAGCATGTTATTGTCCATTTTGGTGGAAGAAATCAGAAAGGATGTGAGTGTCACACAGGCATGTAGAGGGAAGTGATCATGCATGGGGGATTGCACAGATTGGCAGCAAAGATGTTCCTGATGACCATGAAAGACCACCACCCTCCATGTTATATCCCACCCATGTCCACGGGCAAGGAAAAGAAATGAGTTACCTACAGCTTTCCTCCACAAACCCTCCATGTCTTCTGTTTTTACTACAGTTTACATTTTAAAGTAATCTCTGGCAAAGGAAGATGGATCAACAAAACATAAGTGGTGATGTGTCTAATCTCTTCATCATGTCACAGAACCACTTCATTGCCCTACAGCAGCCCTACGCTAGTACATTGTAACACGTGTGGAAGCAAAAAAAAATAGTTCTTTTTTCAGTTCTGGTCTCACAGAAATTAGGCAGAAACACAACTCTATCTTTTCCTTCTGGAACAGGATCTGCAGCCACAGACTACAGCAGCCAAGACAAGAGACAGTGGACCCCCCAAGCAACTCCTCAGTATGTATTTACAGCCTCACTCAATGTCTCTGGCCGAAGCCTCCAGGGAAGGCAGGCAGCGGTCCTGTCCTCAGGCCTCTCTGAAGAATGGGTTCCACCTGGGGCACAGTTGTCTTCCTAGCCAGAAGGGCCTGCAACGTAGGCCATGACATTCACAGCTCTCAGCAGACTCTGGGCAAGCACATTCATAACAGCCCAGCTCCCTTTCTGCAGATGCTGGGGGGTAGATGGGGCAGGCATTTCAGCTGCAGTGCAAAAGAATAGCCTGTTGTATTCTCATGTGCAAGAATCTTCATTGTTGGGGAGAAATGAAGGCGGGGAGGCAGTCCCTGAGCACTCTGCATTGCACACAACAGGTCGAGCATCCCTATCAGTGCTGTGCATCTAGCTCACCAGCCACATGTTCCTCAAACACAATTCTGCAAGGGTTTCCCAGGCATGCATACAGCACTGCCTATGGCAAAGTGTCAAGAGTGTTACTCTGAGGAGATCTTTGTTTTGGAAACTGGCTTCTCAGCTACAGCTTGCTTCCTCTTTAACAATTTTAAAGCCAAGGAGTTTTCTTTAGTAGTTGTTTTCATTTTTAGTCTCTACTGCTTACTCGACTAGGGAAGATAACAGCTTCAGATTTAGGTCACCCAAGTAAAAATGTGTTTGGTGATCTCATCTTGATACCCAGTAGGTAACTATCCAGATCACAAAGATTAGGTGAAAAATCTGGCCCCACTAAGCAGGACTGGAAGATTATTTTTTTTGTCTGTTTGTTTGTTTTTTAATAAAATTGGAGTATCTGTGTGTTTACTCAGGCCAGCACTGAGGTGCATTTGTAGGTCCATGCAAGTCCCAGCCAACACTTCTTGGCCACAGTCCTGGCATTTGTTAAGAACTGACATTGACCTTTTCTTTTCAAAGGGTGAAAATCGTACATATGTATTACAAAAATAACAACACTCTGTCCTTGTACAGAAATTCTCACCACTGCAGTTTCCAAGTGTGGGCAAATACTGAAAAACTTTTGCATTCAGTCAAATTTTCAGTGTTATTTCCATGCACATTTAACGAGAAGAAGTACAGAAACACACATAAATGAGAAACAGTAAGAAAAAAATAAGAGTTGCTGCTGCCTTCAAGCAAGCTTAGCAGATAAGATGCTTCTTTTCTTTCTTTAGCTCTTTGCCCCCATTTTTGCAATGTAATACCAACATTTTTGTGCCATATTTAAAAAAATAAAAAAATTTAAAAAAAGAATCAATAATAATGCCTAAGGCAATTCTCAAGAAACATCATGGCAATTATTATTGCATCTTCCCTCATCCACCTTTTCAAAACATGACAGGCAAGCTACATTTTCTCCACTTAAACGCTGTTGATGTACAAGATGGAAAAACAAATGATCCTTTTTCTGCCTATGGCTATGTCACCTCCACATGGAATTGCATTAGATCCTCCACAGTAAGAGGCTGAAGAGCACCTTTTTCCTTTGTGGAGTTCACAGCATTTCTCATCTTCATCTTAACAGTTACGTGCCACAAGAGCTGTAATTTTATGACTAAGATGGAAAACCAGAGCCTAACTACTTATGGTTATGAATACGATAATTCCATGATGCATCACATTTTTGGAGGCTTGTTTCAGAGGGTGGCTGCAGAGCATTCCTTTCCTAGTGTTGGTGAGGACCCATAGCAGAAGAGCAAAGCCGCGTGCGGTCACTGCTGGGAACAAGGTATCCAGAGATCATCTCAGAAATTCTCAGGCAGCTGGGCATGCGGTGGGGCAAGGAAGGGTGTTGATAGAGCATGCCAGAATGCAATACTTGCTCCCAGACAACCTCTCTGTATGGGTTTCACTGCCGTGGGCAGCAAATAATGGACTGGATCAAAAAAAAAAAAAAAAATGCTTCTGCTTTGCCAACCATTTAAAGCAATATCTGTTTTACTCAAAACAGTCTAACAACAACTCATTTATGCTGACAATGGCAGGAGAAAAGCTTTTTCATTCATCCTTTTTAAGGCTCTAGCAGAATGTATTCATAAAAGAGCTCTAGCAATTAAGCAAGCCACAAGCCTACCAGATTTGTCAAGTAGCATCAGGTTGTCTCTAAAGGTGCCTCTCTTTGGGATGTCCTCATGATCATCCCTCTGACCTCCCTTTCTGCTTGGTTCCACACAACATCGCTCTGTGCTGCAAAGCACAACTGTATTTGTGTAAACTCAGCATACTTCTCAGCAGCCTGGGACTCTCCCTGCCAGGTAATTTGATGAATTAATGAGGAAATGATGAGACTATAAATTTAATTTAAAAGGAGCTTTGGCTGGGTCAGTTGTTAGCATTTTCTAGTTTTATTTTTGAGGACAGATGAGAACTAAACAAGTACACTAGTATATGGTATATCTTCCACACTGGTGCACGCTGTGGACTATCACTCAGAAATTTAGGTTTTAGTGCCTTAGCACATTTCTTATTAGCGATATTTATGACAAGGGAGCAAGTATATATACCACATACAAGTATATGATCTCGCACTTACGGATGTCATTACTCCTTCAGGCCACTGCAAACCAATCTCCACTGTACAATTCTCTCATTACAAGCAGATAATTCTCTAAAAGGTTCACACAAAGTGTTTTATTTGACAGTGAAGCGAGTTAACAATTTTTTTAAAAATACTGATTCCCTTTCCATCTTCATGTCCAAAACTGCAGCTAACCATAGAGCAATAGATGAGGTAGTGTGATCCAGCTGCCAGTATTTCATCCTTGAAAAGCTGTTACAAAGCAGGCAAGGAGACAAGCCCTAACTAAATTTCCAATGATGATACATGGATAACGTTTTTCCCCATCCAGATCAATAGAAGAAAATACATTTATCCTGGACTGATCACAGATAGCTACAAACTGCCACCCAGTTAAGAGGTTAAACTAGAAGGGGATAAAAAAAAATCTACAAGGAAACATATAAGAGCATATGGTCATTCAAGACAAAGGACAACATGTCTGTATTAAGGTTATTGGAAGCTACGTTCATAGAGCTTTGCTTCGTGAAATCCTGTGCAATAGCAGTTGCATATGCACCTTTTCCTTTCCTATAGGATACTCAAGGTGGGAATTAAGTCACTGCTTCTCCCACTCATGACCCACCACCACTCAAAGAACAGTCTTAAGGTACCTTCCTGAAAGGATGGAGTCACTCTTGATCTCACATGAAATACAGTACCAGAAATATTTCATTTATCAGGATGTTTTATATGCCTTTTGAGAGCCCCTAGTATGCAAGGATTCTTTTAGCCTAATTCTCGTTTACACTGCATGTTTCTTCCAGTGACTTTGTTGCTTATCTCATCTGTGATATGATTTACATTAATGCATTTCCTTTAAAAGCATACACTAATAAAATGAAAAAATGTGATGGGGGAACAGGCCAATTCTGAACTGGTGTGGGATCATTTCATGAGTAACTAGATTCAAATCCCTTTACTGTCTCTGTGAACCTTTAAGGTTATGAATGGAAATTTAACCTTTTTCTACAATTCACACAAGATCATTTCATTGACGGTCTTCAATAAACCTTTGATAATAAAGACTGGCGTGTTCCTCAATCTCTCCAAGGTCCTTTCTTAAAAGAACACCTGCTGTTCATGCTAAAGTAGGAAGAAGCTTCATAACCATCCCATATGGTCTTCAAAAATGCTTTAAGAAAAAAACATCGGAAAAATGGCCATAAATATCACATAATTTGATAGCGTTTTTACCTTTTAATGGTTCCCTGAAACACCTCTGCGTGGTCTGGCTTGGGCCTGCAAACCACTGGGAATCCACCGTGGCTTGTACTTGCAAGAAGCTGGGCCAAGGAAGCAATGTTTTCCTTTAGGTGAAGGACTCTGACGTGAGGCTCCATGACATCCCTGGCAGAGAACAATTCCAGGTTCAACCTGAAAGACATAAAACAGACAGACAAAGTATTATTTAGTAAACAGGAAATAAGGCATACTGTGCCACGTTAACATTTGACGAGTTTATAATACTTCAGTAAATTACTTCAAGATGGAAATCAATCTGCTTTATTTGTAAATGTAAAAAAAAAAAAAAAAAGGTAATTATACAGTAAAACTGCTTATCAAGCATAGCCTTTCTTTGTGTGAGAGATGATAAATTCTACCATATGTATGACATAGTCATCCTAGTCAAGGTATCACAAGAGCCATTTGTCAATTTGCACGACTTTTCTCATTAAAAAGAAAAAAATTAAAAAAAATATTAAAAAAAAAGATTTTTAATCTGAACTGAAATCCTCTGGAATTCTGACTGATATCAAATAGTTTAATGTTAAACACTTTAGAGAAATTCAGGCTCACGATCTTTATTGCAATTTTTTCTTTCATCAGTAACGTCTAGGAAGATAGCCCCTTAAGGGTTTCTTACAAGTTGTATACGTTTTTTTTCCAGTATTTTCTAACACTTTTTAGGTTCTAGGTGAAGTTTCAGGAAACATGAACATACATTAATAGAAAGACATGTATACCTGCTACTGCTGACAGTAGAGTGAAATGGAAAATAAATATACTTTCTGCAAGATTCAGCAGTGATTTCTACAGAATAACCATAGGCCTATAGATTCTGACAACAGAAGTTAGTGAACTTCTCTTGTTTTAAACTTGTTTCATATTTACTATTTTCAAAAAATACATTAATTATTCTGATTATCATCTGGACACATCATAAGACAGAATCTCCTGTTCAGACACAGGCTGACACAAACCACAGTCAGAGACAACTGGAGCATAAATTTGCCCACATCCTGTTTTACCAATGTTACCTTTCATCCCTGTGGTAAAAGCAACTATTTCCATATGCTGTTAATTATTGTCCTCCCTCCTGAGAGACACAAGGTTATTTTTTCAAGGCAGTTACTCTGATGTTTTGTGATGTGACCACCTGTCTAAGAATAACTGAACTGAGAAGACAATGCACTTCATACATGGCACACACACAGCTGTTAAAGAAGTTTCTTCTTCTCCTAAACTGAGATGGATTTAAATGAATCCTGAAAAAGAACAGTCTTATGTGCATCAAATCACGCCATGCCCATCCCCAGTTATGTGAAACAGACTGCAGGCAAGGAAAATTTGGAACACCATCTTATTGCAGATCCACATTTCAAGAGACCAGAACACCATCTTATAGAAAAATGAAACTCTCTGAAAAACATTTTGTTTCTGAATTAAAATGAGCAGTAGTTTACCTTGCAAATCGTGATGGCTGAGTGTAGAATTTAGTATCAAACAGTTAAAATACCAAAAAGTCCCAAAGTGATGTGTTTTTTTTTGTTTGGTTGGTTGTTTTTGTTTGTTTGGTTGGTTGGTTGTTGTTGTTGGTGGTGGTGGTGGTGTTTTTTGTGTTTTTTTTTTTAGAACACTACCAGGGAATTTTTATTTTTCCTAAAAGAGTAGACTACTGTTTGTCCTCCTCTTTTCTTCCATCTCTATAGGTCTATATTTTGCTGTCTTAAACTTTTTCTATATTCAACATGCACTGCATTGCTACTAAAAATACTATTCCTAGCATAGTAGATATGATGTAAAAACATGATGAATTATAACTGCTTCCTGAATTACATGAAGTATGCGCAACCCCTGAATGATTTCTAAATAAGAGCAATGTGAATAATGCTACATTACAACAGATTCTACAGCATATTTACTAGCAGCATGCAAGTTTTCCATCTTCACAACTTCATGGTTTTCCGCTATTGCATGGAAAACAAATGTTCCAAATTATAGCAGAAGTCCATGAAACATCCTTAGGTTTTCTCAAATCAGTCATTTGTATAAAAGCAAGGCATAGCTTGTTATACGGTTCTGTGATCTTGGCCTTGTCTGGTATTATAAAGTGTCCATATTGCCTACAGGAACTATAGACCTTGCATTATCATAGGCCAGCTTTTTCAGATGTAAGAACAACATACTAGGTATTAGAGCTGATTCACTGCCTGTTGTCGATGGCATTTCTTTCAATTATTCTTCCATCTATTACTGTAAAGAGTAAGCTTGATTTGAGGGGAAGGGAAAGGCAAGAAAAATAGCCTTTCCTCCTTTTATAGAGGATTGTTATAAAGCCAAGGCATCTTTGTAGCAAAGAAAGCATTAACTGTTTTACCAATGGCTGCTGTCACTACTCATGTGTCCTTTCTCATCTGCTATCAGAGCACTGAACCTATTCTGCATTGGCAGACCTGAAAGTGGAGAAGTCACCATTCTCCTCATGCCAAGAGCTACAGGTCTCCAGCCTTCTGCATTGTGGAAGGCTCCATTTGCCACTCACAACCTGCTATGGGCTCTAGGTCCCTCCTTTTGTGCAGCTGGGGGTTCAAGCTGTTCTTAAATGGGTGCTCAACACACTTTTACCAGAATAACCCTTCCCAGCAGCAGCCAGGATACAGAGATGGCAGAGGAAGCTGGCAGAAGAGCCAGAAAGAGAGTACTGCTAGTACAGAGAAGCACGAAAACCATCTCAGGCACCTGCAGGTTCACATCCCCTGCAACCACACTAACTGCCCAGGCCATGCTCACAGACCCACAGATAGTAGTGCTCCCCATAGATAGATTGCTTATATATCAAATGTACACAATGCAGGCATCAGTCCTATGGGCAAGGTTCCTGCTACTGATGTGTTCCTTCTTGTGCAACTGCGAGCCTGCCCAAATATCTCCCAAGGACACTGCTTAACGGGTGAGTGTCATTGTTGTTGCAAACTTGTGTTTATGCAACAAAGCCCTCAGTTTCACAATGAAATTTCAAGCAAAGACATCTCACTTACCATTTTGAAAATGCCTTTATATGTGTAATAATAATAGGAACTTACATTTGGATTTTATCATGTAGATCTTTCTCACATATTTAGATTTTCCTCAAGGAGACAGAGCTATAGCCACACTACTGAAATAGATATACCATCAATTTTTCTTTTATAGGATATGTGAGAACATTTTCTCCCAAATTCATTACAACAGTGTAACATGTTAGAGCATTAAGGTTGTTTCACTGAGGTTATGATATCCAAGTTTCAGGTTCCTTTCAAGAGTACATTCATGACTCTGGATACAACATGGAACAAAGACACTCTGCTTTACAACAGAAATAGGACAGTCATTTGGTAAGAAGCCAATATCCCTGTCCCTGTAAACTGTCTTGAAATGATTTATGGAACTGTAGATTGGACCCCGTTGCTCTTAAATCCAATGGAAGCTTTCCCACTGAAATAAATTTTTAAGGATCTAACCATAACAGATCTAATCACAACGTGGAGGCTTCCTTGGACAACATGCAATACAAGAGAACTTTTCTGTTGCTCAAAGAGCATTTACTCTATATTTTATACAAGCTTCAAATGATTAAAAGGATTAAAAGGATTGAAAAATAATCTTAACTCAAACACACTTCAAGAACCAAGGTACATGAGAAAACTGGCAGCACTGCTTGCTTGGATTTATTCACATACTTGCCTCATCTTTTTTAGCTGTGTCTCCAGTCCTCCTCTATCTGCATTGAGAAGGATTACCCATTGACTCGTTACAGGTCATTCTGCTCAGAACAGCCCTAGATATTATTTGGACTTCTTGTAAACCACTTTTTTATTGCCCTGAATGGCTACAGCATCTTGAGTAAATTCTTCTTGGGAGCTTCTTTTGGGGTTTGCTTAACATTTGTGGTGATTTTTCAGACCATTTAAGCAGCATAGTCAGAATTTCAAACAATTGAGAAGGTGGGGTGGTTAGCATAAGGGAACATTATCAGGATGGAGGTCATTACAATTACTTGCCTGTATTGTAAATACATTGCCAAATATTAGAAAAAATCTGTTCTAGTTTCTACTGTCATTCACTTCATTTGGCCAGAAAAACTGAACAGATTTATTTCATGATTTTCACACTAGTACAAAAGCAACCGCATGTTTATGAAAATCTGCTACTGCATTATAAAAAGGGTTTATTAATGTTATCTTTCTTTTTCTCTACCATCTTTAAAGAAATCCCGTTGTGAATAAACTCACAACATTGCAGAAAGTTGCTTATGTTTAAATCCAAATTCTTTTTTTTAATAATAAAAAGATTTCTACATACAAGCCCCAATCCCACCAATTTTCTTTTCAACAAGTCACTTGGTAAAAGCCAAATACCAAAAATTCAATTCAAAGTTTACATGCCAATATTGATCTCATTATATAATAGAAGAGTATATAAGTACTGCAGAAAAGCTGATTGTGTGCTGATGATGAATTCAGTAGATTTGCAAGTGAATTCTTTGAAAAAAAAATATTCTTTCAGTATGTTCACAGAATACTCACTAACATCAATAGATGGAAACAAAAAGCTCTGTAAAATCTAGTTACACTGGAAAAGGACACCACATATTAATTTTAAAATATACTTGCTCTACTCAGTACTAAACCCTGAAATAGACACATTTAAATTGTTTTCAAGTTAAATGAATAAAAGCACAGTGTAAATTGAAGTAAGTGTGTTCGTGCTAGCAATGCATTTTAATTTAATTAGATTTATTTAAAATCAGTTTTCAGTGGAACTTTGTGCAGCAGAAAAGGCCTGTGACTCCTTGCTGTCTTTTTTTTAGTTGAACACAACTGAGGGAGAAATTCTTCTAGTTAAACCAGGAGCCAAAAGTTTGGCAGAGTTTTCAGTCTCTGTTCAGCATATCTACAAATATTTATATTGACTGTAAAATGACAAGCTTCCCAGCATCTCCTGGTCCTGGCTCACTCAATATCCTTAAATGAGGAGACATTTAGCTCTTCAGTGCAGAGGCCTTTTGATAGCACAGTGCTTATTGTGAAATGTGTTGTTTGGGTTAGCTGAATGTCTCTGTCACTTACTTCCCAGAGAGGATTTGAAAGTTATATATGTTTAGCAACTACCGTATGCTAAAGACTAATGGATTTCCACATGGTCTCATAATCTGCTGGGAAACTGTCTCTCTCTAATACTTGAAAAAATGCAGAAAAAAGAAAAAAAAAAAAAAAAAAAAGATAAGAAAGCTTTTGTGTTTTGGAAAATAAATGTGCAGGAGAAGAAAGAGGGGGATATTTTTTTTTTTAATTTTTTTTTCTGCCAAAATCTTTTTTCTCTGTTCTTCCCTTATGAAGGTTTTCCCACTACCACCATCAGTATAAAATACTACCAAGTTAGAAAAATAGCAGCTCCTACTCACTTTGCATAGACATAGGTGTTTATACAAGGCCATTAAGCTTTAAAAAATAAAAATAAAAATAAACGTAAAAAAAAAATTTGGTTGTGCATGGGACCTTGGGACAAGCAGGTAAAAGACTGTATAAGGGGATCCTCATGCTGGAACTACTCAAACAGCAGCCTCAGCACACAACAAGCTGAGCTGTAGGTAAAAACACAAAGGACATAGTTCTTGATTTAGCTTCCAGAGTGCAAGTCCAAAAACAAATTTAGAGATTGTAACTAGCCACCTAATTTAGTAAAGAGTCATGTCAGACAGTATTAGGGGGAGTACAGGCATTTAGAGATTCATAGCTACAGACAGTGCCCGCTCACTACTACCACCCAAACCTGAAGGAAACTAAACTCACTTGGTATTTGTATTCAGAACTGTGCATTTCCCCACATGATTAGTAGTAAGTGTGGAAATGTCTCGGTCCAAGCAAGCAGCTGCCTGAAAGCACCTGCTCTTACACATTTATCAACAACGCTGTGAGGCAAACAGAGGGCATTGCACCATGGCCATTGAAGAGTGACATGCTACAGACATGATCTGGTATCCTTCATACAGAAGACTGCCTTTGGCAGAAGTATGGGAGATACTAAATCAGTTCTCACCATGGGGAATCTGAACTCTTACCTGCTGTCTTGAAGATGCTCAGGGAACTGGGAGCGAACACCCTCACACTGAGGATACTCAGCAAAGCAGGACTCACACAAGCAACACATAGCTGGCTGTAAAGAGACTACACATCTGTGAATTGTTGCATTATATACTACTGGTCATTTTATACAAATTTCTCAATTTTATATAAATTTCTCAAAACTTCTATTAGTGTTCCCCCACTTCTCTTGTGTGTCTCCATCCTGATCCCTGAGGCAGGTTTTTCACTAACTAGGAGAAGCAAACAATCTATGTTCACTGACAAGCACAAAATTCTTTGAGGATTAATTTTCCCTATGCCCTTGAAATTCTCCTCAAAATCCTCCTCAGGGTAATGGCTATGCAATCCAAGCAGCTCTGCAACAGTGCATGCTGACTTGGGGGCTGCATAAACTTCATCAGCAGAAAGTGCCAGGCACAGGAATATATCTGAGATATCCCCCTCTCCAGAGAGACCTGTAAGATGCCCCTATATCTAGTCATGCAGTATTTTCTCTCTCACAGGTAGACATCTAATAGAGAAAAAGGCCAAATTTTACCTAATAACTGAACAACTGATAACATTCAATCCCTGTATACAAAGTCTATGTCACCACAGGCATCCATATTTGCATGACATCCCTTGTATCTGTAGTACTCATACACATGCAAATGTGTGTAGATGTACACAGAGAGAAGGACCAAAGATGGATTTGCTATCTTGATGTTTAATTACACTGCTTACTAGCATATTCAGAAAGGGAATGATTCAGATATTCTTGCATTTTCCAAATGATTATCTGAGCCACTAGAAATCTTTGCCATTAAAAAAAATAAATAAATAAAAATAAAATGTTAAGCTTTTGTAGACTCCATCTTCCCTGGCATTATATCCAACCAGAAGCAAAGAAAGTCATTTCTCAAAACTACACCAGTGTAAGCAATTTAAATCCAAATAAACATTTCAAACAAACTTCCATAGGAATAAGCCGGGAGAAACAAGTAAATTGTGTGCTAAAATAAATACCTCGTGATCTTGCTTATAACTGAAAAAAAAGGGAATTGCACGTTCTCTGGATAGATCACCGCAGAGCAATTTCCAAGGAAAATTCACAAAATACTAAGCTGGCTCTTGCAGTTCAAATGCAATGACATGATGAGTTTCTTGCAAACATATGCCAAAAAAACTAATACAAACTGGAAAGAAGAGAGGAAAGCTCCTATGAGACCATTTTTATAAAAGTTTCATTCAGGGCCTCCACCCTCATGTACTGTACCAGCCACCTTAGCTTTTCCACTCTGCCTGGTCCAAGAAAGTACTGACTAGTATATTAGAAATGCTGGCTTAAAAATGTTTGGGAATGGACAGTGAAAACAATAAATGTTTTAATAATCAGACACATTATCAGATGACCTTTTAGTCAAAAAAAGGTATAGAGATTTAGGTCTAACAGACTACAGAATAAGTGAACTAAAGCAATACAGATGGAAAAATACATGAGAAGATACATCTCTGATTGCTCAGTACCTCTAAGAATCAGACACTTTGTAATGAGTAAGGGTGGTCAGGTTATTAAAACATACCAGTGGTATCTGGAGATACAGATTTTACCCTAATCCCAGTTCTGAAAATAGAAGGTTTTGACACTTACAGCCAGGGTTTTGAGCAAAGGCACTTCTTCCATTTGTTCATGCATTGGGAAAGTAAGGCATTTAACCACTCAAATTTCAACATTCCAGTTTCCAAAAATACTAGCCCATTTCTTATGCCATAAGCATATTGGGAACCATAGTAAACTGTGGCCAGTCACTAGCAGCGTTCCCCAGAGTTGAATTCTAGGGCCAGTTCTGTTTATTATTTTTATCAATGATCTGAATGCAGGAGTTGAATGCATCCTTAGCAAGCTTGCTGATGATACTAAACTGGGAGGTGCTGTTGACTCTCTCTACATGGATGAGAGGCCTTGCAGAGTGATCTAGATACCTTGGAGAATTGGACAGTCATCGATGTATGAATTTCCACAAGGGAAAATGCCGGGTTCTGCACCTGGGACAGAGCAATGCCAGACACAGGTACAGGCTGGGAGTCAAGTAGCTGGGGAGCAGTTCAGTAGAAAGGATCGTGGGGGAGCTGCTGGCTGCAGGCTCAGCATGAACCAGCAGTGTGCCCTGGTAGACAAGAGGGCAAACTGCATTTTGGGGTGTATTAAAGACAGCATGGCCAGATGGTCAAAAGAGGAATTTCTCCCACGGTATTTAGTACTGGTTTGGCTTTGCCTTGAATATTTTGTGCAGCTCTGGGCTCCACAATATAAAAAGGTTGATAAGGTCCTTGAAAGTGTCCAGAGGAGGGCAACAAAGGTGGTAAAGGAACTGGAAGACCTGTCCTGTGAGGAGAGGCTGAGGATACCTGGGATGTGTAGTCTGGAGGAAAGAAGGCTGAGAGGTGACCCCACTGCTCCCTGAAGTTTCCTGAGGAGGGGAGGCAGAGGGATAAGCTGGCCTCTGCTCCATGGTAACTGGTGTTAGTGTGTGTGGGAATGGCACAGAGCTGTGCCAGGGGGTTTCAGGCTGCACATTAGGAAAAATGTCCTTATTGTGAGGGTGGTCAAACGCTGGAACAGGCTTCCTAGAGAGGTAGTTGGTGCCCCATGCCTGTCAGTGTTCAGGGGACATTTGGACAATGCCCTCAATAGCTTAGAATCATAGGATCTTTTATGTTGGAAAATACTTTTAAGATCGCTAAGTCAAACCATCCACCTATAGGTCCACCACTAAACCATGTTTTGTTTAGCCCTGAAGTGGTCAAGCAGTTGGCCTAGATGACCCTTTGATGTCTCTTTCAACTGAATTATTCCATTCCTTTTTTTTTTCTTCTTAAAAATACTGTAAGCTACAACTTTCCACATACACTACATATACATTATTTTGTAAATATTTCTTTAAATAACCCCCCTGCTTTCCAGGTACCTTTCACATGCAGGATCTGTGGTGTGTTTTTTTTTTTCCTATATTGTGACTTTATGGCAAGGACCCACCTCTACAAATGGAGAATATGCTTGTACTTGCATCCCAGTTAAAAATAAAATTACCAAAGTTGGTATTACTTATGTGCTCTTCCAGAAAATGAGTGGTGATCTCTCTGCACCTGGCACCGTACCTACAACACAACATGGTCAACATATATAGCAAAAGTTCTGGGAAAGGATTTAGTGTGTCTGACTTGCTTTCCTTCTCTCCTTCCTTATTCCAAGCACTAGGCAGGACTCAGCTTCTTTGGGCTCTTTCCATGTGCTGTCACTTTCATCTCCCATTCACCTACTGTCACAAACCCACTTACTGAATGGCAGCAGCTAATAAAACTGTGTTCATGGCTTTATGACTTTTCATAAAACTACTCCATTTTGTGCCCTCTTTCGCCTTAGTTTTGCTGTGTCTCTGTGTACAGTCAATGTATTGAAAAACAAGCCTCCCTTGTGATCGTGTGAAATGGCATTTAGCAGCTTCGCAAAACTGATATTATTTCTAAAAAGGGTATTTCATTTCTCAAGCATGCTGAAATTCATTAAAGTATTTTGTGCCATCTGTTTCCTCATTGCAAATAAATAATTCTTTCCATCATGACAACCACTATGACAAGCTCCTAATATTTATGAGGATATAGCAACACTCACAGGAACAGAAAAAGTGACATATGCATGAACAGCAAAGAGAATTAATTTCAGCTTAAGGTGAACTCGGAAGCAGTCGCCAGAGCAATAATAAAGATGATATCCTTACACGTAACTCAAGAATATCAAAATACAGCTCTTACATAAATGGATGTCTGTGTTCCCATATCCAGCAAAGGCTCCCCAGGGACTTCAGTGAGCTTTGAGTCAGCCCCACCATTTCTTGAATGAATTCAAAGAGTTGTTCAATGACATCTTCATGAGATCGGCTGCTCTGCCGGCACAGCTGGATTTCCGGCAAGGTTGGCTGGTTTTAAGTGGAAACTGTCAGTATCTGCCAAATGGTGGCCAGACACCAGAGGAGACTCAGCCAATTAGTGGAATACCCCATCCAGTGGCTGGAGATGGTTTGTGCCTGTGCCTGTGTGCATGCTCCACCTGTGTGCAGCCACATCTGAAGGCTGCTGTGGTACCCATACAGGCAGCCTGTCCTCCCAGGTGAGTTAGAAGGGAGTCTCCTTCGAGCTGGGCCAGCAGAAGCCATGTTCAGTTTCACACAGCTGAAAGTCCCTGCATGCATATTTTACATACAGACCTGTAGGAGTTGGAGCAGCTTGTTCGCTGCCAGCCAGCTAGCTCTGAAACACAGGTTATTAGTTCCAGATGCTGCTTGAGTGCGTTTCCTCCTGTGGAAAGTGTGCAGAAGTCACTTCTTTCAGTTTCACAGGACTCCCCAGCAATGGAAAATGCATCAAGAGTCAGTGTGGATTTGTCATCCCGCCCTCAGCATTGAGCAGGCTGCAGTGTCAGCTAAGAGATCTGTGGAAAGATTTCTCCATGATCCAAAGGGACCTGTCACTAATGACACCTTGACATACAAGGGCTGTCTCCTGATGGACCTTACAGCAAGAACCACAATCTCATGTTAAGGTCCTGTCCATTGACATAGCATGCCCAATACTTGCAGCAGGATTACCAACCCCTTGGTGGTCCCATTCACGCCCTAATGAGGACCTTGCTTTAGATAGGTGAGAGAAGTGCCTTGTGACAGAAACCAAAGGAATGGGACAACTGCTTCAAAACTCACCATATGTGATCTGTGTCTATGTGCATCCAAACTTTGTCCTCAGGATTTTGCCCAACTTCACCAAACCAGTCTTTCAAACTTCTTATAAGTTTGTTTCCCTTAAAAATCTCACTATGGAGTACAACATTCACTAGTAAATACAAAATGTTTTCTTCCTAGTGCACAGTGATTGTGATCAGTATACAACCTTGGTAGAACACTTACCTTTTGCATATTCTGGAAAGGGAGGAAAACCAGCTTAAATTTCTCCTGACAAAAATGAAAGAAAATGAAGGGATGGAGAAGCTGACCCTTCAGTTTTCAGACATATCAGAAAACACCATTTCCCAGAGCCTGAAAATATTCCAGTGTAAAACATTTTAGGCTCACGGAAAGGTAATTGTGCAAATATACAGGCCATGTATAAACATTAAAGTATTTACAAGCTTCTCCAAGGATTTCAGTCAGACAGCTTGTTGGCTTGTCTTAACTATTCTTGTCATTATTTTCCTGTATTCATGCTTCCATTGTATATACTCCATTCAGAGGACTGCAGTGCCTACCAACACCCTTGTAAATTGCAGGAGGTCATCAGCAAGCTATTAGCCAGCCCCCAGCCCTTCCTGCCAAAGGAGAGTGCTGCTGGCCATGTCTCCACAAGCTCTCCTCTCAGCCAGCTTCACACTTACTCCACATCACTGCCCCATGTAAGCCCGCAACTCCTAACCTTGAGAGCACAGCACCAGGTACAGCTCTCATCCTGGACTTTTTAGGAAAGGGAATGGCTAAGGGTGGGAAAGGTTTATTTTAGGTTGGAGGAACGCTTGTATCTGCTGGTATTTACTGTTGCATGGGAAGAGTTTTGTGGGGTTTTTTTTTGTTGTTGTTGTTTTTTTTCCAGACTCCATTCTAAAAATAAACAGTAAGGCAAACAGAATATTGGGCATCTTTATATGGTTTTAACAATCTAAATAAATAAAGTCATTTTGATTCACACCATGCCTTTAGATAGTAGTTTCATTAAATAGTCAAAATTAGAGCAGGTTGAAAATCATCTTTTAGGGTTCACAAGGCCTTTCATTTAAGAACTGACAACACTTTACTAACACAGCAATGCTGAAAGCTACATGAGGTATCTAGGCACCATCTCTTTTTTAACTGAGAAAACTGAGAAATAAATTGTTTTGATCAAAGCAATATGAGGAAATGAGGCAGACTCTACAACAGAACTGCAAGTTCCCTTTGGTCTCCTGCTTTTGTCCGTATAGCCTTCTTTTCTGACTCATCTGAATCTATATCAATATTAGTACTCTATTTAGATATGGCTTTTTCCTAAGAGACATTATTCATATTTGGACACTGAACTCACTTGATATTAAGTGTGAAATGCGGGGTGAAATTTAACATTAAAAAATTCTGAGAAAACAGTGTCTCTGGTCTCTGAAGACACTGCCCTAATGGACTGAAATGACCCATTATGTCATTTTTGTAGATCACTCACTGCCACTAAGATCTGGTTTTCCCCTAAATCCTGTAAAGGAAGACAATCAGATCTCCAGAAAACTACAGGCTAAAGGGTGTTTTCCATCACCACCTGTCAGAGAGCAAAAAGTACATCAATAAGGTAAGTATCCAGGTTAATACATAGCTGCAACTCTGCCCACCTCTAAGTTTACCTCTCATTCATGTTCACATTAAGACATTGTTCTTCACATAAATTCATGTGCACCAGATTCACATGCACTGTTTTTTTTAGGAATAGCTTGGGATAATTTGGAGCCCATCACAGTCTGATGGCCAGAGCCCAGTGAAACAAGCTAATATTAACTTCTTTGCAGATTAACAGGACTATGAAGGCAGAGAGGCTGAACTTTTGCATGGAGATCTGTGGGATCTGGTGCAGGGCAAAAAGGCACAATAAGTCCTTTCACCATCCCACATGAGAACACCAAACCCTTGTTGAAAAGAAGGTGAGGCCATGCTGCTCTTCTTCATAAAGCACGTGAAGCTACATCTGGCCCTGCCATAGGATTTCTGTCAGAAGGCCAGTACTGCCTTGTCATGGCTTTGCACAGTTGCTTCCCAAGTAATGGAATCATACTAAACTCAAAGCCCAGCATGGGAGAATAGACAAAAAAAAGAGATGAAAAAAATGGTTCCTTGCCATGTTTGCTTAAGCCTGACAGCGAGGCAACTTAAAGCCCACATATAATTTTAATAAATCTCACCCACATTTCAACACCTTCCCTCCATCATTTCTGCAGCAGCCAGGGTTCTCCCCAGACAAAGTGTGGCCTTGTTACAGCGGCTCCCTTTTCCTTTGTGCAGCCAGAACAGGATCCAGCTTCCACCACAAGCACTCTACAAAAGATGGGCTGGGTGCCCTCTGATGCGAAGACGTTGCCAAGTCCACCCCCTAATGATGCCTCTCAGGATGAAAGTGCTAAGCAGCCATGAGACACGCTGACTTTTCAAAGAGGCGAGATGGGATGCACCACGTGCATCCTGGTAAATTGGCCCTGAATGAACACTTTTGTCAGCAAGATGAGCAAGGAAACTCTTAGTGTAGTAGTTGCTAGCCTAGGCCCAAACCACAAACATACCCCCTGAGTCTGGTGATTTTCAAAATCCAAAGCCTCATCTAAAAAGTTCACTAATTACCCCAATTTTTATAACAGGCCAAACCAGGACCTTGGATCCCAAATAACCCTCCAACTTGGGTTGGCTCAAAATCTGGATCCAACGTCTGCAGTGTGGGCTAAGGGAAAACCAGCAAGGAGAAAGGAAAAAAAAATCACCCTTGTTCCGTGGATCTTTAATATAGGGCCACCTCTGATACACTTTAAAAAAATATATAATGAGACCACTATAATATATATTCCAGCTAAAATTCTTGGCTCCTAAAAACAGCTTTATATGGTATGCAATACAGAAACACCCAGGAGACGCTATAAGAACTTTGACAAGGCTAATATTAAGCTAGAACAAAACAGAACTACTGGCACCAGCTCCACTCAGCTCTTAAGTAAACTTGTCCCATTAAAATGTAGCCTCTAAGATATTTTCTCTCTGAAGTGTATAGTAGCTTATAAAAAGCAGGAAGAGTTGGCAAGACGTAGATGTGTTCAAGTACTCCTTACCCTCATTAAAGAACATTCCCTGGCAGCCAGCAGCTCCGAGTGTTCCAGTGAACCAGATTTTATAAGAGGGGTGTTTACGGTGGTGTGAGACATAGCTAGAAATCATGGTGCACTATAGCAGCCATGTACTAGACACAGCTGTGGTTGGAGCCTTATCAGCCAGGGCATGGAATATAACAGATCAATGAAGTATTAAGAAAACAAACCTCAAGCCTGTCTGCTCTGTAGGAAGAAAGGCATCCAGAGATGCCAGTGCCTAAGGAGGAGTTAGGTAGTGGAAAACCACAGAAGATCAAGCTCTTGCTTCCACCAGTCTCACTTATAACACTGTTTACAGAGTTGTCTTCAAAGTAAGCAAGTACATAATTTAGCTTCTTAATATACCCACTTATTTCCACAGGAGTTAGGAGTTAAATTATTTTGTGGATCTGGGCCTTGACGTCCCTTGATCAATTAAAAGCTGTTTTTCCCTTCTCATTTAAGTGCCCAAGAAATCTTGTGCCTGGAGATGTTATCCAGCCCAGGAAGAGGAATGAACTACTGATCTAATACAGATCTTTTCATCCTTAACACCTATCAAGAAATAGAAAAGAGAAGATCCGTACTTTCTCTCATACAGTAAGAGTGCGGGGTGCCTAAAAATATATGTTCTCTTGAATTTCACATTTTTCCTCCCTGATACCAACTAGACATTGTTTCCAAAGGCTTTTCACTTTCAGTCGAAGAAGCATCCCAATTTATGTGGCATTTATATGTTTCTTAAGCAAGCTGTTAGTTATCCAAGCCTTTCATTCTGCATACACAAATACAATTTATCACCTGTTTATAAATACATGTTAGCTACCAGTTCCAACACAGCTGATCTCATTCCCTGTTATGATTTGGGGAATCCAGAAGTGCACAATTTATACATTTTGTGTTCTCACAGAATAGTTAATCGAGGAATGGTGATGCAGAACCTGCCCCATGTGTAACTGTGTCACCTCTGCTTTGCCAGAGCAGGAATACTGTGATTGCAAACTCTCTGCCAAGTTGTTACTGCCAGAGAAAGAAGACAATCTGTGCAAAATGATATCTGAATGATATGTGAAGAATAAAAATACCTTCAAAGTGCAGCAAATACATGGAACTTGAAAACAGCAGAGCCTGAGATAGTCAGGGTAGTCGCCCTGCAATAGAAGTCTAGGGAATAAGATAGGCAAGCTTCCACAGCGTCTTGTTAGCTGCAGGACCAGTCAGAGGAAAAAAAAAAAAAAAAAAAAAAAAAGAGAAAACAAATGAGAAAATTTGATCTGCATGGAAAAATCATGAAAAGAAAAGGCATGGCCTGCCACCTTTCTGTAGAACTTTGAGTCAAGTTTCAGGGATGCTCAGAAGTAATGTGGAAACAGAGGCATGCAAACATGTAAACCAGCTTTTTTTTTTTTTTTTTTTTTTTTTGACAGTCATCTTAATCTGAGTATTTTTATAGCTAGGTTATAACAGGAGCTTGCTTTTAGAATGCTTACAAAGACTGTGTGCAAAATATCATAATTTGTTTAAATTATGACATGACATCAAGAGATGCATTATTAATCCAGAATTGCCTTGAGTCAGTATTTAAGATTTGGGGATGCCTAAACTATAAAACAGATCAAAGGATTGGTCCAAATTCTGGAGGTCTGAAGTGACTGAATGGTAAAACTCCATTTCTTTGAGGAGATAATAAGGTAACAGAGCATCCAAGAAGTGTGCCAGAGAGACCAAGCAATGGGTCGATGCCATAGCCTATCCAGACAGTTTAAGAAGATTTAGATTAAAAATAGCAGTCTGGAAGGTGACCATCTATAAAGCTTTACCAAGTTGTGATACTATTTTTTTGTTGTTATTTTAGAGTATCAGTATATTCTGTGACCACATCAGCCAGGAACTTCCTTTAATGTTCCTAGAGAGTAAAGGGAAAGGAGTGGGAGGGAAATTAGATTATTCTTATATAGATATATGTATAGATTGATAGATAGATTTGTCCTTCAAGGGAATGGGACCTCACTCTGAACCAGGAAAATAGCTACAATTCTTTTCATGGACTTGTCATATAACTGGAACACCAAAGGGAACTTAATGACTTCTTCCCCTCTGTTTTGTCTGCCATGTTACATATAGAAGTCATCCCTAATATCACAGATTGTTTTCATTTCCTCCTACTACATTGCTGGCTTTTTCTCCCTCATGTCAAATACAGTTAGAGTACAACCAATATTCAATGTGCCTGCTAAAAACTTTCAGATATAGCTATATTTAGAAGAAAGTTATAAAGTGTGGATAGAACAAGTTTTTATTCTTCTGAAGGGTTGTTTGAAAATATGATATTTTCTAGTAAACCCCAGTACCGTGAGAAATGACAGCAAAAATGTCCTACAATTAGCTTTGGTCATGGACATATACTACCCAAATATCCTTTAAGTCTTCCTGTGGTAAGTAAATAAATTCAATTTTCCTTCTATTTTTTCACCACGTTACCTATTTCATTCCTACAGAATACCTTAAAGAAAAAGCATTTCTGCATTATTCTGTAAAAGACAACAGTACAGTTCTCACTACCTACAAGTAACTGTAGACCCAGAACCTACATTTAGAAGAGAAAATGGTTCTTATTACTGATTATAAATGGTTCAATTACTGATTATAAATGTTCATCAGCAGACTGAAATTTCAGATACTGGCTCATATACAGGACAAATAGGGTTAATCTCATTTGACCTAATAAAATGTATTTTTTTCCAGGCTATTCATTCAGTCTAAGTCAGTGGAGGCACTTCCAGAAGACCATTCATCCAACCTGCCTCAAATTGCTATCCTTGGATGGCAGGACTCTGCCTGAAAATGTACTGAATACGCAGGAATCCTAGTCCAGTCATCCACAAATTAGATAAGGCAAACTTCACCATGAGGGATTCTACAAACTGTTGCTGTTCCTCTGCTCTATGGCATCTGTTCACAAGAAACAGTTGCAACTCTCTGAAAACCTCTACTAGATTCTCTATTGGACCACTTGCTCTAATAAACAGCATCTAACTAGACAGTTTAGGCATTATAGAGTACTTAGTGCTCTCGGGGCTCTGGTGAAAGTGGTAATTCAGATCCTACCATAAAATAAGAGAAAGGGAATATCCATTGTTCATATAGAATACATGTATTGCCCTATGAGGTCCACAATCAGGATCAGGGTCACATTTTAGCCCTTTGTCCTTCCAAGCTCCACAGCACGGAGGACCCACACATTATCAGTGCAGAACACGACACAGAAAACTTACAGATCAGCAACAAAAGAGACCTCACCATTTTTTCCCGTGATGAACAAAAGGTTCCACATCCAAGTAGGGAATGCATTTCAGCCTCAGGAGGGAACTGTACAGGGACGCGTTAAAAAAATCACCAACCATCTTGGCCACCATGACAGCCAGCATTATCAGCAGCAAGGACTGGACATCATTTGTGATCTCTACCTAAGGAGAAGAGAGAACAAAGGACTTCCTTTTTTTTTCCTTCTTTCTGACAGCTAGAGACAATAGCATGGGTTGCAAAGGACTACCTACTTCTTTCACATGGGAGCAGGAAGCAATTCAGTCACCTTGCCTCAGTTAACAGTAAAGAGCACTCCCTCTCCTTCCCAGGGATAGGTAATCAATCAACACTTCCACCAAAAAGCCTTGGCTGATGCAGTGACAGCTCCCCCTCCCGTTCCTATCATCTTGAAGCACTGCACTGGCATTAAAACTCACATCTGATTCCCATATTTCAGGTGGCTTGTGATAATTTTGCAGTATCAAAGCAGGGTAAGTAGAGAAAGAGTAGCCAGATTGTTTTAAATAGCTTGGCATTGTGACAAATATTAAAAAATGCAAACAAATCCAAATATTTTTCTTTCTTGCTGAGCTCAGGAGATATAAAATTGTTTTCCCATACTGCTGCTTCGAGACAGAACAAGCTCCTTGTACAAACATCATCTTGAAAGATGCCAGAAAAGGGAACAAGAAGCTTTCAGCAGAAGTCAAGCCCAGGAGATCAAGCAGCAGGAACATCACACAGTTACCATGTTGAACAGCATTCAGCAGTACAAGGCATGGTGCAGGCATCCCTTTCCCTGCGATCATAAATCTATCAATCTTTCTACAACAACACCTGCTGTAGGGAAACAGAGTGCATACACAGGCTATGGTACCTAAAGTATCTTACCTGAGTACACTTGCATTTTCTCTCTACAGGGTATGGTCAGGAGAGTGGGAAAGTATTTAACATATTTTAATACTATATCCCCCTTTGATTATTTAGTTTTGCCTCCACAGATGGACACAGCCACAATATAGTTAGCACACTGCAATGCAAAGGTAGTCTGAGTTCACATATCCTGCAGATATTTAACAGCTACGGTGGCAGTGACTTCATGAAGCACACCAATACAACCACCATTGAACAAAGGATTCGGAGTGAATCACTGTGCATGAAGTCATGTGAATGTACTTAATCTGTCTAAGCCCAACTCACAACTAGGTCAAATATTTTTCTTGGTGAAAATGGCTGCACAGAAATATTCCCTTTATGGTCGTTTAATACTGTTTTATTATTATTAAAACTGCTGTCTCCTTCCCATTATTTCCCCTATTATTGCACCTTAAAAAAAAAAAAAAAAAAAAAAAGATTATTCATTAAAAATTATCCTGGAATAAAATATGCAAACTTCCCTCCTAACACTAAGAGGCTTTTGCCCAGAAATTTCTCTCCAATTCAGACAAAGTGAATTGCAGCACACTGCCATTTAATAGAGCTCATTAGCTAGAGATTGTTAAGTACTCCAAGCATCCACATTCAACGAATGCCAATAAACACATTTCTGCCTGATAAGCTGTAGCACTTCTATCCAGGCTTTATACTTTCTCCCTTGTGCCGTCTCAGTTCTGGGTTCAGAATGATAACATTGGGGATGATTTAGGGTATATGCCAACAAGGGACTCGTGGCACGTTCAGCCATGCACGACAGGGTCATGCAACTGTCCTTTCTGCTTGGACATAGCTAAGGATTTCTAATAACAGCACAGCATTCTTTGAATGTCTTTTTAAACCTAGTGTTCAACTGTTTTATTTAAAAACACCAGGAACATGTCAGTTGAAAGGAAAACAGCAACTGTGGGATTTTAAGAATTGCTTCAGCGTATCTGCCACAACTCATTCACACAGATGGAGACTCCTTTATTGTGGATTCCTTTTAAGGTTATTTTTAAAGTATCTTGCTATGGGGAACTCTTCTGGAATAATACAAGCATTAAAAATTAATATAAAAGCACTCTAAAAAGCTATAAAAGCACTCTAAAACTCTAACTTTAAAAACTCTTTGTGCTCTGAAAACATTCTCAAGTGATTGCTTTAACCTGCAAAGAAGTAATCTCCCCCAGACTACAGGGAGAAAGCATTCATTAAGTTGTGTGGATATCATTACTACTGTTCCAAAAATCAGTGGAAACCCCCTGGGCATGGACAAGAACTGACTACAGACTTGAGTACTCAAGCCATGTGCTCCTCCTTTCTTCTAGCCACAGGAAGCTAAGCATCCAGCAAATGAGACATCTTCCAGAAAGGACAAAAGAAGAGGTTACCAGGAAGGCCAGCCCAAGGAAAGGGCAAATGCAGGCAGACTATGGGAAGGAACAAGTGGACATTATTGCCAACTTTGTAGAGAGCACAAGAGTGTGCCTGGTTCCATGAGAGCCTTATCATTGCTTGCTCATCCCAGAAGCAGCAAACCTGACTACCTCCAGAACAGCAAGAACCAGAAAGCTGGCTTTCCAGGCTCCCCTCCTTGCTCTTTATCCCATTTTATCCTTTCTTTCTACCCTCCCATCCTCTAGTGGGAACAGTCAAGCTGGCCTGGCCCGCACCCTCTTCTTTTATTCTCTCAAATATTCAGCAACATTTTACATCTGCTATTGAGAAATTCTGTGGCTGGTGCTGATTTTCCTCAGCACTGCAGCCCTCCTGAGTGCTGGGATCTGTGAGGATGGCTCTTCTCTAGAACACAGCAAAGCAAACACTCAGAGCAAGTGCCTCTGGGTTCAGTGTCAGACAAAACTTCCTCCAAGAGTTAATGCCTGCCAAGCAGAAATGCTGTTTATCTTTGGCAGGCTATCATGGCTGAGGTCATTAAAGAAAGACATGTTAAAAGCATTTTGAGCAATATCTTCTATATGTAAGTAAATTGAAACTTTGGCCAAAACAGAGCAGCTACAGTTGTCCTGAACTCTCACTACAGATGGGAACAGGAGAGTCAGTTTTTGTGATATGAAATTTTCTTGGACATAGGTAATACTAAAGCAACACTTTAAAGCAAGTCTGCAGATGACTTAGAGATCAACTATACATTTGAAGCATGAGCACAAAGAACAGATAAAATCATTTCTAAAATGTCAAGAAAACTTTGCATGAAAGTGTAACCCATCACATGAGCTTAAGCTAAGATGAATCTGTATACACTAATTATAGATCAAGTTATTTGTGATGCTAGTCTAAAGCAACGTTTTTATAAAAGATGGATTTGATTCCACATCCAAGTATTTAGAGACCTAGAGAAAACCTTATTTCCTTCTTACTGGGAGTTTTCAAGTCGTAGAATAGCATTTATTAACAATAAAAGCATACAAAATACAAGAATATACTCCAGAGATCAAATTAGAAATGCTGGGGAAGGGAATTGCAATAAATAAAGATTTGCTCACAAAAGCGCAGTCACTCACACAGTAGAAGTATGCCACTCAGCAGCGAAGGAAAATGAAGAATTAAACAAAATCTGTCAAAACCTTGTAGCTAGAAGCTAAAGCCATTAATGCCAAGGATGCCGGTAATGCAGCAGCAAAGTTCTCCTTAGGGTATCTTGATGAAAATCAAGGAAGCACAAATTAATCCAAGAAACACGATAGATTCAAGTTATCTTATACAAACATAAGGACGCACACAAACCCACACACGCATATATGTGCACTTCATAAGGCTTTATTAGTAGTCTCCCTGTTTAGAGAAGGGCCATCTGCTCCCTGCTGAGAGAGACAAAGTGCAGAGCCTCGGGACTCGTCTGTACGAGGAAGTCAGCACGCAGAGAGCCTGGGTGTGAATTTACTGCATATTAGCTACTCTGCACTAACTGCCCATTCGGGTACTCTTGGCACACCTTAAGTGAAAAACAACATACTTCACCTTCAAAAAGGAGCAAGCCTAACTCACACAAAAGCACTCTGAGAGCTAACTCGCACAAAAGCACTCTCAGTAGGTACTAGAAGCACCCACCCAGGGAATTAGTGCCAAGTAACCAGCACATTGTAAATTCACACTGGAGCTCCCTGCAAGCTAATTCTGCCTGCAGACAGGCCCCAGTAAGCACAGCGCTGCCACCAAGCAAGCCCAGCCATGGCCCAGCAAAATTAGGAACCCATGTGGTCCAGGGCTGGAAGATGATGCAGCCTCTCCACTAAAAATAGTTATCTGTTCAAACCAGTTCCTAAAAAATCTAAGAAGGGAACAAGTTATACAGAGTATTAGAGGGAAAGAGAAAATAAAGGTGACAAAAATAGAGAAAGGAAGGGGGAAAGTTGGGGCAGCCACCAAACACCAATAATTCTTCAGCAATTAAAAGTGATGTTTCATTTATTGACATTCATTCCAAGACTGCATTTTAGGGGCTGCTTTTTAGGATGCAATTTACTCTCTGTGTATATTGCCAGATTTTTTTTTTTCCTTTTGATCTTCCGGGTATAGCAGGCTGTGCCAAAAATTTCTTTGCCTAGGGCACCCATCTATGCAAAGCCAGCAGCGCTAATAGACGCTGGAAGCAGTCGGCGCTGACACTTCATACATCAGCAGCCTAGTAAATTGCACCTATTTTTTTCAATATTCTCTCTATATACAAAATATTGAAATATATCATTTGCACACACATGCACACAGACCACAATTAATTTATTAGCACTGTTATTCAAAGCTCTTTAAATATCTTCTTTGTCACCGGAGGCACTTTTCAACAACCCCCACGGTCCTGAGTTTCTCAGGCCTCCACATCATTATAGTCTGTTAGCCACCTTCATGTTAGCTCTGTTTTATTATATAACACATAATTATGCATTTCATTAACAGCATCACCAGGCACAGTACATCAAAGAGAGAAAGGCAGCTGCCCAGGAAATTCAAAAAGATGCAGTTTACTTAAAGCTCACTGTTAAAAACCCTCCCCCCCACACACACACTTTTCAATCAAATGGTAGTTAATGTGTTTCAAACATTTTACTCCAGCTCAGAGAACAGAGGCCAAAGAACCTCATTAGAAGCAAGGCTGCTGATACAGTAAATATTCCATGAACCCTTGGTATTTCCAATAATGTAAAAGAAATATCACTAGCCAGCTACACAGTGCAACCCAATTTTCTTTCTTCTACGAAAAAAAAAAAAAAATTAGCAAGAGATCTGTCTTGCTATTTGCAGTCTACAATGACAAAAAGAAGAAAAAAATAGTATGACTGCAAAATGAATTAAAATGTGTTTAAACAGAAAAGCTACCTGAAAAACTGAACAAATGAAGGAAAAAAATCTACTTCCTTCCCATGATATAATGACAATCAGCCCGGGTAGAAGCAAACTCTCCAAAAGAAATATTTTGTCATTCTTCACAAACTTATACACACCTAACTGAAAGCCCTTGAATTTGGAAAATATTTGGGAAAAAACAAGCAGCTGCTGGAGAAGACAACATGTCTGAGAGTGAGTAAAAAAAAGAGGAGGCGTGGGAAGGGACATGAAACCCTGGTCCTATAAACCAAATCCAATGGTTTTGAAGTTTATGGCTGTAGCTAGCACAAAACACCATTCCTGGGCATGATTGCCCAGGTGACCAGATTTTGTGGAAGAGTAGACATTTCCCCAGGATGCAACCAGATGCAATCAGAACTACTCCCATTTTAATTTTTTGCTACTATTGATTCAACACACCAAGAAAAACATCATTTGCAGTCAACAGAACATTTCCAAAGAGTAGAGCATTTGTAGCCAGCAGAAAACTTTTCATCGTTTTTTTCTTGCTCAGGAGCAAATGCCAACAAGGTTGTAAACTGATGGCTTGACATGAAGAAGGGGAGGAGTTAACAATTCCCTGTTCACAGCAGTAGAGGAGTTGTTCAAGCAGCTTTCTGGAGAATAGGAGTTTATGGAAACAACGTCTCCCAGGATTAAGATATTTGTATTATGACAGCCATTTGATAAACAATGCAGCTCTGCATTTCAATTTCTTTAGTTTCTGGATTATGAACTGCTGGCCCTTAGTAACCTGTGTGTTGAACACTTGAGTCACTTTAATTCCCACTTAATCATGTCATAAAAATGTTATGAATTGCAATGTTGTTATCATTGTCCACTATTTCCATCTGGGATTATGCCAAAAGAGGCACCTTCCTCAGTATTGATCCAGCTGAATACTCCCTCCCTGAACTTCCATTAATCTCTCCTTTTGAAACTAAGTGTAAAATCTTCCTTTCCCGTGCACTTCACCTTTAAAGAAATCCTTTATCGTTCTAGGACTACATCCATTAACTCAATTCACTTTACTGTATCACCTTATCACTCAGCACCATCACTGCTGGAAATTTTTGGAGAAGTGGGATGCTGCAATACAGTAAACATAAATCTCTTTAAAAGTCCTGTTAGCCCTGAGAAATTATGCATTCAAGTTCCTTGCTGCTGAAAATGATTATTTCTTGCAGCCTCAGGCACACGAAGCTGTGCATCATGCTCTACAAAGGACGACACACCCAGGGTAGGTTCACTGTAAGGACTTCCTGCCAAATCCCCAGTGCCAGTAGAATTGCACAATTAGCAGGATTCTTGCTTGTATTCGTAACTCTGTTAACTATTCCAGGCCATTACAACAAGTAGGCAGCTTCTAGCACCCTAGAGCTTAATTACTGCCAAGGCAGAGCACAAAAAAATGTCTTAGCACGGGGTGCATATTTTTTTCTCTTTAAGCAAAATAGTCCTAATTAATCACACTCATCCGCTGCTTTTTAATTCACTTTAATTCATAATGTTCAGTGAGATCAAGCCTCATTTTTCTCTGATGTGTATTTTAATACTTGCATGATTTTTTCTGAAGCCAACTAGTATTTTGTTGATTACTTCCTTGTTTATGGAGAGAACAACTTTTCCTAATTCCAAGACCAAGCACAGCAGTAGGAGATTACTAAAGAAAACTTAGAAATACCCAGAAAAGCTAAGTAATCACTGGAAACGTATCAAAATCCTTTGAGTCTCAGTCCTTGGGAATTTGGACAGAAGATGCTATGCAAAGTGGAAATGTTTGATTTCTTGTTTCAGTCCCTCAAGGCCTATAAATACACCTGTTTTGACAGGCTGCAGCAAGGGATGCAGTGATATAGGAAATACTATAGGTGATACCAGCAACTCTTGCCAAGATCCCCTGGAAAGATATCTACCTGTGATTTTTTTTTAATCTGTCTCTTTATCTTGGGTGTATAGTAGACACCAAAGAAAGACCCTGAAAGGATCTTTCAAAGCTCTAAATCCATGTCCCAGGAAGACAGCACCGGTGCATGTTGTGTCAAGTGAACTTTTCATTAACAAGTACAGCATTGTTTTGTATGTGTCCTGCTGAATATGCCTTAGCATACAGCAAGCTCACATATTAAATCTAATCAAAACAAGCACTGTACTGTATAATAACCTATTTAAACAACCTTGTACTTTTTTAACCCACCATATAGCAGAATTCCTTGAATTATTATTCATGAGCATTTTTGTGAAATAATAAAGAGAACTGCAGTGAATCTCTGTTATGTTTAAGTAGTGCTAAAACCAACAACTCCTGAGTGCCATAACTCTCATGGCCCCAGCTCCCAAGGTCTAGAAAAGGCTGAAGAAGAAGCCCCGTGACTGTGGTCAGATGAAGACTGGACAAAGGATTTACGAGGTCTCTGTGGATCTTCCTCACTGTTTGATAAATGCTGTATGCCACAGGCTGTGAACTTCATTTCAGCTTTAACAGCAGGAGGAGATTAGACCTTAAATAACAGCAGAAAATTTACAAAAGCTTGCTGTTTCCAAATCTACCATAGGTGATCATTCACTGAGCCTCTAGTTTTTTAAAGAAGTACATTACAAAATCTGAAGTCCTGAAGTGGTTCTCCATCCCCTTCTCTGTGAGAGTAGTTTCACTTATTTTCCAGACAGGCTACTGCTGAAAAATACACAGTGCTTGGAATACGTTCAATAGAAAATAATAGGACTTAATGTATGCAATAGCTTGTTGGTTATGTATTGTTACTCAAATATATAAACAGTTGGGTTTAATTTTTTGTGTTTAAAATGAACAGAACTAGGATCAGTACAATACTATACTGTACAATACTGTACATCTCCCCTTCCTTGTTAAGAGGTGACCGCTTACTGTCAGATTAGGAAACACCTTTAAACTCACCATTCAGACTCACTGGGCTCCTTCTGACAGGTAGAATAAGCATAGCCAATGCTTACCCTGTTACGAATAACTATAGGCTTGGAGATTCTGAGAAATTGTTTTGACTAGGATTTAAACTCTTCATTAAAAAAAAAAAAAAATCAGACAGCTTAGTAACAGAAAATTAGGCCTTGTCAAAACAGCTTCTGTGAACCATCTCAGGTGTAATCAAAAACGTTAAGTGAGCCCTAAAGTATTTAACTGTGACAGGCTGATGCATTGAACAGTCTAGCTCTGGGAAGAACCTGCCAACTGAGTTTCCAGATAATTAGGCATTTCCTTTGCCTGCTTTGAAGGAAATATTATATGAACAATCTGAAAAACTACATTTATCTCCACTTTTCCAAAAGATTTTTCTTTTCCCAAGAAAACAAGGTGGAAAAATCAACCATGTGGCACTCTTGTAGGGAATTAAAATGAAGGATCTAGCTATGTGGATGGCCCTGACCAAAACTAAGTTTGATGTTAAGTAACCTTGCTGGAGTGATTGTACTGAACTGTTTTTAAGCATTTATAAGGCTGTGTTGGTGTAGAGGAGAGAAGAATTTGAACCTCACTGTAGAGGGAGCACATCATATTGACCAGCAGAGGAAAAAAAAAAAAAAAAAAAGCTTCCTGGTAAGGAAAGCACCTAAGTATGTACCCATTCTAAAGTAAGCATGACAATCTTGTCTCATCTACACCTATGTCACAGGACAGATGCCAACGTGATTTGTTTCCTGGAGCCGTCATTACTCCCTCACAGAAATGGCTCTCCTCATAGCCAGCCACATGTTCCATATCATTTTCTGGGGCTGTGGTTGCCCCAGGAGTCCAATGTCCCTTTCATGTCTTGAGCAAGTCAGAGGGAGGCACGACCAGAGGTCTCCCAGGGTCTGTGCTGCCAAAGGAGGTATTCATTTCTTATAGTCAGTTCTTTCCTGTCTCTTTGTCTGTTCCCTCTCCAGTACTGCATACACCCTGCTAGACAAAAAGGAGAAAGGGAAAAATACAACTTTAGACTTTCAAATAAATTCTCTTTTCTTGAACAAGGGTCAGGGTAAGGAAGAACATAAGGTGGGAGTGGTATAACCAGAGTAGCCTGAGGTCGCTCTTCATGATATATGACCTGAAGCAACAGACAACTCCACCACCCACTCTCTCTACTGCCATGCAACTTCTTCCTCTTAAAACCATTTTGGAAGTTGCACCAGAGGCTACAGAAGCCACCAGTGGACCACAACCTGACAGTCTGGGTGATTTTCTGTTTCTTTTAGAGACGCCAGAAAGCAGCTCAGGTCTGGCTCTACAGGCTGGATTCAGACACATCCTTAAGCACTCAAGAGTTCTTTCATTATCACTCTTTCATACTTCAAAATGAGAGAATAGCTACCTTTAGGAATGTCCCAGTGGCTACTATTTCTGCTTCTGTTTTGTGCTTCTCCTTTTCCACACGCTTTCACAGCTTCCCCTCTGTGCCTGCCTCCACTCAGTATTGCTTACAACAGCCACACACCTTTACCAGTACTCACTGCCACCATCATTTGTGTCCCACACCCAGTCTTATTCCTCTTGAAAAACAAACAAACAAGAAAACAGGCAAAATGTTGAAACTGCAAGAACAAAACACATCCTGCCCATCTGGGCAGAGGGGAGGAGGACACAGTTCTCCTTTGGGATCTGCCTCTCTGAAGACCAACAGTAGGCGTCTCCTTCCCACCGACAGACCTTGCTCAGCAGAGCAGCTGCTGGGCTGTATAATCACTTGCTCCTGTTTCAGCTGGGTCCAAGAATCAAACAGGGATTTCTGGCCCCAAGCCCCTATTCATTAGAGCAGCCGGTTACATGGGGTTTTTAATTTAAGATGATAATAAACCCCTCAGGCTAGAGAAAGAAAAAGAAAAAAAAAAAAAAAAAAGAGGTAGCTTTTGTCCCAGAGATAAATCATTTTCACAAAGTTTGGAAAAAATACTATTGGCAATATTCTGAAGGTTTTTAAGTTAAAAATATAACAGAACTTAATGGTTTCAGATGCTTTTCTTGACAGTGTAACAGAAAAAATGCCTTTAATTTGGAAATTTGGAAACAAATTAAATTTGGCAAAGAAATAACACATAAGACAGCCCAATTGCATTCTGTAATTTGAAAAAAAATTGAAAACAGATAAGATAATGTGAATTAAAAATAACTTCTGCACATTACATTCTCATGAACTTTCATTAAGGTTTGTATTACACATCCCATATGTACAATTCTATGTTGTAATACACTAGATCGCTTTATTTATAAAATACCTTTAAAGCTACTGTAAGTTAGAGCCAGAAAAATGACTATATAAAAATGTTATCTTCTCACATTACAACCTCGTTTCCAATGTGTGTATTTAAAGCAGAAATGCAGTCTCCATTTCAATATTTCAGATGCACAACTGAACTTTCTAAAAGTTCAATGCCAATTGAATCCATGTATAATTCAGGCATATCTATTTATTTTACTGATAAGAACCTGGTGCCAAAGCTGAAGCAGCTATATGAGAGATGAAGCTGGATTCTCTTCTAACTTGTGAATTACACACAGACTAACCACTGTCCCATGGTTGAAGTTCTTCTTTACGGATGATGAATGAATGAATCAGAGGGGACTTGTTCTGACTTTCTTGGGCTGAGTTCACAAGGCTATCATCCAGAAAAAAAAGGGGGTTGTTCTGTTTTTCCCTACAAGCACACATTTTTTATGGAACGTTCCCGTGACTTGACAAATTGTTTATCATCCCTATAGAGCAGTATTTCTTAGGTTAAAATCCAAAAAGCTTTGGTTTGGAATGCTATTGTGGTGTCTCATGAGAATTTTAAAATTGGATATAGGCTGGCCTCTCAGATTCAACTGCATCTTTCATGATGCACTGTGCATTGCCCCCTCCTTCCTAGAACATGCTAAGGAAGTCTCTTTGGTGTTTCATGGGAAATATTTCATCTCTTACAGAGAAATGATAACATGAAACAACAAAGCTCATGGCAAGATATTTCAAATAGCTTTTGCTTTATCTTTGTTCCTCAGGTGTCCAGCTTTTTGATGAAAAATTCAAGGTTTTTGTGAAACGAATCTGAAATCCTAATTTTCAGTCAAAAATAGAGTAGAAGGGATTTTATTTTTTTTTTTTTTGTGATCATTCTAAACAGGGTGATGCTGAAAAAGCAACCTACTGCAGACTTCAATGTTTATAGTCACTCCCACCACAGAGCTAGGTATTGAAGAAACTTTTGCTGTGTTTTACCATAAGATTTTTCACTTGAACAAGAAATTCATGTATTTCAAATTAGTCTGTTCTCCTGCTTGCTGGTAGACCAAAAGCACCCTCGGTGTTCAGAAAAGTTTTCTCCTCACACCTTAGTGAATGACAATCTTCACCAACAAAAAGATGGCACTTCGGACGGCACTATGAGTTTGGAAGGGAGCCCCCTTTTCTTCAACTAGGTGCTACACCACATTGTATGTGATGAAATCAAGAATGGTTTGTTTTAAGACCAGAAGGTTTATTAAATCCTTTAATCTGTCATCTTGCAAAATATCATGCATTTCCTGTAGTTATTTGTGTTCTATTTGTCCTGCTGTTCAGGACCTGCCCTGAAGAGCTGTCACAGACTGAAATTTAAAACCCTCCATTTCCTGAAGTCCACTCCACAGCATGACAGTGCCACAGCTCCACTCAGGAAGAACGCAGGGCTCCTGTAAGTAAGCCCAGCTTTGAAACAGCACTCATTTTGTGCACTTAGTAATTAAAAAAAAAAAAATACGAACTAAGGGAAACACATTACATTACAGTAATGACAAGTTCATTACAGAAAAGCACATGCTCTGTAGTTGGGAATTAAGGGTGACTTGAAGTCAGCTTGTTCAAACCGTATTCCTACTGTCCCCTTTTCTTACTAGAGCAAGATGCTAAGAAACCTACAAGCAAGTGAACAGGTCTCACATAAGGCACAGTCTGCACTGAAGACACTTGGCACTTCTGCAGGAGCACCTCCTTGAGTAACATCCAACTCCCTTTGCAGGCTCTCCTTGTTGCCAGCACAACAGACCCAGGGCACTCACAAAACAGAGGATGACAAAGAGCACCCAGATGAGAGCACTGTTTCGCTGCTGCACGTTCTGTGAGCTCACTCTGATCTCTGCTCCCAGCTCAAGAAGCAGAAGGGACAAGGAAGGTCCCTTCTGACAAAGAAGCAGGAGGTCCAGGTAGTGGGAATGGCCCCCATCTGAACAGAGGTGGAGGCTGCAGAAGGCAAAAAAGCACTAGTGTTTTGCATGAGGAGGAGCAAGGGGTAGTACCAGCAGAGTAGCTGGATCTGTAGGATCACAGAATGGTTTGGTTTGGAAGGGACTTAAAGATCCCCTAGTTCCAAACCCCCTGCCATGGGCAGGGCAACTGAGCCCCAGACACAGCCACTAATAATCCAATGCATGGCTCTCCTGGACTTAAAAGGGGGAAGCTGAGGTGGAAAATAGCACAGTCCAACTGCTGACAGCATGTCAAAAGGTATGGCTATTCTGACTTTTTCTTGTATCCCATTAGGTAAGAAGAAATCCCAGAATGTACATATAGTAGCATTTACATTTAATCCAAGTGTAATATATACCACAATTTCCTTGCCCAGCTAACGTAGAAGTTACCCACCTTTACCTGTAAAATAGAGCTCTCACCCATTAGCTCAGGCCTCACTTAGGAGAAGAAAAATTAAACTGATGACAACTTTTGGCCCCTGATGGTCCCTCTCTAGCAACAACATAGAGAAGCCAAGCTTGTATCCTTTAACCACAGGGCAACACAGCTGTCTTGTGAAAACCTGGGCACCAGGCAGATTTTACATGTGTTTTAAAAGTCCTATGCTTACTTTTCTAACATCTTATATCACCATTCTGCTCATCCTATAACTTTCCTCTAAATAGTTGGATAACATTGAGCTACAGGTTACATCATACCTGCAAAACAAGGTGTGCCTCTCATACCTACAGTAAGTGCCCATGGCTGATGCTCTACTTAAACTTCTCTTGAGAGGACTTAAGAGTTGCTCTCTCAGGGGAAGTGAGAAGCCTCACCACAGAATTTGAAGTAATATATCCTGCCTATAATTTGAGGTAAGCACATTTTGTCTGAATTAGAAGTACTGAAGAAATTCAGAGAGAGCAAAGAGGTTAGGGTTTAATTGCTTCTACCTGCTGATGCAGCTATTACATTGCACTTATCCAAGATGACCTGTATCCCTGCTGTGAAGCACGTCAGAACTATATGTTACAACTGATGCATCCAAATTATGAAAAAAAAAAAAAAAAAAAAAAGAAAAAAAGAAAAGTTAATTTTAGTTTCTTGATGAAAAACCTATAAAAAATATGAAAATTCCAAGCTATAGGACATACAGTAACGTAGATTAATATGTACCATGCTCCACCACTGTGCCTGTCCTGAGGTAAGCATCAGAGAGCACAAATAACCTTCATCCCTGATCCTTCCATACTGCTTTATGAATGAGCTGTATGCAAGCTGACTTTGCATACAGCTTGTTAGTTCTGCCATTAACCTTTCATAATTCTCAGACCCACCATCAGATGGTCATTTTATTTCAGTAGCAAGATACTGCTCGTTAGCACCAGCCACTCGTTCACAGCAGCCACACCTGCCATTAGCTAGAGAAGGAAGGACCTTAGGCAATTTAATCCGCTATGTACATTTTCCTCTGGCTTATACAAAGACATGGCATTTCCCCATCCAAATCCTAAGGAACATGCTGTTTTCTCTTTTATTCTACATCTGTTGAAAGACTGATATTTCAGTGTTTCACACTCAGAGGAGGTTTTTGAGTCTTAACCTTTTCACAATTTATCACATTCCCCATATCCATCAGTAGAGATCTTGAGAAATAAATCAGACCAATAAACTGATATATTGCTTTAATTCTGTTTGAACAGAACTGGCAGGAAAATGGAGAGAATCAAGGCTACTTTCCTTCATGTGTGAACAAAAAGGAAGACAACTCATAGGTCAAAGGACCCAAATCAGTATAAATCAAGCCTCTTTCTGAGGCTGGCTGCTGAACAGCTTGTCCATAGGAGTATAACCATTACTAATTCTAGGCTGGCCCAGTACCGTCCTTTCTCTTCAAGCCAGTGTAATGTCTTTTCAAGGCAGCATGATTGAGAGGTAAAAATACAACGTCCTGGACACAAAGCACACCTTGTAGGAAGATGCTATTTCTCTTCCTATATCTAAAGCCACCAAGCTCAGGACACAAAACACAGACACAAGAGACAGAAGGCTGCAGGAAGGCACATCATAAGGCTGGTCTGCGTGCTCGCCAAGGAAAATGTCACCACATCTCCTGTTTGCCACAAAGAACTGAGGAGGATGAGAGTTGAGTGTCAGCATGGGGGGTAGAAAAAGGCAGCCAAGAAAGAAGAGGTGGGCAGATGCCTGTGGGGTCTGCCATGAGAAAAAAAGAAAGCATTTTACAAACCTGTTCACTGCAAGTCCCACACTCATAACTGTTTCCAAATGGAAGGCCGCGTGAAAAGCCAAAGCAAACATTCTCAATTCTTTTTGAACCCATCAGACAATATAGGAAAAATATGTGCATTTTATGGTTTGAGGGCACAACCTTTTAATTATGTTTTTGCATTGTCGTGTCCAAGACCTTTTTTCTCCTCAAAAATTAATATTTCCTCAAGCAATGCAGCTATTTATCTTGGATGAACATGAATTGAAACACAATCTCCCTGTGCAGAAAGAGGCACAGAAGAGTTATAACATGACACCTAGGGGAATTCAGAACACATTGCAATGCAATCCTAATCATTTTTCTAGTGCCTTTTCAACTGATTTTTGTACAGCTCTCTTAACAGTTTCCAGCTATTGTTTTGCACGTGCTGTACATGCATGCTCAGGGAACTTAGACAAAAAAAAGAAAAAAAAAAAAGTGCAGGTAATTGGGAAGGCAGGGAGAAATTGAAGCAAATAAAACAGGTTTTTTCCTCTCTACTAGAGCTGAATTAAATGTGGTTCTGTCATCCAAGACCAGCAAGTGTTCTGGCACACATTCACTCCTCAGTTCCCTGCAATGAAGCACAGCCTCATGGGCACAAAGCTAAGGAAGATGTCAGTCAGCTGCTTTTGCCCCTGAGGACCTATATCTGCAGCAAGACCCTAACTTAATGTTTTATAAACAATGCTTCAATTAAGATTTATTGAGTCATTGCAAGAAAATTCAGGGTAAAATTTCTTCTACTTTGGAAGACACATTACAGTTAGTGGCAATTGGAGCTCTCAGAAACTTACACCTATTGTTCAGGCATCATCTTTCCACACTTTAAGTCTTACAGACGTTGTAGCTGGCCAACAAATCATTCGGATCTTAAAAAAGATGCCTAATAGCAATAGCATAAGCAAAAATAACAGAGTACATTTGTTCTTTAAGGCTAAGCAAGTGCTAAAATATCACAAGGACACTGAAGGAGGAGTGTTTCCATAATCATTCTAATTGTTCTTTCACAATAGACAAGTTTTTATGCACTTACACCACCTTTCAAGTTAAAACTTCACAGAAATGCTTCCTACACAATTTACACAGCCTATCACTAAAATGACCCCAGCTCCGAGTGAGTGCCGATAAGCAGTCGTTTTATCAGATGCTGCGCAACAGTGTACTAGGAGAGAAAATCCCCACTTGGTCACTCTGGGTGAATTCCGACATCTGCAAAGATTTTAATGAGATCTTTTTGGGCAGAGGCAGCCAAGACTTGGTTTAGTCAGAGGTGAAATTTCCACATTGTGAAAGCTTGCCCTTGTGACCTCAAAATCACTTCTGTGTTGATTGAGCTGAATTTCAGCTGCACCTTACAACTCACCATCCCCAGGTGTTGCAATCAGGGAGGTGCAAAGAACCTCCTCTCTAATTATAAGGCCGTTCTTTGCACCTCCTTTAGCTTTTAACTTGCAGAGGTTTGCTTTGAAAGTATTGCAGTGTAGACTCAAAGTGGTCTGCTACAAAAGGAGGAGGGAAGGAAATGTGAATGTGAAGCATGTTGCAAGGGAACCTCAAAAAATTTGAAATCTATAAGGCATAAATTTACCAGAGAGACCTGAGAAGCCTCCCTTTGCATCGCTTGCCTATACTACTGCAAATCCTTCTCTCACTGTCCAGAAGGCTATATTCATCCCCAAAATAAAAAGATACACTTCACAAGGCCCTCAGCCCCTCACAGAAGTCAATTCACAAGCCAGGAAGCGTGGTCTACTATTTTTTGTAATCTGGAAGAAGAAGAGATGGTATATTCTGCTTCCTTGTTTGTAAACTGCTGGAGCCGTTATCATTTCTCTAACCAAAAGATGTTTGAAAACAGAATGGAATTAAAAGGAATGGAACAGAATGGAAAGGAAAGGAAAACCTCTCCAGGTGAGCTAGAAATAACTAGGCCAAACATTTATTTCTCTGTGGTCCAATGTGTGTGGGACACCATCTGTGGTTCATTTAGCTGCAGCAGCAAAAGCTCAGCACAACCTCGGCCACACAAACACCTGAAAACATACTTACCATTATAACAGTGAGGGAGATGGTGAGTCTTGACACTCCACTGAAAAAGGAGGCAGCCCCAATGGCAGCAAACAGACCTGGATCAATCCATGCTCCATATTCATTAGTTCGAACACCAAAAATGGAAACAAGAATCAAACCAATTATTCTGCCATACAAAGCTCCTGTGTACCTGTATGTGAGAAGAAAAAAGAGCAGTCTTTTTGCCAGTGATCCTGTTTTCTAGAGGTGCTTCTAGTAACTTGCTAGTCCCAGATTTAATCACGAACTTCTGTAACAACTCCTTTCCCAAAAAAAGCTCTAGCTTCCTTCCTTATTATGAATGATTATTTAGTTCCAATCACTAGCAGGAAACTGCCAAATTTGCTATAATTTGAAGAAAAAGAACTATGTGCATGTGTTGCTTAATGTTGTTCAAAGCCAAATGAGAATAAATCTTACAGGAATACAGTCAAAAATACAGATTACAGATGTACGCACAAAACAAACAAACAAACAGAAGAAACACTTTTGGAGATCCAGCTTTATATAATTTCTTAAAACTAAGTCTTTGTGCATCCCATAAACCTGGCAATTAAAATATTACAACCACATAACAAATGGGGAAATGGAGTAATAAGTATTAATGACCTGCCCAAAGCTAAGCAGGAATGAAACTGTGAAGAGAACCCAGGAGTCGTCATACTAACCATGTGCTACACTGAAGAACAAAACCAAAATTTAGCACAGTTGAACATGTAATTTCTGGGGTGAGATACAGCATTTAATTCCACATGCAATTAAATATACATTTCCAAGTGTCAGCCCATTAATTGCATTTGCACAGACATTCACCTTCCAGGAATGGTGAATTATTATTACATATAATATAGGCACATATGTGATATATATTAGCTGACTTGGGGAGCTTCATCTTGCACTTTTACTCTCCCTCTTTTTTTTTTTTTTCTCTCCCATTTATTCACACAGTTGATTCATTCTATTGTTAGATGCAGTTCTAAAATGGTTACAAAAACTAGCTTATCAGGAGCTGGCTGAAAGACTTGACTATCAGTATCTACACAGCCAACTATGCCATGCTTCAGCAATCACTACATATCAAAAAATGGTTTAGACATCAGCTTGGAGAAGAAAAGAGGTAAAAGAGAGGGGCTACTCAGGGGTATGGCAAAGAAACATGAGTTTCTTTTCAGAGTGTTTTTCAGCATTTGAATTGCATCATGCCAGATACCCACCCTCCTTGATATCCAACCTCCAGCCATGGCTCCTTGCTCACTGAACACTTCAAGTATGCACATCGAACCTCTTAACATTACAGTAAGAACTCTGCTCTAGTCTACAACAGCTTTCTAAAAACTTACAACAAAAGACCTAACAGCAGTTTTCTCCAAAGTCTAGGGTGTTGATGTCCAAGATTAAGATTCAGGCTATTATGTGCATAAGAAACAGATGAAAAGTCTGGATCTGAACTGGTATTTCTACAGTTACAGAGATGGAGCCAGCAGTCGAGGCTGGGTCCCCAAAGGATTCAAATGATCTATGCTGGAAAGTACACAGTTTTGGCTATCATTCTTCTACTGCTATTCTCAGATGATTTTTCTTCATTCGTTTCCTCAATTTTAGCCTCTCTTTCCAAGCAAACCATCCTGTTCTACCTATACAATCTCCTCCGAGCAATTATAGCTTTGCTATTGCCAACCTTTCATCTTACCACTCAGGTTGTTTCTACTCAACACAGGCCTTTTGTATAGACAGCTCAAACCAAAATGGGCAAAGCTTACAGCATAGGAATAACCAGGCCACTGGCAACAGCAGAACCTGCAGTCCAGCAGCAGAGGATGAAATAAAATGCCAAAGCAGTGCAGAGGGATGCGTATCCAAATTCCTCATGAGTCCCACGTTTAAAAAGATATGTGATCCCTTGCTTCCCATTTTCAACTAGAAGCGCAGCAGCTGCAACACAGAGGAAGAGATGTGGAGAGATATTAAACAACAAAAGGATCCTTTACAAAAGGATCCATGCTGAATTAGTCCTCATTCGCCTAAGCATGATAAAAGTCAGTAAAGTATAGAAATCAAAAATTAGTTTGAGTTGACGTGACAAGTTATCTGAGGCATTTTCAGGAAAACAAGGAACATTATTTGTTCTTTTCAGTCTGCTGTGTGGTATTAATCTTGAACTAAACAAGGAGAAACAGCAATCAGTTAAGCCAATGAATGGCAACCATACTACTTTAGTAAGGCTCTTTCCCCATCCTTTTCAGAGGTAATTCAGAAACTTCCAAGTGTCCTGAGCTCAAATATGGGATTTAGTTCTGACACACCCCTCCAAAGGGAGCACTACATTATTTCGAAGAAAACCTATGTTACAAGTAAATATATTTGGATATCATGTCTGGTTACATACGTTGTTTGTTCTCTGGTATCAATCACTTAGCTTTCCTTACCTTGATTGAAGGTTCGATTAGAATATCTGACTCCATCTGGACCAATCCATGATGTGCTTGGTGAACAACCATATTCTGAAATTTCCCTCTTGAACAGATTTCTGCTTAAACATTAAAAACAAACAAAAAATCTAACTTAACTTACTGACCATACAGCATGTGTCTGTTAGGGATACATTTTACATAGAAAGCCTACTTTCCCTTTCATCTCCCAATTAAGTTGTTTTATTCACTAATAAACCTAGTTTACTAGAACAATTTATTAATTATTCCATTAAATTAATAAACCTGGTTTATTAATGCTCATGTTCCTCTGCATAAAGCTGCTGAAAACCAAAATTTCCAAAACCAGGAATCACATTGCACTACCTAAAACTGGGAAAATGGGGGGAAAAAATGGTTTAAAATGTGCAGCCTGGCCTTGATCTCCTTGTACCATTGTAACTGTAAAACAGGATCAACAGACCAGAATTTTGTCACTCCTGATGAACATTTCTGTGGGTAAGCACAGCATCCCAAGCTCACAACTGCATCTGCAGATGGACAGGTTAGTACAGGAGAGCACCACAGAGATCAGGAAGGACTCAGAGGTTCCCGTCTTCCACAGCACTGCAGGCTGTACCCAAACCACACCTAAAAGATGTTTGTCCAGTGCATTCTCAAAACTCTCCCTTGGTAAATACTGGCACCAGTTATTTCAACATCAGAAAACTTGCAACTCAGACTGCCGGTTATCATGCTGACTATAACCAGACTTTTGGTACAGCACATCCATTCCTGGACGCTTTCTCAGTCTTGGTCATCTTGAGCAATTGTGTCCTCCAAGCAGGTATGACTTCCTTCTGTGAGTCTGGGACATATCCAGCATGTTTTGGACAGCACCACAACCTAAACAATTGTCCAGTAACAATATGAACTCTGTTCCTGGAACAAGGAGCCAGAGATCTATGGTATTTGACCTACCTGATCCCTGCTCAGAACTACAAGGGAAACTTAAAATGCAGCCAATATCTAGTACAAGAAAATTTATTCCAGACCCCAGATTGGCAACCAGAGGAACACAAGATACTTCCCCAATCTTGTATTTGCCTTTTACATTAATCCAACCACTCAGAGAATATATTCCAAATTCATAATGGTCAATTAAAAAAAAAAAAACTTATTTACTCCATCCTGCTTGAGAAATCAAATGATTGTGTAACCCACTTCTAGCAAAACCTCGAGTTCCATACAAACAATGTCTTTACTACCAGTAAAGGAGTATACACAAAAACCAGCACATCCCAGAGGTAACTTGAAATTTGCAGTGATGTCAAAATAGCAGAGAGAGAAACAACAGGAGAAAGTTTTTACAATTAAAACACATGGTTGAGCAGAAAGAACAGAGAACAGAGGTGCAGGATTTGTTTTTTGCACAGGCTTTTGTACCACTGACTCTTTCAGTTTGAAATCAGTAAATCATAGAATCATAGAATGGCTTGGGTTGGAAAGGACCTCAAAGATCACCTAGTTCCAACTCCCTGCCAAAGGCAGGGACACCTCTCACTAAATCAGATTGCTCAAAGTCCCATCCAACCTGACCTTGAACACCTCCAGGGATGTGGCATCCACAGCTTCTCTGGGCAACCTGTTCCAGTGACTCTGCCACCCTCTGAGTGAAGAATTTCCTTCTAATCTATAATATTAATCTCCCTTTTTTAGTTTAAAACCATTCCCCCTTCTCTTGTCATTATCTGATTGAGCAAAGAGTTGCTCTCTGTCGTTTTACAAGTCCCCTTCAAGTACTGAAAGGCTGCAATGAGGTCACCCCGGAGCCTTCTATACTCCAGGCTGAACACCCCCAGTTCTCTCAGCCTTTCTTTGTAGGAGAGGTGCTCCAGCCCCTTGATCACCTTTGTGGCCCTCCTCTGGACCTACTCTAACAGATCCACCTCCTTCCTGTGTTGGAGGCCCCGGACCTGGACACAGCACTCCAAGAGGGGCCTCACAAGATCAGAACAAAGGGGCACAATCACCTTCCTACCCTGCTGGCCTCTCCTCTGTTGGTGCAGCTCAGAACACAGTTGACTTTCTGGGCTGCAGGCACATATTGATGGGTCATGTCGAGCTTTTCATCCACCACAACCCCCAAGTCCCTCTCCACAGGGCTGCTCTCAGTGAGTTCGTCTCCCAGACTGTGCTCATATCGGGGAATGCCCCAGCCCAAGTGTAGCATCCTGCACTTGGACTTGCTGAACCTCATTAGGTTCATATGGGCCCACTTATCAAACTTGTCCAGATCCGTTAGGATGGTACCCCTTCCTTCTGTTGAATCAATTGCACCACTCAGCTTGGTGTCATCTGCAAGTTTGCTGAGGATGCACTTGATCCCACTGTCTATGTCATTGATAAATATATTAAATAGTACTGGTCCCAGGACAGACCCCTGAGGTACACCACTCATCACCAGCCTCCACTTGGACATAAACCCATCAATCACCACTCTCTGGGTGTGACCTTCAAGCTAACACCTTATCCACTGAATGGTCCACTTATCATATATGTATCTCTCCAATCTGGAGACCAGGATGTTATAAGGAACCCTGTCAAAAGCCTTTCACAAGTCCAGGTAGATGACATCGGTCAGTCTTCCCTTGTCAACTGATGAAGTAACTCCATCATAGAAAGCCACCAGATTGGTCAGGCTTGATTTACCCTTGGTGAAGCCATGCTGGCTGTCTCAGATCAACTCTTTGTTTTGCATGTGCCTTAACATTGCTTCCAGGAGGATCTTTTCCATTATCTTCCCAGGCACAGAGGTGAGGCTCACTGGTCTGTAGTTCCCTGGGTCCTCTTTTCTATCATTTTTGAAAATGGGAGTGATGTTTCTCTTTTTCTAGTCACCAGGGACCCTGCCTGACTGCTAGGACTTTTCAAATATGATGGAGAGAGGCTTGGCAACTAGCTTCTCCTTCAGGACCCTCGGATGCATGTCATCAGGCCCCATAGACTTGTACCTGTTCAGCTTCATCAGGTGGCCTTGAACTTGCTCTTCACTTACAGTGGGTGGGACTGTGCTCCCCCAGCCTCCATCTACAGGTTCAGGGAAACAAAAGACTTGGGAAGCCTGACAGTCAGTGAAGATTGAGGTAATGAAGTTGTTGAGTACCTCAGCCTTCTCCATGTCTGTGGTTACAAGTTCACCCTTCTCATTCATCAGAGGGGGCACACTCTCCTTGGCTTTTCTTTTCTGAGCAATGTTCCTATAGAATCCTTTCCTGTTATTGGCGTCCCTTGCCAAGCTCAGTTCCATCTGTGCCTTGACTTTCCTGATGCCATCCCTGCACACCCACACAGCATCTCTGTACTTTTCCCAGGCCGTGTGTCCCTGCTTCCACTTCCTGTACATTTAATTTTTGCTCCTAAAGACAGGTTTGTCTCTGGTATGGATGGGAGTACTGCAATGCTACACTGCATGTGCTTCACCAGGACTTGCTAAGAAGAATGGGAAGGAGCCCATTGCTCCTTTACTACCTCTTGCCTCCCCATGTCCTCCTATTTCACATTCTCCTAGGAATATCTGGGGCTTCTGGAAATATTACAAAACCTTATTGCAAGCACAGGTCCAACATAAATTAATGAAGATAAGCTATGCTAGAAGGAAGTATTGTCATACTGGCACAGCCACATACAGCACCATCTGGAGCTGCAGCTGTTGTAATGTTATGGTTTAAAAGAAGAAAAAAAAAATATATATATATATATATATACACTTCACTGAAAGAGTTGGATCAGTACAAAAGACAAAAACAAGCATCTCAGAATCTTTTTGTTACATGGTTCTTATTGGATATTTTAAAGCAGCAAGGGTGCCTATTACCCACCTGTTGGATACTTAGTGGTTAATGATATTTACTTGTCCCTGGATCACTGATTTTAAATTTCATGTTAAGCTCTGATGAGCCAAATTTAAATGATCCCAACTAAAATCTCATGATCGCAATCATAATTCTCTCTCTAAATTTCTAAGAACAGGAGAAAAATTAACAAGCTGTTAATTATCCATGTTCACTTTTGTACCTTATTACAGGTTCACTGGAGACATTATCACTACCTTCAGCAGATGCATGGCCTTGCAAAGTCCATGATAATTTGGTGCTTAATTCCCTTCAGATCTATCCATTTTCAACAGGATGTACTCTAAAACTTGCAGCCACAGCAAATGAAAAATTGGCATTAAGACAGTTTAGCCTCTAGGTTGGATCAGCCTGACTATTTTTCATCCAGAGACTGACAAATCAAAAAAAAAAAAATAAAATTATCATGGTTTCAGATGTTTTTCTTTAGAGTAAAAATAGTTTTGTTTTGAAAAATAACATTTTGGAAGCATTTCGTTCTTGAAATAAAAAGGATGTTGTGGTGAGGAAGAGAGCTTTTCTTGTAGCAAACCAAAAAGCAATAGTCACTAAGTCAAGGTACTAAGTAGATGACAAAATTTGTTTTTATAAAAAATATGTAAATATGTAGTATAGCAGACAATACTAAAAAAAAAAAGTATTGCAAGTCAAATGCTAGGCTAGAATTGATGGCAAGAATGGGGAAATATGCCTGCTTTCCATGTACGTAAATAAGCTGTTTGGAGTCCGGTCACCAATGGCAAGTTATTCAGCATTTACTACCCATATCATGCACTATAGAATGCTGCCCACTTGGAAGGAGGATATGTAAGACTACAAGTTGGTAGTGACCGTTTGCAATGACTGTGAAACCAAACTATTGTTTCACCTAAAATCCAAGCTATTCCTTTTCTGTTTCCTCTGGATTCCTCCTAAGTATTTCTCAAGAAGGATACCTGGACTGCAAAACTTGTAACAAATTCAAGGATCTTTTCAGCTGTGTCACCAATAAAATGCCTAACAATTCAGCTCCATATTCTCTGACTGTTTATTAAGACAATGTTTGTAGTTCTAAGGTCCCTTATTACAGTTGGTGCTGTACTGGCACGCACCTCTGATGTGTTCATTACCGGTTGGTGTTCTTATATAGATGACTGATCATGTCCCTCAGCCAGCAGTAGCTGACAGAAGCTGAGAATAAACAATGTTTTTCCTCATTACAGCTTTCCAGTCAAAGCACAAACTGATACCTATAGGCTTATGAACCTATATAAACGGACTATATATGTTTTAATGCAAAAGTAGTATTCTAAATTGAAAATGTACTTGGATGATGCATACAGTCACATTTCAGGCTCTTTCCATTTTTGAACACTCCTTTGTTTCTTCATTTCTCTATTTCTCTTTAATTTGGCATGGTGGCAAGTGTTTCTGACTAGAAAAGTTTGTGTGATTAAACGCCAGTGATTAATAGATTGTGTGATTCTTGTCTCTAGGTTATTCCATTTTAAATATTCGGTTCTGACAGGCTTTTTATTTTTTTTTTATCCCAAATCTGTAACATTTAACGTATAAATTGTAACAACTGAGAAAAAATGTGAATAATTGTATTTACACATTAATTGTAATTTTAGTTGCATGATAATTTACATATTAATTTTAATTAATTGAAAGAGCTCCTGATGACTTCCCCCCACTTACATTTCTGAGTTGTTTCTCAGCTGGCCATCTCTCACATTCATGACTGGAGTGCAGGAGAAGAAATACGGTAAATATACAGTAACAGTCGTCGTACATACCTGCAGGCATTCAAATAATCAAATAAACTATCATGAGATGTAGAAACAGAGACAAACAAAAAGAAAAGTTTCTAAACTCACTAGTGCCAGCAGTTACCAAAAAGGAATTGTCCTTGTGGACTTGCCCACATATCCCATATCAGCTGTTGCCCGTGAAAAAAAAAAAAAAAAAAAAAAAAAAAAAAAAAAAAAAAGGAGGGCCCAGATTCATCTAACTTAATGCACTGACCCATCGCAACTTGGGTCTCTAGTTGCAGTCTCTCTCTCTGTAGCCATCAGAAGGCCACAGCTACCTCCTGAGCGAGAGACCTGGAGCTCATTGTGTACCCAGCCTCCCCACCACCCCATTATCCCCCCAAAAAAGGATTCAGGAAAGATTATTGGAACACACAATTATACTACTGTTATAGTATTGTTATAAAACAGCTCAGGTAGCACATTTATAGAAGCCCTCAAGCTGAGATTCAGCTGTGTGCAATTGTGACTAATTTGTCTGACAATTGTATCCCAAGCATTTGTTTCTCTGTATCTCTGAGATTATAAATTTATGGGCAGAGCACTTCTAAAAGAGATAGGTAAAACTGGGAGAGGTTCGGTCTTGACAAAACTTAGGTCAAGTTTTGTTTCTGAAAACTTAACTCTGGGACAGTTCAAACCCAGGTCAAGTTTTTGCCAAAGCCACAAAGTCCAACAGCAGCTAGGACAGCTAGAAAAGAGCCAGTGGCTAGAGATTTAAAGCAGTACCCTATCTTCACAGCTAAACAGAAAAAAAATACATATCCTTGCACTTAACCTTTTAAAGTTTTGACAGCTTAATATATGCGTATATATGCATATATCCTTAAATTGTTCACCCTGCCCATGGAAACACTAAGCTTTTGGAACAGAAGCATTAGTCAACAAGATTAAAAAAAAAAAAAAAAAAAAAAGATAGCTCTGCCAGATTCTTGGCAAAACTTTATCTACACTGTGATTTCCTCACAGAGAGCAAGGTGATGAATTGAAGAGAAGCAAATGCAGGCCAAGGGGCAGAAGGGCACTTAGGAAGACGGCTTTGCTTAATCTATGGGCTGAAGATTAGATATTCAATTCCAGTCAAAGGAATGGTACTCCGGGTTATGTTGTGGGTGTGGAAGATACCATGATGGGTTCTTTCCAAGTTTAAATGCAGACTGGTTTATACAAGATTATTTTGGGTTAAAGTCGCTGTGACATAGTTTCTTTCAGTTGCTTGATTATGTGAGTTTATGAGAAAAAAAAAAAAAAAAGAAAAAAAAATGAATTGTATGGTTCTTTCTCAGATCAAACAGTTTCTTTCCTGCCTTTTTTTTTTTTTTTTTTCTCCAATTTATGATAAAATAAGGACTGTGACCTGAGCAGGATCCCCTAGAGCTAATAAAAAGGAAAAACAGTCTGAACAAGAGTTCATGCTACAAAAGTAATGGGGAAAAAATGTATGTTTGTATGTTGTTTATTTATTTATTTAAAATGACGAAGGCAAAATATATAAGTTGCAAAGCTTTTGTAATAATTGCAGCCCACAAAACACGTGCTATTCTTGCAGTTTCAAGTGTGATCTGGCAAGGTGCTCACCACCCCATGAACTTTTGGAGTCAGTAAGGTGACACTCCTAAGCAGGATAGAATAGCTTCTACTGGGCATTTTCTCTATGTCTGATACTGAATCTTTGACTCTTTGCTAACTAATCTCAAATTTAATCCCACAGTATCTTCTAACAAGCTGGGCCATGCTGGCTTCTGTTGTGGCATGTTTTTTCTTTGTTTGTCTGTTGTGTTGTGTTTTTTTCTTCTGATTTTTGTTGTTGTTCCAAAAAGTAATAAGGAACTGTGTGTTTTTTCTAAGTAGCTTATGTAAAGCTTTTCTAATGTATTATGAGAAAGCCAAACCTTTCCCAGTGGTAGGGGAAGTGCTGTCAAAAGCAGAGCTCTGGCTCCAAATCATTAAAACAATGATTGTTACAAACCTGACCTTTCACAAAATGAGATCTTTTGGAAACCGTTTAGTTTACACAGGACTAATGGGAGTCACACAAGGAACTTTACTCCTCATTCTGATGGACTGAAAACTCACTGCTCAGGGATTTTTCTCATGGTGTATCACTGCAGCACCCAACAGCACAAAGTCCCAACTCCTCCTCAAGACCTGGGAGCAAATTCATAGCACAACAGAAGAAGGCTGGGCAGGCAAAAGGTGCTCTCTGGAGCAAAGAAATGCTGTTTTTCCTACTTACTTCATCCACTCTTTCAAACAAAGAAGCAAAAAGCTTCACATGAGCTTCCTCAGGGTATCTCATGTCTGCGAGATGCTGAACAAACACGGCTCCAAGCTGAAAAGCCGACATCCTGCCACTAAGAGGAGCTAAAATCCAGTTGTCATCGATGGTGTGGACGTGCTCCTGCACAGAGTGCTCACGGCAGATCCCTCCTTCTCTACTGATCCGCCTAAAGAAGCTCAGATTGCATCTCTGTGGTGCTAACAGAGAACCAAGCAAGCAGGAGGCTGCTCTGAGCTATGAACAGGACTTGGCCAAGGAGGAGAAACTGGACTTCCATAGCGTGCACAGTATTCAAGGACTAAATGACATTTACTCTTTCAGACCTTACAGAGGGGAAAAAAAAGTGCAGCCTAGGGGAAACATACACATCTCTGTACCAATCTGCAGAGAAAATGAATCGCTACAGATTGCAGAAACTTGACCTCGGCTTGTGGTTATTCACACTTTTAGCTATAAAAGTTTCCCTTCTAGTATTTAAAATACTAAATGTTTTATATTAGTATTATCCAGGTAGCTAATGCAAGCCAAGCTACTGCTTTTCCCCAAAGTTTGTGTTCTGTCACCTCAGAGTAGATGCTGCTGAAGCATGTGTCTGGGCTGATGGGAGAAGAGTATCTATATGGTCACCTCATTGATAAACAATTCAACAACCTTCTCTCCAGAAGGGAAGGAAGTACAATAGTATATATAAAAGTCATACAATGCCAAATGGAAACTGCAAAGCCTAGAGGTGAAGTGACACCATCATGCCTTATATCACAATACCTGAGACTCCAGGCCAGCCTCCATCAGTGACGAATAGGGCTAACTCACCCCAGATACACAACTAGGTCCAGAAAGCTTGCTATACCTAGCCACATCTTTCAAACTCACTATAGCATTAATTATTCATGCATCTGTTCTTACAACAGACAGAGATCTCCATTGCTGCCTTAAGGCAAGAATACATATGACTGAGGTCTCAGATTGTTCTTTCCAATGCTGGCAGCTGAAAAGTTCTCCAGGTGCAGAGGGGTGGAGAAAGATGTCCACCTGGTTATGCTGCAGGGCATAGGAGCAAGCTAACTCTGTGGGGTAATGATAAGGCCAGCCATGAGCAAGGGAAAGTGGGGAAAAATGGATGAAACCTATTGTTTCAGCTCTCTATAGATCCCAAATAAGTGCAAAAACACCCTAGCGTGACTGGCAGATGTCACTTAGCTGAGCTAGTACCATCAGAGTAGAGCAGCAGCAGGAGATCAGGATGGTAAAATACTTCAAGTATTTAAAGAAAAAGAAAAAAAAGAAAAAAAAAAAAAGAAAAAAAAAAAGAAAAAAAAAAAAAAAAAGAAAAGAAAAGATACCAAAAACAACCAACTTTCTTTTATACCTACCAACATTAGATACCTAAACATCCTCTGGAAATCTGTATGTTTATTCTACTCCATTGTACATTAGGTCAAGAACCAGAGGGCCAAATTCACTTTTGCATCCAACCAACTTATGATCTACCCTCATTAACCACTGTAAACATTATATAATCAAGAGAAAAGGATTATTTACTTACAAGGATGAGCATGGTTTCCAACAGCTTGCTTGTTTTTCTAACTGATGATTTTGGAATTGAATTAAAGAACCGCATACGCAATTTATTAATTTTTATATTTAGGGAAACAAAGAGAGCTCCCAAAAGACCTCCAAGCATTCCAAGTAGGATGGTTGGAATGAAGGCCAAGACGTGCATGTCCAGCAAGTTTTTAACCTGCATTGAAGAAGAAAATATGTTCTGAGCATCTTGCCAATGACATGACATATTGCACCCTCTCCTACAAAACCTGATACCACAAAGTAATTTCCACAGAAGAAATAAATCTTTCCTCCTGGTTTAAGGATTCAGCTAATTAATTTAAAGCTGATCTCACACGAGACAGTGTAGTGCTCTTGCAAACCTCACAGGAGTAGAGCTAGCAGGTAGATACTCTCATTGTCACATATAGCTCCATTGGCCAGTTATTTTCATTCCTGAATAACTATAAAGGACTTGAACAAGTAATGTGGTAAATTAAGGTCAGAAGTATCCTCTTGGGTCCTTCTTTTCCCTAGGGAAAGTAATGAATCTAACAGAACCTTCAATGATGCATAGCTGTTAGCTCAAACACGCAGCACTTCAGGTTACATGCAAATAACATAACACATTGGTTTTAGTGAACACTTTGAGACACTCTGCTGGACCAGAGCTTTGCTCACAGTATCTCTATCTACCTCATAATTTGGGAAAGTTCATTTATTAAGTGTCAAGCTACTTCCACATGCATTACTGATAAGCTCTAAGTAAAACTGTAATTTGATGCTGATCTGGAACAACTCATGGAATACCAAATTACAAATGTAGAACATAATCTGACAGCTGGAATAGTAACTGAATTTTCTGCTTGATTCCTCAATAGGCAGAAAGGTTGAGAGCAACACCATGCTTTAATATAATCTTCCAGCAAACAAAAAGGTGTCAATAAGTCAATAGATTCGTAGAAATCTATTAAATGCTGTGAGAATATTATTTCCTTAGCTCAGGCTTAGAGTTACACAGCTTTTTGTCAAGATTATGATCTGGACAGAGTAAGAGATCATGAAACATTTAAAAAGCTAACTGGCAAAGAGCAGTAGTGGCACATGTTAAAGGCCAGAAAAATAAATAAATAAATAAAAACTACACTGGGATAATATTTGGGGTAGCGCATAGGAGAAACTGGTAGCCTTCCTTAAATTGCTTGAGCAAGGACACAATCCCTTCTCAAGTTATTTTTTTATTCCTCTTCTTATTCTTTTTCCTTAATCTTATTCTTGTTTCTCCTGCTAGAAATACTCTAGACTTTAAGAAATACACCAGGAGGCTGTTCTAAGCGCTGATGGTATCTCCTGAGAGGAAGAAGGCCAGGGTCAAAATCCAGTCAGGCCTGAAGAGTTGGTCCATTGGGTGCTGCAGACTGAGAAAACTGATATAGACAAGGCAGACACAAGAAACTCAACACCTGGAGACACACTCAGAGGAAGCCAGGAGTGACTTGCCCTATAATCAGAACTACAACAATCATATATGTCTGTTGTACATACTAACCATAACTTCAGCAACACTATTTTTTACCAATAGCTGCATCAAAATCCATCTTTTTCCAAAGGATTTAAATAGATCTAATGTTTAAGGTGTTGAAATTTAGAAGAAATAGCTCATTTGGAAGTAGGAAATTTGTTTTATTTCCTGCAGGATCCAAATATCTTCCAGCATATTCTACTTAATTCCAAACCTGCATGAAAGCTAAAAATGGACATGCAGGTTTTTACTGTTTTTTCTCCCTGCCTTTATTTTTCCTAAGGGAAAGATATACTGAGATGATTGTTTTAAAGCAATACACACACGTTACACTGCACATGTGTGGCAATAAAGGTAAAGTCAAGCCAGTGTTCTGCATTGTGGGAGTGAACAGCGGCAGAGTGTATTGCTTTTGTCAAAGTGCTAGCGACATGCTTTGGCCAGTCATCAAGAAAAATCTGTTACCTACAGAACAAGCTTCACCTTTATAAATAATCCAATGTTCTACATAAAAGTAAAGTGAAGCTTCCTGAAAATCTCAAGCTCTGGGGTACAATAAATTCCTCCTGTAACCTTTTCCTGAGTAGAAGGAAGCTAAAGAAAACAAATAGTTTTCTTGAGAAACAAAACCCACAAGCTTCCAACTCAGAGTTTATCCACTGTAAACTGTGTTGGTTAATGCCACAAAACATGAAAGAAGCAAAATTTCCCCTGAGCCCAGTGTTCAGTGAAATGAAAATATTTCTGGTTATCTGTACCAACTTGTGAGCCAAAAACTATTGAACCCTGACAGAAGCCATCTAGATAATAATTTTAGCTAGCTTTTCCTGCTAATGACACTAAAAGAAGACAGGAGACAGAATCCACTGCTCTTTTCTGAAAACAACCTGAAAGGAGTGTTGAAAGAGCGATGTTTATTGTAAAATAGCAACCAAAGTAATTCTGCTCTCCTCTGTGCATGCAGCTGTCCATTACACAATACTTTGGCTTCAGCAATAAAGCTGTCTTCAGCAGGCCTGACCTCTTCGTTGTCCATTTAATCTCACCTTTCTACCACAAATTTATGTCTTCTTGGTTGTGTCACTACAGTTGTTGGGAGCCTGCATGAAGAGTTGGTCCACAAAAAAGGATTTGGGTTAAAAACCAGTATCTTCTCCCATTGCCACAGCTGAATTTATGTTAAAGAAAGTATACCACAAATTCTTTTGCATGACAAATCATGGTATTTATAGCAGGCAACATGCACACACACACACAAAAGAAGTTTCTTGTTTTTCAAATTATAATATGCCTACATGTGGAAAAATGTCATTATTTCTATTTTTTGTATTGCTAGAGAGATATAAAACAGAAGAAATTAAGAGACCAATTAAAGTGGTCGGGGAATAGGCTTAGGAAAAATTACTTAGTAACAGAAAGTGCACTGGGATTCATGAGACCGGAGGTTTATTTTTACTTTTCTAATTGACCTTCAAGTCACATCATAATACAGAGAAAGATATTCAGGCACAAAGAAGTGAAGATCGTGATTCTCACACATCGCTGCTGAATCACCTTACAACAAAGATGAGTGAGAAACATAATAAAAGCAACTGTTTTTAGGTGGACAGGAAGTAAAATTCAAAGAATAACGTTGTATCGTGCTGCAAGGAACAAAGGCTGAAGGTGACCTCTGTTGTGCAATTAGGAACAGTGATCATATGCTTTTAAATGTTTAATCTGTAAGCACAAAGAAACAAGGCCATGGCACAGCAATGGCTGCAGCAACAAAGGAGAGCTCACGCCAGCTACAGGAGAAGACATTGAACATCTTGTACTACAATGTAAAACGTAATTCTCTGATTAAGTAGGTAACACAAAACATCTGTCTTGTAGCTAAGTGATTACCAGACTTAAAGCATGAGGGGTCCCATATCCACTGATCTGGTAACTGCACATACACCATCCTTCTCCCTTCTCAGTCCCACTTCCCTGCTACTCCCCCAAAAATAATGTTGAGAGAAACAAGCCTAAAACTCTGCATCTATTTCCTCCCACATCCACACAGTACTTACCCAAAACAGAATTCTTTTCTCCGCTTCAAAAAATCCAAAATGACCTCTGTAAACAAACCCATAAAGAGAAGAGGACAGCAAATCCGTGGTGAAGGTAGCCATCAGGCAGCAAAAGAAGGTTTGCCAGGCCAGCCTGATGTTCCAGAAGGAAGACACTTCCTCTAGGGTGAACAACAGCCCACCAATGGGGGCACGAAATACTGAAGCTATCCCTGCACCTGCACCAGCCGTAATGAAACTGCGCCTGAAACAGGTAGAAGAGTCAAAATTTGATAATAGCAGAAAAATAAATAAATAAATAAATAAAAGAAACAGAAGGTCTTCAAAAACGTTTCTTCATGTCAAAGTTGTGTTTAAGGAGCTGAATTTGAAGAACTGATGGTTCATTTGGGGGTTATTATGGCACCTTTCATCTCCAAGATCTGAATACAGACTTAGTCTCAGATTTGATTCTTATGGCTCAAGTTATTGGGGCTACTTGGCAGCTTAGAAATACAGTGATTTTGATATACTGCCAAGTCCACAAGGGCTTGTGAAGAAAAAATGAACCCAATCATAACAGTGACCGAAGCACCCATAGAGTAGTAAAACCATTAAATAGTCCTCTGAGTTTTTATGGGATTTTGTCAGCAAGAATGGGGAAATGATGTTTCATTCACAGATCTCCTTTATACTGTAACTGTTGTCCTCTTTCTTGACCTTCAGCCTTGACAAAACTCCTCAATTCTAGAACATCGCATGAGGAATGCAGTGCCGTGCCAGCAAGATGCTGAACTGGCACCTAGCCGTGTAATGCCAAGTAGAGGTATCATTTCATATACTAGAATCAGTACAGGCACAGAGGTGAAATATTGTAGGAAAAAAGGTAAGAAAGTCTGGAATTCACCAGAGAACGAAAGTACAGCCTGGAACCTCTGGTCTCAAGCAGTTCCTCAGTCTGTATATATCTGAGAAATCCACAGAGAACATATATGCTCTGTCTTCCTCCCATAAGGATGTGAAGCTCACATACACCCTGAGGAGCAACACATTTGTAAATTTGTGTTGCTGTAAACAGCACTATGAGCTCAAATAGCAAAGATCTGCACTGTCAGTCGCAGTAAAGACAAATAAATTAATAAATAAAAGAAAAATCATATAATCATTAAGGTTGGAAAAGACCTCCAAGATCATCTGGTCCAACCATCCCCCTACCACCAATGTCACCCAGTAAACCACGTCCTTAAGCAGACCATGTAAGCAGACCAGTAAACCATGTCCAACGTTCAAAAAAATATATAGGTAACAAAAAAGAATTATAGTGTTGTAAAGAAAGGCTTTAAGGCATGTATTACTATTCATTTCCTCACACACATCATCATTTTGTTTCCAGGGCCTATTTCATTATATGAAAACAACATCCTATATCATACATTTTTAAGAAAGGCTGTAGTGTGCGGAACAGCGGGAAGTATATAGAAAGAGTAAATAATATGGAAGAATTCTGCCTTGGAAAATTGCATTCAAATTTAGCACTTGTAAAGGAAACTGGGCTGATGCTGACACATATATTGCACAAATCACTAGTGCTCACCAGCTCATAAAATTTGCATTCTCTGGATATGCTAACTGAGACCCTCAGGGATGATTTGTACAAATGCTGGGTGTTAATTACTAACTGAGGTCAATGAGTATAGAAAATACTTGAGTATTTGAAGTATTAAAAATGTCAAGTTCTCAGCAAATAATGTGTGTGTATATATATATATATATATATGACCAGTCATCTGAAAACATGCACCCTTTATTAGTGTCCCTTCTGACTTTTCTGTGGTATCCAAAAATTTTATCAGTACAAAGATGGGTAGCAATAAAGATAATAGACAGAAAAAAATGGAAGATATTAGAAAGTGCATGTGTCAAAGCCTTTACAAGTTCCCTCTCCCCTAAGGACTGTGGAGGAGCCCACCATAAAGCTACAACTTCACATCTGGTATTTCCCTGTTTACAAACGTGGAGTTAGACACTGCACGGATTGCATGGTTTTTTACTTATATGTTGTATCTGCAAAGTAACATTACTTTCAGCAGTAGGGAACTCCACAGATACTGCATGCCACAGTAAAAACTAGGGGAATTTTGCTTGGACATCTCCATGCTCCAGCCAGTTGTACATGCTGTGTGTCACATCAGTAGTATCAGTAAAGCCATTGGAGACCCCTCCAACCCTGCAGATCCTTTACATCTGATGGACAGAGGCCTTAGGATCCTTCAACATCCTCATGCTGGTTGAGTTACTGCTGGGCCAGTGGCAGTACTGGGAGAGGGTACTGAGCCTACTTAATAACTACAAAATATACCAGGGGAGTGGGATTCTTTCATTCTGATCTTTGCAAAGGAAGTGAGGTCTTTCTTAGACTGGAATTTTCCTCTGCTGCTCAGAAATAAACCTTTTTGTAAAGGGGACTTCCACACAACCTGTCTCTCCCAGGACAGTTCCTGCCTGCAAGTTAACACGTCTTTCTAATTACTCTGTAACTGTACCCTGCAGAGACAAACAAAAGTTCTCAGTGCTTCTCTTACCACAAGTGCTGACTCCTTTCATGAGTAACATTTTGCTGAGACCAGCACGTCTCAGATTTATTTAAATGACTGACCTTAAAAGCATAAAAGCAAAGGGGATTCCGTATTTTCCCTCTGGTATTTTTTGATTTACTTTCAAGCTACAGATAGTTCAGTGGCCATTCATACAAATTCTTTCACTTTGCTTTTCTTAGGAAATGAACACGCGAGTCTTTCTCTTTTTCTCACTTTAGAAAAATCAGTATTGCATGAACTTTTGTGTGGATGCTTTATATGACAACATGATAATAAATACCATCCAAAAAACATAAACTGGTTTGTAAATTCTTTTTACAAGAATTAATCAGGGAATTAATCTCATTAATTTCAGTAGAGCTGTTCACGAGAGAGGGCTTACCACAGCTACCTTGCAGACATACGCAACTAGAGAAGAGACAGATTTTAAAAGTGACAAAAAAAAAAAAAAAAAAAAAAAAAAAAAAAAAAAAAAACTTTTTTAAACTAGAAAAACAAACTAAGGCTCCCCTAGTGCACACTGTGGAATCCCCATCATCTCCCATTTCCTGAGCTGACACCGTTAGTTGAGGATAAACCCCATGGCTAAAATTCTTGTGTTTTTCTCCCTTGTTTTACAGCTGAGAAGACAATGGAAAAAGGCCTTCAGTGTTAACACACTTTTTCCACAAGCGTTCAATAAAACCACTTGTGAAGGGTTGTTTTTATTAAACAAAGTGAGATGTGGGTTTTTTTGCCACCCCAAAGTGACAAACGGCAGGAAGACCAAAAGACAGGATTACTCTTTGAGACACAAGGAGCCTGCTGGTGGCATGCCAGATACCTCTGGAGCACGGAGGACAGAGGGGGAGCCACAGAGACCCCCCCAGCTTGCACCCTGCACATCACTTACTTGTCAGCTGAATTCTGGAACCTGGTGAAGAATGGGAGGTGGATGCCAAGGGTGTCCGACTGCAGCTGGCTCAGGCCACAACCCAGGATAGCACTAAAAGTGATGTTGTATAATTGAGAGTGCTCCTCAGTAAATTATTCATAAATCAGCCATGGTTCAAGGCAGGGGAGGACAGAGCCTTAGCTGGCATGCAGCAGCAAAGGTAGACTGGCTTCAACAGATTTAAACAAGGAAAACGTTGAACATATCTTTTAAATATGCAAAGTCCTGTTGACATAAAGCAGGAGGCTATTGAAGACTTTCAGATTCTTAACTAGAGACTTAAATGGCTCTTTTGCAAGGAGTGTTGTGATGATTGACCACGAAATGCCTTTTGAAGAACTGCCTGTTAATGTCTGCCCAAGTGTGGTGACATGTCAGACTGTAGCCCATCATTTCAATCATCTGCCCCCAGGTTAATGACCGTGGCAGGCAAAACAGATCTGCTTCTGACAGAAGATATGTAAGGATTTAAATTATTACAGTGTGTTCCCAGGCAGCACTTCAAACTACAATTAAATGGAAAAAAGAGAAAACCAAATCCTTAGTGAAATGAAAAATCTATTCATTGTATAATCTTGGAAGACTTTTCTACAAGACTTAAATTAGGGGTCTTAACGAATCTCTCAGAGGCTTTTAGCAACTTACGTGTGTTTATGTTTAATAAAAATGGTAGAAGGTTCCAACTAAATTAAATTAAACTAGCTCTTAAGTCCTGTGTTTTGAAAAGGCATCACGTTAATACCGTGCTGACTTTCTTCATGGAAATATGATTCAGTTCTTTGGCTCATGCATCACTGTTACCAACCTAGCACAAAGGAAAAACATCACAGCTGCAGTCTCCAAGCTCCTGGAGACAAATGTCTGACAGCAAAGAAAACAAAAGAAACCTAAAGAGAGAGCTAACCCTTGGTACTTACTGACTGAAAGGTTTGTGGCTCCCTCTGACTAACCATGCTCTCCTCTTTTTGAAAATCTGAGTCATTCTCAAGGGTGCTGCACCTCCATACAGACAGATAATAAATAAATAAAACCCCACAGAATAACAGCAAATGTGCAAGCGTGCTAGAGGGGAGAGGTTTGGTCGGGTCAGCAATGAGAACAAACCTCAACTATGAGTAAGTTCCAAAACCAAAAAGAATCAGAAATAAAAGAGCAAATTAACCAACAGCTGATCTGCACCATGTTATCAGAGATCAATTTTACCATCTCATTTGTGTGCAACCACTTGAGGCTGACTTTATTTTTACACTGGCTTTGCATAGGTAAAAGCCATTACACGAGGTGCAAGGCAGCCGGCCTTGCTCCAGGACAGGTTGCTTCCAGGAAGAAAACTGACGGCAGTTTTGTCCACCCAGTTTCCCCCTCTTGCCCAGCACATTGGAAGCAGGTGTCCAGATAACTGCTTGCTGAACCCTGCTGTGAGTTGCATTGAGGAACCCAGCCAATATTTAAAACACACAGTGAAAAAATGTTTTTCTTCGCTGTGTGGCTTGAATAGAGGGGACAGCACAACATCAGTTGTGCTAATGCAGTACAGGATGTTCTTTAAGCCAATGCTGCCACCAAGAAAGACATTGCAAAGCCATCCACGTTGACTGATACCTTTAACTCTGGTCTGGTATTTCTTACCCCAAATGGACCATGGGACCTTCTGGCCCACAGAAGAGCCCAGCTGCTACAGCCAGCACGCATGACACAAACGTCCCTAGGAAGGTCTTGATATTAAAAAGATGCTGAATAGAAGTGCCATTCAAATACCCAATGATTTCTGGCAAGCCAGACGGTGAACCTGCTGGACAAAAGAACTGCAAAGGGAAAAAATAATAAGCAGAGTCAATGATCATATCCTGCCAGACACATCTATGGACACAGCTGTAAGTCCAGCTCTCACCTTGCTCTGATCACGAACAAATTTTCCCAGAATTAATAATGCATACATACATAAACCTCTGGCTACAGATGTTTAAAAACTTGTGTTCCCAACAGTGCTGCTATGCACGTACTTGGAGAAGAGAGAGAAGACACCCATGGAGCAGGGCCCACCTCTGCTCCAGGTCCTGCCTCCCATGGCTGGAGCCTGCATGCAGGTTACCTGAGGGGCGGGGGTGTACATGAGCCTGCAGCAGCCCTTCGGCCAGCTCAGGCTTTAGTTAGCTCCAACCTGGTCGGTTATCACCTGTATCACAGCAAACTCCCTTTTCCTACTGCTGCTGCTGGACTTTGGGGGAATCTCAGTAAAACTTCACTTTTTCTTTCACCTACACTGTTAATTGCCTTTCTATGATTAAATTGAGCACAGCAGGACAGTAAATGGCAGCAAGGCTCAATGCTCTAGGCGTTGCAGCCTCGTAAAAGTTCCGATCTAGGCTGCAAGAGATACCCACACAGCGCAGCTAAAAGATCAGTCTAAAACCAACAGTAATTTTTATATGGCCTGACGGTCTTTGGCTCAGGCCCCTTCCAAACACCGAGTTCTCACAAGTTACACAAGTTGCCACTAGTATTTATTTTACAAACACCACACGCCAAGCATAAATTGCATGGCCGCCACCACGGATTTCACCCCAGACACTTTTATACAAGTTACGTGCTGGGGAATTCAGCATAGGCTGAAGGCCAAAAAAGGCCTCTCCAGTTGGGTTGTAAAAGAGATTTTTTTTAATAATTTTTTATTTAAATGCTGAATTAAACAGCATTTGGAAGAGCACGAGATGCGGGTTATTGCTGCATTGTGGGCCTGCTGCATAAGAGACGACACTCACCAGCACTGAGCTCGAGGACACGAGGATCATGGCCAGCCCGGTGCCGAGCACACACACCCACGTCAGGTGGAAGTTGCCATCCTGTCCAGTTTACAAACAGGTCGTTACTTTGGCACCCATATACCAGCTATACAGCCTGTTTTTTAATCATCTTTTGTCCCACAGACTTCTGTGGATAGAATGTGTACCACAGGTAAAAACCAACCAACCAAAATAAATAAATAAACGAAACGAGCAGTGCAGCTTCTTTAAAAGGACTGGAGTGGCAGCAAGGTAAAGGCTGACCTTCAGAGTCAATTCCTGTTTTTTTTCCAGGATGTTTTCCCCATCTCTACCAACACTGCAAGGGATATGTTGTTACTTATCCAGGCCCATTGGGGGACAGAGGTGGAGTGAAGGGACCTGAAGAACATGCACTAGAAATCACTAAATGAAGCCTCCAGCAGATGTTTTCTCAAACAGAGGCTTCAAGGTCTTACATTGGCAAATATCTTCATGAATTTGCAGCTGTTACGAATAGACAGAATATATGTAAGCAAGCATTTTCATGCTCTATTTTAACCAAAAGCACATCTCCCATACTGCTCCTTCTCACTTTTAAAAGCCCGTTTCAGTCTCCCTGGATTTTGGGTTTGTTTGTTTGTCCTTGGGCTGACCGCAGCCACGCTGTCTCCAGAACTCCTCAGCTCCCACATGTTTTGCCTCCTTGCACAGTGCTCAGCTGTGATTCATTGTGTGTGTGCAGGTCAAACACACCCCTTGCATTTTGGAGGTCATGGTGTTACAGCCAGTCACCGCAGCCTTCCCGTCAGCATCTCGCACCAAACCTTTTCGGAGCATATTGTGCAGCACAGACAAACAAGAAAGCAAACTGCACAAAAATGAGTTTTGCTTATCTTCAGATGAAGGAGTTGTATAGATGGGATGGTTTTCCAGGGCGGGAGCTAAATGTTTATATTGTTGTAAGAGCCTGTGAGAGCTTACCTGCTGTCCTTCTTTGTTAATTTAATACAATAGGACAAACTTTGTAACACAACAGGACATTCTGTGTGCACAGCAGTTGTTGTGGTGCCCTGAAGATAAACTGTTGTTTCTATATATTATTTAGCTATACTTCAGTGCTTATATATACACAAATATATATGCATATATATATATATATCCATACACATACATAGATGCAGGTACGTATTCATCCAATGTTCATATATTTCATAAACATATGCTTAGTATGTATAAGAGAAACTCCAAGGAAATAAGATTTTAAGAGCCTTATAATATGCTTTCCAAATGGAAAACCTACACTTGTCTATTTCTTGGATATTCCTCCTGATACATTTATCTCTCATATATTCCATATTTTCAAAGGAGTAAGTCTTCACCGGCATTTCTGCAAAGTGGTTGAGATCTGCCCTTCAGCAATTGGCAGCATTATTCTGTTGACAGTCTCCAAGGATGAAGAATCCGCAGGCTCTCTGGGCAACATGTCCCAGCACTTGACCTCAAAAGATTCAAAATCTTTTTCTTACGTCTAAGTGGAATTTCCTGTATTTTGCTTTATAGTCATTGATTCTCCTTGCTGAGCACCACTGAGAGAATGCTATCTCTGTTCCTCAGTAATAATGACTCACACGCTGCAGGTACTTGCAAACACACAGTTAAATCCCCCTGAGCCTTCTGTTCTTCAGGCTGAACAATGTCAGCTCTTTCAGCTTCTTGTATGACGGAGGCTCCAGTTATCATCTTTGTGGATCTTAACCAGGTTCACTCCAGTATGTCCATGTCTCCCTTGTACTGGAGAGCCCAGAACTGAACAGAATACACCAGAACTGGCCTCACCAGCACTGAATAAAGGAGAAGGATCGCCTCCCTCAGCCTGCTGGTAACACTCCTCCCAGTGCATCTGAGGAAGCTGATGGCTGAATGCCAACACAATCATATGGCCTATCAACCACTGTTTTCTTCCAGTTTTGTAAGGATCTAAGGATGCATCCATCTGTAAGGATGCTTGTCCCTCCCTGGGCAGGATTCAGCTGGACAGCACCTTTCTCACAGTAAGCTCTTCAATATTCTTACTGTCTACCATAGATATCACAAAACAGCCTAAAATTTGATTAGGCAGTTGGGTCAGAGGTGCTTTAACACTGGCATTGGTTTTAGCCATTCAGTGATTTTTGCCCCCACCATCCTGATCATGACAGAGATGACAATGCCATGATACCCATCAAGAACAAAATTAAGCATTCCACAATAATCTGTGTACAGCATCCACAACAGATAGCGACCCTAGAAATGGAAACAAGTAACATCCCTGATACCAAGTCCACAGTTACTTGGACTTGCTTAGGTTACATTAAGGGAAACCTAATCCCTCCCCTTGGGCATCAACAATACACAATGCAGTACCTGCTCCTTTCATCATGTGCATGCACAAGGGGAGGAGGAAGGCCTTCACCAATCTCATGACAAGAACTCCATCAGATAATATACTAATATAGTGTAAATTGGAGCAAGGGACCCCACTGCATGCCTGGACAAAGACCCACAGGATATATCATGTCCATACTCACCTAGACAGGCAGCACTTCTAGTCAGTTAAGACTTCATGATGTGGATTTTCAATAAACACACACAGAAACAGGTCAATCTAACTTTCTTTTGCTCACCTTCAAGTAATTTTCCACCAGGTCCCATTTCAATGTGATGAGAGAGTCAATTATCTGATGAGTCAAAAACCCCAGCATCCCAACTGCTGTTCCGATTAGCCCCATCAGCAGCCATCGATCCCACTCTTTTCTAGAAATAGGAAAATACAGTTACCTCTCAGCCTCCAGCAAAGGACTGTTCGGTGTGTTTCCTCTCATAAATACACAACTTCAATTTTTAGGATCATTTGATTACTAATCATGACTGCACAAGCAAAAGCTTATTTCTACCAATATCTCTTACAGAAGTGTACACTCCCAAAATTCTACCTTCACGTGAAAACCATTTCCATTTGGGTAATGAGCATCATTGATTTATGTGTGTTTGTTCATTTTTATATATAAAGTTGCAGTGCAACCTTTTGGATGTTGATTTTCTGATGCCCTCTCAAAGCTCATTTATGTGAATCAATAATTAAACACTCAGTAGATCTCTTAGAACTGGTTTCAAATAAATTCCTGTTGTCTTCTACCACAACAAATTCACTGACACAGCACCTACATTCAAATGTGCAAATCCTTACTTCTAGTTTGTACTTTTTCTAAACACATTCCTCTAATAATAATTGTGCACTGATAATAACTTCCAATTTATACCTGGTATCATCTAGAACTAAAGCAGCCCAACTGAGATTCAAACGCCATGTTTCCTGCGAATTACACTGGGGCACTGGATTTCAAGAAAAGTCTCAGTAAGAAAACGTTCCTCTAAACTTCTGCAAAATCTCCTTCTTTTAAATTGTATACATCAGGTAGTAACTTTTTTTTTTTCCTTTTTCTTTTTTTTTTTTTTTCACATTCAGTAATTTGTTAAGAGAAAAGGAATAAGCACTTTGAAAAAAAAAAAAACGCTTTCAAACAAAGGTTGTTTGCTGCTTGGCCCCCTTCTTTATTCCATGGAAATATTTTCCTATGTACAAAAACAACAAATAATGCTCTCTTCATTCCTTCTGCTAGCAGGCATCTCCCTGGATTGCCCCAATTATCCATAGCTTAGAGGCAGCATAACAGTATTTAAAGCATATTTACCTGTATGGTTTCTCTTGTAGCCACTTCTTATAAACTCCACTGTGTGAAGGCAAATAATCCAAACTCTCATGGGCTACTGGCTGCTCTCTCTCATCCTCCTTGCAGTGACTGTATGCTAAATCACTTCTGCTGATGCTACATGGCCTCCTAAAATCGTGAGCATGAATCAAATCAGGCCCATGATCTTCTGCCATTAACATCTCCTCTTCACCATCATCCACATGTCGCGTACAGGAAAAAAGTGATGACATGACAGTGGCTCCAGGAATCTCTGGGATGCCAACAAGAACTACATGAGCCCAAGATCAGGCTCCCTGAGACTGAGAGAGAAATGGAAAAAGCCCATGAGGATGGAGTGGCTGTGACGCAGAGATCAGATGTTTTGTGTTTGGGGTTGGTTTGTTGTGGCTATGCACAGACCCAGCACCTTTGAAGAAATTAAAACTCGTCTGAGCTGGAGCTCTCTGGTGAAGTCAAAGCATAGAGACCTTAAGGTAGTTCATTGTAACATGATTATTGCACCTGTTCCTGAGTCTTCAGATGACAGTGATGTTTAAGCAATAAGGCCTTTGTCTGTACTAAAGAGGTGTGTTTTGGGCTGTCCATAGATCTTGATCCAACATAATCACACAGTTTAAAAATAAAAATTTAGTGTACTGCATCATTCAGAGTTAAACCCTACATTCTCAGTATTACACAGTCACCCTATAAAAGCTCATTTCTAACACAATTTTCTTTGAATTTACAAATATAACAAAGTTATTTTTAGATAAAATCTAGTTTTCAAGTTGCAGTTTAACTATTTTTTCTGTACAGATAAATCTCATTGGAGAAATTAAGAATAAATGGCAAATAAAGATTGCCTAACTCACTACTTTTGGATATTATATACTATGCAGTTTACAAGTTGGCAGCTCAGTCAAAGCAGACGACTTGTTGCAGGTTAAATATTTACTGTAAAGAAAAGCCTGTAACATGCTGAGTTTGCCACCTCCAGGGCATGTTTTTGGTTACAAAGGCAGGATAGTAAAAGATTGCTGCTGCTCTACAGCTGCTGACACGTGGATCAATTTGGAAATGCCTCATCTGAAACAAGAAAGAAACATACATCGTTCCCGGTTGTCAATTAATGAGTGCTAAATGGCAAGAGATCTCAATTTAGTGCTTTTCTTTATTTCTGGGACACAAAGACTCATATGATGTCATTTTCCAGTTGCATCGGATCAAGCTGGTATGTATGAGTAGACCTGTGCATTACAGAAATCACAGCATAAACAGAAATACTAAATCCACTGAACAATGCAAAAAGGAAAAAAAAAAAAAAAAAGAAAAAAAATAAAATAAAACCAAAGCTACGTTTCTAGGGGAAGGGGATTAGGCTAAATCAGACTGCCCTCAGACAACACAGCTATACTTTGCTCCACGTCATGATTTGTTATGCAAACAGGACAGCTGTTGTTCCTCAAACAGGAATACCATCGACATCCCTAAGAGCATACCTGGGCTTTTGCCTTTGCTGTCCTTAGCTGCCAGAAGATGGAAGCTGACGACTGCATTTCCATCAGACACTAATCCATCCTGATCTCTACAGCAGCTACTCAGCTGTACTGCCAATTTTCACAGGCACCCGCTTGTGCTTTCAAACTTTAAAAAACAAAACAGACTGAGAATGGCTTTTCAAATGCCAACCCCTAATTTCTTTCCCCTGTGTTTTCCTCTCTAGTTAACTTAAATCCACCAGTACGCTTGCTTATTTGAAATACATTTCATGATGCTCTGTGAAGTAGCGCACAAATGGCCACGGTCCAAAAACAAACAGCAAGAAAGCAGAGATTTGAAGCTGCAGGAGGGCACATCTGCATCCCTGAGTGAAGGAGTGGACACACTTCTAGAGAAAGACAAGGCCTTGTAAAATACATGCACATGCATTCACAGGGCATTCACTTATTGATTTATAAAGAAACTTGAAGATCTATTCTACCTTGAAACTGAAAATGGCTATTTTCAGAATACTTAAAGGCAGCCAATCCAGATTATTACTAGAGCCATAAATGCATCCCATACCAGAAATTCCTGTGCTGGAAATACATATTGCTTAATTGCCCCCATCCGAATTGGAGCCTGAAACTATGCATTTTGGCTGTCCTTGTGTGCATGGGGGAGCACAGTTAACACATCGATGCCGAACACGAGCTTTCATCTTTCTCCTGCAAAGCATCTTGGAGGGTATATTAGCTGGCCTGTCAAGTCTGCACAAGGATCGTAATGCTTTCTACAATAAATTTTCATCTCCAAACACCACACAGGGATCTTCCTGCTTAACTACAAGATGCAATAGCTCAGATTTTACCTTGGCTACAGGCACTGAGGAAGGTATACTTTTCAGTGCTGGAAGATAAATGCCCCAACACAAGAACTGAGAATCCAGGCTGCGGCCACTTCCCAGGTTTTCTACTCATTTCCAATATTGGTTCCTGCTTCTGCAAGGCTTCAGCCTTATGATTGATTTTACCTCAGAGGGGCCATAATCTACTTAGAAACTGCTACTCTGGAGAGCAGGAATGAAAGGAGTCTGTATGCTTTATTTACCACTGCAGAACGCTAGCAGCTACATGCTTCTTTTATAAAATGCTCAGAGGACTCAAATTCTATATTGAATTTGACTCAACTGGGAGACAGCTCTGAAATACCACAGTGGGGAAGGAGCCAGCTTTGAGCTGCTAAAACCCTGTTTGAGAGCCCCAGAGCTCCTGGTTCCATGCCCAGGCAGCTTCCGCAACGACCACAGGACCAAGAGCAAGGGCAAGGCAAAAACAAGGGTGGGTAGATGTCCTCAGTTAGCAGGTAGACTGAACTAGACTGCCTCCAGCCAGGACCAGGAAAATAGCTCCCTGGCAATTAGACAGATCAGCGAGTGACTGGCCCACTGCTGCTTTGTACCCGAGTCACAGGTGAGTGGTGGTGAGTAGAAGAGATATGGCTATGATTGCTGCTAGCTGGCCATTCCCCAGCTAATTTCTCTCCCAAATAACTGGGGAAATAGGGCAACATAATTTTATTTACCTAAATGCTGTCACAGGTCCTGAAGTGTGAGAGTATGTGTATGCACACACACGCATCCTTTATCTTTTAGGAGCGCACGGTGGAATACAAAATACCTATCGCTACATACACAAACCACAGCAAATAAGAACTACCCTCCAAACAGCATTAGCAATACAGCATGAATTTAATACCCAAAACATTTTGCCACTTGTCTTTAAATAGCACAGACATCAAGCAGATTCCAACTATTACACATGAAAGCAGCTACAACAACTCACGATACGATTGATTACACTGAAACACTCCTGCCTAAGAAGAAATGACCCATCACCCCTGCATCTAAATGACTGCACAATGCAATTTTCGCTGTATAGAAGCAGGCATATGATAACCAAGCAAATATTTAGCTGGCACCTCCATTTTCTGTGACAGAGAACAATGTATTTTTGAACAGCAGACGGAATTGTGTGCATTTAAATTAAATGAATTCCTTCACTCTTCACTGCTCCCTTTTCTTCAGCTGCAGGCTTGTTAGCGCAGGGTATGCAAGTCGTGCAGCTGTCAAGTAAAGCAGCAGATAGTTGTTTGTTGGCTTATGTTTCAATACTAATTATTATACAGATATTAGAAAAATCATAAAGTCACAAAAATACAGTAAGGCACTACAGATTGATCACTGACATTGTTACACTGAATAGCACAAAAATCCCAAACATGTGAAGGTAAATGTGAATTTTAAATGCCAGGAATAGTTACGACTTCAAGGAACACAAGCAGTTCAGATTTTATTATTTTAGCATCTTGAAAGCAGGACAGCAGAATGAGGAGCTCGGGAAACTGTACTCTATTCAAAGCATCCCACTGTAAAAATCAAAACTATTACACTACTAATTGAAGTGACAGTCAAAGGCTTTAAATAATATGTGTTTAATAGACAATTTGAATGACAGCGCAAGGAAGCAAACAGCAATCACAGTGACTGAATAGCAGTAATAAAAGTATTGCTAACCAGAAACATGACAGGTAATTTTCATTTCACATTGTTTCAATACTGCAAGTTACAGCACTTAAGAACTGATAATATAGTGCTAACTTAGCACGAGAAGTTTGCTATAAATACAACTCATACGTTTAATGTGGACTGCAAGGTTTCAAAGTTTGAAACACTTTCAGAAACAGCTGTAACAAATCTAAAATATCATTACAGATTAATAATACTATGTACGATCAGAAATTTAAACTGTGGATCTTTATACAGGAAAAAAAAATACGTAAGACAGGAAACAGTTTCAGAAAACACAAACCAAGATGACTGTGCCTGCCTCTGTGAATCCTTAAACCGTGATGTTGTGGCAAGGAGTTATTTTGGAGATTTCTCTCCAAAGGTCCCACACATACAAGGTCCCATAGTTGTGCAACACACCACCCAGATCACAAATCATGCGCTCTCCTGAAGCTTCAGTCCAGGAAATAATAAAAAGCTGAAAAAACTGTAGGCCAGAAAGGGCAGGGGTCAGGGCTACAACAATTCACCTGATACTGTGACAAACACAGGGAGGTTTTAAGACCAATTTTCCTCATTAATAGTATTGACTTCATTAATTACACATATAAACTTAATACCACTGATCACCAATCCCTTAGAGTAACCTAAAAACTAAGCACACAGCCACCAGCATCACACAATTTCAAGGTCTTAATTTACACAGTTCCTCCTGGTGGCAAGTTTTGCAGATCAAAACCTAAAAGAAACAGTCCATCTCAACCTGCTGGACTTCAGCACAGCATTTAGCAGTTCCAAGTGCAAGAGTATTATCTCATAAGAGCAAAGGAGAGGAAGAGAACGGGGTTCAGTTGCCCCAGGCTGAATTTAAGGAGATAGAAGTGATAGCTCATATCCCAAAGTGATTCTGCAGGACTGAACCCTCTCTCCCCTATTAACCCAACATTTTTCATGACACTGGAAAGATTGGCTAGAAAAAATCTCCTTCTCATCTCCATAAGAATTTCACATTTCTACTGTTTGAGCTATTCGTATCCTAACTGTAACAGCTTTTATGCCTGTAACAACTGAAACAAAATAAAACTAGGTATTTTTTTCCCACAGTCCATTAAAAACAATAAATAAATAAATAAATAAGTACACACAGTCCATGTTTATTTCTGTCAGGTTTCTGTCTTCTTGACAATTTTTAGTTGAAATTACAGAAGAAAAGCAGATTTTTTTCCACGCCTTTTTAACACTCTTGCATGTTTAATAAAGTTAACAGCAATAATACTGCATAAGGAAAATCACCATATCTATACATCTGCAATAACCACTGGGAGCAGAGTGGGAACAAGCACAAAGGAGCTGATGAAAACTTTATTTTAACCCTGAACTGCAAAGTTTATACATTTTAAAACCATGTTTACATGTTGTCCTTACTGTATATAATAAAAGCAGGTTGGGTTGCTTTCCATAAGAAATAGTGAGAAGTCATAAATTTAGTATCAAAAACATGCATTATAACAAGCTATCCCAAGCACTGCATTACCTTAATACCATCCATTAAGTTACCCATTTACATTAATGCCAAAGCACATAAATAATAAAAGGCTTTTTACATTTATCACTATTTTAAAATGATAAAGACAGAAAAATTTCATCAACCTATTTGAGGTATGAGACTGCGACTTGAGAGTTGGCATACACTACACATTTCATGGAATGAAATTTACTGTACATTTATTTACAACCGTTTATCAGTTGAGCAGAGGTACAGATCCTTTTAGTAAAAATTGTTGTAAACAGCACTGACACTAAGGCCATGGAGAAAGTTGCTGTTTTAACCATTCAATGGAGCGCTCAAGTGCCGTGGAAGCTAAGATCAGCTATTGAAACCTGTTCTTTTGTACTTTTTAAAGGTATTTTTAAGGCAACTGAAAATAATACACTGTTTCAAGGAATAATACAAACACCAGAACAGGTTAAAAAAAAAAAAAAAAAAAAAAAAAAAGAAATCCTTCTCCCACGAGTCTTTCATTATGTGGTTACCACAGATGCATTAACAGTAGTTTTAAAGCTTTTCCCTTTTTTATTTTTTTTTTTTAATTAATGAAAGACCACAGGCACTCTTCCCGTTCTACCAAGTGTGAAATAACACCCCACCTCAAAAATCTTTGTAACTTTTACCAAACACAAATTCTGAATATGTTACTTAGAGAAAAAAAAAAAAAAAAAAAAAAAAAGAAAAAAAAAAGTGAGTTATAAAATTACACAGTTTGCCGTTACGGTTGATCAACTCAGATAGGACACACCAACATTTTCCTTTAGGTATCCACTACACAGTTCCAAACATTTAGGAGCAGCACGAATTATGCACTTATTCCATAATAGCTGAGGAGGTGAATTCCTGACTTGGTCCTGCTGGGTGTCCAGTATTCTCATCTTGCTGTCAGGAAGATCAGTGCAATCAAGGCAGCTGGCAGGTGTACACCTTAAAACATTTTATGCACTTTATAATAACAAGGTAAGGCACATTACTGCTAATGTGGATATTTCCATTGGATTGCTCATTATACCTTAAGGTTTACAAAGCATGAATCCATCTTTTGGATTTACTTTTCCCCTCTGTTTCACAGTGAACTTTATTCCCCCCTTGAACAATTAAAACACAAGAACTTCAGCAATGCTTCAGAGCACAAAGCTAGTTAAAATCCCAGTTCATGACTACTGGCACGGCATGAATCTTCAAATTCATTTTGAGGAACATACCCTGTATTTGAAACTTTTGAGCTTCGGTCCTCAGAAAACTGGCTTAATACAGTGCTCTATTTTGTAAGACATACAAATACAATTTTGATGAAATAAAAAATCCCACAGGCATTTCCTAACAACAGCAAACATAAACCCTGACCAAAGAACACAAATTAAGGAGAGGAAATTTATAATTCTGGTATGCAAATTAAATTACCAAGAAGAAATATAACATGATAAAACAAGTGCTGCACAGATGCCGATCAGACATGGATACTTGTAAAACGATTCAACCTTTCCGGAGGAGAGGAAGCAGTTCTGCTTTAAAATACAAGTAATGAAACAGTTTGGGGGAGGCTTTCAATTTTATGCAGTAGCCAAAGACATTTTGAAAGTCCACAATCAGTTACATATAGTCTTTTACCAGTGTGAGCAAAATGGAAAAAAAAAACGAAAGACTTAAAATGGCTGCAGAAATATTTTTTTACAGTCAACCTTTATATTACACACCCTGGTGTCAGCTCAGCTGACAGGTCAACTCTCACCACCATTACTTTGACTTATGTATGCAAAATGCACCTGCTTACACTTGGATATGCAGATGTGAACAAACAGGCAGAGTACAGACAAAGGTGAACAACTGTTGTGGGATCATCTCGTACCACACATGACCAAGCAAATAACCAGCCCCTTTTCACACTGTGTGAATTACGTTACCAGGCATGCAATAGTCCACAAGTGCTTCTCGTTCCCTCATGTTTATGTTATTTTCCAAAAAATTCACATCTCAGAACTGCGTGGTTCCATTATTTTAATTAAATATAGATTAGCAATGATAATGTAAGAAAGACTTAATGGCATCAAGATATTTCAAATGAAAAAATCACGAAAATGTTGCAATGCACTTCAGCCATACTGTCACAAATGATATGTCATATAAATACAGACAAGAGGTAGCTGGCAGCTTACAGTTCCACCAGTTCTAGAAGTGCCAAATTTGTCAAAAAGAGGCATAAACTGACAAATATTAATTAAATCTCTCGACTGGAAAAGAAAAGAAAAAAAAACACCTAGTTTATTGCTTTTAGAGGTTCTTTACATGAGAGATAAGCAAAGGCATGTCAAACAAAATTACCTGACTTGATGGCTTTTGATTAAATTCACTTTTTCAAAAGAACTACTAATAAAATCTTGAATGCAAATAGTCGACTTGCTCCCAATGTTACATGTTCTCACTGCAATGAACAAACGCTTGCATTTTCCAAGAGGAGAAAAAGAGAGGTCTTATTTCCAAAAGAATAGCATTAGCTTACTTTCTTATGAGCAACCATGAGAACTAAAACCCAAGTTCCCACCAGACAGAGTACATTGAAAAAACAGACCAGGAGTTGCAAGAGAGGCAACAAGCATTCTAGCTAAGGGGACAGCGGGGTAATGGCAGGTGACAGATGAAATGCAGATGGAAATACCATGATCTGTACTACACATGTAATTTTTATTAAAGCTTCCAGAAGATTATTTTTTTTTCCCCAAAGAAGAGGCAAAGGTGGAACAGACAAGAAAAAAATAAAGAAATGTAAAGGAGAAAAAGATGCAAGAACGCATGAAACAAGGCAGCAACCGCCAAAGCAAGACAGAGAACTAAGTAAGACTTCAGCAATGTGGTCTGAAAACCACCCAGAGGTCAAGTAAGCCAAGTGAAAGTTGTGCTCATTTCTCCAAAGAATCTGGAGGGGAGGCAAAGAAGGAAAGGTTAGATGAGTTTTTTGGTTTTGTTTTGGGGTCGGGGGTTGTTTGTTTTTAAAGACACAGTGCAAGTTTGTCTAAAGAAGTGGTACTACAGATGACAGAACTTAGTCCTCTGCAGCAAAAGAAATACTTTGACCTCTAAAGTAAACTAAGCATACAAAAGTGGTAAGAATAAAAGGTGCACGTAAAACCAGCAGCAATATTATGTTTGTCTTTCCACTACTTCTGCAAGTTACTGTACATATATTACATCACTATTATAGAAATGGCACAGCCTCAGACACTTTCCACATTTTATTTACATTTTAAGACTAACTTTAATCTCAATCACATATCCATACATTTCCTTTGTTTCACTAAAACTTAAATGCATGGTTTATTAGAACAAAGACTGTAAACAAATATTTGCCATGTCCGATACATGTAACACACAGGAGCTGCTTAACAGAAATTAATCCCCCCTTTTTATAAATACAGGTATCAAAACAATCCTGAACATACTTTGTGACACTACTAGTAGTCGGCACCCACACCCTTGCAAAATTAAACAAGATGAGCAACGGTATTCACTGTACCTGCTACTTTAAAACAAATTTTAACTGCAGCTCTTTTACTAAGCAAGATGGATAAAGCATGCCATTTATATTTTGCCTTCTCAAGAGATTATTTTCAGAAACATATATTATTCCACAGCAATCTGACACTTTCTGTCATGCTTTCATCTTGTAAAACCTGAATTCCAATTTTAGGCTATTTCAGGCTTATGCTTAAATGACAGTGCCTTGATAAGAGAAAAAAATAATTGTGCTGCCTTTTTCTCCCATAGTGCCTGAAAACATATTGGGCATACATATATTATATATATTCTTACAAATGTCCAGGTCATGTATACCAGCTGAAATTCTTTTAATGTGTGGGTGTTTGCATTGTGAGATTTAATCAAGACATTAACATGAGTAGAAGGTTGTTGTTTTAAGACAGAAGTTTGAGAATCAGCTAAAATTAATTGTTGTAAGTTTGTCCTTCTGGAGGTTGTGGAAGCTTCATATTTTCTTTGGACATCATTAGACGTCTTAGCTCTTGAAGTACAACTTTAATGCTATAAGAATTTTGCCATTTTGCTAACACTGGTATGCTCCGTGCATCCACCTGGAAAAAGAAGAGGGAGTTGTAAGTTACCATGAAATTAAAAGATTTCTATGTAACTAACTGCTAATGAACCAACCATTCTACAAAAAGAGTCTAAACATTCCCTGACAGTTTCTCTGTGACATTCATGCCATGTGTCCTTATGTTCATAAAATATTTTTAGGAAAACATTTGCACACAGATACACATTCTACAATGACATACATGCAGGTGGACCCCCCCACCTGTGCTGATATGAACGTTAGCAAGAAGGAAAGGGATAGGGTGAGAGGGGAGAGGAAAACAGTAAACAGTTCACTGCTGAACTGGAGCCATATCTTATAAAATTCAGTTTCATCAATTTGTTTCAAGTTACTCAAAAAAAATCACCTTCATTAAGCCATTAAATACAGTTGGATTCTTCTCAGCTCTTAAAAAAAAAAAAAATACATAGGAATTTGTAGAATACCTCTCTAAAGGAAAATTTCCCTTGCAGCAAGTTTCAGTTTGTGATTTACTCCCCATCAGTATTATGTGGTGCTTCTGATATACCAGGAGTCACTACATATGCTAAGAAATAGTTTGAAAAACTGAAATATTTTATACATAACATTTACACATCTCTTAGTTCTTTGCCTTCTTATTACAGAGCATCGTCTCATGGAGCTGTGAAGACTACTGTACTCACCAATTTGAACTGAAAGGAAGGGACATTTCATTTATAAAACCTGTGGGACAATTTAGACAATCACAAACAGCTCAGCTCTTCTCTTCACACAAATAATGTTCTGCCTAGAGTCAGAACTCCTTTAAGCTGCCAACAACTGCGTAGCATCAAACCACAGCATAAAGGCAGTAAGGCACTTAATAATTATTGCAAACATTAATAAGTTAGGAAAGAAAGAGCATCAAAAGGAAATTATCTTATTCATCAAGATCACACCAGTTTAAAATAAGCAATGAGCGTATGAGCTTGTACAGAAAGGTTCTGAAAGTAACACTAGTCAGACTGCCACTGTTATTCCTGGACTACTTCCTTGTCTTTTTCAACGCAGGTATTTGGTTCAATGTGGTAGATAAAAGATCAGAGAAAAAAAAATCTTTAACTGGAAAACAGGTTCTATTTTCTTCAAAGGCAGGGTAATAGATAAAAACACCTGTGAAGAAAAGAGAAACTCTGATAACAGGTCACCTGTGTTACCAAGCAGCAGCTCAAGTAAGGCCTCGTGTAGCCTGAATCACTGTTGTGAGGTACGAAGATCCTACAGATCTCCTCCTCTACAATCCTTCTAGATAAGATTAAAGCAGAACTCACCAGAGTTTCTGTCCAAACAGCTGGACCCGGTGAACAAGGAACAACATTAATTCATTTGAAAAGTTAGAATGGTAGATCTCACACTATTCAAAACAATTCTCCACACAGAAAATGCAGTGAGAAAAGCACCAGACCACCATTTTTGAATAAAAACAGAGGTTCTCCAGAACGAAAACAGCATCATGGTGGTGAAGTAACCTGTTATTAGAGGAATCAAGTGCTTAGATACTATGTTCACTTTGCATATAGTTGCAGATGTTTAAGAAGTTATTCCCCACTAACGCTTGCTAATGCTTCTCTGCAGCTAACCTACCATCTTCTTCTACTTAGCAAAACGGAACAAAGCCTGAGTACTCCCCAACTACTTTGCTGTAAGCCAGCAATTTGGCAGACTGGTAATTTAAACACCTTCCATGTTGGTCTGAAGCACAGCACCTTCTACTGAAGTAGCTGAGGAGAGATCATGCCACTGACCCACCAGAACAGCAGTAGTCTCCCCAAGGAAAGTAAGGGGAAAAAAGAAGCTACAGTACAGGAGGCCAAGGACCAGGCTACAGCAACAACAGAAGGTTCAGAGCCAGGAGAAAGGTGCCCTTTGGGGATGCAAGCCCCAAACTGAAGACAATCAGTAAAAAGTCATGAGTAAGAAGAAAAAGACAGGTTTAAGACTTCAGTAGGTTTGAGAAAGAAAACTAATCTAATTATCTGTTCAGATAGACTGGATTAGCAAAAAATAGCTGGAAAGGCAGTTGCATCCTCCAGTGAATGTCTTTCTTCAGTCTTGCAATTCTGCTTGCTTCCATGCCACCTTCCTTTTCCTTGCTTCTCCTCAACTTTGGTTTTGTAGCCTCTCTCAGGTTTGGAGATCAGCCTCAGTTACAGAACGTAGTGGTCAGTCACCAGCAATGTTTGAACAATACAATTCTACATACGGTGGCTGTGTTGGAGTATGAGAGCTGATCACTTTGAAGTAAGCTCCACCAACTTTTCTCTTTTTTTTTGGCTGGGAATTTGTAATGTCAAACTCAGACTGTAAATTCTGTTTTAACAAAGTTATGAGTGTTTTCTGAGCAAAGACTGCCACACCATAGCATTTTGTTGCTGTTTATCTCAAGTCTCTTCTCACAAGTCACCAACTTTTTTGACAACATCTTGCAGCAGCGAAGATTTTGGCTCAGGTTCTCTTTTCCGCACTGCAGAATTTATTTCCAATTTAGGCAGTGAACAATAAATTCACTTTATGAAGAACAACACTAAGGTATTTGGAAGGATGACACAAACTATGTTAATGTTCAAATCACACAAAAGCACCGAGGTAATATTCAAGTGTTCCTCCTGGTATGTTGAGGAAGAAAATTCAAGATCACATAAAAGCTAGTAAAGCTGGAAACTGCAACCTGAGGACTGTTTTATTCTGGGAATACACAATTATATACACATCCTTAAACAAAAGCAAGAGAAACTACATATATTATTTTTTTCTAAACTTTTGAAATCAAGCCAAGTAATTCTGCAAAACGTTGCACAATACTGGGTGTTCATAATGTTCCCAGCATCTAAGATAACTTTAAGAGGTAACAAACTGCTTTATTTACAATAAACACACTCAAAGCAGTTACTGGACAACAGTTTACAGAATTATAGTTGACATAGGACTAAGTGAATTTAAAAGAAACAAGTATTTCCAGCTGTAAATGGTAATTAAATGAACAGAGGTGACTGCAAATCCTGGAGGACAGACTGTTAAAGAACACTCTCACAGATCCAAAAATTAGATATCCTCAAATGACTATGGGAAAATAAATATCATGCCAGAACGCAACCTGTGTTTCGTTAGTACAGAATACAGAAGTTTCCAAGAGAAAAAACCCCACAGCATTAAGAACAGTAATTTAAATACAATTTTACAACAGTGACACCATTAACACAGAAAAGCGTTTTGTCCAGCCCTACACAGGCTAGCTTTTCTGAACTTGGTAACCCAATTCTGTATACAAACACAGTAGCTCCCATACACAAATTGCAAAGTAGAAAATCACAGACTAACTTGCAGATAAGAAATGAAATTTACCAGGGTGATTCAAAGAACCTAAGTTTAGTCTTTTGATACAAAATACTTGTGAACTACCCCTCTCCTTTTCTGCTCTAGATGTATCAAACAGCAGTCCCCAGGATCTATGCTGCTGATGGAAAATTTACTTGCAAGCAAAACTCCCCTCTCGAAATAATCAAAAAGAAGTCAATAAACTTGTAATTGTCTGTAAGAATAAACTCATTACAGATACCTGCACTTTTCATGCAATATGTAAAAACAGTTTAAGGCTGAAGTTAACTCCAGCACATATCCATCTCTCCCCTCCACTGTTCACACCCCAACTCAAAACAAATCATTACCCTCTAAGCTCATGCTGGGGGCTCTACTCTCCCTCAGGCATTAACTGGCACGCATCTTTTGTAAAGTTCACCCTCACAACGTTACAAATATTTTGAGTAGCACTATAATACCGCTCCAACAGAATTTCTGTTGCTGTTTATCTCGCGTTTCTTTTCAGCACGTTGCCAATATTTTTCATGATATCTATAAGCAACATGATCAAAAGCTGGCCATGTGTGAAAAAAACAGGTTGCAGAAGCACGGACAGCAGAGCTTGTCTGAAGATAAACACTGCCATTTCCAATCATTCACAGAATGCAGCAAACCGCTTATGATCTATTATATGGAAGAATGACTGAGAGTGCAGCTTCAAAGAAACAAGGAAATAAAACAGGGAGCAGAAACATGAACTGTTCCAGAGAAGCTGAGGAATGATTTAGGAAAAAAAAAAAAAATCTTAGCTTATGGCTCAGACAACAGAGTAAGTCTCACAAGACATGGGTTCAAGTTCTGATTTTAACAGACTTCTTCAGAGCTATGGGTCAAGTTATTTTGTCTTCCAGTGTTTTCATCCATTAAGTATCCACACTTCTGTTCTGCTTTCCAGCACCTTGCAGCACATCTAGACATCACACGTGCAAAAACCTACTGCAAATAGGCCTCAGTTTTGATCAGAATTGTTCTAGGGTTTCTAAATTATATATAGTTTTGAAGAAATCTTTCCCTAAAGTTATGTTTAAAAAGAAGCTTTTAAGAAAAACTGTTCAAATAGTATGCATGCACTATTATCGATACTTGCACTATAAATAAAAGTTTTTACCTAAACCCCTAGTTTTAAAACATATGCTTAGAAGACTGAAAATGAAAACTGTAATTAGTTTCAAATTCAAGAAAGTAGATGAAGAAAATAAAGTATCTGACTCAAAGTAGTCATTCACAAACAGTATTCAAAAAAAATAAAAAACAAACAAAACAATAACAAAGGAAAAAAAAAATAGGGTTTTCTCTAGAAAACTGAGTGCTGGTCACTCTTATGACCTCTAAAAACAGACTAATTCTCTTGCTACGTAAAATACATTCATATTTTTCTGCACTATTTCTGCATGTGAATTTAAGCATTAGATAGCATTTATTAAACTGGTGACTCTAAAAAAGGCTGCACGCTTCTACTAGTGCCTTTATTTTCAGTTAAAGTAAAATACAGTCATGTTTACGAAACACCTCATGTGGAGGACTGCATACTGCATCTGTATACAGATAATTCTAAGAGTGCCCGTTTCTACCCCTAGTTTACACAGAATCACAGAATGGTTAAGGCTGGAAGGGACCTCTGAAGGCCATGTGGTCCAAGCTCCCTGCTCCAGCAAGGCCACCCAGAGCAGGCTGCCCAGGCAGCTTTTGAAGATCTCCACAAGGAGGGAGTCTTTACAACCTCTCTGGTGCCACTGCTCCATCACTCACACAGTGAAACGCTTCCTGATGTTTAGACAGAACTTTTTATTCTTACTCTTAATATGTTCTGCACAAGGTGACTATCTCTCATATATCCATTATGTATAACGTATCTGGAGATCAGACTTCTCTTTTCTATCCACACAGAAGCCACAGATAAGTCAGTCATCCAAAAATAAAAAAGTGCATTGAGCGAAGACAAAAACTCAGCTCTTCAGAGTTTCAGTTCCATGCTCTCATCTGTAAAATGTATCCCCAATTTATCCGACAAACAGGTTTGACATAACTCGAGTGAGCACAACAGCAAAATATGCTAAAACGCAAGAAACCAGGACAAGTGGTACATTAAAAATTACATGATGAATGAGTTTTAAGTTCATTAATGCTGAAAAATGTTTTCATCAAACATTACAACTTAGTCCTAACTGAAATGCTAAAATAGGTAGAGTTATGCATTTGCATAGCAAATCCTTCCTAAGTTACAGTAGTTTATAAAACTATTGGGGTAAATTTGAATGAAGTTTTGGTGTAAGCTTAAAAATATATTAGAATCAATTTTTTCTGTACCAATGACTGAATTCTAACAGCGCTTTTATAACCACCAGCTGAATTTCCAGTCACAGTGTTCAGCCCATTCCCCATCAGGCTGAGGGAGTCGAGACTTCTCCAAACACAAGCTCCAAGCAGACTGACTCAGTAAGCATAAACTTTCAGCCTTTGTAATGTCTGAGATTTTGCTTCTGGAAACCAGCATCTACATGTATATTCTCAAGCATGCACAGATGAATTAATGACAGCACACTTCTTCACTGATACAGAGTAATACATGTTACCAGAGGAACATACAAAAATAATATTATAAACATACCAAAAACTCTACTGCATTCCAGATTAGCAGCACTGGCTGATCACAATCTCTTAATAAACAAAGATACTCAGACTACAAGCTGGAATAAACAGCATCAGCTGGTTTGTAGATAGCAAGTTTAATAAGATCTCCAGGTAGAGAGAATTTGTTGGCTATGCAAGAAATACTTTCAAATCAATTTAAAACTATTTCTGAGATGTTGGTCTAGTGGCTTTAGATAACCTATCAGTATACCATCTTAACACTTACAACAGCTCCAACACATCCCAAAGAATGTAATTCATTGCAAATGGATCTTTACTATGAAAGTGATTACCATCTATATTAAAAGACCTTAAAACTGAAGCTTAAAATCATCTCAGACTTGAATAAATACAGTACAAACAAAACAGGAGTATAAACACATCCGTTCATTACAAGGGAATTCCTACATCCAGACTGAGTCTCAGGCAGAATAATTTCCATTTTAATTAACGGAAACACCAGATAAAAATTGGAATAATGAAACAAACTTTAATGACTAAATAAATAATGGTCTTAAGCAATATAGTACTCTGGTTAGGATATGAATCTAATGCCCTTGTTTTGTAAGAGTAATACATGGAAAATATCTACACATGGCTTAAACATTTATTTTTTCCTGTGCAAAACTTAAATCTGTAATTTTATTTAAAAGACATGGCTGTCTCAATACTATAAATAATGGTTGTCTCATTGCTAAGCCACTGAGAGCCACTAACATATTGTAAATACCAAAAGATTTGAATGTGTGAAGTAGGCAAACAATTTTGATGTAAACCAAGAACTTTATGTTGTAAAATTTAAATATGAAATCTCTGTCCAACACTGTATATTCCTCACCTTTGTTTTTCATTGAAATAGTTTATATTACAGATTAACAATATGGTTGGTCTTACCATTTCAACTTACCATTCCATTGGAATTATTTATTCCATTCATATTAATTTTAGTTACAAATCTAACTGTAGGAGGTGCTTCTGGATATTTAGGTCCACACTCTACTTTCAGACTGTATATTCTGTTTTCATAGTTTGTCTAGAAAGCAAAAAGACAGACTAATGCATCTCTCTGAAAACTGAGTATTAAAAAATTAACACAAAGCAAACACAAGAGGATTAAAGATGAAAAAATATGAAATGATAAATCTGTTAATATTATGTACCAGTTGATGGTCTTGGATTTCTGACAGACTGTTTTGGTTATACTCATTACCTGAGGAATACGTATAAATTACACTACTAATTGACAGTTTGTACAAAAGTTTTTAACAGAATACATTTTTTAAAAATTCACATTTACTCTTATCCTCCTAGCCATCCGCATTCACAAATCACTTTTGGCACAGTAGGGGGCTGACAATAATCTTCAGGAAAATTACCTCACTGCCCACAGAAAAATATCTAACACACACCCAAAAAAAAAAAGGAAACAGAAGGACAAAGAAGCAAATAACCCAAACAAGAACAAAATTAAAACAGTTCTGTAAAAACATATTAAAGGAGTAATTTAACAATCCACTCCAGAAGACATGCAAGACTTCCATTGCTGAGGATTGTTAAGCAAGGAAGTAGTAAAGAGAGCAATCATTTAACACAGTTATCCAAAGCCTTTATGAATTTGGACAGTACAGTTAAGTGACAGCTAGTTAGTAGATTATTTTTACCTGTTTCTAAGCGCAAATATATCTTGAGAAAGTCCAATTAGAAATGAATACAGGCGTGTTTCTTTGTTTTTTAAAATCTTGTCAAGTAGGACGTGAATGATTGAAAGTATCAGTGCCTGCTAGTCACTGATGCCTCTGTGCTCCAAAAGGAATATAAACCCAGCTTCTACACCTGCCTTTCCATTGGCAGAGCACATACAGCTAACATGAACCCAGAGCAGAAAGACGCCTCAAGGCTTCCAAATGTCTTTTCTAAGCTGTTCATCAGCCAGCTGTCACTCTTTCCAAGTAGACGAATCAACCACACAGTCAAATTATCAAATGGCTCCCCACTCTGCAGTCAATCAAATGGCAGTGTGGAAATCAGGCTACTGAAGCATCCTAACTATGACCTATAATTTCAAGAAGCCACAAAGACTGTGCAGCAACCGGGTCAGAAAGAAACAAAGTTAAGCAAGATACCCTTTTTTAAGCAAAAAGATTTTCTACTATTATTAACCTCTAAAAGCTGAAGGGCCAGGAAGGGTAATCTTGTCCTTCCATAGATAATATAGCTGCTACTACAGGAAGAAAATACAGTAACAAAAAAAAAAAAATCTCATTATTCACTCAGACAAAGCAATTTATTTCCCAGAGAGGGATGCTGTCATTTAGAGTGGAAATAGGCCAAAATGTATATATACTGCTCACAACTCTGAAAAATCCTGAGAATGGCACTCACATTCTCTTATTCCTATCCAGGTGGCTTCTCAATTTTGCTGAGTTCCTCCAATCACCATTTTACTGTAAGTCAAGTATCCCTGACCAGCTCCCCAAAAAGCCCTAAAAAGCATTTTTCAGGGTGAGAAAAAGGTTTCCTTTAATCCAAAACAAACCTCTCCTTCCCCCTCCATGTTGGTTCACCCTGCAAATCAAGTAAGAAAAAACGATAAGCAATTGTTTGCACTGCTCTAGAGAAGCCACAAATGTGAAGAACTTCATGCTATGGAGAGCATTAGCAATTTTCTGTGCATTCTGCCAAGCTGCACGCTGTCTACATAACCAATTCCAAAAGCATTCATTTTCTACAAACCCTGAAACTGGACATGAAATTCTTCTCATCGAGGTATTACCCACTGGCTTGAGAACTAGTGGCTTTCACTTTCCGCAGTTACTACATGATGCAAGTCATTCTGCTGTACATAAGACTGCACGTCCCCAAAATGACCCAGAATTACACTTATTTGCTTGCACTCTTTCAGAAAAAAAAAAATAATATATATATATATATGTAAATTGACTAGAATTAAAACTGCATGACAGCATTTTTTAATTTTTATTTAAAACAAAAACATTTGGACTCCTACACAGCAATCACTCCCTTCAGAAATGTGTTAGGCGTCTGCTTTAGGTGGACCAAAAATCAGTAACTGGCAGTTCTGGAGGATGTTTAGAGTCAGGGTGACATTACTTTTGTTAACTCATGTTAGATCTCAAAAAATCCCTAAGAATACAAACTTTCTTCAAAATGTATTTGAACACTGTGACTACGCTGAAGTATCCAAGGCATCCTATCATTATATTTGTATGTTAAATTGGCTCTCTCTCAAATGCATTCAAATCTCAGAAGCCCAGCACAATTATGCAGATAGTCAGAACAGTCTGCTGCATGTTACAACTGACTTCCAGAAGCAGCTTAAATTACACTGAATTTAACTAGAACTCTATTACTCTGGAAGACCATCCTCAGAGGCCAATTTCTGATTTCAGTTCTTGTTTTGGATAAACCCAGTAAGCCTTCTGGCACCAAAGGACACATAAAACAGTAACCTCATGTTAGCAGTGAAAGACATGTGCTAACTTAGAGCTACTTGAAGTATAATCATTTGAAGTCTTTGTTTACACAGTGATCTTTTGTATCATATTAACTCATTAAAAAGCTTTCACAAAAATTGCACATGAAGTTAAGACGTGCCCATTCAGATCTGGCTAGGCTGATGCTCAGAACAGGGATTTATCACTTCTCTTATAGGCTTTCAGTGTAGATGACATTCTATAGAACTTAAAAGGTCTGAAGGATTTGACCTTTTTATTATTATTTATATATTTTATAGGTAACTAGTATCTGCTTGGTCTTTAGGACTGATTCAATCAGATTACATAAATTGCTACACTTATAAATTATCTGTGAAAACTCGTGAAAGTTAAAAATATAGCCACTTAGCCACAGAATTGAAATTACCAGGCACATATGATAAACTGGGGAAAGACAGCTCTCCTGTTTACTGGACTATTACTGTACACTGATGTGCAGTAATGATGGAAATATTATTGAGGAATATACTCAGTCATCTGTAAATTTCACATCAGAACTGGCTTAGAGAGTTGCAGAAACACATACTAGAGTGAATTTTACACATACTACAGTAAATTTTAACTAATTCCTTTACATTGTAGCAAAGTAACTTTTTTTCTCCTCATTTTGTATTGCCTACCATGTTTTACTTTGGTACACTTACCCTTGGTGGCCCAATAATCATTCCTGTCCATCTGGTGAGTGTCATATCTTCATCATCTTCAAGGCCCCAGCTTACTGTACCATCACCTACTCCTTTCTGCCCTTCTTCAAGTTCTTCCAACAAGCGAAAATTACGAGGTACTTTAACTGGAGAAAAAATGAAAGAATGAAATTAATACTGGTCACATTTAGAAGAAGCTAAACAATTTCACTGCTTTTATATAGTTTGCATTAGCAATTGTTGAATGTATTTTCAAAGTTTAACAAAACACTCCCTGTCTAAATTTATTTAGCAAATTGTTTTGAAGCAAGTAGCCACTTCTCTGAAAGCTCGTTCCTACTCAATTGATATCAATACAAATTATCAGAGAAAATAAACCATCAAACTAAACAGAGGTCTCTCAATTCAGATACTCCTCTTCCCCAAGTACGGTACTATTTAGAGCCAATACATTTCAAAATCAATTCATTGTCATGTTCTACTCAAGTAGAATACAAATTAAATCAATACTGCAAATTCCCTATAAAAATAATTAAAGAATGCAATATTTAACACAGATTATATTAAGAAATGTAAACTGTAAGAAAAGGACTGAAAAAAGTCACTTTATTTGATTAAAAAACAAATCAATGAAGCAGACTTCAATATCTGAAAACAAACTAGAAATCAAGTCTCATTTAATCTGGTGATTATTCCAACTTAACAGATTAAAAAATAAGAAGCACAGAAACACTGATTAAGTTGTTAGAGAGAGAGATAATGACATATTCACAACAGAATATGAAGATGTACTGCCTCTAAAGACAGCCAAGTAATATTCACTTATGGCACTATAATTACTGGATTTTGATGATTATACTTGAGGACTGACAGATATTGCTAGATATTAAACAAGTAGAAGTTTAATTGCTTTACATCACTGAAGCTAAAATGATATTTCAGCACTCATGTACTGAACTAAGCTAATTAACACTTGTGCTTGCAGTCATGGCATGCTTTTATTTTCAAACACACAGTATGTAGTATTTATTGTACAATAAATCTTCAACCTTCTTTCAATAATGATTCGTAACTTTTTTTTCTTATATATCTTCTAATAGATACTTATAGCTATAGTGCTTCCAATGCTGTTGTGTTTTTTTTTTGTTGTTGTTGTTTTGTTTTTTAATAGAGAACTTGTTTTGTACTGGAAGAAAACAGGTCCTTCACAGAAATAAAACTTTTGAGACTAGGTACAAAGTTCTTAGTAAGGAATACATTCTACATTAGTCTGAAAAAGATGGGGAGAGCAAAGGCAATTCTTCTGCACAACAGTTATTTAGTTGCTGAGATTTCAGGTTTGACACTAATCTTAGTCTGTATCCCAAGTGGCCTATCCAAAAATTAACCAAAAGCATACAATATGTTTGTTTAGTCAATATGTACATGTATGGACCAGTAGAGACAAACATATCCTTCAGCAACTACCCAAATAGCTTATTTTGCATAATTTTTTTCTAAGCACAGACCAGGGAAAGCCTCCTAAAAATGACAGCAACAAATATCCAAGTTCTCCAAATGCCCAAGAGAAGTCATTACGAGTACAATATCAGGACAGTGTAAGGAAATTAAGTCACTCATGTATGGCCTCACCTTCCTTCTGTCTTTGCTAGTACCACTCACCTAAACCCATTAGGAGCTACGTCAGCTTGCTAACCGAGCAGAAAATTCCACGTTTCGGTTCAGCTCCTGACAGCTTGACAAAATGACCCAGCTCACAGAGAGCTCAGACAAGTACCAGCATGTGTGAGGCCACGGCAGCAAAATCTCAAGATGTAAAACGACATTTTAAGCAAGTTCAACTACTCTGGAAACTTATTTTCACAGAGTTCACATACAATTACCTGAAAGTACTAACACAACAGGGATCAAGGAGCAGATCATTTATACTTCAGCACAGATCCTTTTAGACAAGCTTCATTGAAATGCATCTGTTCATTCCTCTGGTCCCATCCTGACTTACTAACATTAGATCTGTGCATCTACGTATCTAATTCAGACTAGGTATGAGCACAGACAATCACACTTCTGTTACGTTAAATAGGGTACAAAGGTTTTATTTTGCTGCTGATTCCTATATGCTCTGGACTGCAGTCTGCCAGTAAAAGGTTTATGCTAACCTTTTAAAAAAATATAATAAAAACAAGCAGCAGGGTAAATTTATACTAGACTTATGCTTTGCAGCACACAGCTAAAGAGTTTGTGATGGGCACACAGAGCCTCCCAAACCCAAGCCCTGTGCCCCACTCCTCCTTCCCCCAGACACAACCACATACTTCAGCATCCGATCATCATCCCACACCTCTCCAGTGGTTTAAAAGCAGTTCTCCTCAGAAGCCTTGCTCTGACTGCCAAACACGTGCTTTATGGCTCGCCTCCTGCAGCAGCACGTAGCAGAAGGTGGCAGACAGGCCCTGGGTTTATTTCCAAGCACTTGCTATCAGCTCTCACCCCAACCTCAGGTGCTCCTGAGCTATCTGGGCTCCTCGATCAGCCCGACCAGCAGCCTCATTTAGCAAAAAGCTCTTCCTCTCCTTGAAGTAAAATCACATCCACCCAGGTACTCAACTGAATTGACTCCAGAAGCAGGATCAACAGAGGCCAACGCTGACTGCTGAGTCTTCCAGTGCCTGCCTCTGCAAAACCCTGGCTGAGGAGATGAGGGAACTTTTGGTGCAAAAAGCCACTGGACTGGCTCAGCTGTAGCATAAAATTGCACTCAACAGACCAATATCTGTGGGAGACGACAGTTACTAGAAAATAACAATCCGCTATGACTAACTGTCCCATGGCCATCACGATTTTTTCCACTATGATGTCTGTGCTCACCAGTTCCCCTCACTACCCACAGGGAGCAGTGAAGGACCTGGGAAAGCTCCCAGAATTTTTTTTTTTTTTACTTCCAGTAAATAATTCAGATCCACTCTGAAAAAAAGATGAAAGGATCTGAACAGCAAGGACCAGGCTCCCCACACTAACATTCCTCTCGGTGCTAGAGCTAGGTAGCAAAACATCGCTCTGGATTAAAAATAAGAGTCAAAATACCTACTTTTACACAACCACACACCTATTGAGATTCAAAACCATTAACACCCCTCCCAAAAAAACACATTACAAATTCTTAACTAAAACTGGACCAAGGAGTCACTCGAACACATTCCCTTTCAGAAAGTTATGCAGTCCTACAACATTTGGGTTGGAGATACCAGGAAGGACTGTATAAATCATTGTGTAAAATGAAGCCACTATTTCATAAGAACATTCCCATATTTAAAACACTTCATTCAATTTTGCGGACTTATTTTAGTCCTTTATTTACACATTCATCATATACGCACAAAATCTTCCACCTCATGCTACCTTGTATTTAAGATTCAAAAAATAACCCCTTCCCCATATTTCCACAGAGACACCCTGTGCACAGCTTCATTATGGACATCTACCAGAGCTTTTTACAACAACAGATTAACAGGTCACTATTCCTGGCTTGCAAAAAAAAAAAAAAAAAGCCACTAAACTGCTTTTTTTTTCTTCCTTTCATATATGATTAGTGGTTTGTCCCCCTGTGGTGCAAATTTCTACTGACATCACTACTCAGTATTTTATTAGAAAATCGCTGTTGATAGATTTCTTAAAAGTGACCCAGAATACTCTAAAAATGAACACAATGGATTAAAAAAAAAGGCACCACCAACCACCTTACCTTTATAATGACAGTCCTTAGGAACTACAAGCAAACTGAATTGGAATTAAATGCTACTTCCATTTGTAGTACACTCATGCACCCACACAGGCTATATTACTTAAAATAAATCTACGTAGCTGGAAGAACAGGATATACATGTGACATTGAACCCTCTTTCCAGTAAAACAACAGCAAGAACTTCTATTTAGAAAATTAAGTAATGATGGCCTGGATCTTTCTGCTATTAAGCTTGCACCTAATATATAGGAAAAGAATTCTTTTCTCACTATTTCACATAGGGCACAATCTGCATTATATATTAATAGTGCATACGCAACATACAGTTTTGTCTCTAATCCAGACAAAACAGATCATCAAATATTTGTTAAGGACTTTGAAGTACTCCTTGAAGGAAACAGAGTAAGGATCAGTATTTCATTTCCAGAATCTGGGCAACAAAACATCCTCTGCTCAAGTCTGCCAACTGTGCAGCTCCTCAGCAACAGCAGCTGCCCTTGTTCTTCAGCTAGCAGCTCCCCAGTGCCTCTCCTGGAAGAAGGAGCAGCAACTGGAGAGAGAGAGAGATGCCACTAGCTTTCCACCAGCATGGGACAGCCAGGAATTGCTGTTCCCAGTTCCTCCTGCTGATGGGACCACTACTGTCAGACAGCATGTACCAAGTTTTCCACACAGCTGAAGTAAACGCTGCACTTAGAAGGCTCATGCTCATATATACCAATCATTTTCAATTTAACAGAAGCTTAATCATGAAAAAATCAGGAAAATAAGAAAGGATTCATCAGTATTCTTTAACAGGACTGGTAACTTTTTCTGCAACAATACAGGAGAATTGGCTGAGACATTTTCTGGAGCAACCTGTTCCTGGTTAGTGTGCCAAGACACAGGTCCACAGCTGGTAGCACCGGATCACCTGCTGGTACAGATTTAATCAGCACCAAGAACACACACGGTTGCACTTACATCAAATTTGACAGAGCAGACTGGCTACGCTAAGCCACATTTCTGAAGAACTCACACTGTCAGACTCCTTCTCTGGTCATATAAATCTGATTAAACTTAAGTGGCCTACGCTGATCTAACTGCCAATACAGGTACGTGCATCCATTGCTTTAAAATGAATTAAAGCTGGTTTACTTCAACAGCTTGGTTTAATATCAGAAAGTATGGAATACGTCAACAGGTGTTTACCTGTTTGTGTAATTTCAATTTTAATATTCATGAAATTAAGCAATGCAAGAACGAGTATTTTCTTGATCTCACTGTGCAGCTATTACCTGTATCCGTCTGCAGCTGAATGTAAATTATGCATTGGTGCTATTCCAGACCAAACAGAAGTAATTTGGAGAGCCCAGACTACAGCAACAAAAGTGATATAAAAAAATGAATACAAAATATTCCATTACACTCAGTAGTCCCAATTCCTTGTACATGAATTGATTCCTAAGAACAGCCATGTACCAGGCAGGAGTTCAATGATCTACATCTCTTCTCCCTGAAGCTTAAAAAAGGGCATAATCCTAATTTTTCACAGATTGACTCAAAGCCTTAAGCGTGAGGGTTTATGTTGTACCCAAAACTATTTTTACAAGTGTGTATCACAATATCTGTATCAGCAGTTTTCCTTAAAACCCCCCTCAGCTCTTGGCTTCAATCACACCTTGCAGCCAGATCCATACTAGGAGCCTCTTACCACAGCCATAGCAGCACACCCCGCACCGACAGCACATGCACCGAGCAGCTACACAAACAAACCTTTATGCTGACCCAGGAACGAGCTGTATCAGGGCATTACACATTAACACAGCCAGGATACTGTCAGCGGTGTTATTCTTTCTGAGATAGCTCCGTCAGGAAAATCCTGCAGCATTAAATCCTGCACCACTTTGAATGTATGGATTAGTTTATGTACGATGACTTCCAGCTAACAAAAACTGCAAAATACATACAGCTTGGTAACAAAAAAAAAAAAAAAAAAAAAAAAAAAAAAAACTCTCAAATTCCATTTAACAGATTCAGGCTGGCAGAAAAATAAGTATTTTTTGATGACAAGAAAGAGGGGAAAGATGTCAGCTTTGCAAATTCTGAGCAATAATATAATTTCTCCTGGTGTATGGAGAAGAAATAAATTCAGAAGAGAAACACACAGAAAATTACAGGTGCCTTTTAGCCTGAGCAATTCATAAGGAGTCTTGCTCTGGAGAAAATAAAGATAGAAGCTGAAATACACCCTACCAACAAAATTAAAATATATATATAAACAGAATATACAATAACCATAGCCTTAAGTAGGTCCCGCAATGGATGATGTAAAAACAAACAAAAAAAAAAAGAGGAAAAGAGGGCTGTGTGTGTGTCAAATACTAATATCCTATTTGGGCTGCAAAAGACAGTCTTGTGCAAATGCATTTCTGTAAGATGTACTCTTCTCTGAAAAAGCTCTTTTTAAAAAACACGATCTAGGTTTTTGTTTGCCAGTTATCCCGCTCACATCACGCACTTTTGCCCAGTAAAATATTCCATGTATACACAGAGTAACAGTGGCTGTCTTACTATTAGGAACCTAATATCAAAAAGTATTACCACGCTTACTGTAATTATTTTGTAATTATTATCTCAAGTTGATCACAGTAACCTGGTTCCAAAAAAACAGAAGTATTTCTAATAACACGCACATGAATGGAGTTGGACACAGGAGTTCTGTGGACAGAAGAACTCCATCGCTAGCATGAGCGGAGGAATGCAGCGGTTACTGCAATGAAAATTTTCTCAATGAAAAGTAGCACATTTTCTCCAGGACCGAAGAAAGCCCCCAGCTGCTGCTGTGGAACTCAATCTATGAACCAACACAATGATACAATGAGCTGAAATGAGAAAAATAATTTCATTAATTGAGTTTGATGTCTTGTTATTTTTGTTCAATTAAATGTCTGCTTCTTTTTAGAATCATGGGTACATCCCACTTCTTTGAACTGCCTTCCAACTAAGTTTTGAAATGCTTCAGATTCAGAATCCTGCATACCTATACTGTTCATAAAGCTACATTTACCATACTTTATTTTTCCCTATTTTCCTTCAGCTAGTATGTCCCAAAGCAATGGAATTCAAACAAGACTTTTCTGCATTAACAATTTTTAGTTTTAATCAGAAAAAGTATTATATTATCTTAAATTTAGTAACAACACATGGATGATACGCACTGATGAGGGTAGTGAATAAGGTAGTGAGTGATTCCAGCACATATGGATGAAACATCCATATAGTACCAGTATAATATATTCCTCCAGAAGATTCCAGTCATCGCTGATTTTGTCATATATAAGCAAGTAGATGCCTTCCTATCAATAGTGATGGAATAACAAAAGGACTTATCAAAAGTCACACAATAAAGATGACAAAAACACAAGTACTTCGTGCATCCAAGATTCATCACAGGCAACCCCTAAAAAACAACAGGGATCCTGACTGCTGCTTCTCCACCGTGCTAGCATCTAAAAATGCACTTTAATAGATTACTTTATCAGTGACTAGTCATTACTAGCTGCTATTAGAAAGGCTGTAAACGGCCATTTAGATCTGCAGACGCATGAAGACTAACCCATTTGAGCTTACCTGTGGAAAACTTCTAGAAACATGCAGACTAAGAAAAACAAGCCTGATGTAATCAGATAAAAATCCACTTCCGTATAAATTGTAACTCTTCATCCCAGATAAAACGAACAAAAAAAAAAAAGACTACTAACTTTAGGAATTAATACGAAAAGAGACGTGTAGCAGGTAAGTTTGCACAGCTCAAGTAAGCAGATGTACACTAGCTGACGTGCAGCATAAATGAGCATTTATTTTGTGTGTTCAATGCTTTTCATAATTCAGAGCCACTTTTGCTATAATCCTAAAGATGAGAAAACTGCCATCTCACAAGCATTATTTACAGAAATTGTCTGTACCCGGCATAGCTGACGTGTACTGAATGGACTATTACAGCTTCTTTACAGGACAAATTAGATGGACAAAAATATCATGATACACTTGACTATGACTAGATAGGAACTTTGTGACCAGTTAACTTTTTTTTTTTTTTTTTTGCATTTTACTGGAACTAAAATCTGAAAAAAATTGAGAATTTGAAAAAACATAGAAGACTTCAATGAGGAGATACAATTCTAGAAACTACACTGAAGTTGCTTGGTTTTGTGTTTTTGTTTGTTTGTTTGTTTTTAACAAAGACATTAAAGCATGCATATCATCAGTTGCTTTGGTTTTCCTCCTAATGTAGAGGCTTCATTTGCCATACAAAACTTCACAGCAGGAGCCAATACATGGTCACATTAGTGTGAAAGCTATAAGCCTTCACCTCAAAATCTTTTGGTTAAAGCTATCTATTTTCAGAATTACGTTAGCTACACTATTTATGTATTTACTTATGTGAAATTTTACAGTGTTGATGCCTTAGATGTTGATAGTTCAGAACTAAAGTTCAGCTGCAGAGGAATTTCCTTTATATTCAAATCTAGCTACAGCCATAAATATTCTATACACAGTTTATATTAAAAAGGCAGCTAATGAGAAACCATGTTCATACGGCAGAAGCCTCATTCATTATAACAAAGCATGTATATCTTGGGTGAGAGGAAAAGGCCTGGAGAGGTGTGGAGGTATTTATATCTTGAGGGCAGGGCACAAACACTAGTGTTTAGAAAAAACAGTAACTTCACTAAAGAAAAAACATAGATGCACAGAAGCAGATTTTTTCACTTCCAGTTTCATTATGCATACTCCTAACATTCAGACACTGTTAGTTATCTGCTAATAATAAACATTGAAAGCGATAATTTCTAAATGGCATATGCATGTTGGCCTTTTTTGGTTGGTTGGTTATCTAGCGGTGATTCCAGCTGAGCTGTGTTAAAATGTACATTTAGCAAAACTTTTCAGCTGCAAAATAAAGTAAAACAGGTCTTCAAAGAAAAACAGAACTTACTTCATACTTGCACGTTTAGGGGCAGGCAGACTGCTAAGGGAGGAAAGGCTGCAAACAGAAGTATGGGCTTCTGGGTATCAGCTCACGCTTTCAAGGCTGAGCCCACCTCACATTTGGTGGTATCCAATTCTCTATTTTACTTGTTATATTATTTACATTCATTTATTCATATTATTTACTTTCATACACATTTTCCCAGCTACACTCACAAAATCCAGAACACACCATACACCAAGAACAGTGATGGACAGCCTCACTAGATAGGAGAGGCGGTAATACCAGCTTGCCTTACTGGGCCCAAACTTAATTTCATTACAAAAAAAAGTTGGGTTTAGACATTAAAATCATAAAAAAAAAAAAAAAACAAAAAAAAAAAAACTTTTAAAATATGAACAATATTAAAGTTTATTTAGTGCTGGGGAACAGAAGGGAAGAAATTAAGTCTTACTTCTATGGGCACTAGTACTTGGGACGTCATAAACATATTTGATTAACAAATACGTTATAACAGCTTAAACCACAAATTTTTATGCTGGAGTAAGAGATCTCAGTAGATCAGAGCTGCAAAAGCAGCATCAGTTTATTCAATGCATTTCAGTTGCTGCTGGTTTCACAGTAAGAATGATGAGACCTTGAACTTGATTTCTCCAGCACAGTAAACGTTACAAATGCATAAATAAACAACAAAATCCAGTGCAACTTTAGGTTTTAATATTTATGGCTTTAAGTGTGAGAAATCACTAGCAGAACAAATAGCTCCATTATCAAGGCATCTTCACCTCAGAAACCCTCCCTACTTTCCTCTCTTCCTACCTCTTAGGTAACCAGAAGGAAGCAAACTAACTGCTCCTAATAATTTCGAGTTCTGCCTATTCCGTTCAATAATTCATCAGGTTATTTACTCAAGGCAGCCTTCTTGTGATGGTCAGCGTCCTCCAGGAAAATATACTATGATGTCTGTTCCTCTCTCCTCCTCTGCTCCCCACAGCTACCCCTCTGCTCTTATTCACCTTTCTCAGAAGGGCAACAGACGGAGGGAGACAAGGCTGCCATTAACTACCTGATTTGTCAGAGCAACTTCACCCTCTGACCAGTATCTGGGGAGAAGCCATTTCTTACAAATCCCAGTAAGTTTTTCCATTTTTCACCATTTCTCCTTAATAAGGTTCACTCCCCACTGAAAACCTCTGTTCCCCATCTCCTGCAGTCCAACCTCAAAATGCGCTCTTCAATCTCCTGATTTTTTTATGCGGCAACAAATGTGTCCTAAAGCTGAATGTCATCCGGATCCAAGAGAAACTCCAAGGAGACTCAAATTTGATAGCAAAGATGGAAGAGTTTGTTTCAGTCTATTTAAGGTGATCATATTAGTATGAAAATGCAAAGATACAGTTGCTGGAACGGAATTACTAATGGTGCTCATATAAATGCTGTAATGGAGAGGCTTACTCCACCACAGATACATATGTTATTAGACTATGAAACAGGGCACAAACATGCTCTTGGTGTAAAAATAATAGTAAAACACAACCTTGAGTAGCTCTCAAAACAGATTTTAAGTAATTAAAATACCTCATCCAAAAAAAGTTATCACAACAATAGAATGCTAAACTATATTGAAGTTCTAAATGGAAACTAGCATAAGTTGCTTAAAACTCATTAATTTTACAAATGTGCATTGTTAATAGTGGTATAAACGATCAATTTAGAATCTAAATGCAAGCTTTCTGTTATAAGCAAGACCACTGCTAACTGAGAGCTTCGTTCCATCAGACACCACACGTCAGCTTGTGCCTAGCCATAAAGAAAAACACACAGGAATGCAACAATTAACTCACAGAAGGAGCTCATCCCTGGCTACAATCCAGGCTTGTTTTGGTGAAAGGTGGAAATGCAGAGGCTGGTTATGATTTAAAATTTAACGCTTTGTAGGCAACTACTGAAGGAAACACAGATGAGATACTAAATGATTCAATGATCTTCCCATGTGTTTCAGGATATGATATGGTAGATTATGAAAAATGAGACATTGTGATGCTTATCAAATTGAGATTTTTATTGCTATTGTCATTTTGTAAAAAACAATGTAAGGCAGGAAGAAAGGAAAGAGCGTTTAGGAACTACACCTGTCACTTCAAAATACACCAGCAATATTAATTCTTACTTAATTAGCCTAAGGGATGACTATTTTATCAAAGAAATCTTTCCAATTTATCTCCTCGGAAACACACACACACAAAAAAAATGTTTAGTACGAAATAAGCCCACTCTTAAAACCAAAGCTATATAAAGACACAAAAGGCTAAAAGAAAGGTATAATGGCAAATAGGCTCAATTTTTGAAGCTTTCATTTTAAAACCAATATTATGATGGCAGAGAGGAAAAAGGATTTCAAACACATACTTCTAAAGCTATCTTTTAAGGGTAACATGACATTTAAAAAGTTACAGATAAAGGGTCAGAAGCAGGAGAGTAGAGGAACCCAGCAGAGGCCAAAACCTCTTCCCATGAAATGACTTTCACAGGGTCTGCTTTAATAGCAAGAACACAATGTGTGACCCAGATAACAAGAGTGGCATCAAGGATTTAGTTTAGCAAAGCTGTAAAGCTGTCTAAAACGGGTTACAAGTCATTGATTAGCAAACACTTTTTCTAAGGTCCTCACGACATGACTCAGCACCCACCCACAGCCCAAAACAAAGATCTTTTATCTGTGTGACAGTCTGAGCCAGGGTTATTTTTTCGGTTGTTCACCTAAGCAAACACTTAAGGACACAATCAGCAAAAACCATTCACCACATATTTAGTAGCAAGAACTGTCATCAAATTATTTCCCTGTGTTATTTTTGTGATAGTCACGTTTCAGTCTGCCATTTCCCATAAACCACGTTTCAAAGGTTAAAATCATTTGATCTTTACATGACCACATACTCCACGTCAAAAAGCATACACTTTTTTCCTTCAAAAAGTTCGAAGTGATACAAATAAAACTGGGCACTTCACTAAGGCTATGCTGGTATCCTGAATAAAGCACACTATTTTGCCATGAACTGTGAAAAATGTTTTAATTTACTCAAGTGAATTTCAAATTTACTTAACTCATCAGTTATGAACAGCCACAAATGCAATGAAAGGAGGTGATTTTTTTTTCCTTCATGTAGCTTAGATGTGTAATGCAACACATCTTCTAAGAAGGGTATCCTGAGTCTGTTGGTATGTTAGAAGCTATTTTCCTGACTTTTTTTCGGTCTATTTGAAGCTACTGACCCTGCTGAAATAAAGGATTAATGCAGAGCTCCGAAGTTCTAAGTTTCTACTGCAGGTTCCGTTTGTTTCCAAATGTTAACTACAACTGATTAACAGCCATGTACTCGAGGCACCATACATATTTGCAAAGGCTGTAAAGCAGCAGCTCATCTTACTCAGAACCAGCCTGACAGCTTCACATTCTTAGTTTTTTGTACTGATTTTATTCAAAAATATTGCTTGCATTACATCTCATTAGTGCATTCCAAATGCCAAACACAGCAGCATACAGCAAAACCCTTCTGAGTGCAGCTTAAATCCAGACTATTTTGAATGCTTTCTCAACAGCATCTTCTGGTCTTTACACATCCCGTGCTGAGGCTCCCACAAGCTACTTGAGACAGCAAGGCTACAAAACCTGAGTGACACGAGCAGCTGAAGCTGATCTGTGGCCTGAGATAAAGTTTTGGTCAGGATGAAGAGCAAGCTGTTGTCTAGAAAAAAGCATTCAAGAGTAGCTGGAGAGAGAGGAGAAAGACTGTCAACAAAATGAGGCTGAAGTTTCACAGTGTGTACTTACACTGCTTTTGGACAAAATCTTCCGTAAGGCAAGATGTGCGAAGTAATGAATGTGTATTTGGAACTCAGCTCCACTAACTACTCATAAGATTTGGCAATCTAAATCTCACACAGGAGAAGCCTTCTCATTTGTGCTGGGATTTATAACATGGACAACCTGCCTCCAAATACTGAAAGGCAGATCTTCCTGAAATCGTGTGTGCTGCATCTTCATGCAGGCTAGTATTTTCCAGGACTGTATAGAATAGTTCAGTCAATGAGATTCCATACTGCACCCGATATCATCCCTGAATTTCAAACTAGTGTTTGAAAGTCTGTAAGTGGCCTGCTTTGTAAACCTCTAAATAAGGCATTTAGCCTGGGAGCATACCATTACATATTGTGGCACAAAGATGTAAGTTGGAGCTCTGTAAGACAGAGCTGTAAAATACCAGCAACAGACAGGAAAATGTTACAGGCCAAGCTGAGAAGAAAGAGTATCTTGCCTATATATGCCACACAGTCAGAAAAATGGTCTATATATAGTTTAAAAGTAATTTATAAGCAAGATTGTTTTCAACCCAGCTGAAGCACATCTAAATTATTTGTGGCTTGCCATGATGTTTTAAGTAGGCAGAACAATCCCAGTTACAATTCCTCGTGCATAGGACAGGACGGAAAAATACCCCCCACCGAGGGCTGCCTCACAGAGTACAGTATTCTACTTCTTTTGTTTTCCCTGATTACTTACAGCTTCAAGTCTGTGCTTACAGAGCTAAAATTATAAACGCAAAGAAAAAACCTTACAGGACTGTTAAAATTCTAAACAGCTTTTCAATTCACTCCTTGAATGGATTCCGGGTAAGTGATTAACATTGTCACTGGGCATAACAGAGAATGGGAGAGAAGCAAGATATCCTCAAAGGAAAAACATAGAAGGAAGACCATATATATGCATTTATATGCAAAACTAGCCTTGAAAATATTACTTCTCCATCCCACTTATGAATAAATTCCTTCATTATTCCTTTGAAGGGCTCTTAAAACCTAGGAGTCTCCAAACGAGGTATGGTAATCCACCAATCTCTATCCCGCTAAGCACAGAACAGACATCAGGCTGATCTTGAATGAAGAAGCGATAAGACATCGAAGGGAAAGTAGTACGAGATCTTGTCTCACACTACAAAATCTTCTTCAGTGGAGGTTTTTAAGGAAAAAAAAAAAAAAAAGGTTTACAAACAAAAAATAATATTAATAAAAATAAAAAAAAAAAACACTATCAAATCACCAGAAAAGATGCTCTCAGTTCTTGCTCTACAGCTCAGGGAATCAGACTAAATGGCCCTGAAGACCTTCCCAGGCTGTCATTTTTAATATCAGCTTCGTAACAGCTGCAGCCATACACACTTAGAACTGCTTTCACCACCTCTAGATGTTTACAAAGAGAGGTAAACACCAAACCTAAGAAAACAAGGCACTGACATTGAGCACTGTGCCACTTCTATTCAAAGAATCAATCATATGTAAATTTAAAGAGAAAGCGATCTTCAGGTGGGCAACACAAGTCACACAAAGTAGTCGACTCATCTGGAGTATTTGGAAAAGTGTGGATTTTGCAGAAACAAAAACCCCTTTGCCAGGGGAGGTTCAGGTTGGACATGAGGAGACATTTCTTCTCAGAAAGAGCAGTCAGGCATTGGGACGGGTTGCCCAGGGAGGTGGTGGAGTCACCGTCCCTGGGGGTGTTCAAGGAATGGTTGGATATGGTGCTTAGGGACATGGTTTAGTGGGTGACATTGGTAGTAGGGGCATGGTTGGGCCAGATGATCTTGGAAGGCTTTTTCCAACCTTAATAGTTCTATTAGTATTTATTTGGGATGTAGCTGTACTCCTTTGAAAGCCATTAAACACACTTTCAAAAGAGGTTGCTTGTGACTACATATTAGAAGTAAACTGGGAATCTTATTTACAATTTCTGACCATAGATCAGCTGCGTTGTTTCTTGTGTGTGTTTATTTTTTTTAAACCTGAGTGCAATTCCAGCAAACCAAAGTGAATTTTAACTAACTTAGCCTTTTTCTATTGAAGTTCTCAGTTGAAGAGGCAGGAGATGAAAGCCTTTAGCAACCCCTAGACAGAGAACAGTATTAGACACTGCAGTGTTGATTTCATCTTGAAATGCAGAAATGTAATTAATTCCTGAATTAATTCCTTTAAATGATGTTCTTTTTCAGTTGCTTTTTCTCAAGTTACATAGGAGGTTTTAAATGCTTTGATAAATTATGTCTTTTAATCTGGAACTATGTTTAATCACATCTTGTACTCTACATTTTCAGAAACATCATAAAATGAGTCTCCAGCTAACACATGTGAAACTGGCAAACTGTATCAACAATAGCTGTTCACTTCTTTAAAAATATGATCTGTTTTTCCCCAGATCTCCATCAGTACCCATACAGCCTACATTCAGCTGCAAGCAGGAGGAGTTGGAATATTAGAAGAATAATCAAAATGCATCTTACTAATGTCAGTTTCCAGGAAGTGAAATATCTGCATGTAAAATTAGTCAATATAGGTCATTTTAAAAAGCAGGTGAGACGTGAGACTTATTCCCTAGCTATAGAATGCTGACAGTTCCTGTAGCACACACTGAAGAACAGCTATTTTCAAACTAAATTATTTGCTTTTATGGGCTTTTTTTTTTTTTTTTTTTAATATGATTGTTCAAAGAACTGGTGATCTCATTAAAGGAATATCTGCAATAGAACTGAGACAGTTGACCTTGGAAAGAGTTTTGTTGTTGACATCCTTGAAGCTAGACTTTCATTCCTGGACTTCATGCAACCAAAATTTTCATTTTTCTGAAATAAATACGGATTAAGTTGAACTTCATAACAAGAACAGGTAAAATTCACATAGGTAGAGTTAATTCGTATCTTTATAGCAAATCATTCCCTTCTCTCCTCCAAAAATGAGTTTAACACAGTTTCCAGGTAAGAGGAGTTCTTCTGGATGAAATCTCAAAGAATTTCTGCCCACTATGAGGAAAGAAAAAACCACCCCACCGCCAATCTATGCATATACCTATAAAGAGCCAACAGCATTTTCCCCACAGGAATAAGCATTTTGCTTTAGAAGCCCTGACTAAGTTTTCCCAGCAGTTCTGTTAATGATTGTCTGCTTCCTTCATTTAATAAAATGACTTAATTTCTTTAACAGTGCTTGCACGTATCACTAACATTTTAGTTTCTTTGGGGCAGATACATGTATAAAGAAAAGTGGGAAGTGTACAGATACCACTACTTTGAAAGACTGATGAACTTTTATAGCGGTAAAACTATGAGAGTTTTGTTACAAAATTGTTTGTTATGCAGTCAAATTCTCTGCAGGAAAAAAAAATAGCTTTTCTGATAGACAAATTCTTAGTAGTCGATTTTCTACAAGAGCCAGACTCAATGGATTGAGATGGGAAATGGCAACACTCAAAACACATGGCCTTTTTTAAGGCTTGACTTCCCGTGCAGTACAGGAAGTCTGACACCTGACACAAGCGAAAGTCATTAGAAGTTACTGTACAGTATAATTTATTAATTTATTTTTTTTACGCTCAGACACCAGGAAGTATGCCAGTGTATTTTAACAAAATAAAATGCCGTAATCCATAGCCAAGTAAATACTAACCTTTCTCTAATATATCATCCATGCTAACTCAGCTGATCATAGGCAATAACAGACCTTTCTGGACTGCTCTTTCACTGCGCAGTTGTGAGCAAGAGTTGTGCCCAATTTACTGTTATCTTCCCAAACTCCACTCTGTAAATCCCACACCAGTCACGTTAGCAAGGGGAGAAGGCTCTCCTACCATAAAACAGGCTCTCCTCACAGCATCAGCAGTAAGGTACCAAGACAAATTCCATTCACAAACGTTTTTTCCGTTTTGTTATAGTCTCAGTCACTTGATGACCCAGGGGACTGGGAACAGAAGTAAGTGGATGTGGCCAGTGTTCATCTCAGACTAAGCACTGAGACATTCATTCCAATGTGCTGAGTTCCATCAGTCCTGTTTACATCTCATAAAACCTCAGAAACACAAAAACAGTGGAAGAGGCCCTGAAGCCTTCACGATTTTGTACTGGGGACAGGCCTTATTATTTTAAGTCTCTCATGGTACAAAACTGAGACAGCACATCTGTGCTTCTCAAACCTCTCCATTCAGGACCTGAAGCAGCGCTCGTTGTCTTTTCCTTTGCTGAACAGATGCCACACCAGCTACCTGCATGGGATTCACTCTCTCCTGCTGCCAGCTTATGACCTACAGCTCTTTGCCCTTCCGTTTGCCCACACGGCAGACCCAGCGACAGAAAACACGCTACTCCCCTCACTCCTCACCCCCACCACGCCGCAGCCACCACTCAACCCAGCTGCCTTTCCCCCAGGACACGACCACACCACGACCCAGCACCGAACCCCTGCCACAAACCTTTCTCCCCCGGTGTTTTTAGCAAGCTGCTGCCACCCCTCCTCCCCTACACACCCCACTGCTACCCCGGGCAGCCCCCCCGGGGCCAGGCCGGCCTCTCCCGCCTGCAGTGTGTGAGGGGAGAGGCGCAGCCAGGCCGGGCGCTGCCGCAGCTTCCCCTTTCCCCCGTCAGCAGGCCCGCGGCCGCCATCTCGCCCCTCCTCCCTCCCCGCCCGGCGGAGGAGCCCCCCCGGTGCCTGTGAGGCCTCCCGGGCCGCGCCTCGCCCCCCTCACCGACCTGTGGAGCCAGCCATCTTGTCCGAGCCCCCCCCCAGCACCCGGCCGGGCCTGCACGCCGCGCGCGCGTCACTTCCGCCTCGCGCACCCCCCCCCACCCCTCCTGTCACTTCCCGCGCGGCCCGGAGGGGGCGGGGCTACGGGGAAGGGGCGGGGCCAGGCGGGCTGAGGCGGGGTGTGCGTGTGTCTGTGGGGGGGGGGTGTCCTGCAGCAGGTGTAGGGCACAGCGTGACGGACAAGTGTGTGACAATAAATTATTAAATAAATTGTTTTCTACACAGTTCAGGTTTTTAAAGCACGGATTCTGCAGCCAGCCAGCCCCCTTGCTGCAAAGCGCAGCCTGCAGAGTTGGTCCCCAAACCTCCATAATGGTCCCCAAGCTCCGGCCCATCCCTGGGGGAAGGCCTTTTCAGGTGATCCTTGGAATAAAGTCTTGAGAGAAGGCAAATACGGAATAATTATCCTCCCTTTCTCAGATTGCACTACACCCAGGCATTCAATAACTGTATCATACAGCTCTAGTGCAAACATTGTTTTTCACAGAATGAATAATTAACTCGTGTAACTCGGTTAAGCACTATATGATAGAGGTCAAAAGCCTATGAGAGTGGCAATAATAATACTAATAAAACATACTGAATTACCTTGTTTTTCTTTGCCCATAATATATCTATGAAACTAGTGACTCAAAAAGTCCAGATAGAGCCAGAGGAGTCATTGCTCTGGAATGGACACTGGGCTCTGGAAACTACTTGCACCATCATCTGGTAATTTCCTCCCACAGGTACTGCTTTTGGGAGCTTGGACCCTTATTTTTCTCAGCCCACTAAATTCTTCACAAGACAGTGTATCTAAAAAGAAGACATTCAATGCTACATGGGATAAGAAAAAGCTCTTTTATTCATATTGCAGTACATTCACAAGCCATAACAGATACCAGAGCTCCTCTATAGGGAGCTGAACATAAATATAATGAGCACTCATTAGTCCAGAGTTTACAGTCAGAAGCCATAGGTCTGCAAGTGACTGCAGACTGCACCTGCCCCACTGAATTCTCTCATTTCATCTGCACAAACTTGCATCTGATTAGCTGAGAAGAGCCACATTACTCATCCTCTTTAAAAGCAGAGGAAGCATCAAGTATTATGCAGTAATAGGAACACAGAAAACACAGAAGCAATAATTTAAAAAAAATACATAGATAACCAGTACAGAATCTTATTCTAAGCAAACAGACTTTTAAATCATGACCTGAGCATAGACAGGGCACCTGAAGGCTACAATGCTCTTCTCAAAAGTGGACTTCATTTTAACTGCAATTACCTGAATGAGCTAGTAAGAAAATCAAATCAGAATAAAAAATTATCTCACAACAACTTAAAATGTGTAAGCATAGTTGTACAAAGAAAATTTCCATAGTATTTCACAGATGTGAAGCTTCACAAGCAACAGATATAATCTTTTTATGAGAAATAATATATAGAATATTCTAGCCCATTTCTTCTAATAAATAGCTTACACAACAACAACAAAAATTAGTAATCCTCACAGGGCAAATACAATATGTGTTTCATCATACACTAAACTGCATTATGAAAAATAATAATAATAATAAAAAAATATAAACTACATAATGCAATCATAAACCAAAGTTTTAATTTATTTTTCTCTGTAATTTATTCATGTTGTTCATTACTGTATTGAAATGTCAATAAGCTTTGTTATTTTATGTAAGGAATATTTTTCCTCCTGTACATAAAAGAAAAAAATTATCATTTGGAAATGCAAAAATAAAATACTGAAAATATGTGAATCTTTTTATATTATAATTCAGTCTTTTTTTTTCTACACTTAGTTTTTCTTGTATAATGGTATAAATAGGACATATTTTTAAGTACTGCACAAAGAATAAATACCAAAAACATTCCCTGGAGAATGCGGGCATCGATCCCGCTACCTCTCGCATGCTAAGCGAGCGCTCTACCATTTGAGCTAATTCCCCATCTGAAAAAAAAAACTTTGAAGCATAGACTTGTGCACTCCAGACTTGCTGATAACAACACAACCATTCCTGATTACAAATTCACTGTGTCTTGCTGAGTCATTCTTTCTACTCACCAGCAGCTGACAGCAACTCACAGCTGGAATCACGCAGTGTATATTCCAGCATGTATGCTACCAGAATAATCTTAATTTCTGTTATAACACAAGTCTTTGTTATTCAGCTGGTTTCATATATAATGGTCTCCAAAATATTGACCTATATAAGGAAAAAAAAAAAAAAGGTGTTATTATAAAAAACTTGTATTGAATAACTCTTCCAAATTCAACACGAAAACCCAACTTCTTTCCAATTTTGAAGGTGTACACATGAAAAAAATGGTCCAGGAAACGTTTAATGAGTGAAAAATATTACATAGCTGACTGAAATGGTTTTATAATCTAAATGTATACACATATATTTATCTAAGGAAGCACAAATAAATAAGGGAGCAGGCTGGATGGTGGTATTTTGGTAGCTCCTTAAGTGGTTCCTTTTCTGACAGGCTGTACAGCTTACAAGCCAGGCGGGGTTGCCCTGCTCCTGCCACCTTCCTTTCCACTCCTCCGGCATCCTCTGTAAGGAAAAGACACGGAACTTAACGATTTAAATGGGAAAAATGAAAAAATACATATATATAAATAAAAGACCATCTCCGTTCCGGTGGTCAGGAAGCCGAGAAATTCAGACTTGGGCCGCGAGGCGGCAGCAGGGGCGAGGCGGCCTCCCTCAGGGCCTGACCCCGCTTCCTCAGCAGCTGGTTCCCCTTCCACACACACCGTCCTCGGTGCCCCCCAGCCTCGCTGCCTTTCTCCTTTTCTCCTGGGCTTTCTCCTTTTCCACTCCCTGCCCCGAGGCCAGCAGGTGACACGAAACCTAAAGCTGGGATGAGGGAGTCAGTCAGGAGACCAAAGCAAGAGGCGCCTTGAGCTTGAGCTCAACCGCACCGTGTTGCTGTTCTGTAACAAATTCCACGTGAATATTATTCATCAACACGTGTTTTTAGAGTTTAACCAAACTCAGGCTGCCTTCCACTTTACACTTCCCTGTTGTTTTAACAACAGAAGCCTCCCAAGTATCTCTGAAATATAAGTTTGCTACTGTACCTAAAAGGATGCACTCAACAAGAATTGACACTCTGGTTCTCTGCAGGGCGAGAAGAATTCACAATTTTTCCCTAGTTTTACATGGTAGTTACCGTACTTTTTAGCTCTTCTCTGCAGGTAATAGGTATTCCTGCATGTACACCTAAATTATACAGCACATTAGCCACCATAAGGTGACACCCTGTTACTTAAACTTCCATTTTTCCACTTACAGAGGCAAGGAGATCATTCTTGCGCTGCATTAGTGCTACACCAGACAATGAATTTTAGCTAAGTTAAGCCGTGTTTCTCACTTCACAGAATATGACAACAGAGCAGAAGGCATTACTCACCCATCAAGCCGAAGTCAAGCTAAGGGGAAAACAAATCAGATGGTGAATGGATATAAGATTGCTACCTGACTGGTTTCTAGCTGGCCTGCCTGGTTTTCATGTTGCCTTACTGGCTTTTGATGACAACAAATGGGCTGGCTTATGTACATTAGCACTAACATGACGAATTGCTTGGATTGCAATTCAGTTGTTTCTGGAGCTGGATTCTCAGACAAGTGGCAACACAAAGCTGGAATAATTGAAAGCAACTCACTCTCTTTATTCTGTACAGCAGTTATCTGCATGGTGCTTGAAAGGCTTTAGTGTTGATCTGCTACAGATTTCATGATTGTGCCAGCCACAAGAAAACGGCATGTGGAACAAAGAATAATGGTATTTGGAAAGGATGTAGTTAGCTGTCAGCTCTCTAATACTATGAACAGTCCTAGTGAGAATAGGAATTAGAAATAAAGCTGTTGTGAAATTAACTGTTTTTAAATTTAAGCTGTGTTACATGCATTTTTTAAAAATACTAAAACTAGTCCTGCCAGAGTTAAATACCATTCTTATTTTTTGTTATTGTTTTCGTTTGTTTGGGGGGGGGGGGGGGGGGGGATGGACGGATGGGGGCGTAGGGGTATGAATGTTTGTGTGTCGTTTCTGAATGTTTTTAGAATGTTTTAAGATTAACAATCGCATTAAATTGATGTATCTGTAGCTCTTGTGAAGTAAAGAGATATCTTTTCAATATAAATAATTAATTTTTCTATGCCAGCTGCTATAACATACAAAGAAGATTCAGCACATTTTCTGCACTCAAAACACTAGAGGGAAAACAGAATAGCTTTTGGTATCTCAACAACTCCTCTTTCTTATGAACGTTAATTAAACTAATTAATCAACTACTGTGAACACAAAGCTTGAGTAGGCCATTGGAAGGCACCAAATCAGACATCTGTGAAAAAAGTGAAGTCTGGATAGTTACAAGAAAAACTAGAAAAGCTGCATCTGTATTTCTCACCTGCAGAATCTTTCTTACAGAAAGCACTTCACTGGTAGTAGCAACTGTGATATAAAATCCCGCAGAAGTAAGGCATATGTTTTTCATGTGACCTTATTTATGCAAATTCAGTCACCTTTAGGACTCTCATCTGGGCCTAGGAGTACCTTAATCATCTGTAGGAATTTAGAGTGAGGTAGCTAACCAACGTTAATTATTCCAAGGTAAAGGTCAATCACCTTTAGTAGTGATGACAAAGATCATAGTTAGACCAGACATTCCTGAGTAACCAGAAGATTGGTTTTGTGTTTTTCTCCATTACCTTAGAACAACAACATAACTTGTATTTATCTTTATCTTTTGAAAAGATGAACCTTTCATGACTCAACTTCTTTAGAGATGAAGATTAGAGATTCTTTAGGTACCATCAATTCAAATACTGCTATAGTTTTAATTGACTGGTTAACAATTCAAAGCCTACATTGATCTTGTTTAAGTGGTACTATACACCAAATTTTCAGAACCTTTTATTTGAGAAGTATTGAAGTAGCTGAAATTTTACTAACAATATTTAGCCAAAGGAGGACTCCTGAGCTACAGAAAGGCATGAGCTTTTGTCATCAGAAAACTATCTTGGCTTTTGCCTGAAGAGAATTTTGAATTCCTTGTTTCTCCCTCATTTTTTTTTTTAGAAAAAAAAAATATTTAGCAATATGCAAAGACAGTAAAGTTACAAATGCACAACAGATGGGCTACTGCCAAAATTTTCAGAGACTCCAAGGAACAGAGACAGATGGGAGCAAGCTGGAGCAGCAAAACCTACATAATTTGAGCAGCTGTGCTGGAAGGAGAGATCAACGGTGGGTTTTCCCATCCTCGTGAAAAATGGCCTTTGCTTGCTAGCAGTTAACCTGATGTCTGGTGTTGACACTTGAGAGATCAACATTTTTCTTCTGTAGAACTGGGCAAGTTTTTACAGTTTACAAACCAGCCCTATGTTTTATAGTCTCTTTAAGAAGGAAAAAAATATGAAAATAACAGGGAAAGATATATTGTATATCCAAGTAATTTAAAGAGTCACGCTCCCAAGTGCCATCAACTACCAGGAATGTGTTTATGACATAACAATTCCATCCTCCATAAACATGGATTGATATACGTATTTTTAAATTACTTTTTCTAGCCTTCACCTTCACTGCAATGCCTTAAAAAAATGCATGGACGTAAATCTAATTATGAATTTACATGTTTAAAAATTTACAATAAGGTATTTTTGCTTATTTAAAGGTCTATACACTTGGCTGCAATTTTTGCTACTTTGGCCATCACATGTGAGAAACCTAGGGCAAAACCTGCTCTTGCCAACACTGCCTTCCCTATCCCTGAAAAGTCCAGTAGGCAGCTGTAATGTTGGGCTGCTTGGGAGGGAAGATGAGGGCTGGATGCCATGAAATGCCCTCACTGTACAGGCGAGGCTGTACTTTTGGAGACTTACCGACTGGCCCAGCGATAACATCAGGAGCTAGGATGTGCCTGAGGTATGGTGTCTCTCTGTGCGTGTGATGGTGAACCTCTCCTCCCAGCTGTTTCATCACCTCACATGAAGAAGAAAAGGAAAAAAAAAAAAAAAAAAGAATAGGGGTGTTGGAGGGAAGAGTTATGCTGGTGGGGTGCTGCAACAGAAGGTTCCAGCACCGGGTGGAGCCCTGGCAGCTTCTGAGGGCGGGAGGAGGAGAGCCCTCGGGTGTGGGTTTGGTGTCTGCCTGAGCAGCCCTCGAAGGAGAGGAGGTTTGTGTGCAGTCTTTTCTGTAGTCTTTTCCTCAGAGAAAACTGTGGGTTTCACAGTGTAGTGTGAAACCCACACTGTAGGGGTTAGGGCACGCTGGCTCTGAGGAGGGGGGTGCAGGTAGGTGCCCTCAGCTGGCAGTGTTAGTGGGGTGGTCCTGGGGGTTCTTCTGTGGTGCTGTCGTGGCTCAGGCTCCAGCTTCCAACACCTTGCACCAATTTTGTATCATGTTAGTTTAATAGCTGTTGTTTCCTTTATCTTCTGATGCTGCTCAGCTGAAGTTTGCTCAGTGTATTGTTATTATGATTTCCTGAGCAGAAATCATCAAAGTTGGTGCGTATTGTATCCTTTCACTAAATTCTGCTGTGCGTTTGTGTGGTGAGGCACATGCAGGATGTTTATTTCATGCGAGAATGTGGCAAAAAGAGAAGTAAGCTGTGAATAATGATGACTTTTTAACTGGAATTTGAGAGATGTGATTTTATGATGTTACAGAAGTGCAGTATGTAAGATGCGTTAAAATCATATAATTAAAGTCTAGCCCCCCATTTTTTCCATGGAGAAGACATAAACCAGCTTTGTAGGTGGGGAAATACTACCTGAAGATGTATTTTCTGCTGTGCTTCTGTTTAAACTGAACACAAAGAGGAGCTGCTGTAGGTCACTGTCTGTATGTGAAGGATGGAAACAAGCTCAGGGATGTTTCTGCTGCTTGAAAATCTTACTGAAGGCTGAGCACCAATGCCCCTGTTCCAGCACAGACTAGTCCTCTGTCTGCAGTAGTACCAGTAAAGACAGCTAAGTCCAACTGATACTAAACAGGTTTTATAACGCAGAGTAATTTTTTTTTTCTTTTAATTACAAAAGCTGTATTTTTTCTATTTAATCAGAAATAAATCTGATATTTGTCTATATTAGATAGAAGTAGTAAACTGGGCTCTTTGTGGTGCTCAGTTGATCTTTCCAAATTTAAAGCAGAAACCAGAAGTGTTAAAATACACATTGGATGGAAGCTATTTCAAAAAACATTTACCTAAATTTCAGAATAAATTTCTAGTCAAGAGAAAATAGAGGGAAAAACAGGAAAAGAAATTACGTGATTGATGAGCAGGGCAAGGGTGTGCATAGAAAGGTAAAACCTCATTCTTCAAAATGTTGAAGACTATATAAACAAGGAAAATGAGATCGTCAATTCTCATCCAATGTAAAAATGTCAGTGGAAAAAGAGTTTTAAAAAAAAAAATTGATTTTTTTTTTCTTAAGGTTGTCAGGCAGAAATATAGAAAGTCTGTCAAAGAAATAGACAAGGTGTAAAAGAAACATTCTGGGAGAGAAAGAAAGGGGCAAGGTAGAAGGAAATAGATTACATTCTTGTATTCTTGTTCATTATAAAGCCTAGGGCCTATTGGTGCAGGGAATGTGGTGGAGGGAGTGTCTCAGGTTCAAGTAGTAGAAGAGGTTAAAGAAAATATTATTTTCTTTAAAATATATATATTAAAGAAAATTGCCAGAACCGGTGCGTGCAGTTGAGTTGTAAGCCTGAGCCTGTGTGGGCTTCCCTTAACTAAGCTGTGTAGCTGTGCTTTACCATTCAGAAGCAGGCGTAATGTAACCAAGTTCCTGTCTGGGCTGCATGGACACAGGGATAATAGTAAGACAAGTAGAAAGGTACTGTTTGTTTGCTTACAATATAGGTATTTTTAAGTCTTAGTTGACTTTTACTCAGAAAGAATACTAACTAAAAAAAAAAAGTGGGGGGAGGGGTTTACTGGGCTTTTTTTTTTTCTTTAATTGCTTTGAAATAGTTAATAAAATGCTGAGAGCTACATATTCCTGTCTGTTGGTGAATCGTGTTACTTTGTGAGAGATTTTAGATTATCTATTATTGTCAATTATATGGCGAGCAGAAGGCATTTGGGCTAAAAGAAGGAAAAAAATATTGAGTGGAATTTCTAGTAATCAAGCCAGCTAACGTAGAGCTATTTCATTTCTTTAGTGTTTTGAAATGTACAGTGCCATGACTGGCATAAATCCAAGTCACTTCTGAAAGTGGGATTTATGTCACCCTGCTGCTCTGGAATGTTCTCATCATAGCAAAATGCTGTGTTTCTAGATACTGCGTGACTAAATAAAGCAACTTCTGAGTCTTTCAGAGCTTTTTTCCCACAAAAATACAACTGGTCCTGTAAAAACATCATAGGGTAGAAGTCCCAGCAAGCTTTCTTACTTCTCCAGACCTATTGACCGCTGTCTGTCAGACAGCTGCAGGAATGTCTATGGTAGCTGCAAAATAATTGCAGCTGTAAGAACATAATTATTTTCTACAAATGAACTTCAGGTGCTTCTATCTAAGCTGATTAAGTTTTAATCTCAGAGGGAAAATATTTTTTTCCCCAAACCAGCTGTTTCAGTCAGACTGAGGGAGGGAGCAAGTAACAAGTTTGTTAATGGGAGAGATGAGCGTGTGTTGGACATTTGGCACAGGGGTTTGTGGTTAAACCGCTGGTCCTCATCAGGCAGGGAGAGAATTGGGATCACGGATGCTGCAAAAGCATTTTACAATTTCAGAAAGTGAGGTTAACGCTGGTGATATAACTAAGGGGAGTGCTGGCTGGTGAATTGTAGCTCTTCTCTCTCTGGTCAGTGATAATTAGCATCTTGCTGCTTCACCTCTTTGGTTCTCCTGCTTCCTCTAGAGGATTCTGCTTGCTCTTCTTTTTGTTATCAGATGTACTGTTCCTAAAATAGTAATATTTCCAGAATACCTTTGGTTTAAAAAAAAAAAAAAAAGCTGGAATTGTTGTGAACCACAGTTGTTGTTTTATCTTGTTTTATCTTTACTTGGACTTCTCTTGGTTAAGGTGTTCAGAGGTTTTCTGTACTGTGTTTTTGGAAGCAGTGTGCACATGTCATGCTGTGACACTTATAAAATCTTACCAACATTTGACTTCTGGTACTCAGAAACTACAGATATCGTAGTGCTTAGAATCTACAGATACCGTGATGGCTATTGGGCAAAGGAAAAGAAGAAGGAAGGGACTTTTATTGCTAAAGGATGATCTATGTGACTTGTCCAAAACAGCAGGATGTTCAAGAAGAAAAACATTGTCATTCATAAAAATTTTTAACACTGCCAGTGGAACTTTCAAGAAAAGTAAAGAGATTGTGTTTTGCATTAAAGTATCTCCACAGAACATCCTCATCCTTTCTAGAGTTAGTACTTAGAACCATTTCATAGATTCTTAAAGAGAAATGTAAACACGGGATGCTTTGCTTTAAGTGTTTTTCTGTGAACCACTTCTATTCCCTTTCTGAGATTCCTAGTCCTGATGCCACAATACTGTACTTAAAAAAAAAAAAAAAAAAAAAAAAAAAAAAAAAAAGGTTTAGGTAATATTTTAAAAAATCTGATTTCAATTGGAAGAGCAGGACCGCAACGAACTTAATTCTCAAGGTTTAACAGGTGACAGACAGTAAGTCTGCAGGAAATGGCATATGAATAGTTGCTTCTGTGTTAAAGTTAGTATGCCCAGAGTACCAAATACTTTAAACACTGGATATTTTTAAAGGGTTTTAACCAAGTTAATTGCTTGCGTTTCCATTACTGCCTGCTTTTTCTTTTTATCCATTGAATTGTCACTTTCTGACTGCCTAATAAGCAAGCAGTTGGTCAGTGATTAATGTGACACACACAAATTATGGCAGTTGTCAGCACTCTGAAGCAGCAGCTATTTGGGCAAAGCTGTTCATTGTGGCTTCAACCCTCCAAGCTGAGTGACAGGATATAGAGATTGTGTACGTAAGAGGCTAAAACCTGTGTTGGTACTTGATTGTTGTGGCAATGAGATTTTCAGTCATAATAGGTTAACAAATCTGCATGTTCCAGTTCTAGCAAAGTAGATCTCTTTTGCTTGCTTTACTTCTAATTTATATCATAATTCACTTATAGCATAATCATAAATGATTTTTTATCATCACTTTAAGAGAGAAGACTCTAGTAATTGACTTCAAATAACAGCAAATGTTCTGTTTTCTCCGTGTTTTCAGACTCCGATCCTGCAGAGCTGAAACCAAAGCACTGGACAGAGCTTTCCATGCTGTTTCATTGCAGCCATGATTTTATAATTATTATTATTTTTTACTTTTTAATTATATAAGTCTGATTTGTATATGTATATGTGAGTGTGCTTGTGTATCTGGTAGTATAGTCACCCCTTAAGAGCTCCCAAGAGAGGCAGGTAACAGGAACTATTATTTTGTTTCTCAAATGCTCCTTTTGCATCAGAGCTTTTTGGTTTTGTCCCTTGTGTAACTTGGGCCCTGAGCTCTATTGCCACAGGAACAACTGGAAAACCTGCCGCTATATTCTGCAGTCACATCTGCTAGGTTGTGAAATGTGGAAGTGGCTAAAGGCACTTGGCTCATGATCTTCCACTTCGGAAGTGGAGTTTCCTTGAAGCAGGCAGAATTGCTTGGTGTGAACATAAAGCTACGATTGCTTCGAAGCACAGCCCTTCTGTTACCCAGATGCAGCTCAGCTGAGTTCAGCCAAGGAGTCCAGCTTTCTGGCTAGGCCAAATTCCCCCCGAGGCTGTCAAGACCAGTTTGTTAAAGCGAAGACCTAATTGCTTTGGCATTGCACTGGAAAGGGGTGGCCTGTTATCCCCCACCGAAGGTGCTGAAGGTAAGAAATTGGGCTGGAGTGCTGTTTGGGTGCAAATTGGGTGGGTGTGGGCTGACAGCATTGCTTGTCCCTGAGGGAAGCAGGTCGCTGTGGCTGGTACATAGCGAGCCCGGGCGGCCCCTGGCGGCCAAGGGGAATTAGCTCAAATGGTAGAGCGCTCGCTTAGCATGCGAGAGGTAGCGGGATCGATGCCCGCATTCTCCAGGGAACGTTTTTGGCATTTAATCTTTGTGCAGAACTTAAAAATATTTCCTATTCATACCGTTATACCACACACAAAAAAAAAAGAAAAAAAAGAAAACAGGTGACAGTAAGTCTGCAGGAAACGGTGTACAAGTAATCGCTTCATTTGCTGCCTCCAGCAGTTCCCTCTATAGCCATGAGGAAATGCTTCCCGTTTTTTTGTTTGTTTGTTTGTTTTTTTTTTCCATTACCAGTCAAAATGGTTTTCTTTTCTGCTCTGGGAGAGACATTTGTAAACTTCTGTTTTCGCTAACATTGTGGGAGGTGCCTGCACACACAGACAAAAAATGCACACAAAAAATACATTCCTATTGACAGGTTTTAAGGAGTGAAACAAAAGCACCCTGACAGGTATCACTATGTCTTCTGCTTTTTGGCCACAATACAACTCTGGTACCCTATTATGCTGTAGGGCTTTTTAAAATACAGACACATTTTCCCAAAGCAGTTTTGTAAGGATTAAAATAAACCAGTTTTAGTAAGCGTGTGCAGAGTGTTAATGGCTTAAGCTGTTAACGTTGATCAGAGTGCCTTTTTAGAGTGCAAATCGTTTTCTTATAAAGGGTTGAGCAAGAAATTGAATGAATGATGAGAGGATTGAAAGAGAGGCACTGTGTGTGACTGGGGGCAGAAAAGCGGGTGAGCTAACAAGCTAAATAAGCTAATTTTGGAAAATTGATTTGTAAAATACAATGCGTGATTAATGTCACTTGAAACTCTGTTAGGAAGATGTGTGTCCTGTCAATCGTAGATATAAGGCATGCAAGGAAGCTGGAGAGATGGCTATTCTGCAGTGCACTGAGGAGATATTTATATAAAATACATACTGCTGTGCTTCCTTACAGACAATTTTGGTAACTTTACATATAACCAAGAAAAAAAAAATTACACACTAAAAGCCAATGAAATGATCAGAAGTTAATTTTAGTTGTTGTGTTACAGAATAACATTGCTTTTTTTTAGATTTGACAAGCGTAGCCCGATTATTGAAATTTCTTCACGTTCAGTTTGTCTCATGAAATGGTGTCTGTCACCAGATAAGTATTTTCTTTCACAAACTTGAGAAATTTATGGAAGAAAAGCTTTATCTTCGTGGAACACTGGGGTTGGTCAAAACACTGGAGAATGCGGGCATCGATCCCGCTACCTCTCGCATGCTAAGCGAGCGCTCTACCATTTGAGCTAATTCCCCTTGGTGAGCACTGCAGAGAGTGGCCACACTTCTGCAGAATCGCTCCCGGCTGCTCTCATCCTTCCCTTTTGCTGAGCTGGTTGGCTTATCCTGGAGCGCTGAATCATTGGTGTGCTTATGTGCAAAGTCTTTTAGCTTAAAAGTCAGTGTTCACCCAACACAGGAGAAGCCGTGCTGCTGATGCACTTTCTGCTGCGTTACTTTGATAAAGTAATACTTGGGCAACACCTCCACTAGTGTTTTTGTAGGAAGACAAGAGAACTGTTTTGTTTTTTACTTCTTACAATGCAGATACCGAAAGGCTTGTAAATGTAGAAAGTACACTGATAGTAGTCACTGAACGGCAATTTTGTTTTTCAGGTCTTCCTTTCTTTTCCACCTTTATTTTCTGTTAACATTCTACTTAGCTGTATGTAAATGATAAATATAACAGTTCAAACACTCATTCTTTTCATAGGTTGTGGAAATAAAGTACTCATTTATCTCAACCTGCTAAATTATATTCTAGGTATGTCTACCTTTCTGTATTGACTTTGATGATTCAGATACAATAGTATGGCACCTTAAATATATGGGGTCACTAAAAACACTTCAGAAATAGAAGAAGTCAGGTGTGGCTAACCAACAAATTCCTTGGGAAGTTATTTAGGAAAAAGGCTGCTGTGGATTTGTGAGAGGCTGTGGGGGTAAAATACAATGCGAAGTCTGCTCATACAGATCACGTACTCTTAATCCTAAATCAAGTCGTACTTTGCAGTAAGAAGTACTTTGGCAAAGCTCTGTTGCCAGGTTGTTAAATCAAGGGGTGCTTTTTAGATTTAAAGAATAAAAACATAGTTTACAATGAGAAATGATATATCAGTGTAACCAAAGACAACAGAGGCAATGAAAATTATATAATGCAAGATTTCTGACTTGCAGTTTAAATGCAGAGAAGTTGGTTCTGGTAGTAAAGTAAAACACGCAGCAATCGAACAGTGCATGCACTGTCAGTTATTTTTTCTAATGGCTTAATTTACTGACAGCATCCTCTCAGAAGAAAATAAATTATGAAATTAAGTATCAGCTAGTTAGAACTTGTCTGAAGTAAGATGGTATTTAAAAACTAGCACAATACAGATTCAGGATGGGATGTGGAACTGAAACTGCTTTAGTATCACTGCAAATACTCTCCTATAACTTACACTCTCCTACATTTCCTTAATCTCCACGCAATAATAGATAAAGATTCGTTCTTACAGCTCCTTGCAGTACCTTGTAACTGACTATATCGGCCTCGTTGGAGTAAACTGGAAAATAAATGTGCAGAAGTGGTTTGAGTCCTTCCCACATCTCAGGCCAGGTGATGGCCCACGGAAAATCTGCAGCTTGGATCTTTCCCATGTGGAATCTCACAAGGTTTGCCTCCATTTCCAGTTTTCTTTATCTACCCTGTGCAGCCTGAATCAGTTTGAAAATGGCAGATGACCTCTCTGTACTTCTCATCAGCAAATCTCTCTGCTGCCACTGACATGGCTAAGGCTTGGAAAAGCCAGCTCATAGTTTATTTGATGCCTAAGTCAGATAAGGGTGAGGGAAGACCTCTGCAATAGTGCTATTTCCGTTCATTAAAAATGTCTATTTCATTTTGACAGTCCATTGTTTTGTGATCTTGATTTGTTATGATTGCAAAGTTTTTTCATGTAAGAAGATGAGTAACACTTTGTAACTTCTCCTTTAGGTTGGGAGAATTTCCTTACCCACATTGCTGCAAATAAGCCAACCTTTTTAATTCCTTTTTACTTCTCTGTCCTGTGTTTCAGCTGAGAAGGCCTCATGTATGCATACTTTTGTTTAGTGTGGATCACTTCAGTGCGTCTGCTTGGCAATGCTAAAACAAACTCATACAAGCTCGTGTTACCAGCTTGGACTTCTGCTTTCTAGGCAGTTGTAGGGAACCCCCGGGTAAATGCAAGTTTTGCATTATCTTTAAGCTGCTCCAGTGCACTGTGACGTTAGTCACAGAACTAGCTGTCTCATCAAAAACAGGGTAAATCTAGTGTGAGTGGGTGGCACTGACGGGCTGCAGGCCCTGAGTTTGTCATGTAAAGGAGCATGAAGTGCCTCAGCACGTGACTGTGAGAGTTTATAGGGAGATTGTATTTGACTTTTAACTCAGAAGCAGCCTGTCTTTTGGAACTTCTCCCTCATTCCTTCTCTTGCCTTTCTCTCAAGGAAACATTGAAACTTAGGAATAACTTGAGGAAAACTTGAATCTTAGAGAAGGATTGATGCAGAGACAAGCATAGTAGAAAACCTCCTCAAACAATAACAAGTAAATAGCACTATTTCATCTCTTATATAGATGCCTTGTACAGTGAACATTACAGGGAGAAGGAGCATGCATCTACGGTTGAGTGAAGCAAAAAGTGGTATGTATGTTTTACAGTTATTGGGGATAAAACTGTTACCATGATGGTAGATCTGTCATGGATATGACATGAGCATGCAGTGTGCTACTATACCTGGAAGTATGAACGTGTAGATGTTTCCTGCAAGGTGCAGTAATGCTTTCTGCAGTTTCCCATCATAATAACTATTTTACTCATCCTGTTTTACTCTGTAAATACACTCCTAAATGTTACCAACTCAAACCTTGTGTTTGAGCCAGTGACGTGGAGTGCATTTTTTGTTAGTTATGGTCTAGCAAGATATCAGTTATTCCAAGGAATATAATCTTTACTTTGCTTCCCCCTCTGCCCTTCACAGAAGCAGAAGCCACCTCACTTGCCCTAAGGTTTTGTATTTCTTTTGTATTGTGCTTCCTTAATTATCCCTGGCATCTCAGAGCGGGGGAAAAAATAGACAAGCTCAAGGTCAAATAGAAGTATGAGCTCTGAACAACAGCCTTGGGGTTACTACCCACGATAAAGGAACAGTCACTGAAGGCTGTTTGTTTTTGTGACTACTAAAATCTGTGGTTGCAGGGTAAAATAGCATGGTGGGGGGGGAATTAGCTCAAATGGTAGAGCGCTCGCTTAGCATGCGAGAGGTAGCGGGATCGATGCCCGCATTCTCCACTGTCATGTTTTGTTTGTGGTGGGAGAAACCAATTCACTACAGATGTTTTCGTGTATTGAACGGGAGTTTTGAAGTGAGATAAATCATTATGTGTATAGATGTTCATGCTTGCTTCTCAGATGCCAAGTAAGTAACTCACCAAGTAAATTTAAATAGTGACATATTTTAAAAATATATAAATAGAAATTGACTTACCAGTTTGGGGTAGGGGTATAAAATGCCCAAAAGTAATTCATCCCAAGAATTGCAAGCAATTTTTGTTGTTGTTTTTGTTTTTAATTTTATATACCTGGAAAGCATGTTTTTTTCTGTGTTGCCTTGTTTTATTTACCATTTTGTTTGGAAATACTTAAATGAAGTATTAAAGATTTGATTTTATAAACTTGTGAAATTGCAGTTGATGGTGTCTTCACTTACGGAGAGACCAGTGCAACAGAGGAGAAATAAAATAAATGTATTTAAAATCTGCAGTTCCATATACTCTTGATGCTCGAGGTTTTATGTTCCCTAATAATGATAAAAAGTGGGGGAATTAGCTCAAATGGTAGAGCGCTCGCTTAGCATGCGAGAGGTAGCGGGATCGATGCCCGCATTCTCCAGTGTTTTGTCGAACAATTAGAAACTACTAAAACAAAATATGTAACTATTTCAGTTAAATGCTAATTTTGTTTTAATCAGAGCAAAACTGAATTCCTTCTTTCCTCCTTTGGTGTGTGCTGCTAAAAAAATCAAGCTTATTGTAACTGTCTATGTTAGTTCTCTATCCTAACTTTGAGCTGTACCTGGTCAATTTAAGTCAAATTTGGCAGAAAGACAGAATTCTGCGATATGAAGTTCTTACAGGCTTGATGAAAACCACTGGATGAATGAAAGTTAGAGACCTGAATCAGTGTCTCTTCTGCACCTGTCCAACAAGGACATTTAAGAATTTTTGTTCTTCCCCAGCTGTCCGTTCTGGTCCCAACCCAGAAACATAGCATCTTCTTTTACTTTAAGGCTTTTGTGAAGCTGTAGTGTGAGCTGGGTCAGGGAGCCAATTCAAGTTTAAGCATAAAAATTGTTACCAATCTTACCACTTCTTCTAGGTAAGATCTTGTAGGCCTGTGTCCTACAAAAACATGCTGCAGCTGCTGTCTTTTAGCTATGTGCAGGTTACAGTCAACCTAAAATCAAAGGCTTCTTAGCCTTCTCTCCTATTTTTTATTTTTTTTTTGTCAGAATTGCTTTTAGAAGAAGCTAGTGCCTGCCACACTTGTATTAGAGCTTTGGTGATAACCTTGACCAATCTATTTGATTAATTGACTTCAAACACCTTATTAGTTCCTTCTGATCCTTCTCCAGAGGTTCTTTGTGCTGCACTTGGCCCTGAGCCTTCCAGAAGCACCTGCACAGCTTTTTAGGTATTAGTGAGCTAAATCTGCTGTGTCAGAAGTAAGCACCTTAAGGTGTGTGGAAAGTCCTACTAATTTCTTCACATCTTCTGTCAGTTTATGGCTGAGGAAGGAAATAATGCATGCAACTAGCAAAACACTGTTGTTATTCCATTTCTTGGCAGGTCTCCTTAGGCTGAAAACTTACCCTTCTCCTTGAACTCCTGGGTGTTCCTAAAATAGCATGTACAAATCTTAGTAGACAGGACCCCCAGAATTCTCCTCCTGAATACCATTATTCTGACAGCAGATGTGACTTTAACTACTACATACTTATGATGGTGTGTTCTCCTCAGACACTTCTTGCCTTTGGTCTGGCCTTTTGCTTTGCTCAAACGCTGGCTGTTGCACCCTAGCAAGGACTAACAAAGGAGTGTTAACTAAACGTGTTGCAACTCTGATCCCTTAACGAGAAATTGTGCTGGTAAAAGCCCGCTTTATACAAGGAAAAAGATACGTATGGTAACAATTACGAGAGAGTTGGAACACAGAACCACATCAAAAACCTGTGGGTTTTATTATCAGGTTTATAAAGGAAATAATTTAACCTGAAGATGCAGCAGAGTTCTCAGAACAAGTGATGGATATATTGCAGTGGTTCCCTCCTAAGATTTCCTCTCAACATGGTATTTGGAAATTCAGCTCTTCATTAGAAAAGGTGCTCAAATTTAGGCAAAAGCTACCCAAACACGCTCTTTACCCCCATCTGGTTGAGAGGTGGGACATGAACAAGAGTCATGGATCAAACCAAGTGGATGTTTTCTCTGTTATCAAAATACAGGACACTGAGGGAGTGTTTTAGGGTTCAACAGAACATTAAATAATTATTTAAATAGGTCCCCTGTTCAGATTTTATGACTATTTTGAAAATACATTTTGTACTAGCAAATAAAACACTATTTTCCTTCTCAATTTGGAGTCCACAGATGCCAGTCACACTGGGAGCCTGGCTGTAGTTAGTCTATAAACAAGCTGTACTCCTGAAACCTTACAACTTCAATTAAATAGCTTTTTGGTTTTGAGCATTAAATAATTCAAGCTGGTGCTAGGCTAAATGTAAATGTTGTTATAAAGCAGCCGTAAAAACTGAGGCTTGGATGACAGCTTCCACATTGACTGTTAGTTTACCTAATGGATGATGAATATCATGCTTTTTGAGTGAACTACGCATGCATTTTTTCAAGACTATGTGTGGTCTTGCAGTGCCAGTAACAAACAACTGCAAATTGCTTACTTTCTTCAGTCCGTAGTGCTGTATCCAGATGGTAAGTTACACAGCAGCTCTAACATAACGACTTTACAGAAACATACTTCACAAGCGGGATAGAATTGTTTCCCTGACCAGCTATTTGACATACAACCTTCAGTACAATTTCTTCTTTTCCAGAAATAATCCTGGAAGCTGTAGTACCTTCTAGGGAGATAAAACTGGAATTCCATGGTGACTGCCAAAATTAAGAATGAAGCTTGATGAGGCTGACTTAGAACATGGTCTTAAGGGGTATATTATTTGAGGTGTGATGGCCAGAGGATAACCCTGACACATCACCCTCACCTAGGACTTCACACCATCTGCTCTTAGTGAAGAACTTAACAAAACCAGTCACGATTAGGATTGAAGTCACTTTCAAATCAAGTATCATTCCAGGGAAATGAAGCATACCTTTGAAACCAGTAACAGTGGTAGCAGGTGACATTTTTGAGTGTATCAGCTTGTCTTAGTTTTCACCCCCCTAGAGTACCTGGTGATGGCATTGTGTGCTAGAAAAATAGAAGTTTACCTTGCATTTCACTTAGCTGGCAGCTTTTCTTTATAATGTTAGAAAGGTGGCAGATCACTTAAGTCACTCTTAGAGGTCCTTATTTATTACAAATTTCTGCCGGTAGGTTTGTAACTTTTTATTATGTCTTCTGTAGAACAGAACATACAGAAGACTTAAATGCCTTTCTTCTCTGTTGTTGCTGATGTTATGAATGTCAAGTTTCTGGCTGGAACTCTTCTCCCTGATCATACTTCACTGAAACTTTGAATAACTTGGGTTTAAATGAATTTAGATATAACTAACAGCACAGGGTAAATAAAGCAGCAAATGAGGCCATACATGGAGTTTGAAACTGTCACACAGAGTAAGGAAAATATTCTCAAATATGCTAAGTAACTTACTTAGATCTTCCTTTTGCTCTCTGTACATTTCATTAGTGTATGGGTGTTTAAGATCTTTTATGGATTAAGATCTAATCTATTTTTCACTAAGCAAGACTGCTCACAAGCATTACCATTCTATATCCGCCTAACCCCAAAGTGGCACTTGTACTCCTTGATTATCAAAAAATAAAAACACAGTTGGAAAACAAGTCAACAATTACTATGTAAAAGATGCAAGAGCCACCTACTGGGGTTATTCTGTAAGTGACACTGTGAACACTAAACTGAATAATGTTTTTGGTGTTTTTTACTTTAATAGAAATGTAAATAGTCATTTTAGATTTTAACTCCTTTCCAATTTAACTTACAAACAAAACTTCCTTCAATTTCCTAGAACCCTTGATTTTACAGATATACAATTTAGTTTACATTTAAAAGCACTGGATAAACAGAGCAATCTATATTCAACAGTAGGAGTCTCCATGTTGACAAACAATTTTAACTTCAGGAATTTGGGTGCTGTAGCTACACGTATCACTATGTTTGCATCCTTGGGCTTTGTTTGTACTTTTTTTTTTTTTTTTTAAGGACAAAGTCATCTTTTAAAAATTAAGAAGCATAAGAAAAATTCATAGTGCTGTTTTCATCTGATAAATGGAGGTACCGAATAGAAAAGGTAGCCTTAGTAAAACTATGGGAGTGGAATAGCAGGGGAGAAAGTCTTGTGAACTGAGGTAGTATTTCACAGGCCAGGTAATGTCCATGGAAAAAGTATACAAGTGATAGCTTTCAAAAGTTAAGTGAAAGATAATTGCTTACACTTGTACCAGTCTCATATAAAAGGTAATTGAAATAAAGGTTTGTTACAGCAGGGAAAGGAAAGAAGGGGTCACAAGATGGTTACTTTTTAAACAAAATACATAGCTAATACAATGGCAGAGAAGATCCCATAAAACGAGTGCCATTAGAGAATCTGATTCCAGCCTTTAAAGTAGTTTGGAATTTTATTAGACTCGTGTTTCTAACATTTTTAAACTGTTGGACAGAAGTACAGCTCCTCCCTTGCATTTAAAATGAATCATAGAAAGCTCAATTAAAGTTAAGCAAATACTATCTTGCTCATACATGTATAATACATGTAAACCAGTAGGCAAGAAAAAACAGGCTCTAACAGGTTGTAAGTTGCCCCCTCTTACAAATCAAGTATATTCACTTCATGTTGGATGCAGTGGCACAGAGTACTCCTGCACTGTGCATTCCCTTATTTCAAACCTTTTAGCCTGAAATAGCTTAGTGACCAGCTGAGTTAAGCCCAGTGATGACTGCACTGAAATGAATTAAGGGGACTGCACTGAAATGAATTAACTGTTTAAATTGTAGCAGTTAGTGCTGACCAATGGCTAAGGGCATTTATGACTCAAGCTGGGTAGAACTGGGGAAGATTCTCTAGTCATGCACCACTGGGAGCTCATTTCTTTTAAGACTTATTGCATGGTATTGCAATAAATAGGGGTATCCTAATTTATCCAGTCATATTTAAGATTGCAGTAAGAACACTTAGCTTCAAGTAAGAGATACCTGCCTTTTTTACCTTGAGGGTAACAAAGCTTACCTTGGGGGTAACAAAGCATACTAACACCTTTTATGCTCTCAGATATCTTCAGAGAAATTACAAAATCGTGTTCAACACAGTGTATATTTATTTTCATTTGAAATTAATACTAAAAACACTTTTAAAAGTGTCAAATAACTTTATTTCAGATTACAGCAAAGTCAAGTTTCATTTATCAAAGTCATTTAAGTTGAATTTTTACAATTCATTCTGAAATACAAATCGTATTGTTAGCATGGTCTAAAAAAACATGGCAGTTACATTTGGTCAAATGTAAATAGCATCATTCAGCTAGGGAGTTTAAGACCTTCGTAATGGTTATTACTATCAGCGCAAGAGATTGAGTGGCACTTCTTATAGCAAGTGATAGTTCCAAATCTTGAAGATCTTGCAGGCTAGCAATATAGTAAATAAGGTGAAGTAAAAGCCCTTACAAGTGGCTTGCAAGGAAAGACTAACTTATAGCAATCTAACAGTTTTTCCAGTCACAGTCAGGAAGTCATCATCAGCCAAGGCACGAAGTGCTTCCTCAAACATTTCCTTAGTGACAGCCTTAAAGAGAAGGGATAAATCAAGTGAAGATGGAGAAGAAAAAGGACAACAAAAACAGCTTACTTCCTGCTACTTTCCTTATTAGGTTTTCCCACCTCACACCTGCAAACTTTACTTATTTTTTAATTTGAGATCTGTCTGGCTGGTGTGGAACACTGGCAAAGATTCAGAAATTGGACCTCATGCAGTGGAACTGGTTTTCCAGTTATATTAAGAAGTTCAGGTCTCACTTCTCCTTCATAATGTGATGTTAGGACAAGTTGATTGGCGAAAACACCATGCTTTGAAATTAATGAAAAATGTAAAAACAAACCAGGGAACTTACCATGTCAGACTGTGCTCGGAGATCCTCAAAAAGCTGTTGGTATTTCAAAGCTGGTGTTTTTCCCTTTGACTGGATAAGCTTCCTCAAGGCTTGAGCCAACTCCTCTTTTCGCTTACGAGCTGTTGCACTCATTCCTTAAAACAAAGTAAACAGCCTTTAGAAATAACCTAAGGAGGACAGGTTAAGTTGCATTTTCAAATGACAAAAACCCCATAACATCCCAGCTTTATCACTACAAAACCACAAACCAGTAGTGAGAATGGATATGTCCACAATGCCAGTCCTTGGATCAGTAGCAGACTGCTTCAGAGCTTCCCGATGGAGGCGTTTCGCTTCTTCTACGTCAATTGTTTCGACTTTCTCAGAAAAGCGTACTTTAGCATGTGCTTCCGCCAGTCGGATCAGAGACTCAAGTTGTCGAGGATATGCAGAAACCATTCCCCTGCCACTACCAATCTTCCTCATGTCCACATATGCCTGAAAGGAGACAGGCATTAACTATTCCAGTAAATCCTGTTATTGCTCTTATTTTCAGAGTCCCTTTCACCCCCCACCTGTTATCTCAGACTATCAGCAACCACAGAAAACCACTCAAAACTCTACTTTTGTTTGTGTACCTTCACAGTTCCTGCACGATGAAGAATAACTGCATAGATACATCTTTTCCTGATAAAGCAACTGAGCTGTAACGGACAGTTTTGAATGTGTATGTGTCTATGCTGACAAGATACTTCATTACAGTAGAATTTTATGCTTTTATAACATTGAATCAAGGCAACACATCTGAAAGTAAGCACAGAATGGCTTCCATACTAATCCCTCCTTCCTTTTAAATCCTTGTGATTTGTTGATATGTTTTACAGAGAAGTTGTATATATAATCAGAAAGCACACATAGTAGGGGATTTTGCCATTTTTGAGAAGTCAGCGAAGCCTTGGAACGTTAAGAGCAGTTACTTTACCTCAATAAGGGCCTGGCTTGCTTCTTCGCTTAACCTGGGATTTACATAACAACGAGCATAGGCAATGTAATCCCTCAATACTGCCATGTCCATGTATTCCTCCTCCATCCTTTCTTCACTTTGATAGTACAGCGAAACCAAATGGCGAGCAAGACGCCGGTCGTAGGCTTCATCACGTGGATCCAACATTAAAAAAATCAAGTCAAATCTGGAAGAGAGAAGAATCCAATACTTAATGTATTTACTGTCTTGCAATTTAAAGTAGTCTGCTTTATGATTTTTCACTTCACAAGTAGAGTCAGGAGTTACTGCATGTTCTATTAAACTGAAAGATACTTCTAAAACGCTGAAATTCAGAATATCAGGGTTTGGACTTGCTTTCAACATATGTGCCTGAACATTTGAAGATGAGATGCTCTGTGAAATTCAGTTCCCTTGTTCAGTGCTGATGGCTTGTTTCTTTTTGTTTGCTTGTTTTAACCAAACAAAGAACAAAATTACTGCTAAAGGTGCTGCACTGAAATGCAACAGCAAACAGGGTGCATAGCTATCTAATTATTTTATGCATAGAGTATGCAGATAAAATAAACGAAAACACTTTTTTCAGTTCAAACCTGAAAGAAGAAAATACTTTGCAAACAGTAGGTACACTGTAGATTATCAACTATAGGTTGATGTGAATAAGAGTTTTAGCTAGCCAATCGTGTACTTAAATCCATACATAAACTTAAATCCAATAAATGATGAAAGTGAGACACTGCTCAAACCTGGCTTCCTTCAGTACACCCCTACTAAAGTACTGTTTGCCACTGACAGTGGCTAAATTAAACAGCCCTTAATTGAATTGTAAGCAGTAGGTGTTCTCAGAATATCCAGCATACCATCCATGTACTTCAGATTTCCACTTATAGGAACTCCTCAAAGATGGAATTGCAGCACAAGGTTTAATTTTGTATCAGCAGACAGTGAATGTTAACAGCTATCATCCAAAAAGGATGTCACTGCTTGCTCCTGACTGAATTTCACAGAATAAAAATAAGCAGGCACAGAGCTTTAGAGTCTTCCACATCCAGTGCAAGTTTGCTAAATGGCAGTGTTTCACTTAAAACTTCTGTGGGTCTAAGAAAAAACATCCTGGAGTTTTGTTCAAGCCATCAACCACTGTAAGTTTCAGGATAGCTCTTCTAGGAGGTGATCATGAGACAAAGGAAAAAACAACAGCAACTAACAGAAGTAGATGAAGAGATCCCTGGAGATCTCACCAGATGATCTGATCAAGATGTATATACTAGAAGGCAGCGTTCCACTCATGCAGGAGCTATAATTCTGATTTTACCGTACTGAATCAGTTTCACAAGAGGAAGTATAACATCTCAAAAATGAGACGTGCAAGGAGGAGTTCAGTACCTTGATAACAGTGTATGAGGAAGCTGGATGTTTTCAATAGTAGTCTTTTTTGGATTCCATTGTGATTCTATAGGGTTAGCTGCTGCTAGGATAGATGTACGAGCATTTAATTGACAAATAATTCCAGCCTGTCAAAATGAAAAGCAGTTGTGAAACCAGAAACTTCAAGAGATCACTAGTGTTACTGAACAGGTTCTGTAATCAAAAATTCTATTGTCAAAGTAAGTAAATCAAGAAGAAAAAAGTGTCAATAATATTAATAATTATTTATTAATAATAATTAATAAAAGCATTAATAATACAGTTTATGCTATGAAAGCAATGTTCTTATGTAAATGAGATATGTTACATAATTTAGAATTCTGGTGTCAGTGGATCAATCCTATGTACCAACCCTTGTTCTTCTGGTAACGTTAGGGTTTTAGCTGCTTAGCAGACACCATGCTTAGAGAAAAGAACTTGGAATTGAACAGACACTTACCTTTGCAATGGATAGAGTCTGTTGTTCCATTACTTCATGCAGAACTGATCTTGTGCTTTCATTCATTTTATCAAACTCATCAATGCAGCAGATGCCATTGTCGCTAAGTACTAGAGCGCCTGTCTGAAGAACCAGTTGTCGAGTTTCTGGATCCTTCATCACATATGCAGTGAGACCAACTGCACTTGAGCCTTTCCCGGATGTATACTGGCCTCGAGGAACCAGGTTATACACGTACTGGAGCAGCTGTGATTTACTAGTACCAGGATCACCACAGAGAAGAATGTTGATCTCTGCACGGAAATTGCCTCTTCCTGTGTTAGTGAAATCCTTTCTTGACCCACCAAAAAGCTGAAGCAGAATGCCCTAATAAAAAACAAGAAAGAACTCTTTAGTCAAAACATCAACTCACATATAGATAACAGAGCCAATCTAACTGTTGAACTGAACCATAATAAACTAATAAACTGAAACAGTGTTAAAATTAACCTGGACATGAAAAATGACACTGGAAATTAATTTACAAGTCTAAAAAGGGTTTGTTCTTTACAGACAGCCTCAATTGCAATTAATTGCAAATATATCACAGCTTCTAACTTAAGTTTCAAGTTATATTTTTTCCATATCTAGTCCAAAACTTACGTAATCAAAAATTTGGTAACTAGTTCTGATGACAACAGAAAAGCCAGAAGAGACTACTGTTTACCGTGAGACTGTGTTTTATCTAGGACCACAGTATTATTACCTCTTTCTTAAAAAAAAAACAAAAAAAAAAACCTCTGTTTGTACCAGCTTTTTGTTCAAGACAAACCAAGTATTATTTTTTTTAATTTTTTTTTTTTTTAAAAGAAAAACTACTGTGTTCACGAAAGGACCAACATAAAAAGTTCTCTACACGCTCATAACAAGGTGTTTAAGGTTTTTATTTCTTTGGAATGTACCAGTAATTCCTCCTGTATACTTCCTGAAGAAAGTCAGCGATGGAAGTTTTAGTAAAGAAATTTTAGTAAAGAAATAAAAGCAACTTAATTCTGGTATTTTGAAAATATTGAAATTACTAGTATAAACATATACTTTTAGTTTTATGAGTTAGCTAGAATTACCAGAGAGGAGTGTTCCCTCCCACCAGATTTATCAGCTTGAAACTCTGGTATTTCCTAGGTATGTTTTTTTTGTTTGTTTGTTTTGGTTTTTTTGTTTGTTTTTAAAATATTTTCTTCACCAGCATGTATATACACTAAAAAGTCATTGACTATCACTTCTTTTCATTGACAAGTATGTGGCAGTTGGAAATAGGAAGGAAAAGGAGGAAAACTGTACACTACTTCATGGAAGGTTTCTACACAACTTCTTACAGTACAGAAGAAACCTTGCAGCACAAGCATGGAGTGAGCTATTCATATTAGTTCTGTTCTTACTTAGAACAACTTCCAGAGGTTGCACTCCAAAGCATGTCTATTTCAGGCACTTTTTAAGTATTAGTGACAGAAGTTTGGGATGATGTTGAAGGAACACATTTTGGTCTAAACCTGAAGAATGTCCCCTGTTAGAAGAGTCCCTACCTAACTTCACCTGCTTACACCCAATGTGCCACACTGGTGAGGAAATAACAAAAAAAGAGAGACAGTGTTCCCATTTCCGTTTCAATTTCATCACTGCATGGCTTTGAATTCAACTTAAAGCCATTTCAGCAACCTGTGAATTATGATAATACACAAGTCCGTGAAGAAAAATATGTAAGTTTTTTTTAAAGAGGTTTGTTCCAGTGTCTAACATTGCTTTGAGACCCACTACTGAGTTTATTTTCCCAGTTCTGATGCCCTTCTACCTTTTCAACACCTTCCCTCAAATTAAGTCCTGAACAATGTGAAAACAGTGATACCCTTATAAATCAACTCCTGACAAGACCAGATGTGTCAAGGACTGCTCAAGATCCAGGACTTTTGTTCATTTGTTTTTAAATTTTGAAGCCTCATTTCTATAGCAAATAATAATTACAAGTGCATTTGCAAATAAAAATTTACAAGACAAATACAGAATTTAGTTTACCTTTTTGATATCTTCATGCTCATAGATACTTGGGGCCAATGCTGAAGAAAGTCTTTCATATATGTCTGCTTTCTTAGAAAGCTCTTTCAGAATTTCCACACGTTCCTCTGTAAACATTTTTTGCTCTGTTTCCTCATCAACACCATGCAGGCGTTTTGCATCAGTCTTGCGATAATGTATGACATCAATGTGGGTTTTGTAGACAGATTTTACAACACTGACCCTCGGATTAACTCGAATTGGGACTGCCCTGTAGATACCTGAACACAATTAGTGACAGCATTAGATATAAAGGTACTGTAGATACAGATACAAGATACAAAGAAACATAAAAACTGCCAAACTGAAAATTTTACATTTTTCCTTTGCAAAGTAAAGCTCTTCAAAACAGGCTAAATACTTGAATCAGTTTATTTCCCAGTACCACTAAATCACTTGGAAGCTGACAGGGTATAGATGACTGAAGTATCTTCTGTTTTTGCAGGTATGTGTTTCAGCACTCAAAAAAAAAAGCCTTCTCAGCAAGTAAAATGCTTAAGCATTTCTGAAAAAAGAAAATTTAAGGCTTGATACTTTTGAAAGGCCTGCTGCTTGAAATCTGAAGTCAGTGATTTATCCTTTTTGTTAAGCACCAAATTTAATAATAGGTTTATAATGCATCTGTAACCGCTGGTACTATGGCGGTTGTCTTAAAACAGTGTTGTTTTTTTTTTTTTGTTTTGTTTTTTTGTTTTTTTTGTTGTTGTTGTTTTGTTTTTTAGATAGTTGTAGTATCACAAGACTTATTCTATGTTACTACTCTCCTGACAGCAGACACTATTTAAGATGCTGCCTCCTCACCAACATGCTCAGAAGCACAGAATTGTTGAGGCAAAAAGGGACCTCTCTGACAATTGCTTGAAGACACACACATTTAAAAAACAAACAAACACCTTTGTCCTTATGTTTTGTTAACATTTCCTGGAGGAAAAAAAAAAATATCGAGTGCCTGTTTCCTTATGCATTGTCACCGGGCACCACTGAGAAGAGGTGTCTAGCTCTTCTTCATACTCTAGCTCTATGACTCTCTCCCACCAGGTAACCATAAGCACATTTTAAGATACCTCGAGCCTTCTCCAGGCTGAACAGCCCCAGCTATCTCACTCAGCCTTTCCTCATTTGACAGAGGCTCCACTTCTCAAAATCATGGCCCTTTGCTGGATTCACACCAGTACGTCTATTTCTCCCGTGTATCAGAGAGATGGTGCTCCAGATGCAGCCTCACCAGTGCTGAACAGAAAGGAAGGATCACTTCCCTCGACCTGCTCAAAATACTCCTAAATGCATCCCAGGAAGCTGAATGGCAAATCAATCACCTTATCTACCAAACACTGCTTCCAACCATTTTTTTGCAGGTTTACTGAGGCTGCGCTCCATCACACCATCCAGGTTGTTAGCGAAGATTTCTAACAGTACTCGGCCCTGATTTTTAATCCCAGGGTACACTTGTGGTGTGGTGACAGGCATCCAGCTGGACTTGTGAAACTCATCACGACGCTATGAGGCTGGCTGAACTGCCAGATTTTAATCCATCTCACCACCCACTGACCTAACCCATACTTCATCAGTTTGCCTGTGAGGCTGTTATGGGAGGTAACGATGAAAGCCTAGCTAAAGTCAAGCACAAACAACATCCACTGCTCCAGCCACCTCATTGCAGAAGGCTGGTATCCACTGTAAATTCATGCTACTTCCAATCACCTCCTTGTCCTTTGTATGTTTAGAAATGCCTTTCTGGACTACTTCTTCTATCACCTTCCTAGGGGTCAAGATGAGGTTGACTGGCCTGTAGTTAGCTCCCCAGGTCCTCCCCATTGCCACAACAATGACACTGGCCTTCTTCAGTCCTAATGAATCTTCCCCAGTCACCATGATCTTTCAAATATAATTGAATGGTCTTACAAAGACACTGGCCAGCTCCCTCAGCACTTGCGGGTGTATCTCATCAGGTCACATTTACCACAGATCACTCGTGCAGGTCTATCTGCCTGTAGACTTACGCTATCTGGATCTGTGAAATGGCTCATCCACAGCATTTGGAACTGCATCCCACTCGTGGTTCCCTTAGCTGATTTGATTTTAAGTGAAGCCTCACAAATACTTGAAACAAACAACTGAAGGTGGCAGATTATGGCTGCAGGGGGCACACAAACATCTGGAAAGAAAGAAGTATGCTGCATAGCCGTTTTTTAAGCTACAAACAAGCAGATGTAGGTAACGCTATACAGGTCAGGCTAGATTTCCATTTCACAGAATTTGTTGGATGCACATTACTCATCCTATTAAGCACTCAACTCTCAGGCATACTCAGATTAAACTGCTAAGATTCAGTGAAGGTGGATGCAAATACTCAAGCCAGATTTTACCTGTGACGTTAACTCTGTCGCCTGGTTGAACTTTATCAACGAGGTCATTGTGAGCGAACAGCGCCACTGTATGAGGCGTCTGCCCAGCTGGCATATCTTCAGGAGACTCCTGCAGTTTGATCTAGCACAAATAAAACACACTGAAGTTTAGTTTCAGAAAAGGAAAAAACTGTCCACAAGGCATTACAACAGGATCTTGTATTCAGTCTTCTGCGTCATTTGGAATCAGGAACGTTGCTCACGAGCAAAACATCTCCAAACAGCAAAACTGATTGGTAATAAAAAGATATGGTGAAAATTAAAGTTCTGTTAATTATTACGGGTATGGCTAAAGCGCTGTTTATAGAAAACGCTCATCTGGTTCAGATAGAAGTGGGCATACTGTATGTAAAGGGGCTTCCATTTGGAAACATTCAGATATGCATACGTACTTCATTTCATCTTTTCACCACACTTCTTCTCCAAAGTATGGACTACACTTTCACTAATTCATTCCAGATGTGAAAAGGGGGAAAAGCACTTTGCCCTTCTTCAAACCTACAGTCTCAAGAAACACACTGCAATGCTATTGATGGTATTAGGGGTTAGGGAGCAAAAACTGAAAACTTTCATTTTAGCCACTATCAAAGCGCAACATACCATCTGTTTGTCAGAGAACATGGATCTGTTGTGAATCAGGGCCATGCTGTGCGTTGTGTTACAGTGCTTGCATACCGATGGTTCAGCAATCCTGCCACGATCAATTTCTACTCTTGTGGTGAAAGCGCAAACCTGGCACTTAAAGAACGCTTCTTGCATCTCAGGAATTAACTGGGAACTTCTGATGACCATGCCACTGATGGTAATAAGTTGATCGATATCTACAAAATACAGATACTTATGTCATTGTGTCACGCTCTTTAAAACAGCCTTTCAAATTCCACATTATGTTAGTTTTTAGGTGGGAATTCGGTGGGACATTCAATTACCTACCAGTACTATGTCCAAAACAAAACAAAAATAGTTTGTGCAGTACAAGTATACTAATTCACATCAGCATTCATACAAAATAGTCTTCTGCACCTGAAGAACTAAGAATGTAGGTAGTTATGTCAGAAACATTTCCTTTACGGATATGTTATTCAGCATTTGGGATCTAGAGCACTAACTTCCAAAAGAGACGTATATAAACTGAAGGATATGAGTCTGAATGTACTACAAGTCCAGTTCTACACAGTCATCGTGTAAGTTCTGTGTTAACATTAAATAGGTTTATATAATTCCTTAGGATTGTTTTTTAACATGGCAATCAAAAGTTTACCTTCAGGATTCAGACTTCTCATGTTCCTAGTCTTCAGCGCATTATATGGCCGTACTTGAATTTGATGTTCTAATATGGAATCAGGGTAACGATCAAAAAAGATCTCATTTGCAGCCATGTCAAACGTTGGGATGACTTCCTGTATAAAACAGGAACATTTAAGCTTAGAAGTTTAAAAAATAAAAATAAAGAAAAAACAACAACACCACCCCACATCACACACAAACAAAACACAAACCTCACAGAATGAAGTATTTTTGCATAAAGCATTTTAAGTGTTGCTGATCAGCCAGGAACGACAAGAAAAAGGTAATGCCAGCTAAGCATTTCCTACATAACAGGCAACTCACTGTTTAAATCAGGTTTAGTTATTTGAGCATTGCAAAAGCAACAGGTATAATACTTAGGACATTGCAGTTTACCAGCTCATTTTATATTTATGATAGACTCACCGTAAGATACAAACTGTAAGTTTTAACCACTAGGAAATAAAGCATTAAAATGAAGAAATTGAATACAGACCTTACACTGAACATAAAAAACCCACGTTGCATTTAAACAAAAATATTGGAAGCTGAAAATACAAAAAGGCCTCGTAACAGCCAGAAATCAAGCGTATTACTTCACCTGAGGATAGCAGATCAGTTGTCTGTAAAGATTTTCATCAAATGCTCTTAAATGGTCACAATTTACATTCAGAAATGGTTCCCCGACCATATTAATCTGCAAAATATTTGAAGAGAAAACTTAGCTCAATAGCAGGTAACGTCAAAAGAAAAAAAAAAAAACTACATTTTGCTATGTTACAAGTACCTCTTCAAGGCGCTGCATGTAGCGCGGCTCATTAAGATCCAAGCCGATGTCTTCATCCTCTTTAGCCAGCGGATCAATGAAACGCTGAAGAAACCTCTGGATACCCAAGGTGGCAGGGAAAGATGTGTGAAATTGAGTAGTACATGCCTCTACTTTGTATGAAATTTAACTTGTGTGAAATAAATTAGCTCTTCAATTGGAAAAGAAGGAGGAGGAGCTGTTGGCCTACCTGGAATTTTTCCTTGCAGGCGGTGACGTTCACATCGGTCCCCCAGATAACCAGCTTCTGCCCCAGGGATTGCTCACTGGCTACCAAATCCTCAGCCGGCTGCAGGGAAACAAAGGAAGCAAGTAGAAATATGAGCAGCCGAGCTAAAAAGAAGCAGTTCAGATAGAAAGCGTGAGGCGATGGCCTACCCCGTCCGAGTGCAGGTCGACTTGTCTGGCTTTGCGGGCCGAGCCCAGGTCCGGCCGCTGCCTCAGCGGGGTGCCGCGGGCGCCGCTGCGCGGGGTGCCCTCCACCCGCGAGCTGGGGGTGCCGTACGTCAGCGGGGAGCTGATGTCGAAGTCGAGCGGGATGGCTGCGGGGAGAAAAGGGCTCGGTTAGCCCCGTCGCGGAGCCGTGTCGCGACAGAGCCGCGCCGAAAGGGCTGCGGGTACCCGAGTGCCGGAACTGCGGCGGGCTGGAGAAGAGCGCGTCGGCGGCGCCGGGGCTGCGGGCGTCGGCGGGCGGCGAGGTGGGCAGCGGCTGCAGGTCCCCGGGGGAGGCCGAGTCGTCCGGGCGGCGCCTCTGCGACGGCGGCGAGCGGGCGTCTTGCGCTGCGACACAGCGGCCGTTAAACCGTTAAGCGCCGTTAAACCGTTAAACGCCGTTAAACCGACAGCCCCCCCTCCCTTCTCATCATCCTCCCCGCTCCCCTTCCCTCCGCAGCGCACTCACGGGTCGCGGGGTTGCTGCTCCGGCCGCGCTTGCCACCGCGGCGGCGGCTGGGCGTGGAGGCTGGCGACGACATGGCTGTGGCAACACGGCGGCCCGCCGCGGGGTCCCCGGCTCAAAATGGCGGCGGCCGCCCCCCAACCCGTCAGCGCCGCTTTCCCCCCCGCAAGCCCGCCGGGGTCCCGCGCCGGCCGAGTCACGCGCGGCCCGTCTCGCGCGCTTTCCGCCCAATGGGCGCGCGCGGCGCGGCGGGATGTCCCATCGGCGGCAGGGCGGGGGGGGAGCGAGAAGAGAAGGAAGGGTGGGGGGGGGAAAACGCAGCCCGTTAGATCACAGCGGCGGGTTTGGTGGGGTGCGCGTAGGGACGGCGGTACGCTGCGGGCCGCCCATCATCCTGACGAGCCGTAGGAAACGCCGCACATGCCTCACATAATATCCGCCTCCCCCTTCAGCCTGCAATGGACCCACCCCCTCTCCGCCAAATTTCGCGGCAAAACGCGGCCGGGCCCGCCCATTCCGCCTCCAGCAGAGGGGGGGGCGGGGCACCCCATTCCCCACAGTGCAGGCGGGGCGTGCATCCCGCTCCACCCCTAACACCCCCCCCCCCCCCACTGTTCCGCCTTGGTGGGTGCCGGGCGGCATGGCGGGCCCCGTGCCGGGCGCCCTGCAGCAGCTGCAGGCCTGCCTGCGCCACCCCGACCCCCCCGGCGCCGCGCTGCGCGCCTGCGGCCTGCTCCGCGCCATGGCCGAGGCCTGCCTCGCCTGCCCGCCCGGCGCCGCGCAGGGTACGGGGGGGGGGGGGGGGGGGGGGGCAGCGCGGGGGGGGGGGCAGCGCCCGGCCCCCGAGCCCCATCCCTGACCCCCCGCCCCTCTGTGCCGTCCCCCCGCAGCGCTGCACGCGTCGCTGGTGCTGTCGGCCGAGCAGGGGCTGCCCGCCTTCGTCTGCCGCTCGCTGGGCGCCGAGGAGGTAGGCTTGGGGGATGGGGTGGGGATGGGGGCGCTGCCCTAAATAAACACGGGGGCGCTGCCCTAAATGCTGCCCTGAACGCCGCTCTCGTTGCAGTTCCGGGAGTGCCGGGAGGAGGCGCTGCGCTTCCTGCGCGTCTTCATGGAGAAGGTGGGCGGCGGGGCGCACCCCTACGCCCGCGGCATCAAGGTGGGCGCTGCCACGCAGCGGGCTGCTCCCTAGTGTGACAGCCTTTTTTTTTTTTTTTTAAAAAAAAGTCCTCAAAGTGTTAGCAGCAGAAGGTTTGGAGGTGTAGGTGAATGCATCGTTGTCTCTTGCTTTTTCTGCGTTTGCAAGTGTCATAACCTCTTTTTCCTTCCCTACCTAGCAAGCTTGTCTTAGCGTGTATACAAAGGATAGGGCAGCCAAGTGCAAGATTCCCGCTCTGGAGCTTCTGATCAAGGTAAAATGCATTTTATAATCTCTCTTTTTTTTTTTTTTTTACCTAGAAAAATCTGTTGTGTTGCTATACATACATACATATATATATATATATATACACATATATACATACACATGTATATATATATCACAGAATCACAGAATTGTCTAGGTTGGAAGAGACCTCAAGATCATCGAGTCCAACCTCTGACCTAACACTAACAGTCCCCACTAAACCATATCCCTAAGCTCTACATAAAAGCACAAGCTTTATCAAGTAGAAGATCCGTAGTCCACAATAACAAGACATCATTAATACTGTAATATTAGATCTTAACAAAAGATAGGTCTTAATGAGAGATTGTCATTGGCATTCCTACAGTAAGTCGCTCAGGTGCCAAAGTGTCATTCCTTTGCCTGATACTGCAAGGCACAGTTACTCTGGAGGCAGCTGCAGATTTTCTTACCCAGTTTATCATGCTTCTTTAAGGAGAATTTTTCCACTTTACTTGTATACTTAAAAAAAAAAAAAAAAGAAAAGTGTATCTCATGTAACCTGTTAAAATAGATTAGACACAGGATGTGAAAGGTGCAAAGGAGGGCCTCCTTCAGAAGGCTTGTTACTGTGTGCAGCAGCAGTGTTGTTTCTTGTTTATTCTAGTTGCTCCAGAATTTACGAAATTCCCATCTTATGGAAGAAATGAAAGTTGGGGAGATCTTTAACAAATTTTATGGGGAGCTTGCAGTTAGAAGTCGAGTTTCTGATACAGGTAGGTTTTTGTTTTTCTGTCAGTGTCCTTCGTTTTGTTTGATTATCACCCACAGAAATGTGTAATCAGTATTACCATGGCATGTGCATTCAGGAATGGTAGCCGTTAAGTCTTAAATGTAGTAAAATTTGTTCAGGTCTTCTGATCGTGATCATGCAGTTAAATGTTTCTTAGTAGATCTATGGATGTGTATAAGCTAATACATGGGAACAATTATATATTTGAATTTAGTGGTGGCAATCTGTACAGCATTTTAGTGTAGTTGATGTAAAAGAATGTTTTTGTGTCTGATCTGTTGTTACTAGTCTCTGAATGCCTAAATCCTGACAGTAATTCCAGCTTTCTTGGTATAAACTGACTTAGTTTAGCTAATCTGTTAGATTTTTTTGTCTGGATTCAATGTTAACTTGATGTATCTAAGGCTTACAAGTTCCTATATCTGCTTTATAACAGGTTATTTGTGTGTATAATGTTAGCTTTAAGAGGAGTCCTGGTCCCTACAGTGGGTGCTCTTATCCACAGCAGAGTAAATTCCAGGCTGTCAAATCCCTGTCAAAGTTTGTGTAAGCCCCAGCTTGGTTGCTAAAGCTTGTCATAACCTTATTCCAGCCCTAGTAACTTTTATTGTCCACAAAGCTGCAGCTTTAGCTTAATTCCTGAGTTTATCAGTTCCTACCTTGCCTAATTATATTGTTTTCAAATATTAAGATTACTAATATGAACTATAGTCTGATGTTCTTGGGTAGTTCCAGCTAACATTTTGGCTTGACAGATTCAGCCCTTAGAAAAGTTGCTGTGTCTGCATGGAACCCAATTAGGCTGAACTCAAGCGTAGTAGCTTCTGCTAGATGTTGGCCGTCACCCTGGTGGTACTCAAAAGACTTGGCATAACCTCAAGGCCAGCAGCAAACTTGAATTACTGGTAAATGCTTCTTCAGTGGATATGGCCTTTGTTTTAAAAAAATGGCCATGTTTTTAAAAAAAAGAATACATTAATTAATATGAGATGTGTGCATCTCACATCATAATATGCGGACATGTATATGTTTTTCCCACGTGTTAATCACAAAGTAAAATCCTCAGTCGTGGTTGTCTTCTGGTTGCAAGTTACATAGGAATTGCAGAAGAAATTATTTCAGTAATTAATAATAATAAATTGCTTTCTAGTACTGGAGAAGATCTATGAGCTTTTGGGAGTTTTGGGAGAGGTCCAGCCCACTGACATGATGAACAACTCTGAAAAACTGTTCAGAGCTTATTTGGGAGAGCTTAAAACACAGGTATGTACTTTTCAGATCCTTGCATTGCTTGTTTTTGTTTGTTTTTCCTTTGGTATTTTTGGTTCTGTATGTTTTAGTACTATTCTTACTTAGTACAATGTGTAGAGATCTAACTGGACAATCATAAAGGCTTCCTTGAGTACTGTTAAGGTTATAGTTCTCCAGTTCTGAGAAGTTTTTCAAGTAAATATTTAAGGCCTCAAGTGACCATAAAGGAACAAATTTACTGTGAAAAAAGATGTCACATGATGATCATTGCACTTTGTGCCTGAGCAAAGTTATATTGCCACTCACTGACCGTTTCTGATTTTGGCTCTACTAGCTGCGGAATCCTTGCACTTCAGGTAAATAGCATGCTTCTGCCAACTTTGCTTTCCTATGTTCCATGCTTTTAAGAGGTTAGTGTGAGCTGTCTACGTTTAGCTGTTGTTAGTCTTGGTGGAACATATTTCATGGTTGTCAAAGGATTTCTTACACTTCTGTAATTAAACACCTTCAAATTGTAGGAGGTTTCTGAGAAGTAGGTATTTCTGTAAACTTATGTTCATAGAGGTGAGTGCTGACGTAGCTGTACAGAGTTGGATTATGTTATTTTATCTGCACTTCTGTGAACTGGGAAACCTTGGAGGTAAATTTATTTTATCTTGAGGATAATATTTTTTTTCAATTCCCATTTTTGTTAGATGACGTCAGCTACAAGGGTACCCAAGCTAACCGTTGTAGCAGGATGCCTGAGGGGACTGACTGCACTCATGTACAACTTTACCAAATCTGTGGATGAAGGTACGTAGCTTTCTACATGAAAGACAGTTGAACAATTTTGATATATTTTAACTGTTATACAGCCAGCAAGCATCAGGGTTTCTAGTTTGTACTCAGAACAAATTTTTCCCTGCTGTTAGATGGTTTATGCGAAAGCAAGGCCTATCCAGCCATGTGGTCCTTGTAGTCTGTGTGGGGTGGCTTGGTCACCATGTTTCTGTATGTAAAGGTTTGAAGTGCTGTTTTCTAACCAGAGGTTGGACAGCTGTGAGAGCAGTATTAAAGCTAGAGTGCAGTTTATACAGAGATATGTTTCCTTTAGAAAAGATATCAGTTAAAATGTGGATATTCAGAATAATCAATGAATATAATGTACAATTATTTTATTATTTTTTATTTTTTTTTAGATTTAAGAGTGTTTTGGGAAAAAGCATCTCTGCTTCTTAAAGTTGAATATTTAAGGATTTCCAGTTTATTTCTTCGTGGAAAGCTTTGGATAAAAATATCTTCTATTTTCACTCTATCTCTTGCGTATCAGTAATGAAATACTAATTATTGGATTGTTTCACAGATCCTGAAACTTCAAAGGAGATTTTTGACTATGCAGTGAAGGCAATCAGGCCTCAGGTAGGTCTGCCACATTTTAATTGATCCACATAAATTATTTAGTCCCATTAAGAGGAAGAATTAATTGCATATGACAAATGTTTTTTCGTATTACAGGTTGATCAGAAGCGATATGCAGTCCATCTAGGTAAGACTAAATTATTTCAGGTCATCCTGGGGCGGGGGGCGATACCATTCATGCAAAGAATTTTTCCTTCTGGAGATGTTTATTCTCTATTGGTTCTCTTCAGATCACTCTAGTTTTCTAAGCTGATCAGGAAACAAAACTGGTGTACTTTACCTAGTTTAACCAAATATTCATTTAACTCTTAAAGTCTAATTGGCTTACAGCAGTATTACCCTTGATGCCATTTGCTCTTATGCAGTCAATACAAAACCCTGGTATAAGAAAAGGATCATAGTAGGAGTAGAAATAAGAGGAATGAAGCAAATTAGGCAGTAATAAAGCAATTTCAGCAAACTGCATTGCAGTTTGGTGGAGGAGGGGACTTGGGCCTGACTGCAAAACCAAATCCTTGTGAATTTGTGATCGAGCATATTTATTTGTAACCACTAGAATCCATTTCTTTTTTGCTGCTAATATAAATAATTTCAGAACAATGCTGTGCTTTCCATAGTGGTGTACATTAAAAGAAGAGGATGTTCGAGGGTTGTGTTTATGCTTAAATTCTTAGTGTTTGGATATTGATACTATAAAGGTTACAAAAATAAATTTTTATCTCTATCATGATAGATATACGTACCTAAAGTCATAATATGGACTTCTATCGTTCTGTTTTTAAAAAGCGCAATATAAATCTGGGTTTTAATGAGAATTGTTTTTAAATTGCAGCTGGTTTACAGTTGTTCAGCTTTCATGCTGCTCAGTTTGGTACCCTACTGTTGGACAACTATGTCATACTCTTTGAAACAATGTGTAAATGGTGTGGCCACCCAAATCAAGAGATGAAGAAAGCTGCTAATTCTGCACTGGATTCATTCCTCAAGCAGGTATTGCAACTTCACTCAAATCTCTAAGACTAAATTTAAGTCAAATTTCCTGAAATAGTGGGGGTATTTGGGATATTTGCTGCTTGGAAGTTCAGTGATTTTTTTTTTTTTTTTAATAGTTAATTTGATTGAAATGCTTCATATTACAAGCTGTGTATCTTTTAGGACTTACTGTGTTTGGTGTTTTTTTTTTGTTTGTTTTGTAGTTTCATATGTGGAAATCCTGACGTTTTAGTGTCTCTTTTACAGATGTCTATAATGGTAGCTAAGGATGCTGAGCTACACAAAAGCAAATTGAAGTTCTTCATGGAGCAGTTCTATGGAATCATCAGAAGAATGGATTCGAGCAACAAGGAGTTGTCCATCGCTATTCGAGGATACGGGCTTTTTGCAGCAGTATGTACATGAATTTTGTTCAGATAAAGCAGTTTACTAGAATTGGTTTAAAGCTAAGATTCATACACTGCTCATTTTACAATAGTGAACATCTTGTTTTATAGAAAGTGTTCCTGTTTCTGGATTAAGTATTGAATTTGATTAGCTGCACTGTAAACATGTTATGGTTGAAAGTTACTTAAATGCATACTGAATTTAATGGGACCACTAGATTGTAGTTACTTCTGCTTCTGCACTGGTTCTAAGGTGTTAAAAACATGGACTTCGGGTACAGATGTCACAAAACTTAAGGAAGTGCTTAATCAATTAGGTACAGACGATACCTCCTGAGCTCTGTTTGCATTTTAGATAGCAGAGTCCAGGCCAGCTCTACTCTGGAAGTTCAGACAGTTTCCTACAGAGCAGGAATCTCAACCTGAACACCCAAACTGTGCTGCTAACTGTAGGAGACTAGGAGGTAACCTGTGAAACATCCGTAAATTAAAACCCAAAACCATGCTTATATGCTTGAGTAGAGAGTCAGGTCAGTCTGTCAGGAAGCACTGTTAAGAATCAGTTTCCAATTTTTGTTAGTGGTTGATTGAAATGGGAATATCACAGTAAAGGTTCGATAAAAAACAGTATCTATCAGCAGCATATGTGCTTGATGGTGCTATCCCAAATTTTATACCACAAAATTTGATCCTCTCCACCCACCCCCCTAAGATTAGGTTGTTATTTATTTAGAGAAGGCTAGGACGTGTGACAGCATCTGGTTCCTAGCTGAATCCTTTACATTTTGCTGCCATTTGAGCAGATGTTTTTGTGCATTTGTTTTGCAGAATTTTTAGCATTCGTTATTGAAACCTAGTCTTCTCTCAAGATATGAGCTATTCAGTTAATTTCCCCCAAAAATGAAGTACGTCAAATTACTGAACTGACAGAACAAAGTTAAAAATAAATGTTACACAAGAAAATCACAAGAAAGTGATTTAAATTACATTAAAATCACATCATGTCAATACCAATATAGTAATATATATATATATATACTGTTGATATCAGTATATATTACTATAGTGTTTATATATACTATGAAATATTACTTTTTATGTATAATATAATCCTGCTAACTTTAACAGGAAAAAAATGATCTTAAGGATGAAATACCTGTAAATCTTTAATGTGTTAAGAAGCGCTAATAGTTGTTAGCCTGTTTAGAGTAAATCTTGGCCTAGCCTCAGATGATAGGTTGTGAGGAAGCATGTCTTGCTGTCACTGCACTTAGTAACCTTAGCCAGAACAAATGTTCAGGGATTGATTCAGGTTCAAGGCAAACTCTTTTAGAGTCTAATTGCTAAAATAATTCTGATGTAACAATTGCAGTTTTACAAGTGATAAATGGATACTCTTTATCTTGTTACCCTGTTCTTAGGCAGATTAGATTCAACCTTTAGCTTAACTTCTCTTTTTTGTCACTGCCTAAATTGGTCCATTCTTTTTCCACAGTCCTACCATGGTTTTTGCCTGTAACCTGTTTCCTATTTGTGTACGAAGCTGCTAAATCAGTATTTTATTTTCTATCTCTAAGCCCTGCAAAGCTATACATTCTAAGGACATTGATGAGATGTATGTTGAGCTCCTTCAGCGCTGTAAACAAATGTACCTCACGGAGGCAGAGACGATAGATGACAATCTGTATCAGCTACCAAGTTTCCTCCAGTCTATTGCAAGTGTGATATTTCATTTAGATACAGTAAGTGGAGTATTTAAAGTACCAGTCATTTTTTTTTTATGCAGCTTGGGATGTGTAAGAAGGTAGTAGCTATAAACTTGATACCTGTGATAAAAGGTATTTTTTTAACTGAAATGTGATGACTTTTAGCTCATAGGGGATGAGACAATGTCAGGAGAATACTCTACTAGGTTTTATTTGAATGAAGAAAATGTGTGAAATATACTAAAAAAAAAAAAAAAAAGTTTTTAGAAAATACTAAAACATTTTGATACTGCTACTTAGCATGTTCCGTGAGGCTGATAATTTGATTTTTCCATTGATGCTGTGTTGTCTGTGTTGTAATAAAGGTTTTCTGTATCCTAGCTGAAGCTGGGAAGTAAGGCTAAGGTGGAGAAGAGACTTTTCTTAATTCTGTTTTCAGATTATGGATGAACAGATTATACTGCCGTGTTCTCCTTGTTTGATTAAATTGGTACTTTTCTGATAAGTTTAGGACTGATTCCAGTGGAGCTCTTATCTGTTTAGGAACCACTTGTCATCGTGTATTCCAGTAAACTTTTTTACTATGTTTTTCTTGATGTCTGAGATGAATTTGCTTGCTAAGTCTTCTGCTATTTCTTAGAGTAGGTCATCATGTAAATTCTTGTAATGAAGTTTCTTGCTGAAATACTTTAACATAATTCTGCATGCTAATATTGAACTAGAATAATTGTATCCACTTTTTTTTTTTCATTTTTTTCTAGATTCCAGAAGTATATACTCCAGTTCTTGAACATCTTGTTGTGCTACAAATCAATAACTTTCCACAATACAGTGAAAAAATGCAGTTAATCTGTTGCAGATCTATAATAAAGGTATTTCTAGCCCTCTCAGGAAAAGGTCCTGTTCTCTGGAGTTTCATTGGCACCGTGGGTGAGTCTGTGATATTAACTCTGTTTGTTTTATCCTAAATTGATTAACTAGTTCTAAGAAAGGTTCTCTCTCTTTTTTTTTTCTTTTTTTTTTTTTTTTTTTTTGAAATCCATTGCTTAATCACTTAGGAATTGTATTTAACAGTTGCTTTGGATGACAGCATGTGTTATGATCAAGGGCAGGAGAACGTATTTTTGTGATAATCTGTTTAAATGTAAGACTTAAATTCCTGCTCTGGAGGACTGTGGTAAGAAGGAGCTTTTACAAAAAACGTGCAAAAACCTGTTCAATATTCTTTCAGTTACCCTTGTGAAGTATCACAGGAAGTAGAGTTAGTGTCATCTATTAAAAATAGTATTTTCTGTGCTCTCGAACTTGTACATAGTAAAAAATTAAGATTCCAAATATGCAGTTAGTAAGATACAGTCTTGCAAACATAATAAATGTGGTAGTATTGGTAGCTGACAATTCTAGTAGTTCCCAGCATGCTGAAGTTTCATTACAAGGATTTTTAAAAATGATTTTTGATTTTTCAGTTATTCACAGTGGCTTTTCTCTATTGTGGTATCTTCATTGTTTCCCTGTTCTTTATTGTTCCCTTGTTCTTTAAAGCACTGTGCCAGAATGGATATCCTAAATGCATGTCTGTGAGAATCATTGGGAGTTATTGTCTTTTATCATATGGGCATTATGGAGAATGCCTTAGTAGTCATCACTGCATTCAGACTGGAAAAAAAAAAAAAAAAAAAAAAGAGCCAAAGTGGTTTTGAGAAAAAGTAATAAGATGCACGTTCAAGATTGTTCTTAAATGATAAGTACAACCAAAACCAGACCAATAAATCTAGAGTATTTGCCAGGGAAACAATCTTTTTTTGCTTCTGCCTTATCCTGACAAAATATAGAAAAAAGGGAACTGATTTAATTCATGGCTGACATGAGGAGTTATATGAATGCTATGCCTTTTGAAGTCTGTTGAGGCAATTTTATTTTGTTTCAGTGCATCAGGGATTAATCAGAGTCTTCTCCAAGCCGATGACATTTTCAAAGGTAAAATAATAGTTTAAAAATTTAGATGAAAAATATATTTAATGTATACAATCCAGTTCTTGAAAATCTAGCCCAATAAGCAGGTAAAAGCCTAAAGATAAAAACAATAACACCGTCTGTTTTGAATTGTGGCCCTGTTGTTACCAGTCTCTCGTCCCTACGTTTGCTCAGAATAGTAAGGATGTCCCTCTTGTACTGAACGAAATAGAAGGAAGCATACACTTGTTTTCTGCAGTTCTTCTTTGCCTAGGTCATCTAATAGGGTTGTAGCTAAGATCATTCATCTTTCTTCCAGGTTAACAAGTTTTGGAATTTTTAAAAAATTTTACTCAATGTATGTGTCAAGAGAGAATCCTGTGCAGAAGGAGTGTTTCGTATAACTGAGGAAGAGTTTTAGAAATTTTTTTTGAAAGGATATGGTGTTCTTTTTGCCCTTTTCAGATTGGTTAAATAAGAAAGCCAAATGTTTTGGGTTTCTACCTCCAGAAGTAATTTTATATTGTGCATTGGTTTGAGTCAGGTAGTTACATATGTAGTGTTTGTGAAAAAATACTGTGTCCTTTCAGGAATTTTTTGGAAAAGAAACTTCTGAATCAGAAGACTCCCCTGAAGCCGGAGAGACTGGGACAGGGAAGTGGAAAGTACCAACATATAAGGACTATCTGTATCTTTTCAGAAGTTTACTGAATTGTGACACAATTAAGGTAAAAGCATAGTTAACGCTGAGTCTTATCGTGGCTTTTTTTTTCCTACACTGCTGTAGGAGAACTATTTAAAGGATTTAGTTGGATTTTGTGGCTGGTAAATTAATTGAACAGGGAGGAATTTCAGCTTCCATAGCTGAGAAACCTCTAAAGCCTGATTCTCCAAGTCTTTCAAACCTTGGTTTGTAAATCCAAGAACTAACTCTCATTGGTATTTTAAAACGTGAACATTCTTCCTTCCACGAAGGAATCTGTTTTTGAAGATGAAAACTTTCTAACTGGAAATTCACCACTGAAATCCCTGAGTCGTTTGCTATATGATGAATTTATAAAATCTATTTTGAAGATTATCGAGAAATTGGACCTGACTGTTCAGAAATTGAATGTTCATGAACAGGTGAGATCTGATGACTTGTCCATTAATTGTTGCTATTACAGGGGAACCAAAATCACATTCCTCATTTTGTCTTCTTTACAATTACATAAGCTTCTTATAGTGTCCTCGCAGTAATATTCATAATAGTCAAAACAGTTTCTTCATATTTTTTGATATTGCACTGTAGCGTTAAGAGATGAAAACGCCAGATTCAGAAGTAGTTCACAGAATCTGTTGTTATAGGCTCCATATTCTGGCATCTAGTGTTTTTTTTTGTGTTCACTTTTTCCTTATGAGCAAACATTGTTTATTTTTTCTTTTTGTATTGATGTGTCAACCATGAGTCATTTGTCTGTTTCAGACTGTTTCTAGCAACTAGAAAAAGAGGAAGAGACAGATTATTTATCTGGGGAAAAAAAAAGTTGTGAATGTCTGTGTTGCTAGAGATTCAGTGTTTTTTTTTTTTTCAAAACTTATTTTCAGGATGAAAATGAAATTGACAGTGCTTTGATTGGGCCTACTTCTGACCCAGTTTCAAATCTTCAACCAACAAAGCCTACAGACTTCATTGCCTTTATAAATCTAGTGGAATTCTGCAGGTACTAATGCACTTTTATGTAGTTTAGAAGTTACAAATGGTTGGAAGAAATTTGGAGGGAGCTTTATTTAAGATGCTTGTTTCTGACCTATGACCACAATCAATATTTCAGAATGCAGAAGGTGATTAGAGGGGGAACTGTGTTTTAGACATCTGGGTCATGGGTGAAAACTTGCTAGCTCATGAGCTTTTTTTTTTTTTTTTTTTTAAGAGTACAGGAGACATTGTTTTGTTATTTGGCTGCAATTGTCTTCTAGTGCATGTGGTAACTTCATATTATACTGGCCCTATATACACTAAATACTTCAGAGATCAGAAATAGTCTTTCTGAAATTGTATTGGACATTAAGTGAGAAGTATAGCGTTGCTTGCCTGTGGAGGTCCAGTTGATTTCCTATAGCCATACTGTAATCTGTCTTAGCGGAATATGATATATTTGTATATTTAGATAAATCTACTAATGAGCTGTAATGAGAAAAAAGTGTATTAGCACTTAAAAAGCAACGCAAGAAGCAAAATAAAAATCTTTCTATGCTTACCTCAAAAGGTGGCACGTAATTGGTGCCTTGGTGCCTTTGGAGATGCTCTTTTGCAGAAGTTCTAGTCTTCCTTTTACTGACATGAAAGTTTGAGATGAGGAGGGGGCAGGAAACAAATGTTTTTATTCAGATGTTTGTTTTTCTTCTGTATAATTTCCGTGCATCTGTTTTAGAGAGATACTTCCAGATAAGCATGTTGAATACTTTAGCCCTTGGGTATATTCCTTTGGTTATGAGCTTATTATACATTCAACAAGACTACCTCTTATTAGTGGATTCTACAAGCTGCTTTCTGTTACAATGAAAATTGCCAAGAGAATAAAATACTTTGAGGTGAGATCTTTTCCCGTTGGAGGGGTAAGATATTTCATTAATGATGGTGTAGTTCTTTTATATAAGCCTTTTATACATCTATGTGCAATACTGAAAATTCATTGTAACTGTTAACTGTTTGTTTGTAATGTCTATGGCATCCTATGTCATATTTAAAAGCATTTAAATATGACCTATATTTAAAAGCATGTAGAAAGTCAACACATAGACTAGAAGCTCAGTTTCTGAAGAAACCCCATCCATGGGTAGTGCTCGTTTCAGAATCCTGAGTGGAGCGAACGGAGTGATGGGAAGCATGCTTGCAGTGCAGACAAAGTAGTTTGATTATCAGAAACAGTCTAGCCAGAACAGAAGAAACATGCCTGGGTTAATTATTCAACTTTTGGGGTGTACTTATATATCCTTCTTACTGATTTCCACAAGAAATATGATGCACCATTTCTGGTATGAAAGCTATTGCAAAGTGATAGTGTTTCATCCCATTAAGTGTGCAGACCATCACACAGCCCAGAACTGCTCTTGCTGCTGGTGATGGCACCAAGTGAAGCAAAACTGTTTCCCAGTCTATATTCTTATACTGTAGATGCTGCTGTGGACTACTGTTTTCTTATTCCACCTGCTTTCTTGCCACCTGTGCATCCACTATTAGGGATTTTATTTTTTTTTATGATTTACTGAATGGGAATGCAAGGACAGAATTAAGTGTGCATGGTAACAGTGTTATGTTTATTCTCTCAAAGCTTAAACAGCCTTTGTAAGTTTTCAGTGATGCAGATTTCTTCAGTAACGTTTTTTCTGAGTTAAGCTTGTTACATATTTGTACTGTGTGCTATGCTTTTTAATACTGTTGATGTACATTTTCTGTTTGGTAGGGTGTTAGTCCAAAGAGTCTCAGAAAATCTACTGAAGACCCAGAAAAGAGTTCTTGCTTTGCACTGTTTGTGAAGTTCGGAAAAGAGGTAGGTCATTTTGCTGACTAGCTTCTTTAGTCTGAATTTAAGCATAAATGTCTCAATCAAAATTGCATCCTCTCTGAAATCTCGTGTACATGACAGCAGTATTCCAGCTGTTTGAATTACACAGTATAATAGGGTTTTATAGTAGGCTTCTCTGTGTTTTTATTTAATGTCAGTAGCATTGTATTGACCATTTACAGTTATTTCTCCTTTGAACATCAGTATAATTGTTCATTAAGTGCTACATGATAACCATTTGCAGGTGAATTAGATTCTGGTATTGTTTTTGAGTTGTATATTTTACGTAGATAATTATATAGGTGATATTAAGATCTTAAAAGGTTTGTGTTTGTTCTTAACCTATTTATCTGAATTTTAGGTTACAGCAAAAATGAAACAGTATAAAGATGAGTTGTTGGCATCCTGTCTGAATTTTTTACTTTGTTTACCACATGACATCATCATGCTTGATATCAAAGCATATATTCCTGCACTGCAGGTGAGTCAAAATGATGTATAGTTGTTTTGTTTTTGTTTTTGTTTTTCCCTAAATCATGCTACAAAAAAAAACATGCTCCAAAGTATTGGAGCAAATTTAGTATCCTGTTGAGCAAGTAAGATAACATCCCTCAAGCTTTGCATTGTCTCCAGTAAGAAAAGGTACCAATGAGTTGCTTTTTTGAATAAACAAGTAAATTGTCAGCCTTTACTTAACTGTCTCAATTAGTGCTTATGTTGCAATAAAATAGATGTTTCCTCTGCTGATGTTGAAAGAGATGTTAAGCATCAAAGTTACTAAGAAGGAAGATACATTGCATGCTGAATGCTCACAAATATGATATCTCCCTTTAAACCTTAGTAGTTATTAAAAATGAAAAACTGATAGTTTTTCATTTGACACACAGAATGCATTTAAACTGGGCCTTAGCTGCATACCACTGGCTGACCTGGGACTGGATGCTTTGGAAGACTGGTCTACTCACATCCCCAAACACATAATGCAACCTTACTACAAGGATGTTTTACCTCTTCTTGACGGCTATTTGAAAAACTCTACCCCTACAGGTACATAAGCACAATGAAGTTTTAGTCTTGAGGGAGGAAAAAAACAGAACAAAACAACAAAAAAATCATAATTATGTCTAGAAACATGGAAGTTATATGCTTTTTGTCTATTTTGTGTTCCTTGTAGCTGTAACAGTATTATTTCTCTTAAACCCAAATGTTTATTTTTTATTCTTGAAGTAGAATAGGTGATGTTGTTCTGTTGGTTGGTTTTTAAAGAAACCATAACCAAGTACACATGGTATGGGTATACTAAGCTAATGTTTATATGCTGGGTTTTGTTCATCAGCTGAACCCCAGGATAACTGGGAAGTAAAGAAGCTTTCTCGAGCAGCCCAGAAAGGACTTAACAAAGTTGTGATACAGCGTTTAAGAAAAGCAAAAACTTCTTCATTGGTAAGAACACTGATGCTTTTTAGAGTTAAACGTGAATTAATCACCTCCCACTGCTTCTCTTCCTATCATGCATACTTATTTTTTTTCTTAAGATTGTTTTTAACTTAGATCAGTTCAGTGAGACTCACTCTACAGTGTGGCTCAGAAAGCCAGTACATCAGCACAATTGGAAAGACGTCATTCTAGGGTGGGAATCACAGTGAAGCAGGAAAGGGAACTGAAGAAATCTTAAGTCAGAATCATTGTCAGACTGATGTATAGTGGAATGGATAATTTAACTCCCTATACCTAAAATCAAATAGCATTGTGTAAGTGTGCAAGATGGTATTTGCACAGTGTTGGATGTGTAACTTTCTTTCTTATTATGTTAGGTTCAGTCTTAAAAGTCGAACATACTGATCATTTTGACCAGTTGTTTCTCAAATAGTTCCAGATAAGTGTAGTTTTATTTGTATATTCCAGTGTGCAAACTGACTTGGAATAAATGTAGGCATCTAACTAATGATTACTCCTATATGGATTATATAGCTCCTTCCAACCTAGTGGTCTTTAAACAAAGTGAGTGAATTTTACATCCCACACAGGCTGCTAGAACCTAAATTATATGTTCTTGGTTTAAAGTAAATGAAAGAAAAAATTTTACTTCAGATTTCTTTCCACTTTTTAGATTATTACTTCATTCTGTAGGTGTGTGTTATCTGTGCTGATAAAAATTTAGCCTTTACTTAAGTGGTAACTGAAAGACCACAGAATGCGATGAAATTGCTTTCCAGTGTTCATTCTGCTTACTGAACCAAAATTGTTTTACTGTTTGATGCTGTTCCCCTCTCTGGGGAAACAATGTCACGGGTTCTTCACTGTTCCTTATTCATCAGTATGCTAATAAATGCCGTAAATCCTCCATTCACTATATCAACCATGTTAGCTATATTTAGAAGTAACTCTTCCTTCACTAATATTAATCTGCTGAATTTTTCAGGATGACAATCCTTCCTTGGAAGCAGTAAGGACTAGAGTGGTACGCCTTCTTGGATCTTTGGGAGGACAGATCAACCACAATTTAATTACAGGTGTGTGACCTAAAAATATGTATGTGTCTCTGCTATCTCAACACCGCTTCATGAGAATGCTCAAGCCTTTCAAGGAAAGCTACTTTTTACTTTTTTTCTCTTAAACAGAGCTGCTTTTACTCAGTTTCAGAGTTCAGGAGAACAGTGTTAATCTAGTTGTATAAAAGTTTTTTTTTTAATGCTTACGTTTGTGTTTTTTTCTGCTTTTATAAACAATTTTCTTTTTGCCAAGTCTTTCTTTTGCTAATTTGGAAATATTGTGAGAGACTAACATTATTACCTGAAGTTAAATACAAAATATAATCAGACTTTGACCAAATTAACAAGTGAGGAAATAGAGGGAGAGAAGGAGGTATAGCAGTTTTCTCTAAAGGTATAGACTTTGGAGAATGTAGCCATACATGTAGTCATTCCTTGTGCAACTGTAGGAATCTGTATGTTGGATCTGATTTTCAAGAATTGTTAGTTACAGTAGACAAGTAATGTATTGGATATTTTAAAGAAGTATTTTAAATCAAGTGTGGTTCCATGTCTTACAAGTTTATAATTGTCTCCAAACTTAACTGTATTGAAACTGAAGGCTGCTGCAGCTATCTGCTGAAATGTTGGTTGCAATTATTTTTTTCATATGGTGGCTAAAATCTGTTTGGATGTGCAAGTAAAACTGGTCTTCTAACGTACTTCTGGTACTTGCAGCATCCAGTACTTTATAAAGCCTTAATGTTCAGTGGCAATCCAAGTGAAGTTGGAAGGCAATAGATTTATTTTTTTTGACTGAGCTACAGAAGTACTTGTTCTGTGTATATTACATAAAGCTTTTTTTGTTGTTGTTTTAATTTACTTTTTTCAAATGCATTAGCTACTTCAGCAGAAGAGATGATGAAGAAATGTGTATCCTGGGACACCGAGAGACACCTGAGCTTTGCTGTACCGTTTGCAGATATGAAGCCTGTCATCTACTTGGATTTATTCCTGCCTCGTGTGACGGACCTGGCTCTTTCTGCAAGTGACAGACAAACAAAAGTATTGATGAGTTTTTTGCATTTTTGTTTATGCTAGCTAATAGATATTGTGTATAATAATGTCTTCTTTATTCAAAAAGGCCTGATTTAATTAATTATATAAATTAATTATATAAATAATTATATAAATATTTAAAGTTTTAAATATAAATTTAAAATATAATTAATGTATATAAATATTTATATAATAGATGATATATAAATATTTATTATATAAATTTAATTATATAAATTTTAAATTAATTATAAACGTACTTCTTCCATGTTATTTCATTGTGGTGTTACTGAGAGTTTAAAAACTAAAGAGCAACTGTTGCTATTAGCTCTGTCAGACAGCAGTGTGCCTTTTTGAGTTAGACTTATGATAAAAATTTAAATTTTAAGCTAGTTGATCTTCAGTGCTGTTTGATGTCCTCCTCATGCCTAGCCTATGAGCTTGTGGGCTCAGTCCAGCAGAGCACTTAGCAAATATTTTCATTCTCTGTAATGTATATTCCAGCAAATATTTGCTTTGCTCAATTGGGCTATTGATATCCAAACATTCTGGGATGGACGTATCCCTGAACACACAGTGATGGTGACTTATCCAGTGATGCGTTTTCTTCTGTTGAAAAGTGACTGCATTTGATAGACACTAAAACATAAGGAGAAAGGCCAGGTAGAAAGTATGTAGATTATTTACTTGGATACAATCTCTTCCTGAACTGGTGATTTTGCATAGATCGAATTGATTTCTCAAGAATACCCTTTTTTGTTCTCTCTTGCCCACAATTTTGTCTTCGCTATGGAAGTAATGAATGCATAACTAACAGGGTTTTTGAATTTCAGGTTGCAGCATGTGAACTGCTACATAGCATAGTTGCATATATGCTGGGGAAATCATCTCAGATGCCAGAAAGACGTGAGGGTCCCCCACCCATGTATCTGTTATATAAACGATTATTTCCAGTACTGCTTCGTCTTGCTTGTGATGTAGACCAGGTAAACAGAATTGCTTATAAGTATTTTAGCTTGTTTAGAATACCTGTACGCATTGAAATAAACTTACAATTTTATTTTGAAGTTATTCTGCCAGCAGTTATCCAACGTGTTGCCTTTATTTCAATTGTAATACATTTTGGAAGCTGAAATTCTGTTTTAGGGATAGTTTTTCAGGCTTTTCTTTTTTGGGGGGGGGATAGGGAAGTAGAAGCCTTTTCAAAGACATCAGTAATGGAGCGCAGTCTAGAGTAATGAAAGTAACTCATGGGAGTGTTTGAAGTTTCAATATTCATTTAAAGAGTTAATAGTAATAATTGTTCTTTAGTTCTGTATTTGATTTTTGTTTTTTTCTTTTTCTCTGATAAATTAATTTGAGCATAAATTGATTCATTCAGTATGGAAAAGCATTTGGGAGAGAGATTGTAGCTTCCTCATTGATAGCTGAGGGGGATATATTTAATTCAAACATATGAACTTATTATTTCTCCACCTTTACACAAAACAGGATAGAAATCTCAATGGCACATAGGTTCAGCTCCCCTGAAATTATGGATATCATGCCTTTTCAGATTGCTGTTTGGGACCCTGGCAACTAGATTTGATTTTTAGACAAAAGTGTTCCTGTTAAAATACACAGGAGACTGTAATCAATTTAAGTGAAACCCTTTTTGCTGGCATATGGCTGAACATAAAGCATAAATAATAACCCTGAATAATGGCTGGATTGGTCCAAACCAATGCACACAGACTGTATTACAAACATGCATGTATGCATATATATTTAATGATTCTTTCCTTCATGTTGTAGAATAACAGGATTTGATCAGGTTAACTTAGAAGTAAAAATGTTGAAATTGATCAAATTAGAATATATATATATATATATATATGTGTGTGTGTATATATATATATATATATATACATATATATATATATATAAATCCTTATGTGAGAATGTAATATGAAAGCAATTGTTAATTTTACGGACCCTTTTTCAAAGAAGTATTGTCTCTTATTCTTGCATGTTTTAAATAGCATAGAAATATGTTTAAAGCCAACTACATTTCCAGGATTACTTTTTTCAGGTAACAAGACAGTTGTATGAGCCTTTAGTCATGCAACTTATTCACTGGTTCACCAACAACAAAAAATTTGAGAGTCAAGATACGGTGGCATTCCTGGAAGCTATCCTGGTAGGTCCTAAGTCGTCTTTTTCAGTTTTCTGTGCCATCTGACTTTGGTTTTAACTAGCATCATTCTACTACTGAAATAAGCAGAAGCACACAAACCGATAGAATAGCTCCTTATTTCTCTGAATAAAGGACACCAGTTTATCAATTTTATGACCAGTTAGTGTTCCTATTTCTTTGGCATCCCTGATACGCAGTTCGTGTCTTCATAGTCTTTGTAAGGATAACGAAACACTCTTTTATCATCATTGTGTACAAGTAACTACTAAAAGACCTTTTTCCCCCAACTCTGAATGAAAGTCACTTTTGATGCATGTTTAATCTTCTTTTAAGCTTCCTTGCTTTCATGAGGTGCAAAAGCTTTCAACTTAACACTGTCTTAAAAGCTGAAGTCATGTCAGGAGATTTCACAGTACTTCTTGTAAAGAAAAGTCATTGTTGTCACACCACTTGTAAAGCAGAAGAAACTGGTTTATCAGAAAATGAAATGACTTAGTCGAGGCTTCTAAACTGGTTACCAGCTCAGATGGAAATAGAAACCTAGGTCTTTGAGGCTTAATCCAGTGCTGTGAAGGCTGGAAATACTGTCCTTCCCCTGGACAGTACTAGTTCTGAAGCTTTATTATTTCTGGGAAACTGGGGAAACTGAATATATTTTTTAATTTAGAGTTGCTACCAGTGTTGTTTACAACGATGCACTGAGACAATGTTTTGTTTTGTTTTATGTTTTCATTCTTGTAATAAGATTATCTTGCATTATTTCAGGGTGGCATAGTGGATCCAGTTGACAGCACTTTGAGAGATTTCTGTGGTCAGTGTGTACGAGAGTTTTTGAAATGGTCTATTAAGCAGACAACACCAAGACAGCAGGAGAGAAGCCCAGCAAACACCAAGTCTCTTTTTAAACGATTATATAGTCTTGCTCTTCATCCCAGTGCTTTCAAGAGGCTAGGTGCAGCACTTGCTTTTAACAGCATTTACAGAGAATTTAGGTGAGCAAACAGAGCTTGGAACAGTAACCAACTTAGACTAAAAAGTTCAAGAAGATAAAAAGAATTGAGTCTAGGACTTGAACAGTCACCCATTGGCACTCATTCTGTTATATGTAATAGCTGTAAAATTGTGTTATTCGGATCATTCATTGATGTAATTTAATTATAATTGTGTAGTTTGGCTTTCTACAAGGGAACAACGTGGAAGTTTAAATTGCTATCACAACTTTATGGGGAGTTATGTTTTTTAAAAGTACTCAACAAACTTTCATTGCTATTCTTTTTGGAGTTGTTTAAGTGTATTTCTTTAGTACAAAAGTATTACACAGTTCATTTCTGCAGTATTTTAATTTGTTTTTTAATTAGAATTTCACACTTTGTGCTTCTTCTACTCATGTTTCTCATCACATTTATTTCTGATTTTAAAGGGAAGAAAACTCTCTGGTGGAGCAGTTTGTATTTGAAGCATTGGTTGTATTTCTGGAAAGTCTGGCCTTATCTCATACAGATGAGAAATCATTAGGTGAGCTATAACTAACTGCAGGATGAAAATGAAAGCCATCCAATTGAATTAATAGATAAACAAACCAAACCATTAGTCTGTAACTTCAGGAAAAGTAAATGGGCATAATTTTGCAAGAATGGGAGTATTATTTTTTATTTTTGTCGGTTTTAGGTTGTTTGTTTTTTGTTGTCTTGTTTTTTTATTCCTCATACACTCTGATTTTCATCAATTAATAATTAGAACAGAAAGCCAAAATCTGACGTTCTGAGGCTTTATTTCTTTCAGAGAGGCAATTTGGGATATCATAGAGGTAGCTTCAAAAGAGATACTTGTATGGGAAAAGTTTACTGTTTCTCTAAGCATGAGCACAAAAAAAGCATATACATTTTTGTAGCAGAGGCCTCGCTATTGGGTCAGGCCTTGTTGACGTCTCTGCTGTTTGATGGTCTTGTTCTGCAACCTTGAAAAACATACCATAGAAGCACAGAATGGTGGAGGTGATGGCCATCATCCTGTGTGTCAGTCTTTTGCACCATTTCTGTAGCAACAATACCTCACCTTAACCAAGTAACTGGTATTTATTTATAGATGCCTGTTCTCTCTTTCTAACAGGTACTGCTCAACAGTGTTGTGATACTATTCATCACCTGAAGCGCATAATTATGCATAAAGCTCCTTCTCTGAACAAGGAAGGAAAGCGGCGAGTACCACGGTCAGCAACTTGCCATTCTTTTGCTTTTTAAATATTATGTTATATTTAACAATGTATGCAGTTTCATTAAACACTTTAGATTCTGAAAAGGAAATTCCTCCTGTGACTGTTGCTAGTGGATGCGTGTTCCCAAAGCATCAGGAAAAGTTCTTTCTTTCCCTAATAATGTCTGTTGAACAGTTCTTTCTTTCCCTGATAACACCTGTTGAACCACAGGTGGGAAATGCTGGATGTGGTAATAGAGGTTCATAACGGTCATTCTTTATTCCTGTGTGGTGAAGTCAGAACAGAGCACTTGCTTTAATTGTGTGGGGTTGTGAGGAAAAGAAAAGTATGTTTCCCTCACAGCTGTGCTCATAATAATGTTAGTGCTGGTATTAGAAAGCACTTGGAAGAAACTTCTCTCAAGTCTTTTATTATTGCTTTAAATAGTAGCAGAAGTAGGACTAGCTGCAATAGGATGATCAGCAAATAAAGAGGCATAATGGTAAAAACAAGAGTAGATTCGGTATCAGGCTGGATGCTCCGAGCCACCTGTTCTGATCACATAGCTCACCCTCCTTTGAGCAGGATGCTAGACTAGAAACATCCTTAGGTTCCTCTTGACCCAGACTATCCTGTGTGTTAAAGAAACTGGCAAGTGGAGTCTGAGAGTTAGCTCACTGCTTGGTATGCAGTAAGCTAGGAGACCAGATAATTAGGGAGAGGAAATACTATGCAGGCTTATTTAAGCCTTAATCTGTCTCTGAGTGTTACAAAGAGAAGAAAAAAGATCTAAACTGATCTAAAAGATCTAAACAGCTTTCTAAACTGTTGCCACAAAGGCTATGCTCTGGGTTTCCAAAGCAGAGTGAGGAAAAGGGAAAGCAGTACAAGCCATGCTTGTGGAAGACCTCTTACTTGTAGTGCAAATGGATTTGGGTTAGATAGATAAAACAATGTTCATGATTTTCATGAAATGATGTTTTTTAAACTGGAAGACTTTGACTTCTTGCTAGATGCGACGAGGTTTGTTAATCCCTATTGTTTTTGTGCAGAGGATTTCCAGCCTCTAAGTCTGTGTGCCTTGAGGACATTGTCATGTGGCTCTTGGTGCAGTGTGGGCGACCTCAGACAGAGTGCAGACATAAAGCCATGGAGCTGTTCTATGAATTTGTTCCTTTGTTACCAGGTACTGTAAGTTACAATATATTATTCTTTGCTTTCTAAATTCCTTCCCTATACCTTTTATGTGTGATGTGTTAATTATTAGAAAAAATAGTTTTGACGTAAGTGTCTCTTCAGTCACTGCTATTAAATAGGAACTGAGTAGTTGCTAATGTTGGAAATCAAATACTGTGAGAACTTCAGGGCTTGGGATGGGATTGTGAATATGGAAGAAGCTTTTATTGCAGACATCCTTCTGGTCAGGAAGGAGAACTTCTAGGCCCAGAACTGCAGTTGCATCCAACTATGAAAGCATTTATTTGCTGACTGGGAACAAGTGGGAGTGGCTCACAAATTGGCCTCTTCTTTGTGGGTAACTTAAGCAGTATGATCAATACCTTCTCTACTAGAAGATTTGGCTTAAAACACAAAATTTGGGCATGATGGCCCATTTGCCTCTAACTTCTTGCCAGCTTGAAATGTGTTTCTCCTATATAAGTTAAATCTGTGTTTTTATTCCTATCAGGGAACAATTCTCCTTCTTCTTGGCTAGATGATGTTTTAAAAAAACAAGATGTGTCTTTCCTTATTAACAAATTTGAAGGAGGTGGCAGTGATGCCAAAAGTCCATCTGGGATTCTGTCTCAGCCAACTCTCCGTTGTATGCAGGAGCCCTTTAGTTTACAGACTGTCATGCGATGGATGGATATGTTCTTAGCAGCACTGGACTGCTACAATACATTCTTTGAGCTGCAAATGATAAAACCTCATAAGATTCTGGGTGAGTGTTACAGAAACCACCTCCAAGAGGAGTTCCTACCTTGGGCTTGAAGCTTTTCTCTGTAATGTAGAGTTAATGAGTCTTGAAAGCTCTCCTGAAGTGAGAGCAGTGACAGTATTTAGTGCTGGATGTTTTTTTGATGAGAAGTACGTTGTCAATACTGTATCTTAAAATGTTTCCTTTTGGTCCTAGAAATATACCATTAAACCATGCACCAGTAATTTGTTTTACTCAGTCTCATCTTAAAATATTATGCTGTACAGCTCACTTCCCTCTGCTGAGGAGTGCTATAGATTTATTTTTTATTTAAAAAAAAAAAAAATTCCTTCCAGGTCTGTTTACTTGCTCTTTATTGATGTCTGGAGGGAGCTATGAGAAAGTAATAGAAGTCTCCTTTTCACTTTAAGGCCCTCAATGTGCTGTCTTTCTTCAATCTCTGATGTTTCAATTTTAACAGCCTTGCATTTGAGTCTTGATCATGTGTAAACATAGGGTCTCAGCTTTCTTTTAATTATTCATGCAGGACTAAACAAAATGCATTTTATCGCTAACAGTACAGTTGCACTGTTACTTCATGTATGAAGTTTTGTGCATGTAGTAGGTAGTCTGCCTGTCAGTGTCATCTCTGTCTTCATTTGAAGCAATGTTGTAAGATTTTTATTGGATGCAGGTAGCGTAGAGACATATTATTCATAACTATGGATTTAATGTTTTCATCCTTATTAATAAATGTGCTTAAAATCATCGTTGGTAATTACATGCTTATAATGATCAGCAATTAGAAAGCTATCCTTCACTGCCCATATTTTTAACATTTGGAACTGACATAGGACTATCAGAAAATGCTGTTGTGAGATGTGGTAGTTTTCTGTTTGTCATCTCAACACAGCTGTTTTCTTCCAAACACAAAACAGCGTATTTGAAAGTTGATAGCTGCTGTCTTGTTTCAACTTATTATGATTCTTCTTAGGTATAAAGAAGAAAGGTGTAAGATCCTCATTCTTGAAAGCCGTGCAATTCTTCCTTGAAACTATTGCTTTGCATGATATCCATGCAACAGAGCAGTGCTTTGATAGCAGATCAAAAGGCAACGTGTTCAGTCCACAGGAGAGAGAAATGTATAATTACAGCAAGTGTACAATTGTAGTCCGAATCATGAAGTTTGTAACCCTGATCCTGGAAACATGCCAGCAGGATTTCTGGGAGGTAGGCACTGAAATACATAGTGAGTAAAAATGCGAATTTTAGATGTAGTTAAAGATTCTGTTGCGGGTTGTTTGTTTTGTGGTGTGTTTTTTTGTTGTTGTTTGTTTGGTTTTTTATTGTGAGGTTGTTTTGCTGGAGAACATCATTATTATTGATGCTTTAATTCAAATTGATGGCTAAGCATCATCAACTGTTATAATCTTTGCATGTAAGAAAAAAAAAATTGTGCAGTTGAATTTTACAGGTTAATACAGTTTTAAACAGAAGAATTAATCTTTTCTAGGAAGGATATTGACCATGAGATTTGTCATTCTGCATGGAGTACTTGCACAGAGTATTTCTTGCAGGATGCCTGATTGTCTTAAATGTGTGAAGATGATAGTTGCTTAAAAAGCAAAAACTCAGATTGTGGCGATTTCTTGAATTCAGAAAAAATGTTCAGGTTTCTCAAATCTTTACCTAGCCTTGATGTAATGCAAACAATAATTAAAGATATACAATTGCAATACATGTGAATCTTTTATGAAATACATCCTGCAGGTTTAGTTCTGAGATTGTCTCTTGTTTTAAGTAGATATTTAGTAGTGTGCACAGGGCTGTACAGTTCAAGTATCGATGTATAATTAAGACAAGACTAAAACAAGCCTATGTGGACATAAAAGATCTGAAGTGCAATTTGACAGCATACATCCTATATATATGTATATATTTATATGTATGCAATTTTTGTGTATTGGCACAATCCATTGAAATCCATTGAAAGATAATACAATTTCATAAGAACAGTTACTGTTCCATCTTTTGTTTCCTTTAAACATAAGGAGTAATGGTAAGTAATGAATAAAATATGGAAATCTAAAAGGATTTTGAAATAAAGATTTCTTCTAATGACTTTTTTTTTCTAGCTACTTGAGAAGGAATTGCTTAATGAAAGCTTTGTAGAGCTTCTGGTGATGACAGTGTGTGATCCATCGCATATAGGCTTTAATACAGCTGATGTACAAGTCATGAAAAATCTCCCAGATATCTCAGTAAGACTCTTGAAAGCTTTGATGAAATCTCCCTATAAGGAATCTTTGAAAGTGTGCTTAAAAAAAAGAATCACACCACAGAGGTAAGTAGGGACTTTCTAATAAGTACATTATGCTGAACAAACGAAATGAGAAATGGAAAATAATGTGTATGGTTACAAATATAGCTCCCCACCAATGTAACGTTTTTGCTTCTCTTTTCTCATTAGTTTTGAGGACCTCTGTTCTGTTGATCTGTTTAATTCAGATGCACGTTTTGATCAAGTTAGGTTTAGTGCTCTCCTTTGTGCCTGCAAGCAACTCCAGAAATCTGGCCTGCTTCATTCTGTTCTTTACGATCAGGTAATTGCATTTCCAGAAATTAAAAAGCTGGTGTTGAATGGGACCAGAAATAAATGTTTCATGCTTGTTCTACAAATCTGGGTAGCATAATATTGAGGTTTAAACAATCTTAATAGTTATGCCTGTCTTTCTTCAATTTCTAGGGCCTGTAGGTGACAAGAATCTACCCCAAATTTTCCCCTCTATTGAGCTTCACAAGACAGAAAGCTCAAAAAATCAGAAATCATTAATCACTTAAAGGAGGCATTTTTAAACCTTTTTTTTAAAGAAAGGACATTCAAAGTGATGAGGGAAAACTTAAAAAGGAATACATTTTAAAAATAAATATATATACGCATGTGTAGGTTATTCAAACGTAACGTATATACTCAATACCTAAACGTATATACACATGTGTAGGTTACTAACGTACATGGGTACGTTACTCAAAAAAACTCTTTCTACTAAATTTCTGATTACAGGCAATCTCTGTTTTATTTTGGGTAATTAAAGGAAAACAGGTCATGGAACAGCCACAAGGATTGAAGGAATATGTCAACTGGTGAGCAAGGCTACATTTAGCAAGTAGCAAAATATTTCATTTCTGTGGGGTACTCACCATCCATCCTCTGTCTAAACAAAAGCTAGAGCTGAGATTATAGGGCAGTGATATTCATGGAACTTGCATGGTTTACCTTTTACAGCCTACCCATTCTCATTGAGCCATTCAGCCGTCCATTTTATTCCTGTAGTAATTCTGTTATCTTAAAAAGAAATACAGGAGAGGATCAGAAAATGTTTCAAAAATAGTTTGTTCTGAACCTTGTGCACAACAGGGTTAGTCTGATTTAAAAATCTTGCTATTCAATTATAAAGGTGTCACTTCATTGTCACTTCTTTGTTTCTGTAGGATGAAAGACCTCATTCCTCCATTGGCTCCAAGCTTCTTTCAGTTGTTTATAAAGGCATTGCACCTGGGGGTCAAAGGATATCTCTTCCATCATTAGACATCAGCAGTAAGCGACTAGCTGACAGACTTCTGCAGCTGTCCTTTGCTATTGATGACCAGGTAGGATGTCGTTCTCCAGTTTGACTACTTAATCCTTGGCTTTCTATTTTCAGGAGCTATTCTGTAGGACAAACAGAACCTTTATTTTGAGCGAAAGAGGATGATGTTTTATTCATACCCTTGCAGAGAAACTGTAAGCATTCTCTGGCTTAATTGGGGGACAAGGGGAAATTTTAGGTAACAAGCATTTCAGTATTCAGTTTGTTTCATTCTTGTGCTTTCTGATAACATAAATCAGTTTGGGATTGAAGCTTTAAAAAAAAAAAAAAGTCTTCCCAGGAAATTGGTGTAATTTAATGTGCTTGAGATAACTCTGTCTCTATACCTTAATTTTAACAGTGTGAGGAGCTACTAAGTCTGCTGCTGAACACGGTGGTGTTATCTGTGCCATTATCAGGAGCATTGCAGAGCAACCTGATCAATTTCTCTCATGGACAGTATTTCTACAGCCTATTCTCGGATACTATCAATCAACAGCTGCTAAAACATCTGGATGTGATCATACTCCAGCTTATGGAATCATCTGCCAGCAATCCCCAAATGGTATTGATGTCTTCAAAAGGACAAAATCAAATGGAAACAGTAGAAGTAACACTCTTGTTACAGATGGACGTAACTGTGTGCAGTGGAACAAAAGTGTGTTTGGTTGCAGTTGGAAAATGTGGCACTGATAGACAGGCTGTGCATCATCTCATTTCAAACTGAGTGGAGAAGTGTTTACCCACTTCCTACCCTGAAATCTGTGAATTTCAGGATTTTTTTGTATAGTCCTCTGGATGAAGAACATCCCTTTAAACATTCATTTACTCATGGGAACAATTACTCATTTAACCATGCTTTGATTTTTTTTTTTGTATTTTTTTTTTCATTGTGGAGTGGTTCTAGAACATGAGGACTGGATTCATTTTAGATAAAATTAAACTGGAAAATTAACTTGAAGTGGTAGTGGGCATTCAGTCCACAGGGCTAGAGTAGAGCTAGATGAAAGTATTAAAAAGAAACAAGCATACAAACAAACACCCATGACCCGAGATGAATACAACATAGGTGTCAAGTACTCAGTCTCAGCACTGTTTGTTTTACTCAACAGATTTTCTCCTGAGGGTCCACACTACTTAATATAGAGCTCTCCTTCAAGTCCATGTAGGAGGCATGTTATAATTGGGAAGCCTTCTTTCAGTGCTGCTGAAAAGCAGAAGGGTCAAAAAGAAAGATGAAGTCTTCTTTCCCTTTTGTTTAAAAAGATGCTCAGAGAGGCAGGTCATCCCTTACATATTTATTTATTTATTTATTTATTTATTTATTTATTTATTTATTTATTTTTAATTCAAGATGTTATGCTTAAAAGTGTTTCTTCCAAGCATTGTTTTAGAACATGAGGGGCATATTTTATGATACCAGAATCATTTGGTTTGATGTAGGGAGATGTATTATGGTAAGATAAAAACTTACTATGGTGATTTGTTAAGACATTTCTTCTTTAGTTTTACATGGTTGTTTTAAAGTATGGGAAGAAGAAAATAAGGTGTTTTTCTTTTTACCCTACACATCCAAGTCCTGTGAAATCACAAGGCTGTTAAAAAAAAAAAAAAATCCAGTTTATTAGGTGATTGCTAACTATCAGAGAGAACTCAGAATTTAGTCTTGAAAGTCTGTGATTACTAGTGTTAGTCACATCTTCCTTAAACTGTGAAGAAAAGAGATTGAAATATAGTTCATATCTTGTTTGACATATTTTATTTCTCTCTTCAAAATTTATTCAAATAAGTTCTGTACTCTCCTATTTCTGAATTCCATATCAATATTTTCAAATACTGGTATTCATTGTTACTCTTGGTTATTTATTTCTCCATATTCACTCAAAAGGTATGGGAAGAAATTGCTGCCTTGTACTCAGAGTGAAACAGAAGTAAATTGGGTAGAAGTCTTTTCAAAAAGTAGTTTGTTTGCTTGTTTTTTTAATTATTATTATTTTTAAAATCTGTTGTTTCTCCTTTCAGGTTGGTAGCATTTTGAATGGCATGTTAGATCAGAGTTTCAGGGAGCGTACCATACGCAAGCAGCAAGGAGTGAAACTGGTCACAGCTGTACTAAGAAACTGGAAGAAACTTGACAGCTGGTGGGCCAAAGGCTCTACTCCTGAGAGCAAAATGGCAGTCTTGACCCTGCTGGCAAAAGTTCTCCAGGTATGCATTATTTTATAACACACCTTTCCTTATTCTGTAGGAAAGTATCTTACTTTAAGGGAATGGGGTTTGGGTTGTTTTCTTTTTAATACAGACATTTTATGTTTGGGAGAGAAAAAGCTGGATAATATCAAAGTACAAAACATATTTGGATAGGCGGAAATTACTGGACTTTACTCCTTCTGTTCCCTATCAGATTTAAAAAAAAAAAAAAAAAAAAAACAACTTGATTCATGTTCTTGATGCCTTTTTTTCCTAATAAAGAATTGGTACAAGTACAAGCAGTAAACTTTGAAAGTGAGCAGCCTCTGATAACATTTCTTCTTTCATGTTGGGATCTGCAAAGTCATAGTAGAGGAGTTCTACCCAAATCAAAAGACTGCAGAAAGATCTTTATTTCCAAGACCTGTAAATTCAGTTACATTGGGGGGTTTGCTCTTTATTTTTCAGACAGAATTTATCTGTTTGTCCCAGACTTTATAGGAACTTGTAGAAGTAGCCACAAACAAAGACACACGCAGATCACTTATTGAGGATATAAGTTATTAGTAATTTCTTAATACATGTAATTATTTGCAACTTGAATTCTTTCAAAGGTGTGTTTTAGTCAACATCAGAGTCATATTTCTGTATTAGCTGACAGTAAAGTGACAAATAGGAAATTTGGCTTTGAGAGACAGCTTAATATCTTTTGAACTGGAACGTATGTAACATGATCTTGTTTGTACTTCTGGAATTCTTATTGATAGGTCTTCTGAAGCCAAATTGCTGTGTGTGTATTTTCTGTTGATTCAACATACTTTTAGAAACATAAATCTGCAGCATGTGGTGCGGGTTGTGTTGTTGTTTTTATTGTTCGTTAATGTAAGGATTTCTTTGACTAGTTTAAAAATAAATCTTAATTTTAAACTTCTATCATTCCAGATAGACTCTTCAGTTTCTTTCAATACCAATCATGAAGCATTTACAGCTGTTTTTGATACCTATACCAGTCTACTTACTGATCAGAATTTAAGCTTAAATCTTAAGGTAAATTGCTCACTTAGACACCTTCCCTGCTCTCTACAGATCAGAATGTTAGTGGTTGGTGAAATCCCCTGTTACTCAAATTAAATTTTACCTTGGTTTGCACAGTAACATGGGCATCATTTCCGTGGGTTTTTTATTCTTCCTATCAAGTTCCTAAACAATAAAATGTAAGTCATTATGTTTGATCTTCAGAGAGTGAAGGCAACATCACAGATGATGTGTTCTTGTCTTAGGTGTTTTTTTTTTCCTTGTCCTGCTGAGAGGCATGTAATTTTTAGGAAAAATCTACCATCAGCTGCAAATAGTTTCAAATAAACACTTTAAAGTTGTAGAAATGACAGTTAATCGGGCTTTTAGCAAGGACTGGCACTTCCTACGTGTCAAATTCCAGATGTCTGCAATGACTATAGGATACATGTCTGCAAGCATGCAATCAGTACTAATGGATTAACTGCTATATATGACTTGGTCAAGAGGGGGAGATAAAGTACTGCATACTGAAAGTGCAAGTTATGAAAGATGCTGGAGCATAAGCTTTGGTCTTGAAGACTAAAAATTTTGTACTTAGAAAATAGTTCTGCATGATTGCTGCTGTCAGTCTACCTTCAACTAGGCAGTTGTGTACTTCACTGTGCATTCAAAAGAAATAAAGCTTGGGATTTTGCTCTAGCTGCCAGGTTGTGCGTTAAAAGCAGTGACTTCTGTGGTAGTGGATGCTTGTTTAAAAGAAGAATGAAGTCTTATCATACCCATGTCAGCCAAGAGCTATTAATTAGCTTTTAACTCCCTCTCATTAGTAACCATTGTTTTCTGAATCAGCACCTTACAGAAGAGCAGCTACATGGTATGTCTTTATCAGTACACTGAGCTTTGGAATCAGTAAGCATAGCCCCTGCTGACTATTTTGTGGTCCTCAGCTTCTTTCATAATTAGAGAATAATTTTCTTTTAGTTTAAAACTGACTTTCTTTCCTTTAGGGCCAAGCAGTGATAATTCTTCCATTCTTCACTAATTTAACTGGAGAAAAACTCAATGACCTTAAGGATGCTCTTGATCAACTTGTAGCTTTCAATTTTCCCATGAGTTCGGATGAGTTTCCCAAAGGAACCTTGAAGCACAATAACTATGTAGACTGCACAAAGAAGGTTAGTAATTTCAACAAAAGAATATGTAACTTGAAGCCTGATTGAACTATGTCTGGAAACTATGGAAAAGAAATTAACTTTTTGATTTCTGGGTTTTGTTTTCATCCAGAAGTTTAACTTACAGATACAGATTACAAACTTATATCTTCAGCATTTTATTCTTATTGGCACTGAAAAATCACACAAGGAGATGGACTTAATTTGATCCAGTTTGGCTCCTTATTTTATACATTGCTTCCTTTTCAGTTTTTAGATGCATTAGAGTTGTCTCAGAGTCCAATGCTGTTGCAGCTGATGACAGAAATTCTCTGTAGGGACCAAAGGCATTTCATGGAGGACCTATTTCAAGCCAGTTTCAAAAGAATTTCCAGAAGGTGAGTTTGGTCCATTGCATTTTGCCCTTGTTCACATGGAATTTCTACTGAAGCAAATGTGCTTCTTGTATTATGTCGTCCTTCTAAAAGTTAATATAACATCTTATTTTCATTCAAATTTTACTTTTGTCTTTATTTTGAAATATTTCTGAAGTGTTAATAAGTGGCACCAATTTCCAGGTGGCACTTGCAGTACCTGGGCAAATTCTGTAAAGCATTCTGTAAATTGGCTTGATCCAATTGAAGGTAGTAGTTGTGTGTGATACCTATGTTTGCTATCACTGTATAACCATGGTGGTCAGCTGAATAAATAGTGCTTAAATTGATGGTGTATTACTTTCAACAACCCCTTTGAAAATATACCACTATCTTGTAGGATCATACCCAAGTGGGTATGCACGCAGGTGATTAAAAAAAAAATAAAAAATCAATAGGGAGTTTTAAAATGTAAATGGAGTCTGGTAAAAGAGTTTTCATCTCGAGATTTCTATCTTGTTTAGGAGCAGCACTGACAAACAAGTGATACTGCTGGTCACTGTTCACAAAATGTTCCAGCGTGAAGACCATCTTTCAAATACTACCCGTCAAGCTTTTGTGGATCGCTCTCTCCTCACTCTCTTGTCACACTGCAGCTTGGATGCACTGAGAGAATTCTTTAGCAACATTATAGTGCAGGCTATGGACGCACTTAATTCCAGGTTTACAAAGGTATGGACTTTTAGTAAGTTAATAAATAAATAGAAATTTGAGGAATGTCTAATAAGAGGTTGGTGTCACTGCATATATTTTGCTTAACTTTGAATCAAACACTAATTGCAATCACTTGCTTTCCATTTTTCCAGTTGTCTGTATCTTGAAGCAGAAGTTTTTGCTGATTACATTGATTATTGGTTGGAAGCTTTTCCTCATTCCCCTTCACGCTGTTGCTTTGAATTTCATGTATGTTCATGTATCTACTGTATATAAAAATCAAAGATGACATGACATATATTTAAAAAAAAAAAGGGGGGGGGGAGGGTCTGGTATCCTGTCAAAACGCATTCTAACTTTGAATTATAAAAGGCATACAAAACTGTAGCCTATTATTACATTGTAGAAGAGCTGTGTAGCAAAAGCTTTTAAATTAGATGCTATACTTCTAGAGGAAGGTACACATCTGTCTTTTGATCATTGCAAAGATCCTTCAGTGAGGTCAGCACAGACCTTCCTCTCTCCATGTACAGCCTGTCCTCCAAATTGGTTACATGCAATAATTTTGTTAGTGGAAGTGGAAGCGTCTACTGTTGCTGTAGTTCTCCCTTCCCTTTTGCTAATGCATCTGTTTCAGGGCAGCAGCACAAACAAGATGCTAAAATGATCCAAATTTAGCGTTTTATTTCTATTTTCTTGATTACTATTAAAGACTTATATGGGGTCGCACACACAATTTCTTTTGCTGTAAATGTTAGCAAAAAAGTGAGATGCATAAAGAAACTCATGGATAATACCCAGTATGGTGACTGTTATATTTTATGAAATGGTGGTGCTGGTAGTAGTAGCACAATGTCTTATTTTGGCTTTTTTTTTTGTCAGTTACATTTGTTTTTGTCTTTTGATTATTAATGTTTGTCTTTGTTACTTTAAGAAATAATCCATCCTGGTTTTCATGGGGAAGGATGTTATGTGTTTTCAGCTCATGCTGGGCTAAGGAGCTTTATTTATCTTCAGGTTGCACAAGTTGCTGTTCTCTCTCAGCAGGCAATTCAAACTGACAGATTGCTTTTATCACCAAGTGTATTTGTCTCCTTGTGTTGCTCTTACAGCTGTGTGTTTTGCTTAAGGTGTCTGAGTCCAAGAAGTTGTTCGGTATTCTGTACAAGTTATTCAAACACGACTCTAATGATTTAGCCAATTGTAGTCAACAGCTCACCTGATAAGAAAATCATCTTATGGTTTTAATAACTGTATTAAACAGGAAATTAGAATCTCTGTTCTCTTCTCTGTTGTAGAAGGTAGAAATAAGATGAAGGCTAACTAGAAGAAGCTAGAATAGCCAGAGAGCTACTTAACAAGGGCAGAATCTAGAAAATCTGTTTCTAAGGCTTTGCTTATTTGTTTTCAGTCCAATGAATGTATTTTTGATACACAAGTCACCAAGAAAATGGGGTATTACAAGCTGCTAGAAGTGATGTATGTACGTCTTTCAAAAGAGGATGTTCACTCCAAGGATTCTAAAATTAACCAAGCTTACCGTGGCTCTGTAAGCGTAGAAGGAAATGAACTTACCAAGGCACTGATAAAGTAAGATTATCATTTCTATTTCCTTTTAATTTCTAATTAGGTTTTGGTAGATACTCTTCTTAAGTATGCCTTACAAAGCAGAAGATTTGATTTGCTCAAGGGTAAACATAATCTGTGATGTAGCTTTTGGTTTTCAATGGAATAGACAGTATTGAATTTGCATTGATAAAGGATTGTAGTTTATGTTTAAGATCATGGCAGGATGACTCCTGTCTCCTCTTTTTGCCAGGTGTTTTCTATTTGTTAAGCTTGTGCTTTTATTTTTGCTTTTCGGTATGGTTATTTGCCTTTAATTTGTCTTCATAATTTCAGTTTCATTATACTTCAAACCACAGTGTACACAAATGTGTCACAAGATAGTTATTTATATGATCAGTGAGAAGATGGGATGGATTTTCATTTACACTTCACAATACAGCAGCACATCCAGCAGGTGTAGTTTGCTTTAATTGCTCTGCAGGGGGGAACAGAAGATTAATACTGAATATATATATATGCTAATAAATACTATTTGGTTTGTTTAGCATTCTGAAAAACATGTAATACACCTGAATTGTTCTTTTTTTTCTCTAGTTTTACAATATTATGTCCTATGGGGACTGCATATAATTTCTTGACTGTGATTTGTATAAGATCTGTAACAGGCTATGAGCAAAAGACCTATAAAAGTTGCATTTAAACTGGTTTTCTCTGCGTAATCTGTAGTATAGCTTAGCATGCCTGTCTATTGATGTGTTGCTGGGAGAGGACCACAAGTCATATCTTGAAAATACATCTCCATCTTCTATGAAAACATCCTCTTGTATCCCTGACAGTAAGGATGGCTGTGTAAATACCAGCAAAAGTTGGCTTAGTCATTGCTGAGTGGTTCCATTTCAGAGCAGTATACCCACTGAGAGCTTGAATAAAAGCCTGAGGTGATTTACTGCTGATACTGCTATAATAATAAAGATCTTCTGAAATACTGTTCAGTCTGTCTCTGGCTGGGGGGGGCCTTTCTTGTCGTGTTTAAAGAGAAGGGGAAAGCCAAAAAGACCTATGATCTTTACTTGCCTGTTTGTTTCTTTTTGTGTGTGTTTTTATTTTCAGGTCCTGCTATGATGCATTTACAGAAAATATGGCAGGGGAGAGTCAGTTGCTGGAGAAGAGGAGACAGTATCATTGTGCAGCATATAACTGTGCTATTGCTGTCATTAGTTGTGTCTTCACTGAGACTAAATTCTATCAAGGCTTTCTTTTTACAGAAAAAGCAGAAAAGGTGAGAAGTGATTGTTGCTGTTAGTGTTTCATGGCTCTGGAAGCTTTCCAAATGATTTTATTTAATGGCAATAAATCAAAGAATCAAACCTGAATGACATGCAGTTGAATAATGAACTACCCTGTGAGGCAGTAGAAGGAGTGGTAGCTGACTTTCTTGCACCCTTTGTGTCATTTGAATTGCTGATGGAGGCTTTAACGTCTGCTTGGGAGTGGGTGATCAATAATACATTTACCATGTTTTCTCTCCACTCTCAATGGACTTTTTAATATACAGGAAAACACCTGTTATTTAAGTTCTTCAATGCATGGAATATATTTGAATAATAGAGACCCTTTTTGCAGAGTGTGCTTTGCAGAGTGTCTGTGCTTTGAATTTCTTAAGAAAATGTTGCTATTCAACTATTCAAATGTTGATCCAAGAGAAAACTGGCAACATTTTCTATACTGTACTTTGAACTGTTGTATTATAGGAAAGGAAATTCTTCTCAGAATAATTATTATTGAGTGCAGCATTATAATTTTGACATTTCCAAATATTCTTTGGTTCGCAGAACTTGCTGATTTTTGAGAACTTGATAGACTTGAAGCGTCAGTATACGTTTCCTGTAGAAATTGAGGTGAGTGGAAGTTCTAGGTTCTAATGTCTCCAAGTAAAACATGAGTATGTCTTTAATAGCATAGTTACTGTAGAAATGATTACTTGTCACATCCAAAGAAAGAGAATTCTGTAGTTAACAAAAAATGGAGTACTTCTCCAATATTTTAAAGTGCATTTTTCTGAAGGAAATAGAGACTTGACATTTGGAACACTCTTGTGGTACATCTAAGTTTTAATACATGTTTTAGCAAACCTACTATGGTATTGAATAGCAGTAGAGATAAGTGATTTAGCTGTTACTATGTGGCATTAATAATCAGTACTTGTAACATGAAACTTCTGTTTCTTTTTATGTGGTTTTGATGATTTTTGCCAGTTTTGAGAAGTCATTCAGTAAAAAAATTTAAAATAGTAATAATTTTGAAACTATCTCTTGCTGTTTTTCAGGTGCCTCTGGAAAGGAAGAAGCGATACATTGCTATTAGGAAGGAAGCCAGGGAGGCTGGAAATGGGGATCCGGGTATGAAGTTCATTTATGACTATGGAAAAAATTGCCATCTTAGCCTTTCATACACTGTTTATTGACACATTGTTAATTGGCTTTACAGTATCAAGAGCACATAAAAGCATTCACTTTACTTTGTCATACAACCAATTTCCATCCACTCTCAAGTTCCAGTGGTCAATAAAGGCTTGTTTGTTTGTAATTACCTTGATTAATGGTCTCATCTTTTTTCTATTTAGATGAACCCAAGTATTTAGCTTCTGCATCATACATGATGGATAGCAGTTTGAGTGAGGAAATGAGTCAGTTTGATTTTTCTACTGGAGTCCAAGGTTTTTCCTATAGTTCCCAAGATGTAGCAGCTAGCAGTGCTCGTTTCAGGAGAAAGGTAATTTAGTGACTTATGTGCTATGAAAGAAGTTTATATGCTTCTTAGCAATTGCATGTATTTATTGAAAAATATATTTTTTTATGGTGTATCATGCTGAGAAATACAAAATGGTTCCCTGATGTTAAAGCGGAGTATAATTGCTCTCTAAAGCAATCTGTATAATAGCTGTAAATCTAAAATTAAAAAAAAAGGTTTGCTCTGCCTGTCAGTAGTGATGCTCAAATATTTTAACAGACTTAGAAATTAAAAAAAAAAAAAAGTAAGGCTTATTTGTTGTTAGTCTTACTGAATTTATTCTTCAGCTGTTACTAGTAGATGTATCAAATGACAAATAAAAGGCAGTCACTGAGAAAAATGTTCACCATGAGAAACTTTAAAAGTGCTGAAGTTAAAGGGCTAGTCTCCTCTTCTACTTGAGGATGTGTTCCTCCAGAAAATGAGAGGACTCAAGCTGTATTGCATTGGTTGCTTTTCCGCTTCACTCTCTCTCTTTCTCTCTGCACTGTAAGCTGGAGAAAAGCAACGCCCTACCATGGTTTCATGGTTTTCTAAAGCTGAGTGATGCAAGCAACCTGAGTTGTAAAAAGATGACTTTTGACTTCTTCGTGTGCAGTCACTCAGTCCCGCAATGGTTGTGTTCTCCTGTTGGGCACCTGGTTTCCTCACTTCCTTCTTTTGGTCTTCAAAGATACTTAACGAAGCTGACTGATCTTTAACCAAGCTGGCCGATTCAAATGCATACTATAAATGATCAAACACAGTATTATTTTTACATCTGTGTTGGGGTACCTTGTCTCTAACCGCTCTTGGAAGATAATAATTGCTGCTTTTCCAAGTCTTGAAGCTGTGTTCCTTCTGCAGTCAAAAAGTGTCTCATCAAAAGTAATACAGATAAGTTAAAACTTGTAATAAAACAGAAAGGAAGCTTGTAACAGTATGATAGATACTGTAGTTGAAATCTGTTAAAATAACAGTTAACATTGGAAAAGATAAACTGTTTCCATGTTTTGGAGCAAGGAGGTGTTTTAGCTGCAGTGACATTAACCAGAAATGCACTTTGTGTCTGCTTTGTGTAATAACGTTATTTCTAACTGCAAGGTTTTCTTTTGAGATTCTCTCTGTGCATTAAAAGAGCTGCTGTGGTTTCTAGTCAGTGTGAAACAACACATCCATAAAGATAAGACTTTCCACTTGCAGAAGGCATTAACACATTCAGCTATGAAACAAAATCATTTCCATGAGCTTCAACTAGCTGTCTCCTTCCAGCAATTGCTACACCTACACTAGCAGGTATTAAAGTCATAAGAACACGGAGTTGCATTCTGTTGGCACAGAAAGTGAGTGCTATGCACAGCTGGTGAGGTGGTTGTTTGAACAACACATCCGATTTATTCCCTGCTGCAGATTCTGAATGTACAGGCAAATCTGTAAAAACAGATAAAATCAGAATGACTCATGGCTTTATCATAATTTAAAAAAAAAAATACGGTCTTGTAGTAACAATAACGGTCTTCATAGTAACTCTTTTTTTTTTTTTTTCAGGAGACCTCAGAATATATGGTTTTAAAGGATGAGATGGAACTGGAAATGGATGAACTCAACCAACATGAATGTATGGCATCTATGACCACTCTGATTAAACATATGCAGAGGAACCAGATCACACCTAAAGTGGAGGAGGCCAGTATTAGCCAAAAAGATGATATAGCTTCACTAATTGTAACACACACACACACAAGGGGGAAGTCATGATTTAATTAGTTCATTTTTTATTTTTCATGGCTACATTATAATGAGACCTGTGTGGCTTGGGCTGTTTTTTGTTGTTGGCTTGGTAAATCTGTTTAATTCCAGAATTGTATTGATATTTTCCTCATCCCCTTTAAATTTCAGGGGACGGTTCCGGTAGACCTTCCTCTTTGGATGAAATTTCTGCATGGTAAATTAGGAAACCCATCAGTACCACTAAATATTCGCCTCTTCATAGCAAAACTTATTGTTAATACTGAGGATGTGAGTAATTTTTTTTGTCTTTTTTTTTTTTTCTTTTAATATTATAGTTTTTATTAGAACATCAACCATGTAGCTCTTGTGTGGCAAAATATTTCATCAACTGAGACTTTTGGGAGGTTCAAATGTAGTAGTTTGAACTATTACTAGTCATGATAAAAGGGAACACATTCATTGCCTCAATTCCAGATAGTGCCAATATTTTGAGTGTAATAGAATTACTTTTTCGTCCAAAATCTATTTCTAGCAGTAGAGTGTGTCCACAATATGTGTCTTCTGTAAATATAACTAATTGATTCATTGATGCTGGGCAAGAGATATGGCTGATTGTTTGCCATCTTTGCAAGAACAACAAAAAAATGTTTTTTAATGGCCACAGATGAGTCTTCTGGAAGCCCTTAGATCTAAATGATGATCTGGTTGCAGACAGATGTGAGATAATGTTATGTGTCTTTGTGAAGAACTATTTTCTAACTTCTGTCCTTTTTCAGACATTGAGTTTAAAGTATAATTTTTGTTTGAAAAACTCCAAGTCCAAAATACAAAAGGCTAAGTTTCGTAATTAGTTTGGGAAGCTTTAACACCCACTTAATGCTGCTTTCTTAGTAAAGCTGTCTGAATCGGAGATTTGGAAGGTTAGATGAATGACATATTCTTTCAAATTCCATAGGGGCAGATTTTTGCATTAAAAGCTCTTATAGGGATGTATTATGAGGGCCCTGTGGAAATACTTATAAGTTGATGTAAAGATATATGTATGAAGGATTCTAAACAGAAGTGAAGAATATGGTTATGGATACCTTAAATTTGAAAGTTATTTTAATTTTTTTGTGGTTAGTGCTTCAGACAAGGTTAAACGAAGAGCTAAAAAGATCACATTAGTCTCACTAATAATTAATTATTAAATAATTACTGACTTGTTGAACAGTATTTAATAATTTATTGAATTCAGGATTTTGAATAGTTGGATAATCTGTATTTGATCCCTGATTCTTCCATTTTCCATAGGTTTTCCGACCTTATGCAAAGCAGTGGCTTGGTCCGTTGCTGCAGCTTGTTGTTTCTGGGAATAATGGAGGTGAAGGGATTCATTACATGGTAGTGGAAATAACAGTTACTGTTCTTTCCTGGACAAGTGTTACCACTCCCAAAGTAAGAAAATGTGAAATTAATTTTTATTATTTCAATTTCAGTAACTATTTATTAAGGAGCGAGTGAGACTAGTTTTTATGTACTTTTTATGTACTTGTAATAATTTTCTACATCAGTCCACTGTTTCTTTTGGATATTAACTTCAAAAATAGCTTATTTACTTACTATCAAAAAGCAAAATGTTTATGTTAATGATGGAGTCGCTATGTTTATTTTTGTTCCCTATAGGGAAATGTTAAGGATGAGATTTTAGCTAACAGATTGCTTGAATTCTTGATGAAGAATGCTTTTCACCCAAAAAGAGCTGTGTTCAGACACAATCTGGAAATCATAAAGACAGTTATAGAGTGTTGGAAAAACTGTCTCTCCATACCTTATAAGTAAGTAATTCAGAACTTTCTTTTGCCAATATTTCAAGACTATAAATGAATATTATCAAAGGGGATGACAAGGTAAATGCAGCTGCTATAGTAAACTTTTCGTCCCTGGAATTGACAGTAAAACTTCAGAACTTAACTCTCCAAAGGTTGAAACTTAATTTGTTAAACAGAGAAGAGACAGAGAAAGACAGAGAGAACATGTAGAGAATTACAACAGCAACAACAGAAGCAAGAGTAATCTTTGCAAAGAGTTGTTTTTTTTGTTTGAAATATTATGTATTGTCATTGAATACCAATGTATTCTTAGGAAGAGTTTTGTGATCTGCTGTGCTTCTGAACAAACTCTTGTTTGGAATTTTAATTTGTAAAGTCTTATTCATTGAAGTGAATTATTTTTTTCTTAATGTTTTCTACTTTTGGTGGAATGTAGATGCATATATATATGTACACATGCTTTCTATATATGTACACATGCTTGTTTTGGTGGGGTTGTATGTGTCTACATACACATGCACAAAGTGAATGATTTGTGGTGTGTATATTTTTTGGCTTTATCATGTATATCATTACTTATGTTTTTATCCAACAGTTTAATATTTGAAAAGTTTTCTACTGGAGATCCTGATACAAAGGACAACTCAGTGGGAATTCAGTTGCTGGGAATTGTTCTTGCCAACAATTTAGCTCCCTTTGACCCAAAGTGTGAAATAGATCGTGGCAGGTGAGAAAAATCAACTTTCTGGAGAAATTAAATTAATAAAACATAAAGACAAAGAGAGTAGCTCTATCTCGTCAGCATAAAGTACTGGAGTTGTATTGTTCATTCATTGGAAAGTTTTGTCCTATTGTCCCTCAGCTACAGTCTGTCACCATGTAATGCTTTTTGCAAACTGCAGAGCTAATTTATTTTGGAAAATATTGTGGAGGATGTAGGCTTTCTTACAGTGGGCCCCTGGATTGCAGTTTCATGGGAGTTAACAGAGTCAGAAACTCCCAAAGCAGGGATTTGAAACACTGTAGGTGGGAATCTGTATTTTGCTGTACTGAGCTCTTCTAAAAGCAATCACTGTGCCCCTAGGCAGCTCAGGTGAGTTCTTGTTTCAGTGTAAAAATGAATGCTGGAGTGGTGGCTTACAGCAGATCTACCTTTTGTGTTAGGTATTTCCAGGCTTTGACCAGTAACATGGGCTTATTAAGGTATAAAGAAGTTTATGCAGCTGCAGCAGAAGTGTTGGGACTTGCTCTTCAATACATTGCTGAGAGAGAAAATGTGAGTAACTGTTTTAGATGTGTGACCATTCCTGTCTTAATTCTGTGCATATCTTTTATATGACTACTCAATTCAGCTCAAGAAATAAATGTTTTTAAAACTCAACAGTCTTTGTCCAACAGATTAAGTTAAGGGTTTAAACTATTAAAAAGAAGAAAGGTTTAGAACAGACTTAAGTGCAGAGTTTCTGCCCCACTCTTTTGAAGCTAGCAAATGGGCTTTGTTCAGCTTCTGCCAACCAGCAATGCTGGCGTGGTATACTTTAAAGTTTTGTGGGGTTCTGTGGTGGTTGCTTTTTTTTGTTGTCGTTTGTTTTTATAAAAACAAAAAGGGGGGGGAAATTCGAAGTTGGGAGGCTTGGGGCTACCTTTTGAGTAGCTGTATCTGAAGGTGTTTAATAACTTGCTAGTACTGATGTAAAATTCAAAGCTATTGTCTTCATTTTTTTTTAGCACTTGTTGTGGTAGATGTGGATAATGAATCTATTTTCTAAGCAGTGGATGAAGTGAATGCAAAACTGCTATTCACTAAATCTTGCAGTGCTAGAACCAGGAGATAGTGCTTGTTCATAGAAATCAGTTTAAGGCAGATAGTAGAAGTATCTCTTTACAATTAGTTACCCCAGCAGGTTCTGGAGGTAAGTAGCATTAATAGGTTCAAGGGCAAATTAGGCAAATTTATACACAAAAAAAATTCCATGGACAGGTTCTGAAAACAGTAGACAACAATGTACAGTCTAAGTTCCCTAACCTAATGATGGATGCATGTTTTGGTCTATGAGATAAAAAGAAGGACAATGCAGCCCAGCTGCTTTGCTACCCCTAAATATCATTCTGCATCTGCTGCTACAAAAATACCAAGATACTGACTAGGTCTACTATTAGCCTGATGTTGTGGGACATTCTTACATCTCGCCCCATTTAATTACTTTTATTTTTATTTTATACAGTTTTTATAACATCCTTTGTATATGGAATTCCTGCAGCCTTTTCTTCCTTAGTTTTCCAATTTCCATTAAAAGCAGTACTTTGAATAAATTAGTAAATAAATATTTTATACTACATAAAGCTTATTCTTTGATGTTTAGTGAAGGTTGCTGATGCATTCACTAAATGTCTTCACTAAAAATGTCTTTTTTACATACAGTAGCTGGAAATCTGCCATACAGAATAGTTACTATTTATGTAAGCATACTAAGCAACTTGTATTTCAAAATTAAGGCGTTGGTTCCAAACCAATCAACGGAAGCTCAGAAACATATTGTTAAACTAGGCAATCGTGTTCAGCAGCCATGAAGCACCATAAATGTCAAGATGAGGCAGGCAAATTTTACCTATCAAAATGCATTACAAACAAACAGTACAGTAGCAATAGTCTGTGTCATTAAGGCGATTGAGTTTCGTGGCTATGCTTGACATACTGTCTTTCTAATTCTCAGATACTTGAAGATCAAGTTTATGATTGTGTCGTAAAACAATTAAAACATCATCAGAACACCCAACAGGACAAGTTTATAATATGCTTGAATAAAGTAGTCAAGAATTTTCCTCCTCTTGCTGACAGGTATGTCATGACATACATGGTACGTGCATTGTAGATCTAGAGGAATAATAGAGAATAACATGCTTTTCTTCACGGGCTTCTGGTCACATTAAGGTTTATGAATGCAGTGTTCTTTTTGATACCGAAACTTCATGGTGTGATGAAAACCTACTGCCTGGAAGTAATAATGTGCCGGGCGGAGGAAATACCCGATCTCTACTTGGAATTGAAGAGTAAAGACTTCATGCAGATCATGAATCACAGGTGAGTAGCCACATGGTTACAAATGTGGAGACACAGTCTAAGATTTGATGATATGTTCTGCGTTGGCCACAAAAATTTTATGCTCCGGCTGCACGTTCCTGTGTTGGCCATTGCTCTCCTAATTTGAGCAAACAGAATCTGGATGTTAGCTCACTGTGAAAAACAAATAAAAATCCCTGCAAAGTGTTAAGATGAAATACCAGCTCCTATTCACTAGGATGTGAATTTCATCTTCGATATGTATTGATTTAGTTGTATTCTTACTTCTAGGTTGGACTAAAAAGTATTTGCTTAAAGCCCTTTATGTGAAAGCAAATACTATTGTTAAAAAGTAAGCTGATACTCTGGTTCTATGTGTAACAATGAAGAGCGAAAACAATGCAACTATTCTTTTTTTTCTTCTTCATCTTTAGGGATGATGAGAGGCAAAGGGTTTGTTTGGATATAGTATACAAGATGCTGTCAAAGCTAAAACCACCAGAACTTAAAGAATTTCTTCCTGGAGTAACAGGGTTTATTTCTCACCCTTCTGTACTATGTCGACGGTCCATGTATGATATTCTGATGTGGATTTATGATAATTACAGGTGCGTATTCACTACAGATGCTGTCTTTCAGCGGTTTGTCACAAGCAGAGTGAAACTTCTCCTAACATTATTTTCTAACTTATGTCCCTTGGTATGGGATTTTCCCATTCTTGAACAAATAGGTCCTGTGGCTTGCCCTGGTAGCCTCATACCTTTGGTGACATTTTATTATTTAAACTAAGGGACAAGAACGTGGAGCTAACTTTAGCCCAAAACTAGGATACTGCATCACCACAGCATGATGCCATAAGAGGTCTTAGCTCTGATGCTTCTGCTTTTTTTTCCTGTTGCCAGAGTTTATAACTGTAGTAAGAGTTGTACACCTTAGAATGAACATCTTTATACCATAAGATTGAACAGATCCGGATAATGCCAAAGTACCTTTATTTCTGTTTGACTTAGGAAACAGTCATACGCTTTTTGCAAGTAGGTTGCTGTTGTATTATCTAACGTAGTGGGGTCCTGTTGTATGTTTTTGAGTAATATAACTGTTTACTATTTAAATGGATAATTATGGTGAAGAAAAAAGTACAGGTGATTTTTACTTCAGTGTCACTTGGGAAAAGGTGTCACTGTTTTTTTGTCAGTTTTAACCTTGCAAATTCAGCATTATTTCTGCCAGGCCTTTATAGTAAAAACCTAGCAACTCATTTAGTCTTCTGATTTTTATTTTTGATTTTTATTTTAAGTAGTGAGGAGGTGAGCCATTTCAGAGAATAAAGACCTCATGTTATGAAAAATGTTTGTTGTCATGCCAAGTTGATATTTTCTTTTGAGAAGGGTGGGTTCTTTAGTCTCTCCAACCATCCTTATCCTCCTATTTTTTTAATAAGAGAATTCATTAAGAAATGTTTTTCTCCTATCCTCAGTGATCCAGAAAGCCAAGCAGATGGTGATTCTCAGGAAGTACTCAAACTGGCAAAAGAAATCCTGCTTCAAGGACTGATTGATGAGAATGCCGAACTGCAGTGAGTAAACAGTGCTGTGATTGCTGTCTGAAGTAACAAATCCTTGAATTGCTGTTTCCTTGTTTGTAATATAAGCTTTGATCCACAGCAGTTTTTAAAGTATTTGAAATATGAAAGAGTAACAGATAACATTTCCTTTTCTTTCAGTAAGTTAACTTATAAAATTTCATCCCATACTGTCACACCAAATCTAAGTGTAACTGAGAGCTTTAAGCCACGGAGAAGTTTTTTCAGTATGTTAGACCTAATTCTGTGTTGACATTCTGAAGTTTTTGAATAAGGTGCTCGCTATACACAGACACAAAAAAATAACTTAACATGAACATCTTTCTCAGTGTAAACCTTTATAACACCAGTTAAATGCTGTAGAGCATGGTAGATGAATGTGGAAATCTATGTAAAAGGCACATCTATGTGAAAGGCTTAACTGAAGACATTGTTATGTATTTTAAATTGATCTTTTTTTGATAGTGTTGCATTTTGTTTGCTGATAGCAAAGAATAACTTCATTCCTTATTGTTACAGATTAATTGTTAGGAATTTTTGGAGTGATGAGACAAGGCTACCTGCAAATATTCTTGATCGCATGCTGGCACTGTTAAGCTCTTTGTATTCTACCAAGATTGAAACGCAGTACTTGAGTCTAATCACAAATTTTCTGCTTGAAATGACCAGCAAGAGCCCAGATTATTCCAGAAAAATGTTTGAGCATCCACTATCTGAATGCAAATTTCAGGTGAATAGTATTGTGTTATCCTCAGCGTAACCATGTGACAAATTCCAATCCTGATGGTAGTTACCACTTTGACAAGAAAGGTGTAGTGAGGGAGTTGATTGAAAACGTGTTTCGAGATCCATAACTAATATCTTCAACAGAGCTGGGTTATGCATGGTATCAGTGTAATTTTGTGGGGGGAATAATTTTGCTTTCTTCTCAAAAAAAGAAAGATTTAATTATATATACAGGTATAGCTAATGTGTAGAGTGCTGAAATACTTTTAAAGAGAATAGTTGGGGTGGAAGTCGTGGGGAGGATAGTAGAGAAAAGCAAATTAAACTGGAGAAAAATTGTGAAGAAACAAGAATACTAGTACAAGAGCTATAAATCAGTCCTCAGCTGACCAGTCTAAATTAGTGAGCTTTTTTGCTGAGCTCTGGGAAGGTTTTCCTTGGCTTTACTTGTTTGTTTTTTGTGTTGTTTGTTTTTAATGTCCTGCCTCTGTATGTAGGATGATATTTTAAATGCTATGCTTTCATTTCTGTTATCCTGTTTCAAGGAAGGAAAGAAAAAAGCCTTCACTCTCATTATTCTTATTAAAATATTTTTGCGTTTACAGGACTTTGTAATTGATTCCAGTTGGCGTTACAGAAGTACTATGCTCACACCTATGTTTGTAGAGACTCAAGTTTCACAGAGTACTAACAAGAATTTGTCACAAGAAAGATCCCCGTCCTTTTCTGGCTCAGTAGGTGGTCAAGTGAGGGCTACCCAAAGACAATACGAATTTACTCCTACACAGAACGTCAGTAAGTCCAGACTGGTATCTTCTGAAATCATGTTGCTTGCTATAAGAACGATTCCATTCTCCTCATTCCTGCTGCATGTGAATTTTTGATGTAAAAGTAAATGCACTTAATACTCTATTTTCAAGAGCTTTTTGTTGTTGTTGTTATGAGAGAAAACATAGCACACTTTTATTTGTCTGATACACTTTTTATAGTCTGCTTAATTTAAGTGTTTCTTATATAACAGCTTGAAATCTGTTCTGATTATAAACACTGGGAATTACATTTTTGGGGAAGGAAAATTGTGCCTCAAAGATGTTTTCATCTGTATTATTACTGTTTTACAATTACTTTTTTACAGGTGGTAGAAGTTCTTTTAATTGGCTAACTGGAAACAGCATTGACACATTGGCAGAGTATACGGTTCCTTCATCCTCGGAATCCTTGTCTTCATCTATGCTGTTAGTTAGCAAACGGAGTGAAAAATTTAAACAAGCAGCCTTTAAACCAGTGGGGCCAGATTTTGGAAAAAAAAGGTTGGCTTTACCTGAAGATGAGGTGGACAGCAAAACTAAAGGTCTGTTATCTTTGTGGCATTCTTATTGAGGTTCAGTTTGTGAGATCTTGTTTCCAGGAATGTATGTTGATACTTGCATAAGCATCAACATATTTGTGTATATTGCCAGAAAAAAAAAAAAAAAGACTTCTAAGAATTGTAAAAACTGTACATTGCCAGACAAAAAAATTAACTGGGTAAGAAGCCAGGTAGTGTGGTCTATCCTTCTGCCATCTCAGATGATGTAGTGTGAATGTCAGTTCTGTCCCTTGTGTTTTAAATTTAACTGCACAGCTCTTTAAAGAAACTGAACAATTTGTAAATATTTTTTCCTCCCCACTTCAGGTGTGTAGATATGTTCTGCAACAGGATACAATCCAGCAGTGGAATAACCTGCTTTTATCTGAAAATGTTCCTTTATCCACCCAGTTTACAACCAAAAAAAAAAGTTAGCACTGCTCTATTAATAGCTTAGGCTCCTTCTCCCCATTTTCTGCTCATTTTGTCTTTACCATCCTTGTTATTAAAATTTTGACTGAAAGGGTAAGTGTAGAAGCTTAGGCAGAGAACTACTGAAATTGGCCTTTTCAATATGAGAAGCATCTCAGGACAGTTTTGAATGGATCATAGTGAACAACTGAAAGAGAAGTCAGTCTACCTCCCAATCAGCCCCTCGTCTTCTACCAGCCAAACACAAGTTATAGTGGTATGCTTTTGTTTGCTCCTTCCTTTTTTTTTCTAAGGAAATGGACTGAAGAGAACAGTATAAAATTGATTTTCTCCGTGACTAACCTGAGCAGGAGTTGCTCCGTTGTCAGTTCTGTAACAGAAATTTAAAGAACAAAGAAATATGCTGTTATCACCTGCTGTTATTATGTGATACTGTTGCGTTACATCTGAAGTTTGAGAAAAGAAAAGCTGTGGGCATGAATGTATGTTCTCCAGAACTAAAACTGTAAGATGATGTTCTACTTTATACCCAGGTATAGAAGAACGAGCAGAAATTCTAAGATTGCGGAGACGTTTCTTGAAGGACCGAGAGAAAGTCAGTCTGATTTATGCTAGAAAAGGTGTGGCTGAGCAGAAAAGAGAACAGGTTTGTCAATCCAGATAAGTTTAAAACCTTAAGTCCCAATCTCATCTGCAGTCTTGTACTTCATCTCCAGAAGCAGGTGTGTGAAGAAGGAGTAGGTGTAAGATGCCAGTTGCTGCTTTAAAAGGTTTTAGTTGGAAATATGCTATTTTTGTGCTTCAAGTTAAATGATGTCACTTGGTGTGAGTGAGAGAAGTACTGGGTAACATTCCCATTCTTCTGCTTTGTGTACAAAGTGATCTTATATGATAGAATCACCAGCAGCAAAGAGAAATGTTCACACCAGAAGCTCTTTACAGTTGTCATCCTGGAAACTAGAAAGCTTGAAGTGAGAATACTCTGCGTAAATAGTTAGAAAACATTATCCATTTTCTGAAAGTGAACTCAAAAATGTGTTACAGCTGCTAGGCTAACCTGAACTGCTGAGGACTTTTGACCTGAAGGAAAGTCAGTAGTGAGTGAGTGTTTATCAGAACCACAAACTTGATACTATACACATTACTTAGTACTATATGGCTGTGCTTCATACTCATGATTAATTTAAAGACACTTGAAGCTCTGTAGAAGTTTTTCAAAGGTTTGTGTGACTAAAATAATATATTGTCATCCAAAGATGATAACAGTTAAACAAGAACAAAATAACACGGGACTGAGAGTTAAGTTTAAGACACACTTGTAATTCTGTGCTGCTGCAGACATCTATATAAATTGGACTTATATCTGGAAGAGCCCCACAAACACCTATTTCTGCCACCTTGTTTACTGTTAGACCAAAGCTCCCCTTTCTTCCCACCCTGCAAGAGAAAGAAGCTGTAACAAATGCCTGATGGGGCAACAGGAAAAAGTAGATCATGAGCGAGAAAGTATTTGGAAATACCTTTAGCCAAGGCCTAACTTCTTCCAGGATATTTCTCTCGGATGTCTTTTGAAAATAATTCCTTTGAAGTTGTGTAGAAGAAAAATGGGCTTAAATGACAAGATGAGAAGTGTTTAAAGTTGAGAAAAAATCTTCAAGCTTTCTTCTGTTTCCCTCTTCCACTATGCTAAAGTATACATTCTCTCCTTTATGTAACTGTCTGTTAAGATCATTTGGGGTTTAACCATATTACAGCTTTAGAGAAAATGTATTTGCTGTGATTACATGTCTTATCTGGATACATCTCTTTCTGTTTAACATGACTCTCTTTTAACGTTTCAGGAGATTAAATCTGAGCTGAAGATGAAGTATGATGCCCAGGTTACTTTGTACAGAAGTTACCGTGTGGGAGACCTTCCTGACATCCAGATTGAATACTGCAGCCTCATTGCTCCTCTGCAGGGCCTTGCTCAGGTGTGTCTTCTTTTCAGATGGCATTTGTGAAGTTTTCTGTTTTTGTAGGGAAAATGACATGCAGTCAGGCAACTGCTTTCAAAATTGATTTGTTGTTTTGTAATCAACTGCCATGATATGCTTTCAAAGACTGCGTTTTGAGGTACAGTGTTTCTCCTATGCCTCATCCAGCGATGAGAGATGTACCTTGCCTCAAGAAGTTGAGCACCTCAGAACACTGAGGGCCTCAGTCAGCAGCTGTTGTCCATTGCCTCTGGGTTATTTGCTTGAGAAACAAATGGTGGTGGTTTTTACAGACATTGCAAAGGACATCTCTTCTTGTATAATAACAAAATGGCCATTTTTTTCTTTCACATGGCTATAGTGGAGTTGTAAAAGTACAGGCAAAGTCTCTGTAAGTGGGCTGATCTTGGACTAGTCAGTAAAACTAATCTAGTATTCCTTTTCATATCCATGAATGGTAGAAACCATAGGTTGAACCTATCCAATTCTGCAGTGTTTGGGAAGTCAAAGTGTTCCTGACTATCTATGTATTTTTTTTTTGATGGTCCCTTATCTCAATGTAAAAGGAGGAAGTAGTACAATCATGAATTATCTTAACAGCATTAAATCAGGAGTTAAACCAAACTCCAGTCCCATTATAGACTAGGATGCATAGGATTATGTTACATTTGCTAGTGTGTTTCTGGGTTGAAAAGATGCCTTTATATCTCATATGGCACCATCTGTCTGTACATGTCTCTGTGTTAGCTCCCTGAATGTTTGGGTCTGGTTTTCTTCACACATTGATGTCTTCTGGTTTTGGTTGTTGGTTGGTTGGTTTGTTTGTTTTCCTGAAACCCTCTTCACTGGCAATGGTGTCCATAAGATAATATTGGGTGTCTGGCTCCCATAGCAGGAATTGTGAATACGTGAAAATGGTAAATTCTATCCTCTCCGCTAGCACTCTGACCTGAAACCTATATTGCCTACAATGTTTTGGAGTTTCGTTATGTAGAAAAATTAAGGTAGGGCTTGAATGTATGGTACAGTAACTCTGAAATGATTCCCAGCATAGGTGTGGGGCATGCAATTATTCCACTCCCTAACTGTGTCCACATAAGGACTAGGTACAGGATGGTTCATAGCTCTTAATTTTATTGTTAGTTTATTGGGTCACAGCAAAATTCAGTGACCATAACTGCGTTTCTTGTAATTCACAGAAAGATCCAACATTTGCCAAGCAGCTTTTCAGCAGTTTGTTTGGTGGAATTTTCCATGAGGTAGAAAAGTCTAAAACCCCTTCTGAGAAAAAAGTCATCATACAGAAGCTGCTGAAGGACTTCAATCACTTCCTGAGTATGAGCCTCTCTTACTTCCCACCATTCATTGCATGCATCCAGGTAAAGTTTACCTTATGTCATGAAAGTAGCAGAGCATAACATGTTTGTTTCAATGTGTGGTAAAACCAGTGGTAGGGAAGGTTAAATACAGTTACTGAAGTTTTAACAGGTGAAAATAGAATTGTTAACAAAATGATTATTTCAAGCAGCTCTTGTTAAGTTGAACACAGTAACTTCAGGCCTGTGAACTGATTTTTTCAAGGTTTCTATGATTTCTAATCTGTAGGGTTTGAGTCACCTTCTAATGTTCTTAATTGCAGCAGAAACAAGAGGAGACTTGATTTTAAATGAAAGCCATGTGAACAATTGAAAAGGTTATGTGGGTGTCATGGTGCTCATATTTCCTGTTTCTGGGAATGCTTATTGAGGAATACTTCAATGTCTTGAGCATATCAGTAGCTGTCAGATTGTTTGTTGTTAACATCTCTTATTTATTTTTTCAGCAACATTTTCAAATTATTCCACTGAAGTAGTTGTCTGGTAATTTTCAGTAATGATAGAAAGACTTGTTTCTACTAAAGTCTGAGTGCGTGTGCCACAGCTCTACCACTGAAAAGGAAGCACAAGCCTTTCTGCTTTGCTTCTGTGTGCTTCTAATGCTATGAGAATATGCTGACCTGGAATAGTCTGTGAATTTCATCTTTTATCTGAATTTTCAGAGATTAAAAAACCTCATCACTATGCTCATCATCGCTATATTTAATGATTCTTCTCATCTGTGTTGATTTTAATGTTATGTTTGATTTGCAGCTTTCAAAACACTTTTTTTGAGTGGCAGATAGTAGTTTCCTCCTCCTGTTGTGGAAGTTTAAATACCCTGTGACAGTAGGTGTCATTCGTAATACAGGAGGAATATCTAGTTTGGACTAGCTTTTCAACCAGTGACAAACTTTGCTTCTTAGTACTTGTATTTACACATCTGAAAAAATGTAATTTCTTGTTTACTTTCTTCTGTGCAGCTGCATAAAAGGTCAAATGCTATGGGGATTTTTTTTGGGCTGCCTTGGTATTTTTGGAGCCAGCATCTCACAATAGCTATCTGTTAATATTCCCTCTTGACATTTCATTTGTTGGTTCTCTGTCTTGATATTATTCTTATTTGTGTTAAACTGTGCTATTAGACCCTCTTTAAAAACACTGTGTTAGGCTACATTTTTTTTTTCTGAAGAGACGTAACATAGAGATTCAAAAAACAGATTATTTAAAATCAGTCAAAAAGGCAGACTTTATACAAGTGGTAAGGGCATCTCTTTGCCATCCCTGTTGAAAGCACAGCAGCACAAAGGCAAGCCTCAGCTTGTGTATTTGAGCATCCCTGATGTAATCCATAGAAGTTGGTAGCAGGGGAAGGTATTAGTGTCTGGGGCACATGTAATTGATACTGGCAGAATGGTAGATAAAATGTATGCAGACCCCTTGTTGGGATCCACCTGTTCTGTAGCTCAGGAGGCTACAAGAAGCTGTTCTCTTTCTCTCTTCTATTGAATATGAATGTAATTGGCATGTCTCAACTCTACAAAATGTGTAATGAATTTTGTAAGCCAGATTCATATGCCACCATTTTTGTGGTGCTTGCCATTGGTAAGAAAATATAGCCTAGGAAATGTAGCTTAGTTGCTCTCACAGTCTGGTACTACAATTTCCACACAGTGATTTTTCACTTAGTATTCTTGCGTATACTGTATTGCAAGAATCAAGCATTAATTTTTGTCCTAAAATACATTGCTGTTTCTTGTAATGAAAGTTCTATTGTCTACTCCTTTAAGGAGTAGTTTTTTCTTTCCCTTTTGTTAAAGGTATGTAAACTCTCCTTCAGGTTCTTAAGTGGAAGAAAAAAAAAGGCTTTAATAAACTAGTCTGCTACTTTTCAGAAATATTTATCGTACTTAGGATGATTTAAGTATTAAAAAGAAATTTCAGGTAAACAAGAGTATTTATTCTTGAAAAAAGGGTTATTCTGTATTTGAACTGATGTTAAATAGGATAAAGATCTTCTAAATTTTGTCTCTAAATCAGGCAGGACTAGATGTACACAAATGAGCCTAATGAGTATTTTTATGAATATGAATATGAATATTCTACTAGAACTGAGTAAGTATGTGGATAGAAAGCCTTTAGTTCATAGTTAATCATGCCGTTGGCTCATAGCAAGAACACGCTACACAGTAGGTTAAGGAAAATGCAGCTGTTGTGTAGCAGGCAGCACATCACCAACAAAAAAAAAAAAGAAGGGAAGCTTCAGACTGTGAGTGTGTTCATTTACCTCTCTCCCACTTCCAGTCAGTTTCTGTTTAGAGAGTGTCCAGAAAGTCACTCAGGTGTAGCAGGTTGAACAATATGCACAGAGTCACGATTTCTTGTTACTTACAACTTTGTTTTGAGGTAGCTTCAGTCTTCGATGTCCCTGGAGACAGATGAAGTAGAGGGGTTATTCTCTATTGTTCTCTGTTCGAAGAGCAACTGCACAAAAAGAAGAGCATTCTGGATTTTTTGTTGTGTTTTTTCTTTTTCTTTTTCAGAGTTGAGATCTTCTGGAGATTTAACTGCTTATTTCCAAAGCTTGCACTGTGAGAAAGGGATACCAAATAGGTGGCATAGGGAAGGCAACTGTCAGTGTAGTTTTATACCAGGTTGACACCTGTTGTTTCGTTCCATCTCACAGGAAATGAGCTACGAGCACAGAGAGCTACTGGAACTGGATTCAGCTAACGTGAGCACGAGCTGCCTTGCCAGCTTACAGCAGCCAGTGGGCATCCTGCTTCTGGAGCACGCCCTGATGGCTCTCTGCCCGGCGGAGGAGCCCCCGTCTAAGCGGATGCGTGGGAGGACAGAGATTCCCCCAGACGTGATCAGATGGATTGAACTCGCTAAGTAAATTCTGGGTTGAGACAAGTTACTCCTAGTCAGGTTTGCCTTGCAAAGAACTCCGCCTTTATGGCTTATGGCATTTGGGTGTTTAGTCCTTCCCTTTGTTAAAATTCAGTATGCTTTTGAGGTCTTGTCAGTCAGTTAGTGTCAGTTAGAGCACTTAGACTTGGGAGATGTGCACCCTGATGATGCTGTCTCACTACTGAAAAATGTCTTAGAATTATAGAATATCCCAAGTTGGAAGGGACCCATAAAGGATCATTGAGTCCAACTCCTGGCACCACGCAGGTCTACCACAGGTCTTACAGCTTCTCAGCTGCCAGAGCTTCCAGTGTTCAGGTGTTTCCCTACAAGACAAGATGAAGTTTATCTAGTTAAATATGTATTTATAATTTGATATACGAAATATGTATTTTTAATATTACAAGCCTATAATATTATTGCAGATTTATTTTTTTTATTTATTTCATTTTTAATAGCTTACACTTCCCTTAATGTACTTCCATTCAGCTAATTAAAATATTTGCCTTCTTCTTATTGCTAGGCTTTACCGGTCTCTTGGAGATTATGATGTTCTTCGTGGTATTTTCAGTGGTAAGATTGGGACTAAGGAAATTACACAGAAAGCATTACTGGCAGAAGCAAGGAGTGATTATGCTGAAGCAGCTAAATATTATGATGAGGTAAAATGAAAACAAGAATTCTGTCTCACAAATCCTTCTTGTAGCTTAAAACTAATAAGCCAAAATGAAACATTTTGAAAAGAAGCGTGTTCTTTAGGATGGCTTTTGTTTTGTTTGATTGATGGTTCAGTCTATAAAGACATGTGAACAGATGCCATGAGCAGTCAAAACAGAGCAGTAAGCATGCAACTTTTAACAGTTTGTTAGAAAGCTTCACATGCACCATTACCTAAGCAGACAAGTAGAACACTATGGCCACGCTACCCCCAAGAGAGCAAACTGCATGTATTCATGGCAAATTCCAGTTACAGTAGGTACAAACAAAGAAGAATCTTTTTAACCTTCTTTTAAAGACTTGGCTTTTTAAAAATGCAAGTTTACTGAAAATGGCTATCTGAAATTAACTTATGTATAAATACTGACTACCTTGAATTTTCTGCTTTTAATGGTTCTGTCACATTCTGGTAAATAGATATTTTCATGAGACAATTATTGTTCTTAAGTCACTAGTGACTGGGTCAGAATCTGACATTGGTTTAAATTCTGAGAACATTCCTCTCCTTTAAATTCATTCCCTAGGCACTCTCTCAAGAAGTCTGGGAAGATGGAGAGCCAACAGAAGCAGAGAAGGATTTCTGGGAACTTGCATCTCTGGAATGCTATGACCACCTCACAGAATGGAAATCATTGGAGTATTGTGCTACTGTTAATATTGACAGCAGTAAACCCCCAGACCTAAGCAAAACATGGAACGATCCATTTTATCAGGTTTTTACAAATCAACTTGATACTGTGTTGTTTTTATGTCTGCAGGGGTGTCCTGCACCTGAACATGATTACGGTTAGCATTCAGCTGCATAATTTGGGATACTTTTATTATGGAAATTAGCAGACAATCTCATATATTAGTAATTGAAGTAGTTACTTCTGCCGTTTTTAGGCTGTTTTATTTTGACCTGGAGTCTGTAGCGGATCAGACAGCACCAGATCTAACCACTACTTCTTGCAGTATTTGTGTTACTTTTATCTCTTTTATTTGTTGCACGTTTTAAGAGTTACCAAACCATTGTTGTTGAAACTGGTGGAATTTGCTAACAACTTCTTGAGCAGACAAGGCTGCCTGTGGTATGTTCACAAATTGTAATTTGTCTACAGGGAATTCATTTAAGAAAATGGTTCAAAATATTATTATATATATATGATCTGCCACAGATAATAAAAAGATGATCTAATATTCGATTCCTAGAAATAAAGATTATGTTTTCACTTTGTAGGAGACATACCTGCCCTATATAATACGCAGTAAGTTGAAGTTGCTGCTTAATGGGGAAAACGACCAGACTTTGCTGACTTTCATTGATGAGGCAATGAAGACAGAACAGAAGAAAGCAGTTATAGAAATGTATTATAGCCAAGAGCTTAGTCTCCTTTACATCCTGCAAGATGATTTTGACAGAGCCAAATATTACATTAGCAATGGCATGCAGATCTTCATGCAGGTAATGGTCACTGCTATATCAAACGTGATTTTTCTGTATAAACTCGTGGAATAATAAAGCTGTTGTTGTTACTGCTGCTAGATTATGCTCTTGGGATAAATGCTTTCCCAAATACAATGAAATGTAGGTGCTTTCCAGTCATATGACAAAGCTTCCATTGAGGTCGCTGCTTGCAATGATCGCTGCTTGCAATGATGAGAATTGAGCCAGCCAGTGGAGTTCATCATCCTCTGTTGTAATTTGTTTTATTCTGCTTGGTTTCATCCATTAGAAATTTTTCAGAGTAATTGTGCAGAGAAATGGCAATTTTGCGTCATTCAGCCTTTCAGAAGCCTACTGCTCCCAGGACAAATTGCAAAATGAAGTATTAAATTGAGAGGTTATAACTTCCATCTGTTTTAGGGACTATAGCTAGAATGTGTCTCTATACTTGTTCAAGGCAGAGTTGATGTCAGATTACATGTCTGTTAAGTAACTCATAAAAGGCTTGGTTGTAGAGCGTAATCTGTCAGCGCTAGGTGAAAGTTTTTGTTTAGCACTAAGTAGACCATGTTGCATCTTTCATCCTCTCCCTTTTCTTTCAGAGCTATTCCAATATTGATTCTTTGCTATATCAAAGTCGAATGACCAAACTGCAGTCTGTACAAGCTTTGACGGAAATACAGGATTTCATCAATTTTATGACCAAAAGAAGTAAAAGAAAATCTTAAGTTTATTTTGTTTTCGTTATATTAAATAGTCCTGGTTGTCCGAACTTCTAATTTCTGTTTCCATACCTAGAGGACTAAACTCCTGTTTGAATGGGCATGGGTCTGGAATTACTTACTGTATTCTTGGCAGTAAGAACTGTTGTGGTTATTTAAGGTAGATTTGAACATAATTCTCCATTCTTTTGCAAATTTTTGCACATAAATTATTTATATATTAAATTTAGTTAACAGTTCTACTGTATTCCAGCATACTCCTGTATGGTAAGGTACCTACCACTGGTGATTTCCAGTGACAGTTGGCACTGGTGTTCGCATTGAATCTGTTGTGCTTTAGCAATAACCAAAAGTATGATCACAAAATAATGTATTTAATGTAAATACAGAAATGCAACTGGGTTGTTTTTATTGCAGTTTTGAGGTTTGAATGTTAGATTTTGTTTGGTTTTAGGCCTTTTTCATGCTGTTTGGTTCTAGATGCTTTTAAAGTATTCTTAAATTGATTTCTAGGTAACTTAGCTTCACAAGCTTCCCTTAAGAGACTTCTCAGAACTTGGACAAGCAGATATCCAGATGCTAAAATGGATCCCATGAACATCTGGGATGATATCATTACAAATCGGTAAAGTGAGATTCTTTAGTTAGCTTTAATTGTGTGTGCCTGTTGAGTTCTGGGAGATGCTTTATCTAATACTGCTTGTTTACATGGGAGGAGGGGAGTGGGAGAGTGTCTCTAATCCAGTATATGACTTCTTTTGAACTATTCTAATAACTTTATCAATTATCACAGTTTGCTTTTTGTGGGACTAACTTTCATGTTTTGATAGAGAAACATAATTATTACTTTGGGCATTTTTTTTTTGCGTCAGTAACTACACATACTGCGCAAAAATGCTGGTGAGAAGTCAAGCTGGCCCCCTTCAGCAGCCCTCAAACACACCCACGGGTAGTTGAGTAGATCAGCTGTATTTTTCTCACTAAAACACCACCCTAAAGTCCTGTCCGTTATTAATAAAAACACTTACCTACTTTGTGGTCGCTGTCAAAATTAGGGAGTGTACGAAATCCTAGCCCTGTCACTCTCTGTACTTCCGATGTTTATAGAAAAGTTAATGACCACTGCTGTAATCAAAGGCTTCTGCTCCGCAGACGATGCTAGAAAGAACAAAGGTTCTCTGGAGACTGTTTTGGATTAGCTCCGAAGAAGCTGGAATGCTTTTTCAAATTGGGAAGTTTTCTGTCCTCCCAGTGCTATTTATCTTCATCCCAATACAGTCTTCCAGTGCAAATCTAAATTTTTTTCTCCTTTTGAAGGGACAATTTCTTTAGCAGCTTTACTGATAACCACTGTGCACTGTAATTTATTTTACGATCTCTGGGTGTCAGGAAAGCATGGATACATATAGAGCTCATTGCCATTAGACACTCGGTAGAATAAATACATAGTGTGGTATACTCCTTTGCAAAGTTTCAAAATGTTTATTTGTCAGTGTCTTACCAGGGTTTTCTAAAATCAGATAGAACTGTTTCTCATCTTAATTTAGTTATTAAAATATGCCTTTATTCAATGCCAAACCCCACTCCAGACTCCAGTGTTTTCCCCTGCATTGAGTAACAGTCTACATACTGAGAGATACTATTAAATTAGATAGGATTAATTGTAGAATAAAAAGGATTTAGCATTGTTTCATGGTAATTTCCTTCTCAGAAGCTGAGCGTGGCCACTGGTCTTCCCTTCAATGCAGATTTTGAAGTCCCTTTTTACAAGTCTGTGTCATATGTACTGAATTGCAGGTTTGCATAAAATACAGCCTGGCATGTTTCTGTCACGTTGGAAGTGAATCATAGAATAGAATCATTAAGGTTGGAAAAGACCTCAAAGATTATCTGGTCCAACCATCACTCTACTACCAATGTCACATGCTAAACCATGTCCCTAAGCACCACGTCCAACCTTTCCTTGAACACCCATAGGGATGGTGACTCCACCACCTCCCTGGGCAACCCATCCCAATGCCTGACTGCTCTTCCTGAGAAGAAATGTCTCCTCATTTCCAACCTAAACCTCCCCTGGCACAACTTGAGGCCATTCCCTCTAGTCCTATCACTAGTAACCTGTGAAGTTATTGCTTAGTGAACCTGGAGGCTGTTGTTCATGCTTAAAAGAACAAACCAACAAAAAATCCCACTCTATTATGGACATTTTCTAATACTTACCCGTATTGTTTCAAGATTCTGGAATGTTCTCAGGGTCAACCTATCCCTGGTTGTCACTTTCAGACTCTTTGGGGAATATGTTTAGCCCTTGCTAAGGGTGATTGCTATAACTTGCCATTTTTTCATAGCTATGTTTACTGTCAGAAAGTTCAACGCTTCTGAATATATGTTCCCTTGCCTGCATGCCAGAGTGATTTGTACTCCTGTTGTCATTGTGCAGGTGTTTCTTTCTTGACAAACTGCAAGAGAAACTTCTCAGTGATCAGGCAAATGATAGTATGGAAGTGGACGAGGAATGTGGTATTGGTGAACCAATGGAAGTAGATCAACAGAGTGAAGACATTCCTTCAATGATTCGAAGCTGCAAATTTAACATGAAAATGAAGATGATAGAAAGTGCCAGGAAACAGGTGACTGTACTGTCTGATAGCTTCTGATTTTTGTGAGAAAATGTACAGAAACTACAGCTGGAAAAGCCTTATAGGTCTAGCTGGGTGCCTTTTTCCAAAGGCAGAACTTGTCTCCTCTTCATCCTGCTATCCTGGACATTATGAATGCTCAAGAAATTCAGCTCTACAGAGAAAGAAAACAATAGATAAATGTTGATTTAAAAACTTGGTGATAATTTGTCGTTATTGGAGATGTGCCTAAAGGCCCCTTTGATCAACAGATGGTTTCTGATACTCTTAAGGGTGGATAAATAAAGTATTTGAAATGCTTCAGTCATTAATGGATGAGATGCTCATAGCCAAATGATACGCTCTCTCGTTTCCAGTCTATTCTAGACAAGAATGCAAACCAAATTCAGATTGAATCAATATCATTTGCTTCAATCAGCAATGATGAAATGTTTTGGGAGTTTTTCATCACTGTTTTCATTAATGCTGTGATCATATACTAAAGTTAACCTTTTTATAAAAAGCTAAGTGACTTAGAAGTTTTGCTTTGGATGTGACTGTTACAATTACTGAAATGTGGCCTTTCGTCACATTTTTGGTCATAATGCATAAGTGATTTGCTTAATGGTATTACAAACCAAGTTATGTTGTCCATATGCATTTGCACTGCAGGACAGTTAATATCTATTGAATCATGCAGATAAAATTATTTTAATTTCCTCGGTTTGTCAAACCTCTGTTCTTTGTTCCTTCTCAAATTTCTCAAGTTTTGAAGCACTAATCTGTTTTTGAATATGAGACCAGAGAAGCAGTGGGCCTCTCTTCGCTTTATGATAGCGTTATGCTACCTAAATCCTCCCACCCCTTAATCTGGTCACAAAAAGATTTTATTTCCTCTTCAGACACATTATCTGAAAACCCTGTCTTAATCTGAATACAGAACAGCTTCTCAGTTGCCAGGAAGCTTCTGAAAGACCTGCGCAGAGAGGCCAAAACGAGGGAGGACTGGCTGGTGAGGTGGAACTGCTCATATTGCCGCTTCACACATAGCTTCAGCCGGAACCAGAGTCATCCTGAACGAGTGCTCTCCGTGCTAAAAACCACCTCCCTGCTTGGTAACAGCCTTCTCCTTGCTTCACTTCATTTATTAATACAAAGCTTCTTTTTTGTCAAATTACCAGCTTTCTTTTTGAATTCCAACAGAAGATACCAACTCTGACTACCTCAGCAAGAATGTGATGGCCTTCCGAAACCAGAATCTTCTTCTGGGTACTACTTACCATATCATGGCCAATGCTCTTAGTCAGGATCCAGGATGCCTTGAGCAAATAGAGGAGGAGAAAGCTGTAAAAATATCAGTACTGTTGGGAGAAAGTCTGGACAGTCCTGAAAAGGTAAAATAGGGGGACGCTTTTGGGTATTTCAGTATTCTATACGCTACTTTAATAGATAGTGAAGGGTATGGATAGATAAAAGAATATGAAACCCTGCTATTAGCTGATGTCTGCAGGAACACCAGCTGTGAGGGGGGAAAGACATCAGATTTAAGTAGTTCACGTGCTCTTTTTAGCAAAAATTCTAATTATAGCTGTTATGCAGATGTTACAGATATGTCTCCTTATGAAAAAATACCATTTTAATTGTTTTCTGGTAAATTCTAGTAACATGAAATTTTGTAGTTAAAGATAGCAGAGATTAGTTTTAATTTAAGTGTTTTATATTTTGAAAATTCTGGAATAATTGCTAGAAATAGCATGATATTTTTTTCTTTATACCAAGCTTCAGTTTCAAAAAGACTTGTTGAATGCTTCTTGCTGATGTCTTTTTCCTTTTTATGGTTAAATTTCAGGTATTGGCAGGTCTGAACAAGAGAGCTTTTCAGTATTTCAGCAGTGCTGCGAGGAAGTCTGAAGAGGAAGTGCAGTCCCACGCCATGGAACATGTAGATGTGATGGGAGTTATCGATGCCTATATGACTCTGGTTGGTTTCTGTGACCATCATCTGCGTAAGGAAGAGGAAGGCTTGCTTGGTTAGTCAGTATTTCTCTTAAGCACGTGAGATGGTTTTATCTGTGATGTGTATGAGCTTTTGTGATACCCAAGAGATCTCCTAGAGCAACACAGCTTGGATTTAAATGGAATGGTTTGTTCTGCAGTTCAACAGTATTTATAGTCTTTTCTTTTCTCCCCACTATTACTGCTAGCTCTGGTACTAGTGAATCACTTGTAGTCTCCCTCTCAATTGTGAGATATGTATCATAGCCAGCAGATGCTTCCCTTTTTCCTTCCCAGACCTCAACAGTGTTGTATTTGAAACAGGCAAGTTACCAGTGGTGATGCAGCTTCCTGATAAAGCTAATCCTTATAGTCTCCAAGTACATGTGTTGCTGATGTGTGCAGTTCAAACAGATGGGAAGGAGAACAAAGTAAAAATACAAAATACACTGGAAAAAAAAAATACAGAATAGTGGAGATGAATGTTCCAGATGATCAAAGAAATGAAACAAGTGATGGTGTTTGTGATAACTTTTGTTTTAATGTCTCTTGGCAGAAATTAACACTGCAGAGCTGCAGCTATTCCCAGCTATTGTGGTAGAGAAAATGATAAAAGCTTTAAAACTGAACTCCAGAGAAGCCAGGCTGAGATTCCCTAGACTGCTGCAATTAGTTGAAAGATATCCGGCAGAGACACTGGGTCTAGTGACACGAGAGGTTAGTTGCTTCCATTTTCCTAGCAGCCAATGTTGTTATAAATTGAATTTAAAAGGTCGAAGGTGGAGGCTAGATTGATAGAGAGGTTCCACTGGTGAGTTTTGCTTCAAGTGAATCAGATAATTTTTATCCCATCGTTGTTCTTTGTTTTTCTCTGTCTTGTTGAGTCTAATCAGTATGCAGAGAAACTTTTCTTTAAAATTGAACTTTTGTATTATGATTCCAAATACTAGTTTGAGAACTGCAGGAGAGAAATGACTTTTTTTTCCCCTTCTGAACTATTTAAGTGGGTTGATGGAAGTGGATAGGATTAAGAGTTGTTTCTGTAGGCTGAATCTCCTGCATGCAGGAAACCAGCAGCCCTTTCACATTCATTTTCTGTTTTTCCCACCTCTCTCCATCCTGCTTCATTTTGGAAATCCACTGCAGCTTCACCTCCTTCACATTTCCCACTTCCTTCTTTCCATTGCCTGTTTCTGTATTGCTGTCAGGATGCCGTGTGCCACGCTGCCTTCCCTTCTGTCACGGCACAGATACACTGAGTGCTCCTCTTTGACTCATGCCCATTCTTGTCTTGGCCTGCCCATATTTTCAAGCTCTTTTCATTGTGCTGGTGCTCAGAGAGTGCCAAGCCCTGTCAGAGGAAGAACTCAAAGGCATGAGAGACAGAAATATAGCTTAGTTATCTTAAGAAACTGAAAACATAGCAAAATGGCTGAGGTGGACAAGGTGTGGCCACAGTGAAACTCTGATGGCTGAAAACAGAAGCTGACGGCTGGTCCAGCTAACAAACCTCACCCAAAAGGGAAGTTCACCAGGAGTTTTTGTCCTTGCCTCTTTATTCCAGTGAGGCTAAAACTGATAGTCCACCAAACTTAAACTCCATTAGAAAGGTAGGAAGGGATGAGGCAGGGGAAAATGAGTCAGTCAGCCTCTTGCTATCACAAATAAATATATTGTAGCATTCCTTTAAAAAATGATGCAGTTTTTGGAGGGAGGTGAGCATGAATTGTATTGGGGTGGAGGATGGGGAGCTGTATTGAAATATTGTCAGCAAGCCCAAATCTGTTTAAAGGAAGAACAAAACTTTGGCTGGAGTTCCAGTGTTCCACTTCCTGGGTTCTTTTATTCAGATCAAGACTTGAACTCTATAATGTTTGAGTTGCCCCATCAAATTTTTGAGTTGTTTTTATCTATGTTTTTATCTAAATTTTATCAAAATTTATTACATTGCATCCAGATAGAAAAACCACAGGCTTGAGTATAAGGGTTTATCTTGATCAACAAACTGCAAATCTTTGCAACAGAAAAACTGTTTAGTAGTAGTAGTAGTAATAATAAATCTCTGCTTCAGTGGGGGATGATTTGTGTAAGGTGGCTGTCATTCTCTGTTCTAATGTGTCCCAGTCTGTCAAACTGGGACACAGAGCGGCTTTGTTTGTGTTTGCTATGTTTGGTATTTTTAAAGAAGACTAAAATCCAAAGCACTGTCTGTTTTGCAGCTTTCTTCCGTTCCCTGTTGGCAGTTCATTGGTTGGATTAGCCAGATGATGGCACTACTTGACAAGGATGAAGCAATAGCCGTGCAACATACTGTTGAAGAGATTGCAAATACCTATCCCCAGGCAATCATCTACCCTTTCATGATCAGCAGTGAAAGTTTCTGTTTCAAAGATACTGCAAACGGTTGCAAGAACAAGGAGTTTGTAGAAAGGTGAATTTGCAATTGGCATAGTTCTTTTGTGTATTTTTTTTATTCTGGAGGGGGTGCATTTATTTATTGATTTATAAGAAACTGTTTTCTTTGAGGGGCATAAGAAGTGTTAAGGGTACTCCTGTGCACACTGAGCTTTGATTTAAAGGCTCGGGGGAAAAACAATATGTAAGCTTTCTCAGTCTTAGATGTACCCAGGTAACAGTCTGAATGCTTTCAGCAGATTTAGAATCATAGAATCACAGAATCATTAAGTTGGAAAAGACTGCCAAGGTCATCTGGCCCAACCATCCCCCTACCACCAACATCACCCACTAAACCATGTCCCTAAGCACCATGTCCAACCTTTCCTTAAACACCCTCTATGGTGACTCCACCACCTCCCTGGGCAACCCGTCCCAATGCCTGACTGCTCCTTCTGAGAAGAAATGTCTCCTCATTTCCAAGCTGAACCTCCCCTGGCACAACTTGAGGCCATTCCCTCTATGAGTTCCCAGGTGTGGGGGGTTAGGTGTCTTTTTTTTCCTCAAGAAAAACAAAAAGAGCCAACCCCTTCCTACAGGTAACTTTTCTAGTCAAAAGTTTCATCTTCCTCCTCTGAGGCTGAAGGAAAATGGGGTGCATGATCAGACTCTTGCTGTAGGAGACTTCACAGTAGTGACAGTCAGTACCCATGAGAGATAAAGCTTGCTTGGATACTTACTCTTTGTAATACCATGAGAGAGTGGCGGGGATGTTAGAATAAATGGTCCTATCAGATTTCAGAGATGGTCAGTGAAATTCATGAACACTTTGTTTTTTTGGGGGCGAGGAGGGGACAGCAGCTCTTTATTGTATTCTCTGCTTATGTAGCATGAGCCTACTGTAAGACCTACCTTGCCTATTTTGCCATGCAGTAAAACCTGAGTTAATCCTCAGAGGAAAAAAAAAAAAGTCAACTTTTATCACACAGTGCTGTAGAACCACTAAAATAATTTTAGGTGTCAAACTTCTGATATGTTTGCTGAAAAGTTTATCTTCAAACAAGAAGGTAAAGACTTGTACTTCACAAACTTTTATCACCCTTGAATAACTGTCACGACAGGATGTGTAGTCTTGTTAATGCCACTTTCTGTTCTAAGTATGCCTTCCACTACCCACCAAGCTGCTATTTTCATAGTGTGACAGTTAATCACCAAAAAATCAGGAGCTGTGCAGTTAGGACAGCCAATTTATTAACACCTATGCAGCCCAAGAGACTTCTGTGTCCTCCTACCCGTTTGTGCCTCCCCCACCCCACAACAGTTTCACCAGATTCTTGGATATAGCAGATGATCTGTATCATTGCTTATCTGCAGGCTAGGTGGTGATGCTAGTTCCTGTTGAATTGTGATGCCTTTTTTTTCCTTTTAAAGGATCAAGAGTAAGCTGGACAGGGGAGGAGTAGTTCAAGATTTTGTTTGCTCCCTGGAACAGCTCTCCAATCCTGTAATGCTTTTCAAGGTAAAGCATATTATTATTTTTCCCTCCTTCCCCACGCTGTTTAGGAAAGAAGGTGCTGGGCGGAGCCAGCCGCAGTTCAGTTGATACCGCAGGCGCAGGAAGCGGTTCAACCCAGCACTGGCTGGCGATGGTGTTCAGGGTCCTCCCTGCAGCTTTCATTCACCTTGGTCTCCATCCCTTGTGCCAGCTGACTGCTTTGCAGTTGCCTTTCACAGCTTTCTCCTTTCAAGGCCTCTGTACTGCTTCGTGGTCAGCCCTCCTGAGTTGTTCCAAAGTCATTACTGAATTAGCATTTGTGACCATCTAGAGACTTCAGAAAAATTCTGTCTTCTGGTGTTCTTGTGCCTTTTCCCAGCTCTCTGCTGGATTTCTCTGCCTGGATTGTAAACCCACTGCTGAAAGGATTCTCTTGTTTTGTTTGATACCACTCCCCGCCCCATAGGGGCTTTCTTAGTTCGCACTCGACACTATGGTAGTAAACGTAATAATTATGTTGGTAAAATAGAAATGTTTTATCGTAACATGGAGTCAGAGTGTTTCCACAGCCTTTTGATCACTCTTGGCTTTCAAAAGATGTGTTAATTAGCTACTAGTACAGAAAACCAAATGCAATCTCAGCAAATTACCAGAGACTTGGGGTCAGCAAACTATTTTTGTCAGCACTCATCTGTTTCCTTCTGCTTGCAGGACTGGGTTGAGGATGTCAGAAATGAACTGTTAAAAACTGAGAGGAATAAGAATAAACTTAAGGAAATGTATGAAGAAATGTACAAGAATTTGGGAGATTTGGAGGCTCCTGGCCTTGGATTGATGAGAAAACGTTTTATTCAGGTACGTGTGGTCACTACATAGTGTTGGCGTTGTGAGCTTCTGTAGAATGCACTAAAAAGTCAAAAGAGAGCCACCAGATCACAGCTTTCACAGGTGCTGCAGCACTTGGTTAAGCAAGAGATCAAATTTAGGAGTTTGTGACTAGTATTTTGTTGCTAGAATCTATGGGACTGTTACGAAGTTACGCTATGAAGTCTAGCTATGTCCCATAGCTAGAAGCTATGGGACTAGTCAGCTTCTGCTTCTGACTGCCCTCTGGGTGCTGCCTGCCCTGCCCTGCCCACCCCCAGGTCCTCTGTGCCTTGGCCTCTCTGCCCATCTGTGATCCTGAACAGAAATCTGGCCTTGTTTTTTCCCTGCTGCCAAGGACATATGAGCAATTTAAGGTGTTGTGCTACATGATGATACTCAAAGTTGCTATTGATACTAAGTTTTTAGGATAAGTTAATCAAAGTGTTACAACTATGAGGAATTACAGAAATGATTCTATGAAACTAAATGAGGACTTAGCATAGTGAGAGTTGGCGTAGAAAAATGAAGTGAGGGAGAACACCTAACTTACTCATAAATTTCACATGTGAATTGTTCATGTCCAAGCTCACTATTGCAAATTTGAGAGCAAGATCTTGATTTGTTGATAGTTCTGTGGAAACATCAGCTGTGAATACTCAAGAGCTGTCAAGAAAGCAAAATGACTGTTAGTCATTGAGAACAAAACATGGTTTTACACATTGACATAGCAGCCTTCTCAGATCTACGCATTGAACACTGAGTAGTCGTAGTCCACACATCTCAACGTGGACATAATGGAGCTGGAGGAGATTTAGGTGGCAAGAATAATCAGAGGTACAGAGTACCTCTGTACAAGGAATGACTTTAAGATTCGTCTAGTTAGGGGAGAACAAAACAAAAAACAAACAAACATACAAAAAAAAAAAAAAAAAAGAGAGCAGATACAGCTAAAGCTCTTAACATCAAGAGTGCCAAGCATGGAGAAAATATGCTGTGGAAGTGATAGGTTCAAAACAACCAGGGTGAAGTGTTTCCTCATTCAGTGCACAGTTAAGTGCTAAACTCCTGCTGCAGGATATTGTGGGCGCTTTCATGGGTTTGAGTAGTGGCTAGATAATATAGCATGGGGAGGGGGAAGATGCTTTGAGAGATGTAAATGCAAATATGCCTTTCTGGGACCAGAAAGCCCTGAACTGCAAGCTGCTGGAGGCCAGGAGAGCAATGCTCCTGTAGAAGCAGGGCTGTATGCTCGTCCTGTGTGTTCACAGACCTGTGGCTTGGGCTGGGCAAATTCAGGTCTCTCGTGTATGGCTGCTGTTCTTAGTCACAATCACATGAGATAAACTTATCGGAGTCTCTCTGGGATTCCTGCCCCATCCCTTCAGGTGGGGCAGAGAGAGGAGGTGGAGGGTGAGAGTCAGGCAGGGCAGCAGGCAGGCGATACAGCAGCAGAAAGGGCAGTTAGGAGTTTTGGGGCTCTCGAGCCATTTCAGTAGGCTGCCACGAGATAAGCTGGGTCTCTGATGATAACAACTTTAAACCTTAGAGTAAGGGGATGAGAATTTGCAGGATGTGCTGCTGTCAGGATGGGGGCAGTGGGAGGGGAGCAGCTGTCTGTTCAGCTACACAGGGGCAAGCGCAGCCAGGGGCCTAGCAGGCACGAGGCCAAAGGCAGCCTGCCTTTGGGTACTGGGATGGTTTATGTCAATTCTGTTCCACTGAAGAAAAAAGGAGGGGAAAAAAGTCTCTTTTGATCACGATTGAATTAATAGCAGGGAGAAAAGAGCAAGGGAGATACTGGAAGAGGGGGCGCAGGATCCTTCCCTGCTGCTGAAGGGCAGAGGGAGGGCTGCGTTCATTTTACATACTAATGGCTGCAGCAGAAGAGGGGCAGGGTGATGGTGTACAGATGCTGAATTCTTTGCCTTTGTGATGCTGTATTAATGGAGAAACGAAGTGTGCTGTAGGGATGACAGCATGACTTCTGGTGTCCTTGCTGAAAAAGCTGTCTCCTGACTGACGTGCAAAATTGCTCTAATATGTGGAGTAATTCAAGCTTATAATCTTCATCCCTATTATCTATGTACAACTGCAGTTGTAATTTAAGCAATAAACATTTGCATTTATTTTTAACGTGAAATTCTGTAACAAGTAAATTGAATGCTATTGATGGGTTATACTAAGTAAAAGACAGTATTAAGGCTGTTTAAACATTTGCTACCCTTAATTTTAAGGAAATCAACTGAACAGAGGAAGATATCAGATAATGATCTGAAATCAGATTTGAAGTGATAAAAGCATTGACTATAGCAGTCCCTTTTTGAGAAGGATAATGTTTTCTGTATTTTCACTAACTTCAGTGAAATCACTTTGTCCTTCATAGCTTTGGAGAAAAACTGTCAGGCATTTTAAAAACAAGTGAGCTTACATGTCTCTTCCAAGCTGTTAATACCAGTGAGGTCCAAGAGGGGACATCTGCTTTTTTTCTAGAACCTTGAACATGAACAGAAAAAGTCAGCTCAGTTAACTACTTACAGATAATACTTGTTTTGTTTATTAAATAGATTGGTATGAAATGTCTTTGCAGTTTTCCTTTATCAGGGTATTTTAAATTCTTCTAAAATACATTTTTGTACGTTTTTATATCCAAGATTTTTTCAAAGCAAATAGAATAAATAACGTGTTAGTAAGTAAAATATTTAAGTTGACACTCTCTAACATGATAAACAAATTAATTTTAATGCTCAAAGCTATCTAACATGCATTACGTGTATGTGTAATATACCTTTTGGTTAGCAAAAAAGTTATGTACAAAATTAGCTATGCTGTATTTACTTTGCTATGGAGTATGCTTGCTGCTAGTATTAAAAAATAATAAATCCATAAAGCACAAGAGTTTTCCAATTTTAAGGGAATACACATATTTGTATTTAATATTTCACTAGCTGTTCTTAAATGCTTACAAACAGACAGGGTACATTTTAAGTTTTAACAAGCAGCATTATTGATACACTGACCCAGAATCCAACTACAGTTGGAGGAGGTTAAGGGATAAGCTTCTGGTTTTGACACAGCAAGAAGGTTTGTGGTCTAATTCTACAGGTCTTCAGTACCACTGGGGTAGTAAAATGTTGATCCTAGCTGGTGGGGTCTGTCAAACAGGCAATGAAAAGTTTCTGATAGACCAGAAGCAATGGAGGGGAAAAAAAAAAAAAAAAAAAAAAAAAGAACAGCAGTGGAAGAAAGATTGAGTTGTTTTAGGAGGCCAGATGAGAAACTGTGTCTGGATAGGAATGGGTGCTGTGTGGGTGCTCTTAGGGGGTTTCTAGCACTGTGTTTAACTGGATTAATTTCTGTAATGAACCACAGGCTTTTGGGAAGGATTTCAACAGTCATTTTGGAAAAGGTGGTTCAAAACTGCTGGATATGAAGGCTAAAGATTTTAATGGGATAGTAACTTCTCTCCTCACAAAAATGAACGAAAAACATAGAGAGCCTGGAAATCTGAAAGAATGTTCACCATGGATGAGTGATTTCAAAGCTGAGTTCTTGAGGAATGAGCTAGAGGTTCCTGGTAAGTTCCCCTTTGGTGTCAATGGTGAACTGTCCCTTAAAAGAAAATTGCTACTTCTGAGCTCTTTCTTCTGATAGGTGCACGGCCCTTCATCCTCACCTTACACAGCGGTAGACTTCATCTGGAATAGCTCTGTTTTTTCATCTCTTATATCTGTTCTTAAGCTGTATGCCTGATTTTTAAAGTTGCATCTAAAATTGCATCTCTAACCTAAAACCTTTCTTTCCAAGGCCTGATTCCAGGAAATCTTATACTTAAATCTACTATAGATTTAATTTCAATTCAGTGAGGATGTCTTCTAAACCTATTAATATCTGAAAATCATAATGGCTTAAGATAGAATATTAGTAATTCAAAGATAAAAACATGTAATGGAAATTGATTTTTGTGATTTTTGATATATTTTCTTCAAATATACCACTCTGCAACATTCTGCCATTTTTACAAAATATCTGCAAGAGTTTTCTGTTCTTAAACACGTTTTTAAATAATAGTAATAATATTTTGAATCAGACTGACAATTTTTCATTTCCCCACCTCTATCCCGTGCCCCCTACAGGTCAGTACGATGGGAAGGGGAAACCACTGCCGGAGTACCACGTGAAAATCTCTGGATTTGATGAGCGGGTATGTTTCTAAGTTTGAGTCAGAATCCTGCTGGTATATATTTGAGTCCATATTCAGTCTGAAGAAGTCGACAATAGAAAAGTGGTTGCTGTTTACATGTCTTGCAGCACATATATAAAGTTCAGCATTTTGGTTTTGAGTAGTAATTCAGCAACCTGATTTTGCCATTTGGGGATGCCAGATACGCTTAATTTCAGTGATCAATCTGCAAGACCAAGCCTTCTGTCATAAATATTTTGCTTTTTCCTCTCTTCCAAGATAAGTGTAATGGAATCCTTGAGGAAACCGAAGCGTATAATAATCCGAGGCAGTGATGAGCAGGAGTACCCTTTTCTTGTCAAAGGTGGTGAAGACCTGCGACAAGACCAGCGCATTGAGCAGCTGTTTGATGTAATGAACATTATCCTTTCCCAAGATGCTGCCTGTAGCCAAAGAAATATGCAGCTGAAAACTTACCAGGTCATCCCCATGACAACAAGGTAGGACTTCATCTTGAAGGGACAAAAATTCTTATGCTAACAGATTCCGGTTCAGAGTGTTTTGGGTCTTGGATTGCTTTTTTTTGATGCATTGAAACTGCTTCATCTGGAATCTGTTTTTCAGGGTGTATTTAAATTGGTAGCTTTCAATGGTCTTTTAGCAGGCACTAGCATGTGTTGCTCCCTATTTTGTGTTGTTCCAACCCCTGAGCTATTTGTGCACATCTCTGGTTTCTTTGTTCCAGACTGGGGCTCATCAAGTGGCTGGAAAATACTTGTACTTTGAAAGAATTCCTGAGGAACAGCATGTCTGAAGAGGAACAATTCAACTATAACAGGTGGTTCTTGGGTTAACTGTGTCCTCTAATAGAGACCACTGCTAATGGGTCGGTCATGGTAGTGACAATCTTGTGGCAGCATTTTCTTTATTTAAAAGGAAGAGAAGTACCTATAAGCAAGGAGGCACTTTGTACTTCCTGACCCAAATTAGTAATTAGCAACTGTTTGTTTAATGAGTACCATTGTACCTGGAATATCCTCCACCCAGCTTGTTTAAACAAGAGGCTTATAATCGTGTGTGATGTCATTATCATCACCATTTCCTTATCGGCAGATTGATTTTTACAAGCAAAGGATTTTGATCTCTTGATTTGATCAGGCAGGAAATGGACGGAGGTCAGAAAGGGGGGACTGAGGGTGGAGGGGGAGCAGAAAGAGAGCTACTCTATAAACTGTTCAGAAATAAGTCAGGGATAGAGGAAGTTGGCAGATGTACAAAACAACAACTGTAAAAGAACATTGACTGCATGTAAATGCTGGATTTGAATAAATTAGCTTTCTGTCTCTGGATTGCTTGTAATTAAGGGATGAATATTTGTAAAATCGATGAATTCTAGCACATCATCCCGTTTCTATTCTGGAATTTAGAAACATGATTTGATTTACTGACTTTGTCCCTTAGTAAATAATCTCTGCTTGGGCTTGTCTTAAGTGCTGTCATCATGGTTTTAGTAGTTCTCTTGCTTGTAGGGCAGGTTGGAGGAAGCTCCATTGTGGAGGCTGGACTCCAAAGAGCCTTGGTTTCTAGAGCTACTTGATTTTTACTGAGCTTTTAGGAACTGCTTCAGTTCCTGCATTACTGCTATCAAGTTGACTTCTGTGATCAGCAGCATTACTGTTGATCCGACTTCAGTTACTAGAAGAGTGGAGGACTTGCATGGAAACATCTCATGAAGGGAGTCAGGAGGTGATCAGTGTCTTTTTAAAATCAATTAACAATTTATCCTAAAAATAGCTTGATTTGATTGTTGTTTACAGATTTGAAATATTTTCCCATACGCTCTTCAAATGAGTCAATTAAGACAATTTATACTGAGCTATGGTTGAATAGCACCACTCCCAAAGGAGAATTCCAACAAAACTCTTATCGGCAATATTTCAGCTGGGGTGAGGGGAAATAACCTCCTCAAGTGTAAAAGTTCTTTTCTGTATCCAGAAATGATGGCTACACGGTCTATAAATGATAAACATTTGTTAAATGGGAAGGATCTCTATATCTCAGAACATCCTCTGGAAGGAGAAAAGGCAGGTGGTGCTCTAGTAAGTGGCTGCCTGTCTGGAATAGAACAGCAGCTTAAGAGCTAGCACAGTGATGTATTCAGATAAGATGGGAGAAAAAATCAAATTATTCTGTAATCTGTGTAACTAATGAAGTCTAGCTTCTCCTGGATTAATAACTGAAGTCCTCCCCTCCTGTACATGCGGAAGAGATAATGGACTGCCTTCCTGCATTCCTTACCTGTTTGGATGGACAAATAGCAATGGGCAATGTGGCAAGCTATGTAATGCCTCAGGTGGAGAAGAAATAGCATTAAAAATATCTTTCCCTCTTTGGAGCAGTTATTTTGAGTCTTTTTTTTTTTTTTCAAGGCAGCTTCTGATTTTTACAGTATCTGTTGGAAAATAATCTCATTGAGATATTAATGCCTAATCTTTCCTTAAATGTGACTGAAGTACATTCAGGGCCTGGGGGTGAGGAGATGGATGGATCAATGCATACACTGACTGCGTAAACTTCATTTCCTTAGCAAGGCTAAAAGTAATGTAGGCTGTAGCTTCCTTATGCCTTCTGTGCCTAAAAATCTCAAGGGTCATAGCAGCATATGCTCAGTTTGCAGATATTCAAGTACAGAGTGGTAAGATAATGTGGAGAAACTGAGACTTTTTTTTTTTTTTTGTCTGTAGCCAAAAAGGACCTCGTGCTGCCTATATAGAGTGGCTGGCCAAGATGAGTGGGAAAGCACAAGGCATGTCTCGATACCATTATATGTACAAGTAAGTTTTAAGAGAATTGCATGCATTGTATAGAAACTAAAGAATGCACAAATACACGGTTGTAGACATTACATGAAAAAATAATCTGCATTATAGTACACTGTCTAGACCTGATTTTCACCCATTTTACAACTTTGTTTAACGTGAGATGCTCTGCAGAAGGAGCTTAGTACCGCTAAAATTCTAGCAGAGTGCAGGAGTGCTTTCAGAAGCTTGCTTATTTTCCTTAAGAAGGTGTCTAGAAGCAGGTGCTCATCTTCAACTGTATTTTGTAGCTCTTATTCCTGAGTATGCAATTAGGTAGGCTGCCTTGGAGCCAGAGCAGCTGCTAAAGTTGGACAAGGAGTGTCATTGTGATTCAATGATGGTTTAAGAATACATGATGGTTTGGGTCCACACTTGAGTATCCTCAGAAATTTCTATGCCTGCCTCATTCTAATGCTATGGTGGAGGAAGAGAAGTTTCCAGTGGAGGATTTCTGATGAGCTCATAACCTGCTTAAACAAGTTTCTTGTTTCTTCAGGGAAAACTTTGACTCATTTATCTGAGTGCATCTATGTTAACATTTTCATTCATATCAGGAATGCACTTTTGAAGTGAATTCCCAATCTCTCTCATGTTGGCTTGCATCGCAGAGCTGTCCCTGAGCGCACAACTTGGCTGCTTTCAAACAGAGCTTAACTGGAAGCAGGGCACCCAGTGCATTCCAGCTGCTCACAAGCATTTGTTTCACAGGACCAGATGTGGGCTAGCCCAGCACAATCACCCTCCCTCCCCCAGATGTGTATGGCATAGATGTCCTCGGCACCAACCATGTAGCGCTGTTGCCTCCCCTTCTGCAGCACTATTTTCTGGTGTGCTGCTGCGTGTTGCTGGGAGATTCGACTTAGTTTCTCTGCATGGAAGAGACTATCCAACCAGAAAGAGCACAATTGTGTTGCTTTAAAAAGCTTAGCCCATCTACTTAATTTGGGGAAGAATAGACGAAGCTACATGCTATTTCGTAGTAAGAAATTTCAGTCTTGAAAATAACTGCCTGGAAAAAGAAAAGGGGATTCACTTTTAATACCAGATAAAACATTTAGGGCAAACTCTGTGTGTGGCTTGCTCTGTTGTTTCCTGATGTAAACAAACGTGC